>NC_045610.1:13260477-13909018 GCF_009762305.2 Zalophus californianus | reverse complement strand
TGCACCTGTAAAACCAGGAGGTTTGACTTAGTAACAAGTAAATGTCCTTCCATTTTACACAAGAGCGGAGGGAGGGCCATGAGAAAACTCACCTGTAACCACATGTAAGCCAGTGAGGCTGCATGGGAAGGGATGTAAGAGGGGGTGAGAATCTGTTCAAACTTGGTCACCTACTCTGGGGGTGGAGGTCAAGAGGGAGTATATATATGGAAATTAGAAAGAGACCATCTCTGTCATGGGACTTCTCCACCACAGGGCATTCCTCTTGTGTCCTTAAAATTGCCCAAGAGCAGGGAGGAGGAGGTGGGGAGAGCTAACTAAATAATACAAGTCCTAATAAATAGCGCAGTAGTAAAACAGTGGTGCCTCATACCTCTGTGGTGATTCACAATTTCTCCAAATCTTTATCTCCATCCCCCATATTGATCTACAAGGATAGATGGGGCAGTCATCCTAATAACTCCATTTAACAGAGGGGGACATAAGGGGGATCTTTGCTTTCCCAATGTCATCCAGGGAACTAGACACGGAGTCACCCCTGAATCTGGGTCCCCAGTCTAGGTCTTGCTCTCCCAGATGCCTGGTCCAAACGGGATTTGGGGGAAGAGACAAGCTGACTCCTAAACTGGGGATGAGGAGGAAACCTGCCTTGGATCTGGGGATGAGGAAGAAACCCAAGAGAAGAGGCAAAAACTTGGAGATGCCCTTTCCAACTTGAAATTCTTAATGAATCCCCGGGATCAAAATACATTCCCCCCTAGGGCCTTGTTAGTGAGGGCCACAGGCACTGTGTCTTGGGAGTCCCAAAATGATCCTGAGAGAGTTGGTTCAAGCATTGTGCTGTGCTGTGCTGTGCTGGGAGGAACCAGGGGACCCCTGGGAAGTTGCCCCCACGATGATTATCTGGGCCAGGCCCTTAGAAAATAAGAATTTAGTGATAGAGATGATGAGAGAGGAAGTTGGAGAGGTTGTATAGTGTAACCCTTGGACTCTTATAAGTCTTCCTCATTAATAACTCACCTAAGTCCATGTGATAGCTTACTCTCTTTGGGAAGCCAGCTGGGCTTTGTAGACAGGTAGACCTGCTCTTCCAGCTATTAGCAACTACTGAACCTCTTTGGAACCCAGTTTCCTTATTTGTGGAATAAAAAGGTTGTTGGGAGGATTAAATGAAATAACACTCGTAGAGCTCCTAGTAGGAGACCACCAATGTTATTAACATAATAATAATTGATAACATGAACATGACCCCACACAATAAGATTTATGTACACTAAATCCCAATCAACGCTTACAACAATTCCGTGAAGTAGGTATCTCACTGTTCCCATTTTAGACATAAATGATTGAGGTTCATAGTGACTAAGTAATTTGCCTAAGGCCACATACTTAGGGTTTTGAGGATTTGGGGCTCAGACTTGCATTTGTCTGATTCCAAGGTACATGATCTCAACAATTATGCTATGTGATTGACTCTTCCACCCCTGTCCAATTAACCCCTGTCCGCCAAACAATATACTTGTTTATACTGTTGTTTGTGACCAATATTGCTTCTGATATGCCATGGACTATGATCCAGGATGAACCTAAGGCATCCTTCTCTCAGTAATAGCAGCCTCTCACTACCCCAGTACCTTAGTCCACAACACTGGGACTGACTTCCAACTGCTGCCTCCAGTGTAACCATCTTGCTCTCCAATTATATCTGCTTATTCTCACTGTAAAGAATTATGACCTTGACTCAGTGCTCTTATGCCCCGGGTCCTGAGTCAGGGTTTTGATCCACCGTCACCAGGACTGTGCTGTTACTAGGGTCCTGAGTCAATTCTCACCCAGCATCACCAGGGCCAAACTGCTACTGCACCCTGTCACTTGGGCCCAAGCCACCATTGCCCCTTGGTATCCCTGGGCTAGCCACTGCAGCCTTTCCCTTCCCTCTCAGAGTCTGAGTCACTGTGAGCCCCAGAAATCCACACCCTAGTTCTATGGGAGACCTGCACATGTTCATATGTCAGACACCAGCACTACCATCATGGCAAGTGCACTTGACCCCAGGACACTGACCCTGTGGCCGCCATGACTGCCAGCCCACCAGACCTAGTGTCAAAAGGGCTAGAGCTTACCCCCATGGGCAAATAGGAAAACAGGAGAATGTCAGTAGCCTTTACCACCAAGGACCCCAATAACCCTAGCTGCCACTGTTTGGGCCACTCAAGACCCCTGTGTTCTTTGCCAATGTTGAACTAAAAAGCATCTGTGCAGCAAAGGAAGCCATTAATAAATTGAAAAGGCAACCTATGACATGGGAGAAAGTATTTGCAAGCCATATATTTGATAAGGGGGGTTAATATAAGAATATATAAAGAACTTATTCAACATAATAAGAAAAACAAATAACCCAATTTTAAAAATGGGCAAAGGATCTTAATCGACATTTTTCCAAAGAGACATCCAAATGGCCAACAGGTACTTGAAAAGGTGCTAAGCATCCCTAATCATCAGCACATTAAAACTATCATGAGATATAACCTCACACCTGTCAGGATGGCTATTATCAAAAAGACAAGAGATAGTGTTGATGAGATGTGGAGGAAAAACAAACCTTGTGCTCCCTTTGTGGCAATGAAAATTGGTAGAGTCACTATGGAAAACAGTATGGGAGTTCCTCAAAAAAATAAAAACAGAACTACTGTATGATCCAGCAATCCTACTTCTGGCTATAGATAGGAAGAAATGAAATCATTATCTCAAAAGGATATCTGTATTTCCATGTTCACTGCAGTGTTATTCCCAATAGCCAAGATATGGAAATAACTTAATGTCCTTTGACGGGTGATTAGATAAAGAAAATGTGATATACAGATAGATACTGATCACACACACACACACACACACACACACACACACACACACACACACACACACAACGGAACTCCTGACACTTCTGACAGTGAGGATGGAGTTTGATAGCATTATGCTAAGTGAAATAAGCCAGAAAGAGAAAGACAAATTTGGTATGGTATCACGTGTATGTGGAATCTTAAAAGCAAAAAAAAAAAAAAAAAAAGCCAGCTTCGTAGAAACAGAGAGTAGAAGGGTGGTTGCCAGGGACTAGGGTAAGGGCAGCGTGGGGAGAGTAGGGCAAAGGGCACAAGCTTCCAGTTATAAGATGAATAAGTTCTGAGGATCTAATGTACAGCGTGGTTACTACAGTTGATAATACAGTATTGTATACTTGAAATTTGAGTAGATATTAAACATTCTCACCACACATATACACACATGAATTAACTATGTGAAGTGAAGGATGTGTTAATTAGCTTGTTCTTGGTAATTTTTTCGTGTGTGTGTGTGTGTGTGTATACATATCATCATGTTTTACACTTTAATATATACAATTATATTTGTCAATTATTCCTCAATAAACTTGGGAAAAATTAATTCCAAGTGAAGAAATACTAATGGATTGTATTAGTTAGCTCAGGCCTCCATAACGAAATACCATAGACTGGGTGTTTTAAATTAAACAACAGAAATTTATTTTTTCACGTTCTCGAGGCTAGAAGTCCAAGGTCAGGCGCCAGCACGGTCAGGTTGTGGTGCGGGCTCTCTTCCTGGCTCGCAGATGGCTGCCTTCCCGCTGTGTCCTCACGTGGCATGTTTCCTACTCTCTTATAGGTCACAGTCCAGCGGGTAAAGGCCACAACCTAATTTAACCTTAATTACGTCCAAAAATACCTCAGTAATACTTCCTAATTAATCTCATTTAGCCTTAATTATTTCCTAAACACCCTCTTCCATTTACAATCACACTGGGGGTTAGGGCTTTGACATATGAATTTTGGTGGGACACAGTTTAGTCCACATCATGGATAATAAACATTTGTAAATATATTCAACCTTATTGGATGTCAAAGAAATGCATACTAAAATAATAATTATTATTTTTCAACCATTATAATGTCAAAAATTAGAAGAACTTTTTTAAAAAAATTTTTTAAAAAGATTTTATTTATTTATTTGACAGAGAGAGAGACAGCGAGAGAGAGAACACAGGCAGGGGGAGTGGGAGAGGGAGAAGCAGGCTTCCCGCGGAGCAGGGAGCCCGATGCGGGGCTCGATCCCAGGATCCTGGGATCATGACCTGAGCCGAAGGCAGTCGCTTAACTGACTGAGCCACCCAGGCGCCCCTAGAAGAACTTATTTATAATAGTTACTGTTTACAAAGCTGTGGGGAGCAAGAAGTTTCACTCACCATTGTAACAATAAAAGAGTGAATTTTTTGTGGGCTCAGGGGAAATATATATATAAAAAAATCTGTCTTTGTTTTTTCCAACTCCGGAATCTTACTAATTAGAACTTATGGAAATGCTTGCAAAATAACAAAAACACATCTTTGAAGAATATTACTTATATTATTGATCATAATTGCAGTAAATCTAGAAACAAGATAAACTATCAGAAGCAATATGGTTAAGTAAATTATGGTTAACTCATAAATTAACACTAGGCAGTTATTAAAATAGATAAAGTAAGTTTTTAAATATTTTGATAGAGACTAAAGTCTACCAAGTAATGTGTAAACAAAAAAGACATGGCATAACATGCCCCTATAGATATGACATACACATAAATATTTTATATTGATATAAAAATATGTAAATGCACTTATGTATGTATAAAAAACTAGAAGGGAAGCACCAAATTCTTAATAGTGGTTTCTTCTGGAAATTGAATTATGAAGGGCTTGGATACAGAGGGTGAAGATTTGACTTTCATTTTCTACTGATAAAATTTTGTTCTGTTTTCATTTTTATAAACATAATTTCTAATGGGAAATTTAAAACCAATGAATGATATTTCCATTTTAGAAAAAAAAAATGAGAAGTCCTGAAGGAAGTATAAACTCTTCACTGATAAATACCCTAGAATCTTGCAATGTAGACAGAGTACTCAATGTCTCAAATTATACTGTACTAGTTCTAGAATCTTGTGTGGGATCCTGGTGTCAAAGCAAGTTGGGGGAGCTGTTTCAGGGGAAGTCAGACAGGGGGATGTACTAATACTTGGTACCAAGCTGTGACTTTCCATATTCCAGTTTGGAGAGAATCTTTGCTGGAGTATTTTTAGGGTCTTCAGCAGAAAATAAACAAAAGGTTCTGCCTGTAGGACCATGAGTCTCCCAGGATACAGAGATTCCTGGGTTCCACTTCCATCTGGAGTGGAAAGGGTAGTGAGCACCAAAAGGCAACTAGCCAAGGATTCTGGTCTACAGAACCTGCACACACATTATCAGGTAAAGCCTCCTTGGAGAACAAGAAGTCTTACTTCCTAACAAAAGTCATTTTGCTCGGGACGCCTGGGTGGCTCAGTTGGTTAAGCGATGGCCTTCGGCTCAGGTCATGATCCTGGAGTCCCGGGATCGAGTCCCGCATCGGACTCCCTGCTCGGCAGGGAGTCTGCTTCTCCCTCTGGCCCTCTTCCCTCTCGTGCTCTCTGTCTCTCATTCTCTCTCTCTCTCTCAAATAAATAAATAAAATCTTTAAAAAAAAAAAGTCATTTTGCTCAAGGATCTAGGATACACTTGCTGTGGTTCTACCCTCCTGATATACTCCTCATACAAGGGCTCGCTTCCCTGTGAGCACCTGCCACAGAGCCTCCTGCATGTCAGGGTTCCGGAGGCTGTAGATGAGTGGGTTCAGCATAGGGCTGATGACCGTGTTGAGGATGCCAATCCCTTTGTCCTTGTCTGAGGCCTCCAGTGAGCCCAGCCTCATGTAGCTGAAGACACCTGTCCCATAGAATATGCCCACCATGGTGAGGTGGGAGCCACATGTAGAGAAAGCTTTCTTTCTGCCCTCAGCAGAGCGGATGCATAGAACTGCAGCTGCCACATGGATGTAGGAGGTGATGAGAATCACAGGTGCACCTGCCATGAGGATACCCGGACCAAAGAGCAACAGCTTGTTGGGCTGGGTGCTAGAGCAGGAGAGCTGGAAGAGCTGTGGGAGGTCACAGTAGAAGTGATTGATCACGTTGGGACCACAGAACTTGAGTGTGGCTATGGCTACTGTGTGAGTCAGTGCATTGGTGAAGGCTAAAGCCCAGGACACAGCCACCAATATCCTCTGGACTGTCTGGCTCATTCGGGTGCTGTAGGTCAGGGGCTGGCAGATGGCCAGGAATCGGTCATAGGCCATGGCTGTCAGCAGGAAGCAGTCCACACCAGCCAACTGATGGAAGAAGAAAAGCTGTGTGAGGCAGGCTCCATAGGGAATTGTACGCTTGTGGGACAGGAGACGAGCCAACATCGAGGGAACAGTGACGGTGATGCACCCAACATCCAGCACTGATAAGTTCCCCAGGAAGAAGTACATGGGGGTGTGGAGTTTGGGCTCCACCAAGATGGCAGCCAGGATGCTGAGGTTGCCTCCAACTGTGACCAGGTAGGCAAAGAGGAAGACTACAAAGACAACGGGTCATAGCCCTGGCATCTCCACCAAGCCCAGCAGGATGAACTCAGTAACAGCTGTTCCATTGGTCCTGGATTCTGGGCCCTTGGGTCCCTAAAAGGGATCAGTGTTCTCAACGTAGTTATTCATGAAAAATATATCAACTCAATCTCAAATGCCAAGCCCCAGGGTAAATTCCCAAGTGTCCCTAGTGGGTATTTTCCCACTCCTTAGGCCATACCTCACTCATTAACCCTCTGTCTTCACCTCATTGTCCTCACCCAAGTTCCAGGTGAGTTACACTACAACTACCTTGGTATTCCCCCTTCTTGTGAAAGATATATAAATCCTTCTTTCCAGTATTCCCTATAATCAAGGAATGAGGTCTTCCTACCAACAAACTGTATGAAGAGTTTTGGGGAAATATGATGCTAAAAGTAAATTGAATAGGTAGTAAAATAGAAACAAAAGAATGTATCATAAGTCCTTGTAAGTATATTACAAAGGAATAATATATGGCAAATAAGTAAGAAAAATGTCAAGATAAACAAAATTAGGAAGTGAAAAGCAGCAGGCCAAAAATAAATCAAATAACTTTGGTATACTATCTGCTCCTAAGTTTAAACAATCAATTCAAGAACAGTCCCCAAACCAAATAAGCCAGCTACAACTGAAATAAAAAGGGGGGCTGGATAGTTAATAATGTACTTCCAGGTGTAGGATCTAGTCTCATATACTTCTTATACAAATTATTTTAAACTGTCAATGTAAATATAATTTTCATGTAATGTAAACTTTCCTTAGCTTAGGAAAAAATTGTGGCTTTCACCTTCCAATTCATTTGAAAATTTTTTTAAACTTCTTTTTTTATTTTATATTATTTTTTTTAAATTTTTTTATTGTTATGATAATCACCATATATTACATAATTTGTTTTGGTGTACTGTTCCATGCTTCATTGTTTGTTCATAACACCCAGTGCTCCATGCAGAATGTGCCCTTCTCAATACCCATCACCAGGCTAACCCATCCCCCCACCCTCCTCCCCTCCAGAAACCTCAGTTTGTTTTTCAGAGTCCATCATCTCTCCTGGTTCGTCTCCCCCTCTGACTTACTCCCCTTCATTCTTCCTCTCCTGCTATCTTCTTCTTTTACTTTTTTCTTAAAATATGTTGCGTTATTTGTTTCAGAAGTACAGATCTGTGATTCAACAGTCTTACACAATTCACAGCGCTCACCGTAGCACATATCTTCCCCAATGTCCATCACCCAGCCACCCCATCCCTCCCACCCCCAACCACTCCAGCAACCCTCAGTTTGTTCCTGAGATTAAGAATTCCTCATATCAGTGAGGTCATATGATACATGTCTTTCTCTGATTGACTTATGTCACTCAGCATAACACCCTCCAGTTCCATCCACGTCGTTGCAAATGGCAAGATCTCCTTCCTTTTGATGGCTGCATAATATTCCATTGTGGATATATACCACTTCTTCTTTATCCATTCATCTGTCGATGGACATCTTGGCTCTTTCCACAGTTTGGCTATGGTGGACATTGCTGCTATAAACATTGGGGTGCACGTACCCCTTCGGGTCCCTACATTTGTATCTTTGGGGTAAACACCCAGAAGTGCAATTGCTGGATTGAATGGTAGCTCTAATTTCAACTGTTTGAGGAACCTCCATACTGTTTTCCAGAGGGGTTGCACCAGCTTGCATTCCCACCAACAGTGTAGGAGGGTTCCCCTTTCTCCACATCCCCGCCAACATCTGTCGTTCCCTGACTTGTTAATTTTAGCCATTCTGACGGGTGTGAGGTGGTATCTCATGGAGGTTTTGATTTGGATTTCCCTGATGCCGAGCGATGTTGAGCACTTTTGCATGTGCCTGTTGGCCATTTGGATGTCTTCTTTGGAAAAATGTCTGTTCATGTCTTCTGCCCATTTCTTGATTGGATTATTTGTTCTTTGGGTGTTGAGTTTGATAAGTTCTTTATAGATTTTGGATACTAGCCCTTTATCTGATATGTCATTTGCAAATATTTTCTCCCATTCTGTCGGTTGTCTTTTGGTTTTGTGGACTGTTTCTTTTGCTGTGCAAAAGCTTTTGATCTTGATGAAATCCCAAGAGTTCATTTTTGCCCTGGCTTCCTGTGCCTTTGGTGATGTTTCTAGGAAGAAGTTGCTGCGGCTGAGGTCGAAGAGGTTGCTACCTGTGTTCTCCTTTAGGATTTGGATGGACTCCTGTCTCACATTTAGGTCTTTCAACCATTTGGAGTCTATCTTTGTGTGTGGTGTAAGGAAATGGTCCAGTTTCATTCTTCTGCATGTGGCTGTCCAATTTTCCCAACCCCATTTGTTGAAGAGACTGTCTTTTTTCCACTGGACATCCTTTCCTGCTTTGTCAAAGATAAGTTGACCATAGAGTTGAGGGTCCATTTCTGGGCTCTCGATTCTGTTCCATTGATCTATGTGTCTGTTTTTGTGCCAGTACCATACTGTCTTGATGATGACAGCTTTGTAATAGAGCTGGAAGTCTATATTATTTTTGAGAGAGAGAGAAAGAGCACAAGCAGAGTGAGAGATAGAGGGAGAGGGAGAGAGAGGAGCAGTGGAAGAGGGAAAGAGAGAATCCTAAATCCATGCCTAGCGTGGAGCCTGATGCAGGGCTCAATCCATGAGATCATGACCTGAGCCAAAATCAAAAGTCAGATGCTTAACCAACTGAGCCACCCAGGCGCCCCTCCAATTCATTTTTTAAAGTTAGCAAATCCTGATACTAAAATGTAATAACGATAGCAAAAAAAGGAATTATTCTACACCACCCCCATTTGATAATACATGGGCAAAAATCCTAAGTACAAAAAATGAAATGCATTAGCTAATAGATTTTATATAGGAGAGGATGATTTAATATTAGTACATCTATTAATATACTTGATATATTTGTTGCCTTAAAATGAGGAAAATTTTCTAAAGGACAATTCATAAATGTCTATATACATGTTTTTTTACATGGCAATTAATTTCTTTTTTTTTATTTATGTTCAATTATCCAACATATGGTACATCATTAGTTTTTGATGTAGTGTTCCCTGGGTGGTATATGCGACTAATCTACATACATTCTTGAGAAAAAGGAAAAAAGAAAAAAGCTGCTTTTAGTCAGTTAAAATGGAAGTACACTACTTTATGTGACAGGTCATACCATTGCAAATCTGTATCATTCATAATGGTGAAGTAGTAGTGATATTTCTATCAAAATCAGGCACAGGAAAAGCCATGGTCTTTGTTACTTCCAAGTATTTCTCATTACTCTAAAAGTTTTAGGCAAAGAGAAACAAAATGCTTAAATAGTAGAAACAAGAAAGAAAAGAATAAATTGAAAACAATAAAATTGAAAACTCAAGAGAGGAGAAAAAACTGGGAAACTCCGAGAATTATTAAGATATTAGCAAATTAGGTAAAAAATAAGCACAAGTCAATAGATTCCTTATATGCCAACAACATCAGCTATAAAACCCAAAAGTCCCAATAGTAAGGTGAAATCTTATAATATAAAATGAAGAATGAAGCAGGAAATGAATTTATACCTGAATCATATATGTAGGCACCTAGAAAAAAGATCCCAAATAAACAACTTTCAGTTCCACTGACTGGTAGGAATATGGGAGAATTTAATCCCTTTTTTTCACTTTTAAATGATCTCCAATGAATCTGATTACTTTTATAATACTAAATATATTTTTTAATGATCTATTTCTTCCAGATTACAGAGATCTCTAAAGGCCAGCAATAGCAGCTCAAGGGCTCCTCCTCTGTCCTTCATTTCCAGAAGTTTCAGGGAGCTGCTTATCCAGCAGATTAAAGGTTAGAATGGTACACCCATCTTGATTTGCCTCACTGCTCCATGAAGTAATGAAATATTTACTCTATTGGACTTCCTTTACAATTACAACCCACTTGTAATCAAACAGCAGACTTGTTTACCAGTTTCTGCCCACATTAATTTATGTGGTATCCATCACCGGAAGTTTAT
Organism: Zalophus californianus; assembly: GCF_009762305.2. Taxonomy (NCBI): domain Eukaryota; kingdom Metazoa; phylum Chordata; class Mammalia; order Carnivora; family Otariidae; genus Zalophus; species Zalophus californianus. The sequence goes on along the minus strand of NC_045610.1, from coordinate 13,898,525 downwards.
GGCCTCTTTTATTCTTTGTGTGCATGTTTTAGCACAAGATGAATGTTTTAAGACTATATTTATCTTCTACTTATTAAACTACTTCCTTTGACTTTTTTTCTGTCTTTTGATGGATCTTTTAAGATATAATAACCTGGTAACATTGGTACCTGGAAATATTTAGGGTTTTTTAAAATTACAATTAAACACATCATAGATAATAATAACTAAAAGCTGTGATTTCTACAATTGTATTATGATATAGGAATTATGAAGATAAGTTCCTACATACTGAGGGATACTTTAAAATTCAAGACACAATGACAGTTTTCCATCAGTGAGGTAGATCCTGAGTCATGGTGGGAGGCCCACATTCAGAGTAATATTCAGCTCGAATCTACTGGTAGAGATTACCAGTCTGGTACATGTGAAATATTTGACTATAACCCTCACCCGCACTGTGGCCTCATCAGTGCACGTAGTTGTATTCAGTATATGCTGTATATAGTGTCATTGAGTGCAAGAAGTACCAAGTTGGTTGACATCTTGCAGAGTATCTACTTCCTCATTTTACTAAAGAGGAAACTATGGTGGAGGATTGTGGGGTTGGAGTTGTTGGGATTAGAGTGAATACTGAATATACTTACAAACTGTCTGGTTTTCTATTTTTTAAAAAATTACCTAATCCTGGGCCAGGGCATTTATGCTTGCTACCCCAAATAACTCTGAGGCTATCAGAGAAAGGATTTGCATGAGAACACTAGAATTTGTCCACTGGTTTGACCAGCCCAAATTGGCTGCTTCCAACCAAGCCCCCAAGCCCCCAAGGGGCATTTCCTGACACTTACTGAGGGGTGGAATAATCCATGTCTCTAGGGCTGCTATGGGTGCACTCTTCTTCTTTTTTTAATGTTGTATTTATTTATTTGAGAGAGAGTGTGGAAGCAAGAGCAAGGGGGAAGAGTCGGGGAGGGGGTGTGGAGGAGCAGAGGGAGGAGCAGACTCCCCGCTGAGCAGGGAACCTGATATGGGGCTCGATCCCAGGACCCTGGGATTATGACCTGAGCTGAAGGCAAACGCTTAACCGACTGAGCCACCCAGGTGCCCTTGGGTGCACTCTTCTGACTGAGAAGCCTATTCTCTAGCCCAGCTGTGCCTTGTGGACCTCACGCTTTCAGGTTCACACACCTGTCATAAGTAGCTCACCAACAAACAGGTTCTGTGGTCATGGTTACAGTCAGCACCTGCCTCACTTCATTCTGCATCCTACCAACCACAGAGTTCATTCTGGAGCTCTCCTCCCTCACCTGTCCTCTGAGAGCCTTTTCTCTGATGTCTTCCTGACTCAGGTTTTCTAAATCTGTCACCAAATGTAACAGAACCTCAGGTCTCTCATGAGTGCAGGTCTGTGAGGGCATTTCTCAGGCACCAACAGTCTGCCTCCCAGCCCTCTGCTTTCCATTTTATCCAGAGACAGCCCATTTTGCCCAGAGGAAACCCGCCTGCTTTCTATGCCTCTTCAATGCTGTATCTTATGGTCTTCCCTTAGCTGATGGCAGACTACCATTCCCCCCGACCCCACAGCCTCCCCTCTGCCATCATAATCATCACCCGTTATTCCTATTCTCTCAAAATAAGAACTTGGTTCCTTCTCATGTTAAGAGTTTTTCTGATAGTTATAGGTAGTATGTAAAAGCAATGACAAATATAGGAAAATTATAGGAGTTTAGAATGTCTTGCAACATCCTTGTCATGAATGTCCTCTTGCCCTGTCTGAACAGTCCCTGGAAACCACCCTAATGGCCCCTCACTCTCTTTTTCCATCTCATGCTCTCTTGACCCCTTTAGACCCTGCAGAAATCCTCTTTTCTATACAGGTTCATTTTATATGTGCAATTAAGGCAGAGCAGGAGCTGTAGACATGCAAGGAAAGTTGGTGAAACCTCAATGCCAGAATCCAAATTAGATCTCCGTATTGGTGGCTGTCAGTTTTAGGGGATGCTGCATAGAAGATTCCATGTGGGTGAAAAATTTGATGCAGTGTCTCCTAAGTGATGTGGTTTTGGAATATCGGTGAGGTTCGGTGGGGTGAGGTCTGAAGCCTACAACCAAGAAAGAATTCTCGAGACGTCTTTGGTGCAAAATGGTGGTTTATTAAAGCACAGGGACAAGACCTGTGGGCAGAAAGAGCTGCTGTCCTGGGGTTGTGAGTTGTGGCTGATTATATACGATGGGGTTGGGGGAGGTAAGGAAAAGGGAGGTTTCGAGAAAGAACCTATGTGTTAAAGAAGACTTGCAGGATACTGGAGGCCTTGCCATTGCCAAGCTAAAGTTGTTCACCCCTCTAGTAAGGCATTAACAGTAAGATAGTTGGGAGCTTCCTGGAGGAACATTGCACTTTGCCTGCTTCAAGTATCTGTCAATGGGCTGCAGATCAGAAGGACATTTAAATTCATTTACATTCCCTTCTGAAAGCTAGACCATTGATAGAAATGCTTTGTTCTTGTAAATTGCTAAGGCTTTTGTAAACTGAGGGAGATATCCTTCAGGACTGGGATCTTCCTAAGTTAATTATTTGTTTTTCCTTTAGGGCAGCCAGGAGTGGCTGAGGAATGTCACATGTATCACTTGGGTGGGGGGGTATTGTGGGGTGTCAGCTTCTGCCTGTCCTTAGCTAGCCTTCTGCTCCCTCATCACTAAGGTTTTTTGGAAGCTCAGAAATCCATGATTCCTGTTGAGTCACCGTGTGGGTCTAATTATAGACCTAGACTCATTCAATACACACCGTGTGATTTGATGTCAATAAGAGCAAAACAGCTCTGCACACATATTACATAATTAAAGAATAATTAAACTGCCTCCCAATTGTCCTCTTGAATCTACGTGAACTTGTGTTATAAGGTGTCACACTGTTTGTTCTCCTACTTCCCTATTTTTGCTCAAACTGTTTATTTTAGCTGGAATATCCTCTCGCTAACTCCAAGTGCTCAAATCCTTGAAGACTCAACTAAAATGTTTCTCTTCCGTAAAAGTTTTCCTGATCCCCACTGAAGCTCCTCAGCTGACCTGCAGCACTTTAATCATACACTTCACAGCACTGCTCTCTCTGACTTTCTTGCATAGTAATTTCTCTCTAGAGATGCCACCACTTCTCTGCCCACTGTAAGTGGCTTTGGGACAGATTATGCCTGACTCGGCTTTGCATCCTCAATGCCTATCATTGCACTTGCATACAATAGGTGCTCAATATTTCTTGAAAGAAATAAATAAAGAATTTGGCAACTATGACCATAAAATAAAAAACTCTTTGGTAAAAGGAAGCATGAGATTGGGCTGTAGTAGTTGGGAAAGATTTTCTGGATAAGCTGGAATTTATGCAAGACCAGGAACAATGAATAGAACTTGAAAGGGTGTAAGTTTGAGTAAAAGGCCCAGAACTACCGAGAATCTCTGCTTCCTTTAGATGGGGCATTGGGAACAGTTAAGATAGTCGTTAAAACAATCCCTTCACTGACATAATGTCTTTTCTTGAAAACAGCTCCAAAGACTTTGGCAATTGTGGGGGGGTAGACCCTATGAATAAATAAGTCTAGACAAGAAGAGTATACCCCACAGAAATGCCATGTCACCCTCACTCTGTAGAGGTGAAACATCACCCCCAAGATTTTATGACTGTAACAGCACTCCAGCTGGTCTTAAGGGTTAACCTGCTCCCAGATAACACACGCCTTACTCACTGACCTAAGGCCCTTGATCTGTAACAGAACTAATTTACTCTCCGTGAGATATGCCAAGAACTGGCCTTGAGGAGTGAAGGACCAGAACTTTCCCAGGCCACAGAAGCCAGCAAGTCTGTTTGAAGCTGCCTCAGCTTTCTGATTAGCCTAGCAATTTTATTAGCAAAATATTTTCTTTTTCAAATCACACAAATGACTTTATTAAACTCCTTTTATGTATTTGTACACCTGGCCTTCCTTCATAGAAAGAACACAGGACTCCTGCACATCACAAAATAAGAACCCAGTCCCTTGCACAGCCCCCAAGCACTGAGATAACATTGGTAATTGGCACCATGGAGTCTGCACATGATCAAGAAAGACTGCAGGCCACTGCACTCCCCTGGCTGATTAACTACGCTAAACCCCTTTAAAAACTGCTGGGCCAGGCACAAACCTGGGAGTTGGCTTTGGACAAGAGTCTGCCTTCTCCTCAGGTGGCCGGCCTCCTGAGTAAAGCTCAAATTGTTCTCCAATCAAAACTGGTCTTTTGATCTTTCAGGCAACAGGCAGCCTATTTGGGTTCAGTAACATGATGACTACTGGTCTATGCATCTAGGAAGTCCATCTTAAACAAGATCGCCATGGTCACCTCAGCAGAAGAAGTCCTCCTAGATAACCATTCTTGGATGAGCCCCAAGCTATACTTGCTGGGTATTCAGTGCTCCCTGGTCTGATATTCCAGCTAAAAGCTTTATGCACCTGACAATAAAGATACACTCTGACCATCTGATGTAGGGGTCTAGCCCAAGGTTATTTCCTAAGGAATGCATCCAACAGGAGACTGGATTAGATGAATGCCCTCATACTCCAATAAACACAGAAGGCAGGCTTTGTCCAAGAATGACAGGTGTTGGCAAAATGCCTTGGCATAGGAGGGTGCTAACCCTTTCCCTCACTTGATATGTTACCCCAAACAAGACTCTCATTACTGGATCCTCTGTGAAATAGGAGGTTTGACTTGCTTGGTAACAACTCAAGTGTGTTATCTATTATTAGGGAGCAGAAGGAGGACCCTAGAGGATACTCACCTTGTTACAGGTACAGAAACTGGATAAGTTTCTAAAGAAGGGAGTGAAGAGGGTGCAGTGCTATGTGGGCCCCAGCCTGGGAGAGCATGGAAGGGGCCATATATAAGAAAATGAGCGAAAGAGAGATGAGATCATCTCTGTTGTGGGACTCTATCCACTGCAGTGCCATCCCCTGCAGACATCAAAAATTAGTCCTCCTAGGAAGGAGTGGGGCTTTGGGGAGCCACAGACTGATAAATAACCCAAAGCTTTAATGAACCCAATAATGATGCTTCACAATTCTGTGATGCTTTTGATTTTCTCAAAAAGGCTTGACATCTAACTCCTTACTCCACCTCTCATATTGTTCCATGAGGGTGTTAGTAATTTTGTTTATCTGAGAGGACACTGAAGCCCAGAAAGTTTATCTATTCTTTTTCTTTCTTTCTTTTTAATTTAATTTCTTGAATTTAATTTAATTCTTTAATTTAAATTCAAGTTAGTTAACATATAATGCAATATTAGTTTTAGGTGTACAATATACTGATTCAAAACATACAATACCCAGTGCTCATCACAACAAATGCAGTCCTTAATCCCCATCACCTATTTAACCCATCCTCCCACCCATCTCCCCTCTGGTCACCATCAGTTTGTTCTTTATAGTTAAGAGTCTGTTTCTTGGTTTGCCTCTCTCTTTCTTCCCCCTTTGCTCATTTGTTTTGTTTCTTAAATTCCACATATGAGTGAAATCATATGGTATTTGTTTTTCACTGTCTGACTTATTTCACTTAATATGATATTCTTTAGCTCCATGTCATTGCAAATGGCAAGATTTCATTCTTTTTTATGGCTGAGTAATATTCATATATATATTGTTGATTTTAGCCATTCTGGCAAGTGTGTGTTGATATCTCATTGTAGTTTTGATTTGTATTTCCATCATGATCACTAATATTGAGCAACTTTTCATGTGTCTGTTGGCCATCTATATGTCTTCTTTGGAAAAATGTCTATTCATTGGCTAAAATTAACGTTAGGAAACAACAAATGTTGGCAAGGATGTGGAAAAAAAGGAAACGTCTTACACTGTTGCAAACGGGTGCAGCCTCTGTGGAAAACAGTATGGAGTTTCCTCAAAAATTTAAAAATAGAACTACCCTATGATCCAGCAATTGCACTACTAGATGTTTATCCAAAGGATACAAACATAGTGATTTGAAGGGACACATGCACCCCAATGTTTATAGCAGCAATGTCCACAATAACCAATATATGGAAAGAGCCCAGACGTCCATTGCCACATTGACAGATGAATGGATAAAGGATAAAAGACAGATAAATGGATAAAGAAGATGTGATATATATGTATATATATATATATATAGAGAGAGAGAGAGAGAGAGAGAATGTATGTATATGTATATACATATGCACAATGAAATATTACTCAGTCAACAAAAAGAATGAAATTCCATTTGCAATGACATGAATGGAACTAGAGGATATTATGTTAAGCAAAATAAGTCAGTCAGAGCCAAGACAAATACCATATGATTTCACTCATATGTGGAATTTAAGAAACAAAACAGATGAACATATGGGAAGAGAAGAAAAAATAAAAGATGAAAACAGAGGGAGGCAAACCATAAAAGATGGTTAACTCGAGGGGCGGAGCAAGATGGTGGAGGAATAGGAGACCTAAATTTCGTCTGGTCCCAGGAATTCAGGTGGATAGAGATCAAACCATTCTGAACACCTACGAACTCAACAGGAGATTGAAGAAAAGAATAGCAACAATTCTCTGAACAGAAAAGCGACCACTTTCTGGAAGGTAGGATGTGCAGAGCAGTGAATCCAAGGCAATATTCGGGAGGATAGACGGCGGGGGAGGGGGCCTCCGTCAGCCACTTCTGGCAAGTAATAGAGCCGTGGAGCACAAAATCGTAACTTCTAGAAGTCGGCTCTGCTGAGGGACGTCGCTCCAGTGGCTAAGCGGGGGGTGGAAAACTCGCGGGACAGTGTGGTCCCAGGACCCTCAGGGTCACAGAAAGACCGGGGGTGCCTGAGTGTGGCAGAGCTCCCAGGTATCGGAGCAGGGAAGCCAGCTGCAGAGACGGAGCCGAGGCGCGGGCTCTCAGCTCGGGGTTGCCATAAACTGTGATCGGCGACACAGTGGGGACACTGCTCCTCCAGCAGGGACCCAACAAGCGGCAGATCCGGGGAGACTCCCCTTCCTCCCTCGGGAGGAGCGGCGCAGGAGCGCAACGCAGGGATCTGCTGGGTTTGGAGACTCCACACGGGTCGGGTGCCAGAGGTAGAAATGCTCGGTCACAGGCCGGGTGAGCACGCAGTGCGGCCGGAGACCGGGGACACGGGAGTGACTGCTTTTCTCTGGGGTGCACTAAAGAGTGGGGCCCTGAGTTCTCGGCTCCTCTGGGGCAGAGATTGGGAGGCTGCCATTTTCACTCTCGTCCTCCAAAGCTGTACGGAGAGCTTGCAGGGAACAAAAGCTCCTGAGAGCAAACCCGGGCAGATTGCTTAGCCCGGACCGACAAGGGCGGGGCAATTCCGCCTCCGGCAAAGACATTTGGGAACCATGGCAACAGGCCCCTCCCCCAGAAGATCAGCAAGAACAGCCAACCAAGACCAAGTTTACCGATCAAGGAGAACGGCAGAACTCCAGCCCTAGGGAAATACTGCACATAGAATTCATGGCTTTTTTACCATGATTCTTTAGTCTTTCAAGTTAATTTTTTTAACTGTCTTTTTTTTTTAATTTTTCTTTTTCCCTTTTTCAACCAACATCTTATCAATCCCTTTTATAAAAAACATTTTTATTTTTCATTTTTAGATCATATTCTATCCCTTCATACTAGTTACCCTTATCTTTGGCATATACATATAAGTTGTTCTCTCTTTAAAATTTTGAGATACAGTTTCTTCTAACAGACCAAAATATACCCTAAATATCTAGTGTATGGCTTTGTTCTAGTCTCCTGCCTGATCACATTCTCCCCGCCCCACTTTTTTTTTAAATCTTCTTTCTTTTTTCAACCAACTTCTTATCTTATCAATTCCTTTTATGAAATCTTTTTTAATATTCATCTTTACAGTCGTATTCCATCCCTTCATCATATTAACCCTTATTTTTGTACATATATGTTTCTCTTTCTTTAAAATTTTGGGAGGCACTTTCCTCTAACAGACCAAAACACACCCAAAATCTAGTGTGTGGCACTGATCTATGCACCAACCTGATCATATTTGATCATACTCTGTTTTTTTGTTTTGTTTTGTTTGTTTTTGCTTCTTTCTATCTTATTTTTTTTCTCTTTTTTCTTCCTTTCTCTTTCTTTTCCCCAGGTTTTAGGTCTTTTCTGATTTGCTTAGTGTATATTTTCTGGGGACATTGTTACCCTGTTAGCATTTTGTTCTCTCATTCATGTAGTCTCTTCTGGACAAAATGACAAGATAGAAAAAAATCACCTCAACAAAAGGAACAAGAGGCACTAAAGACTGCCAGTGACCTAATCAATACAGACATAAGTAAGATGTCAGGCGTAGAGTTCAGAATGATGATTTTAAAGATACTAGCTGGGCTTGAAAAAAACATGGAAGTTATTAGAGAAACCCTTTCTGGAGAAATAAAAGAACTAAAATCTAACCAAGTCGAAATCAAAAAGGCTATTAAGGTGCAATCAAAAATGGAGGCTCTAACTGCTAGAATAAATGAGGCAGAAGACAGAATCAGTGATATAGTAGACCAAATGATGGAAAATAAAGAAGCTGAGAAAAAGCGAGATAAACAACTACTGGATCACGAGGGCAGAATTTGAGAGCTAAGCGATACGATAAGATGAAACAACATTAGAATAATTGGGATCCCGGAAGAAGAAGAAAGAGAGAGAGGGGCACAAGGTATATTGGAGCAAATTATAGCAGAGAACTTCCCTAATTTAAGGAAGGAAACAGGCATCAAAATCCAGGAGGCACAGAGAACCCCCCCTCAAAATCATTAAAAATAGGTCAACATCCCAACATCTAACAGTAAAACTTATGAGTCTCAGAGACAAAGAGAAAATTCTGAAAGCCCCTCAGGAGGAGAGATGTGTAACCTACAATGGTAGAAACATTAGATTGGCAACAGACCTATCCACAGAGACCTGGCAGGCCAGAAAGGACTTGCATGATATCTTTAGAGCACTAAACAAGAAAAATATGCACCCAAGAATACTATATCCAGCTAGGCTGTCATTGAAAATACAAGGAGAGATAAAAAGCTTCCAGGACAAACAAATACTAAAGGAATTTGCAAACACGAAACCAGCCCTCCAAGAAATCTTGAAAGGGGTCCTCTAAGCAAAGAGAGAGCCTACAAGTGACATAGACCAGAAAGGAACACAGACAATATACAGTAACAGTCACCTTACAGGCAATACAATGGCACTAAATTCATTTCTTTCAATAGTCACCCTGAATGTAAATGGGCTAAATGCCCCAATCAAAAGACACAGGCTATCAGATTGGATAAAAAACCAAGACCCATCGATATGCTGTCTGCAAGAGACTCATTTGAGACCCAAAGACACCCCCACATTGAAAGTGAGGGGGTGGAAAACCATTTACCATGCTAATGGACACCAAAAGAAAGCTGGGGTGGCAATCCTTATATCAGACAAATTAGATTTTAAACCAAAGACTGTAATAAGAGATGAAGAAGGACACTATATCCTACTTAAAGGGTCTATCCAACAAGAAGATGTAACAATTCTAAATATCTATGCCCCTAACATGGGAGCCACTTACATAAGCCAATCAATAGCAAAAGCAAAGAAACACATCAACAAAAATACAATAATAGTGGGGGACATTAACACCTCCCTCACTGAAATGGACAGATCATCTAAGCAAAAGATGAACAAGGAAATAAAGAATTTAAATGACAGACTGGACCAAATAGACTTCACAGATAGATTCAGAACATTCCAGCCCAAGCAACAGAATACACATTCTTCTCTAGTGCCCATGGAACATTCTCCAGAATAGATCACATCCTAGGTCACAAATCAGGTCTCAACTGGTACCAAAAGATTGGGATCATTCCCTGCGTTTTTTTTTTTTCTTTTATTATGTTATGTTAATCACCATACATTACATCATTAGTTTTTGATGTAGAGTTCCATGATTCATTATTTGTGTATAACACCCAGTGCGCCATGCAGAACGTGCCCTCTTTAATACCCATCAGGAGACTAACCCATCCTCCCACCCCGCTCCCCTCTAGATTCCCTGCATATTTTCAGACCACAGTGCTTTGAAACTAGAACTCAGTCACAAGAGGAATGTCGGAAGGAACTCAACTACATGGAGGCTAAAGGGATCCTACTAAAGAATGAATGGGTCAACCAGGAAATTAAAGAAGAATTAATAAAATTCGTGGAAACAAATGAAAATGAAAATACAACTGTTCAAAACTTTGGGATGCAACAAAGACATTCCTAAGAGGAAAGTATATGGCAATACAAGCCTTTCTCAAGAAACAAGAAAGGTCTCAAATACACAACCTAACCCTACACCAAAAGGAGCTAGAGTAAGAACAGCAAATAAAGCCTAAACCCAGCAGGAGAACAGAAATAAGAAATATTAGAGCAGAAATCAATGAACTAGAAACCAAAAGAACAGTAGAACAGATCCACGAAACTAGGAGCTGGTTCTTTGAAAGAATTAACAAGATTGATAAACCCCTGGCCAGACTGATCAAAAAGAAAAGAGAAATGACCCAAATCAACAAAATCATGAATGAAAGAGGAGAGATCACAACCCACAACGAAGAAATACAAACAATTCTAAGAACATATTATGAGCAACTCTATGCCAGCAAATTAGATAACCTGGAAGAAATGGGGGCATTCCTAGAGATGTATCAACTACCAAAATTGAACCAGGAAGAAATAGAAAACCTGAACAGACCTATAACCACCAAGGAAATTGAAGCAGTCATCAAAAATCTCCCAAGAAACAAAAGCCCAGGGCCAGATGGCTTCCCAGGGGAATTCTATCAGACATTTAAAGAAGAATTAATACCTAGTCTCCTGAAACTGTTCCAAAAATTAGAAATGGAAGGAAAACTTCCAAACTCATTTTATGAGGCCACCATTACCTTGATCCCAAAACCAGACAAACACCCCATCAAAAAGGAGAATTACAGACCAATATCCTTGATGAACATCGATGCAAAAATTCTCACCAAAATACTAGCCAATAGGATCCAACAGTACATTAAAAGGATTATTCACCACGACCAAGTGGGATTGATCCCTGGGCTACAAGGCTGGTTCAACATCCGCAAATCAATCAACGTGATACAATACATTAACAAAAGAAAGAACAAGAATCATAGGATCCTCTCAATAGATGCAGAAAAGCATTGGACAAAGTACAGCATCCTTTCTTGATCAAAAGTCTTCAGAGTATAGGGATAGAGGGTACATACCTCAATATCATAAGAGCCATCTATGAAAAACCTACAGCAAATATCATTCTCCATGGGGAAAAGCTGAGAGCTTTTCCCCTAACGTCAGGAACATGGCAGGGATGTCCACTCTCACCACTGCTATTCAACATAGTATTAGAAGTCCTAGCCACAGCAATCAGACAACAAAAAGAAATCAAAGGCATCCAAATCGGCAAAGAGGAAGTCAAACTCTCACTCTTTGCAGATGATATGATACTGTATGTGGAAAACCCAAAAGACTCCACCCCAAAACTGCTAGAACTCATACAGGAATTCAGTCAAGTAGCAGGCTATAAAATCAATGCACAGAAATCAGTGGCATTCCTATACACCAACAACAAGACAGAAGAGAGACAAATCAAGGAGTCGATCCCATTCACAATTGCACCCAAAACCATAAGATACCTAGGAATAAATTTAACCAAAGAGGCAAAGGATCTGTACTCAGAAAACCATAAAATACTCATGAAAGACATTGAAGAAGACACAAAGAAATGGAAAAATGTTCTATGCTCATGGATTGGGGGAACCAACATTGTGAAGATGTCAATGCTACCTAGAGCAATCTACACATTCAGTGCAATCCCCATCAAAATACCATCCACTTTTTTCAAAGAAATGGAACAAAGAATCCTAAAATTTGTATGGAACCAGAAGAGACCCAGAATAGCCAGAGGAATATTGAAAAAGAAAAGCAAAGCTGTCGGCATCACAATTCCGGACTTCCAGCTCTATTACAAAGGTGTCATCATCAAGACAGTATGGTACTGGCACAAAAACAGACACATAGATCAATGGAACAGAATCGAGAGCCCAGAAATGATCCCTCAACTCTATGGTCAACTGATCTTTGACAAAGCAGGAAAGAATGTCCAATGGCAAAAAGACATTCTCTTCAACAAATGATGTTGGGAAAATTGGACAGCCACATGCAGAAGAATGAAACTGGACCATTTCCTTACACCACACACAAAAATAGACTCCAAATGGTTGAAAGACCTAAACGTGAGACAGGAGTCCATCAAAATCCTAAAGGAGAACAGAGGCAGCAACCTCTTCGACCTCAGCCACAGCAACTTCTTCCTAGAAACATCGCCAAAGGCAAGGGAAGCCAGGGCAAAAATGAACTCTTGGGATTTCATCAAAATAAAAAGCTTTTGCACAGCAAAAGAAACAGTCCATAAAACCAAAAGACAACCGACAGAATGGGAGAAAATATTTGCAAATGACATATCAGATAAAGGGCTAGTATCCAAAATCTATAAAGAACTTATCAAATTCAACACCCAAACAACAAATAATACAATCAAGAAATGGGCAGAAGACATGAACAGACATTTTTCCAAAGAAGACATCCAAATGGCCACCAGACACATGCAAAAGTGCTCAACATCGCTCGGCATCAGGGAAATCCAAATCAAAACCTCCATGAGATACCACCTCACACCCGTCAGAATGGCTAAAATTAACAAGTCAGGAAACGACAGCTTTTGGCGGGGATGTGGAGAAAGGGGAACCCTCCTACACTGTTGGTGGGACTGCAAGCTGGTGCAACCCCTCGGGAAAACAGTATGGAGGTTCCTCAAAAAGTTGAAAATAGAGCTACCATATGATCCAGCAATTGCACTACTGGGTAATTACCCCAAAGATGCAAATGTAGGGATCCGATGGGGTACGTGCACCCCAGTGTTTATAGCAGCAATGTCCACAATAGCCAAACTGTGGAAAGGGCCAAGATGTCCATTGACAGATGAATGGATAAAGAAGATGGGGTATATATACACAATGGAATATTATGCAGCCATCAAAAGGAAGGAGATCTTGCCATTTGCAACGACGTGGATGGAACTGGAGGGTGTTATGCTTAGTGAAATAAGTCAATCAGAGAAAGACATGTATCATATGACCTCACTGATATGAGGAATTCTTAATCTCAGGAAACAAACTGAGTGTAACTGGAGTGGTTGCGGGTGGGAGGGATGGGGTGGCTGGGTGATAGACATTGGGGAGGGTATGTGCTATGGTGAGCGCTGTGAATTCTGCTAGACTGTTGAATCACAGATCTGTACTTCTGAAACAAATAATGCAACATGTTAAGAAAAAAGAAAAAGAAGAAGATAGCTGGAGGAGAAGAATGAAGGGGAGTAAGTCACAGGGGGAGAGGAACAATGAGAGATGATGGACTCTGAAAAACAAACTGAGGGTTCTAGAGGGCAGGAGGTTGGGGGGATGGGTTAGCCTGGTGATGGGTATTAAGGAGGGCACATTCTGCATGGAGCACTGGGTATTATGCACAAACAATGAATCATGGAACACTACATCAAAAACTAATGATGTAATATATGGTGATTAACATAACAATAAAAAAATTTAAAAAAATGAAAAATAAAAAGTTTTTTAAAGAAAGGGATTGATGAGATGTTGGTTGAAAAAGGGAAAAAGAGAAATTAAAAAAAAACAGTTAAAAAATTAACTTTGAAAAACCTAATGAATCATGGTAAAAAAGCCATGAATTCTATGAGCAGGATTCCCCTAGCGCTGGAGTTCTCCCGTTCTCCTTGATTGGTAAACTCGGTCTTGGCTTGCTGGCTGTTCCTGCTGATCTTCTGGGGGAGGGGCCTGTTGCCGTAGTTCCCAAATGTCTTTGCTGGAGGCGGAATTCCTCCGCCCTTGCCAGTCCAGGCTAAGCAATCTGATCAGGTTTGCTCTGGGGAGCTTTTGTTCCCTGCAAGCTCTCAGTACAGCTTTGGAGGACCAGGGTGAAAATGACGGCCTCCCAATCTCCACCCAGAGGAGCTGAGAACTCGGGGCCCCTCTCCTCAGTGCGCCCCCAGAGAAAAGCAGTCACTCCCATCTCCCCGGTCTCCGGCCGCACTCTGTGCTCACCCGGCCTGTGACCGAGCGTTTCTATGTCTGGCACCCGACCCCGTGTGGAGTCTCAAAACCCAGCAGCTCCCTGAGGTGCACTCCCGTGCCGCTCCTCCTGGGGGAGGAAGGGGAGTCTCCCTGTACCTGCCGCTTGTTGGGTCCCTGCTGGAGGAGCAGTGGCCTGACTGGGCCGCGGATCACAGTTTATGGCCACCCCGAGCTGAGAGCCCGCGCCTCGGCTCCGTCTCTGCAGCCGGCTTCCCTGCTCCGATACCTGGGAGCTCTGCCGCACTCAGGCACCCCCGGTCTTTCTGTGACCCTGAGGGTCCTGAGACCACACTGTCCCGCGAGGGTTCCACCCCCCGCTTAGCCACTGGAGCAACGTCCATCAGCGAAGCCAAGTTATAAAAGTTCCAATTTTGTGCTCCGCGGCTCTATCACTTGCCAGAAGCGGCCAACGGAGGCCCCCTCCCCCGCCGTCTATCCTCCCGAATATCGCCTCGGATTCACTTCTCCGCACGTCCTACCTTCCAGAAAGTGGAAGCTTTTCTGTTCAGATAGTTGTTGCTATTCTTTTCTTCGATCTCCTGTTGAGTTCGTAGGTGTTCAGAATGGTTTGATCCCCATTTAGCTGAATTCCTGAGACCAGATGAAATCAATCTTGCTCCATCTAAGCCTCTGCCATCTTGCTCCGCCTCCTCTGTTGGGGTATTCTTGATGAGTCCGCCTGCCACCTTTGATCAGACTCCCAGCTCTGCCCCTCACCATCTGCCTAAACATGGACAAATTACCTTACCTCTTTGTGCCTCAGTTTCCTGTCTATAAAATGGGGATTATAATAATATCTACTTCATAGGATTATCTGAGATTAAATGAGGTAATATATGTAAAATACTTAGAACAGTGCTTGACACATAGTAAGAGCTGAGTAAATCTCAGTTGTTATTATTACCTCCCTTATAGATTTTTGTGTGGATTGAATGAAGTAAAACATAAAAGTAACAGGTAGAGAGTGCTTGATAAATGTTACCTGTCACTGGCTGTCACTCCAATTGCAGCACTTCCAGGAAACACTCTCTTGTTACTTGTAAGCTGATTTCAAATGCTACCTACATTTTGCTGGGTCTCCCCAGCACTGGGTGAGAGATTGTATGCATGGGACAAACTCAGAAGAGAAGAAATTTATCTTCTCTAGTCATGGAACAGGAGGAGATGAACCATGAGGAAGGGATTATTGCCCATCTGCTTTTTATGGAATGAAGGCAAGAAGGGTTCAGAGAAACTTTTTGGCTCCTTCATCCAGCAGCAATTGCTGCCTTCAAATCTCTGCACAGCAGACCTCCTTGGTGGCTGAACAAAATGTCCCTAGCCCCAAGAAAACAAACACCTGACCTCAGAGGGAAATGAGATGGGTAGTTATGTGTGGGGAAGAATCTAGCTATGCTTGGTGGTCTTTTTCCTATGCTTTTCAACACAGAGTAGCAGAGATTCTGTCTTTCCTCTCTCATATTTCAGGAAATGGAGAAATTCCCTTGTTGTAAGCAAGCTCTCTTTCATTATTAAGGAAATTTAACTTGCCCTTCTTAAGTGTTGCTGCCTGTCTTGTCGCTTTCATCAGTCTGGGATGCCTCCTGTCCAGGTCCTCTGTTTCCTGAAGCGCAGGCAGCTCAGTCCTCCAAGTTCCCCTGTCTCCTCCCAGCAGTTCAGCTGAAAGCTCTCTTATTCACAGGTCCTTCTGATCCAGGTAGGCAGTCTGTCAACCTCTCTTAGAACTCCACATTCAAGAGTCTTCCTCCCCAACTACGCTGTGATTTCCCTGAAGGCAAGAACACATTTTTCTCCTTACATTGTTGCTTTTACAACACCCTGGCCAGGAAAGCTGTATTTGATGGGGAAACCCCGGTCCCTGCCCTACCTCCAGCATTCCGGAAGGGAATAACCAGGAGACATATATCTCCTGCTTAGGGCAAAGGAGGCATTGTCATTCTGCTCGGTGTCTGAGTGTAACCCTTGGTAGAGCTAAAGTTTGCCCAAGACTAAAGTTGTGATAGAAAACATAACCCAAGTGTACAGTGTCTGAGAGGTCTGTGGCTGGCTTCCCACTGTGGGGATCAGTGGTGGTCCCAGGTGGGAGGTAGATTCTGGAAAGGAAGACATAACCTGTGAGAGGGTAGCAGTCTTCTTTCTCCCGCTGAGGGTCAGCACTGGCCTGACAGAGTTTGAGCCCAACAGACTGCCAACAGTTTTCACAGGAAAGGACAGAATGGAGGTGCCAGGTGTAGTGTAGAATCTTCTGTGGTAGCCTATTATAATAATCTACCTTCTTTGTCTTGTGCTATTGATTTTGAGTGGCCCTCCGGTGTGACTTTGGGCAAGGTACTGCTCGTAATGGTTCAGTTCCCCACCCCTTTCTCCATATGCAAGTGCTAGAATGATCCAGGTTATTAATTGTCTCATCAGAGGAGGGAAGATCAATTAAAAACTGGAGTGCATAAGGAGGACTTCCTTGAGATGATGGGACATTGACCCAGGACAGAGACTTGAAGGATGGAGTTTTGATGTGTGGAAGGCAAGAGTCTTCTAGTTAGAAAGGAGCACCAGCACAGTCATGGACAAAGGGTGGCCTACCAGAGCAAACGTCCAGCAGAAGGGGGCCCCAAAGTTACCTTTCCAGAGCTATTGATGCAGTCACATTGAAGAACTTTTGACATCATGGGTTCATTCCTCAGTTGTCCAGGCACTTGTTGGGTAAACCAAACTGCTACCATGTGCAATTGAGTGGAAACTAGCTAAATGTTCCCTGGGACTTCACCTCCCCTCTCTTCCCTTGGAAAAGCTCCTGATCTCCAACCCTACCCCCTACAAAATCATCAGTCTTTCCCATATCACTTAATAGCAACTCCAGTTGCTCAGGCCAAGAATCTCGGAATCATCCCTGTACCTTCTCTTTCTCTCATACCTCATGCCCAGTCTGTTAGTTCCACCACCAAAATACTTGCAGAATCTTACTACATTTAACAAATAGACAATTATTGAATAGAAGAATGGATGGATGGATGGATGGATCGATGGATGGATGGATGGATGGATGGGATCTTGACTTCTCTGAATAGCTGTGGTGTTGCCAAGACCTGAAGAGTTAGGAATATCTTGCCTCTCTTTGTCACACAGAGTGTCATTTATAAAGCCTCAGTAACAACATGTCCAAGTAAGAGGCTGTACAATGTTAAAGTGTGGATTTGGGGAGTCAGACAGTCCTGGGTTTGAAGGACTGGGCTACTTATTTAACCTTTAAAAACCTCAGTCCTGATTATATAGATATAATAGCAGTCACCCCATAAAGCTCTGTGAAAATTAAATTAAAAAATTAATATGAAGTTCTTAGCACAATACTCATAGTTTACACTTTAAAAATGTGGTCAGTGCTTTCTTAAATTGCTTCCATGCCTTCCATATCTGGCCTCTGAGTATTTCTGTACTCTGGTCTGCTCCTTGCTCCTCTCTTTGCTCACTCTCCCTTGCAGCTCTTTTTGATTTCATGAGTTCTCATCCTCCCACCTTTATGTTGTTGCCACTCTCCTATATTGTGCTTTCTAGAACCTCATACATTCATCTATTCATCGAGCTAGTCAGAACTGCTATGCAGTCGCTATACACTGATACAACCTTAATACTATTAAAATGTTGTGAAATAGCCAGTGTCCTATACCCCAGAGTAGTTTCTTCTGCCCCAGCCCCTTCCCTGACATCCCCTGGATCTCAGCCTGAGACAGCAATTAAAGGGTTCATGTCTGGCATCATGGGGGCCTCCAGGAGACTACTCAAGTGCTAGGCTGCTAGGTGCTCATGCCACATTCCCCAACATCCAGTAACCTCAGATTAGGTGCCTACGATGTGTCTCTCTCCCCTTTTGGCAGGTTCAGGTCTTCTCCCACTACAGAGCTCAGCAGCAGCCTATGGAGCCAGATGCCTGGGGGAACAGGACAACTGTCACTGAGTTCCTCCTTCCTGGCCTGGCAGAAAACATAAGACTGCAACCTATCCTTTCGATTGTCTTCCTCTTTGCCTACCTGGTCACCGTTGGAGGCAACTTCAGCATCCTGGCTGCCATCTTGGTGGAGCCTAAACTCCACATGCCCATGTACTTCTTCCTGGGGAACCTGTCTCTGCTGGACGTCGGATGCATCACTGTCACTGTCCCTCCGATGCTAACATGTCTCCTGGCCCACCAGTGCAGAGTCCCCTTTGCTGCCTGCATTTCACAGCTCTTCTTTTTCCATCTCCTGGCTGGTGTGGACTGTCACCTCCTGACAGCCAGGGCCTATAACCACTAACTGGCCATCTGCCAGCCCTTCACCTACAGCACCTGCATGAGCCGGGAAGCCCAGGGAGCCCTGGTGGGCATTTGCTGCACCATCTCCTTGATCAGTGCTCTGACTCACGTGGTGGCTACACCTGTGCTTGACTTCTGTGGCCCTCATGTGGTCAACGACTTCTACTGTGACATCCCACCCCTTTTCCAGCTCTCCTGCTCCAGCATCCACCTCAATGGGCAGGTGCTTTTTGTGGGGGCCACTTTCGTGGGGGCGTTCCCCTTGATTCTCATCTCAGTGTCCTACGCCCATGTCACAGCTGCAGTGCTACGAATCCGTTCAGCGGGAGGGAGGAAGAAGGCCTTCTCCACGTGTGGCTCCCACCCCCCTGTAGTCTGCATCTTTTATGGAACTGGCTTCTTCAGTTACATGCGTCTGGGCTCGGTGTCAGCCTCAGGGAAGGACGAGGGGATTGGGATGCTCGGTGCTATCCTCAGCCCCGTGCTGAACCCGGTCATCTACAGCCTCCGGAACCCTGATGTGCAGTGGGCCCTGAAAGGGGTGCTGATGGGGAAGCGGCCACCTGAATGAGAAGGCAGGGTATCAACATGCTCCCCCTTCCCAAAGCACCCCCTGACTTTCTCATGTTGAAGGTGTGGATGTGGGCAGCGGGCATCTTCAGGGGTGGGCTGAAGGATAGGGGGAAAGTAGATAGTATGGCCCAGAGTAGACCATGGTTTCCCTTGGACTGGGGAGAAAAGCTAAAGCTGGTAGAAGATGGATGAAAGAGAGGTGGGAGACAATTACAATGTGGGTCGGGAAATGGGACACAAATTAGCTATTTTTTTAATTTAGTGAGTGTTCAATTGAAATATGTTTAAAATGCTAATAAAAGCAAAATGTTTGCACCCTCCATCTGCCTTTGAAGATAAAATATATTTGTACCAGAGTATGGGGTGTGGTTTTCAAAAGATTCTTCTTCAGGAAATAAACCCAGGACTGTGAAACTAAATTGGGGTTTGACATAGCCTAGGAATAGGCTGTTAGGACCTGTCAGAACACCTGCCAGCTCTTCTTCAGAGCAACACTGTCAAATACCTGTTTCTGAAGCCAGTGTCCCCATCCTGAGTAATACCTGGGGGGACACCACATTTTCATGTCTGTGTGTGAGCTGACTCACAGCTCCTGTGCCAAAAGCATGAGGATAGATAGCACATATTTCAGGAGATGAAGCTCTCAGAATAGCAAGGTGTGTGTGTGTGTGTGTGTGTTTTATTATGTTATGTTAATCACCATACATTACATCATTAGTTTTTGATGTAGTGTTCCATGATTCATTGTTTGTGCATAACACCCAGTGCTGCATGCAGAACGTGCCCTCTTTAATACCCATCACCAGGCTAACCCATCCTCCCACCCCGCTCCCCTCTAGAACCCTCAGTTGTTGTTTTTTTTTTAATTGGCAAAATACACTGATATATATAATGGGCATTCCGTTTAATATGTATAGATACTTAGTAAAGGTGAGGAAGGAAAGGAAGAGAGAGGGAGATAGTGTTTGCAGTTTACCAGTGAAAGAGTACTGGAAACCAGGATTTTAACAAAAGGGCAAAGGTAAGGCAGTCCAGAGAAGAACAGTGAATAGAATAATAGCTCATTTCTTGTGCTGTCATGGCTGTTTCTAGAATTTTTTCTGTGAATCATTTCAGACGTTTCCTGGCCTACAAGTTGGAATTCTGAGAAGAGTGACTTTACTTGGCATGCTTTTTAATTGCTTGAGGAAGGCACCATGGAACCCTGAAGAATATTTCCCAATCAAATGGACCTACAGTCATTCTCCAAACCCAGCCACCTGCCAGGGCCCACTAAACGGTCTCTAAGACTCTCTTACACCCGCACTGTTGCCCCCCTGCAGACAGCTGCTTCCTGATTCAGGCCGGTGCCGTCCTGTCCCACTGGGGCTCCCGCAGTGGCCTCTGAGCTGTTCCCCTCCCCACCCACTGCCCCCCACACCTGCCCAGTTAACCCCCTGGAGCTATGTCTGTCCCATGTCATTCCACCCTGAAAGGCCACTGATTTCTTTCTGACCACCACGTCACATCGGGACCCCCGTGGTGTGCACGCCCCCCCCCCATCCGTCATGTCTTCCTGCCTCTCCACTCAGGCTTGGCCTCTTAGCCACCGCCTCTCACTCAGGGAGGGCTTCTCCTTGCTCAAGTGACTCCTCTGGAACACTGTGGCCTGCACAGCAAGACACCATCAGGATCTTTTCTGGATTCCCTGCAGCTTCTTTTACTCTCCCCAGCTACATTATAAGCTCCAGAAAGACAGGACCGATTTTTAATATTATACTGTGTCCTCCAAACACCCTGCATAGTGCTGAATACAGAAGACAATCTTGCAAACTGATTAATTGATAACAGGAAGCAGGACCTACGAAAAGAAATTGGTTTTCTACATGGGAGGTCAGTGAACTGTTAGATGATTTCAAAATGCCAAAGGAGCCTGGTAACCTGCATGGTGTCCTGGTGGTGGCAGTGCACCTCCAGGCCCAGAGCCCCTCTGTCTTCTGTGGCTGCCAGGCCAGGGCCAAAGGAGGAGGCCCAGAGGCTCCGTAGCAGCTCAGGACAAGGCAGTCCAATGCCGGCTGGGTGCATTCAGGGTCACCAGGCCTTCAGGCACAAGGTGTGTTCTCTGCATCTTCCATATCCACGAACCGAATTCATGGTGCTATTTGCAAATGAGGGTAAGATGCTTCTTCGATTTTGGATGCCAGATTAATACAAGCCATGGCAACAATCTGAAAGAACCCCTAATTCAATAAGAAGTTGTTAGATTATAGCACTATCAAATGCAGTTAGGATAAAGTGTCCCTCTCAAAGTTTAACGAACTTAATCTGATGAAGAAATTTTAGGACACACCTGGGACAACTTTTGGTGAAATGAAAGTAATATGCACATTTCTAGACCATCCTCCCCCCCGCCGCAAAAATACCCCAAAGGGCCCAATATTAGAGAGATATAAAGATACAAAAGGAAAAGGAAAAAAAACCCAAAAACCTTTCTTTTGATGAAATAAAGACAATCACTGAGTTTGTTGTAAAAGACAGAAGCTTTCCTGACTGCTTGTGTACCATATCATCTCTCCTCAAAACTAAGAGAAACTGCCTGAAGCTAGAGCCAAAGAAGTGTCTCCTTCCTGCAGAGAATTAGAGAGCATTTAGTTAGCACATTGGACCATCCAGCCAGGGTGTTAAATCTGATAACACTCAGAAACCAGGATCCATTTAACACCGAGCACGTTACAGAGGAGGGTTTATTTATTTATTTATTTATTTTTTCCCATTTTTAATTTTATTATGTTATGTTAGTTACCATACAATACATCATTAGTTTTTGATGTGGTGATCCACGATCCGTTGTTTTCATATAACACCCAGTGCTCCATGCAGAGGACGGTTTATAATAAAGAAGTAATCATATGTTATGACAAAGTGTTTGTCTTTCTTTATGTTCTGAAATGAATAGTTTGTTTTAGGACTACCTTTAGGTATTGTGAATATTGTTATTTACCCAAAGTCGTAATCATGTTTCAGAAAGCTACTTCTCCCCGAGTGAAATCTGAAGTGAATAGCTTTTAACCCTGCTATGAATGCAAATATGAGTAATTCATGTTTCAGGTGAATAGATTTAATAAAAAGTTTATTTTTGTTTAAAAAGAAGTGTGAATGTATTGATATGAAAAGGTATATAGCATCTATTGCTAAATTTAGAAAGTGATGATGATGTGATATGTGTATGTGTATGGGGCAAAAATATCCTGGACAACAAGCCCAGGTTGTAGATGGTGATTCCCTCCGTGGTGGAGGGTAGGACTGGGGAGAGATATGGGAAGTGGAGAAGTAATTTGCTTTTATTCTATGTACTTTTATTTGAAGTTTTTCACAGGGTTCTGTAATTTAAAAAACAAACATGGGGCGCCTGGGTGGCTCAGTAGGTTAAGTGTCTACCTTCAGCTCAGGTCATGATCCCAGGGTCCTGGGATGGAGCCCCACATCGGGCCCCTGCTCAGCGGGGAGCTTCTCCCTCCGGCTTGTGCTCTCTCTTGCTATCTCTCTCTCTCTCAAATAAATAAATAAAATCTTTTTTAAAAATTTAAAACAAACAAAAAAATTTTGTTTGTTTGTTTGTTTGTTTGTTTATTTATTTGAATTAGCCAAGTTATAGTACAGCATTAGTTTTTGGTATAATGTTCAATGATTCATTAGTTACATATAACACCCAGTGCGCATCACATCACATGCACTCCTTAATGCCCATCACCCGTTACTCCATCTCCCCACCCACCTCCCTTTCCTCAACACTGTTTGTTTCCCAGAGTCCAGAGTCTCTCATGGTTTGTTTACCTCTCTGATTTCTTCCCATTCAGTTTTCCCTCCCTTCCCCTGTGGTCCTCAGCACTATTCCTTATGTTCCACATGAATGAAACCATATTATAATTGTGTGTCAATCAGAGAAACACCATTATCAAAAAAAAAAATTTTCAAAAAGTACTAATGGTGACAATGTGGAGTTGGGAGAGCAAGGTGAATAGACATGTTCCCGATGTCATCATTTACTTTGTGAACTTTTGAGGATATCCGGGATCCATCTGTCAAGCACAGCAGATGTCATTTTATACACATTGGGCATCTACATATGAGTACTTGGAGACACTTTCATATACATCCCATGTTGCCTCCTTGCCCACATCTATCCTACCATCCAGAGCCTTAATCATTTGTCCAGCACAGAGAAAGGTACTCTTAGGACTCAAGAGAAATATAACAGTAATTTGTTTCCTCTTATTATTCTATTAGCACATAACAGTATTTACAAAGTGTTTTGAAGTCTGGTCTCATTTGAATGTTGCAACTGCATAGTTGAGTGTCACCCACTCAACCAGGATTGCAGAGTCAGAAGCCCAGTTTCTATTATCCTCACTTTGCAGATAAAAAAAAAAAGCAAAGGTACAAACAGGCTGAGTGATTTTCCAGAGGCCATAGGTTTAGTAGGTAGGGCAGCCTCCAAGTGCCGACTCCTGGCCCAGTATCTTTGCCTCTCTCCCCATCCGCTTCTAGTAAATCACCAAAGAATTCAAAACTAAACAGTGATACTGACTCTAGGTGCAGTGAGTCTGAAAAATGGGAAAGATAGCATAGTTGAGTGAAGAGAGCCTTAGACAGGACATCTGGAGACCTGGGTTCTAATCCAGTCTCTTCTATTTTAGGGTACATGAACTGTCTAAGCATCAATTCCTTTTATCTGTAAAATTAGTCCCTTCCAAATATCTTGGGCTTTTTTCACTCACATACTACATGATAAATACTCAAACCCACATAGGATGCTAAAGGCTGAAAATAAAAGACCATGGGCAATTAAATGGACAGGGGATAAGGTTGAAAACAGCTATACAAACCCAGGAACAATTGATTCATGCACAGTGGACCTGTGATGGGTAAAAGTCGGTTCTTGGTATTCAGCAACTGGAAAGATGCCCAGATTGGAGGTGTAGCAGTGGGCCAGGCAGAGACATGCAGGTCTGAGAGCTAACAATAATTGAAACAGAAAGATTGCTTGGGAAGGAGTCTTGGAACATCAGCCAGAAAATATTTAACCTCATTCTCTGAGTTTATGTTTGCGGGATCTGGGGGGATAATGATATCCAGGCCTAAAAGATTTCAGACCTTTATTTGGTACTGACAGGTAGTTGTCCAGGCCAAGATATGAGGAAAACAAATATGAAGCAAGCGTCTTCTATGTGCCAGGCAGCAAGCTGAGAAGCCCGTGCTCCTAGTTGAATTGAATCAGCTGTGGTCAAGTGGAGACAGCACTGGACTGAGGAGTTGGGAGACCCAGCTTCTGGGTTAATACTGCTACCAGCTAGCTGTGTAACACTGGGCGGGCCAGTTCCTCACTGTAGGCCCTAGTTTTCTCATCAATGAAATGGGAATCGTAACATGCACTTCAAATGATTATTCTGAAGATTAAGTGAATTGCAATACAGAATTATTGAGTTGACAAGTGCAGTGTGAAGGTGATGTTAAAATTCCCCTGGGTTTCCTGTAGAAGGCATTTGCCATATTTCTAGTTTGTGCCCTTCTTCTTCTGTAGACCAAAGCAGGGATTTCCCCCTAAAACTCCAGTTTTCCCAGCCAGTACTATGTCTTTTTACTGCACCAGCCCTCGCCTCCCTCACATTCGCTGATGAAGGACTCAGTCCTATAGAAGCTACTGCCCGGCACCACCTCCCCCCACACCATGGAGACTGGGAGGGAGCATGATTAATCTCCTGGGCCCCCAAACACTTCAGTATCTTTTGCTCTGTTCACAAGAGGCAACTAGTTGATAAACTTTGCTAACTTCCCCAGCTCTGCAGGACCTCAGGGGTCCCACCTACCCAGGAACTGCTCTAACGAAGGTTCCCATGGAGACAGCCAGGGTCAGGATTGGGGAATGCAGTCCTTCCAAGTTCCACAAACAGAATCTTCTAATTAGCTCCCAAATGAGGGTTCAGGATAATACAGCTTAGGGCCTAAGGGAAAGTGGGATTTTCTTGATTGTCTTCTGCATCTCTGCTAATAAGACCAGAGGGAAGGGATGCTCAGAGAAGATTTTCTTTCTTTTTGGTCCTTAAGTCAGAAAGAAACTAGACCTTAGGGAGTATAGTGGAGGAGGCCAGTTAATGATCGGCGGTTGCAATAGCATCATTAGCAAGACTCATTTGTAAAGTTGTGAGTGGAGGGAAGATGTGTTCAAATCGAGAATGCCTGGCTATGCATCTCAGCTTCCTTGTAAACACTGGCCTACCAATTCTTCACTTTCTATCTGCTTTTCAGCATTTTGTTCTGCCACCTGCTTCACACCCAGAACTCTCCTGTTCTTCTTCTCATCCTACCACAGCCTAATCATTTTCAATCCCATATTAATAACTGCATCTGCTTCATGGTAAGGGGGCATCGTTTTATAACTGCACCAGGATTTACTTAATCAAACCCCTGCCTTGACACTTTAGGTTGTTTCCAGTTTTTCACTCTTAAAGGCAGGGCTTTGATACGTCATTGCACAGATATTTCCTTAATGGACCATATGCATTTACATATTTTATTTATTTATTAATTTATGTATTTATTTATTTATTTAGAGAGTGAGAGAGGGAATACAAGCAGGGGGAGTGGGAGAGGGAGAAGCAGGCTTCCCGCTGAGCAGGGAGCCCGACGCAGGGCTCAATCCCACGACCCTGGGATCATGACGTGAGCCGAAGGCAGACACTTAATGACTGAGCCACCCAGGCACCCCACATGTACATATTTTCAACACTTTTATGAATATTGACAAGTTATCAGTAGACAGATTGTACCATTTGACTTTTCTACTGATTCAATGCAACCAGATTCCTTTCCTAGTCCTGACCAACCCTAGGTATTACCATTCTTTTTTTAAATAAATTTTTATTGTTATGTTAATCACCATATATTACATCATTAGTTTTTCATGTAGTGTTCCATGATTCATTGTTTGTGCATAACACCCAGTGCTCCACGCAGAATGTGCCCTCTTTAATACCCATCACCAGGCTAACCTATCCCCCCACCCCCCTCCCCTCTAGAACCCTCAGTTTGTTTTTCAGAGTCCATCGTCTCTAATGGTTCGTCTCTCCCTCCGACTTACTCCCCTTCATTCTTCCCCTCCTGCTATCTTCTTCTTCTTCTTGTTTTTCTTAACATATATTGCATTATTTGTTTCAGAAGTACAGATCGGTGATTCATCAGTCTTGTACAATTCACAGTGCTCAACATAGCACATACCCTCCCCAATGTCTATCACCCAGCCACCCAATCCCTCCCACCCCCCCACCACTCCAGCAACCCTCAGTTTGTTTCCTGAGATTAAGAATTCCGCATATCAGTGAGGTCATATGATACATGTCTTTCTCTGATTGACTTATTTCACTCGGCATAACACCCTCCAGTTCTATCCACGTCGTTGCAAATGGCAAGATCTCATTCCTTTTGATGGCGGCATAATATTCCTTTGTATATATATACCACTCCTCTTTATCCATTCATCTGTTGATGGACATCTTGGCTCTTTCCACAGTTTGGCTATTGTGCACATTGCTGCTATAAACATTAGGGTGCACATACCCCTTTGGGTCCCTACATTTGTATCTTTGGGATAGATACCCAGTGGTGCAATTGCTGGATCGTATGGTAGATCTATTTTCAACTGTTTGAGGAACCTCCATACTGTTTTCCAGAGTGGTTGCACCAGCTTGCATTCCCACCAACAGTGTAGGAGGGGTCCCCTTTCCCACATCCCCGCCAAAAGCTGTCATTTCCTGACTTGTTAATTTTAGCCATTCTGACGGGTGTGAGGTGGTATCTCATGGAGGTTTTGATTTGGATTTCCCTGATGCCGAGCGATGTTGAGCACTTTTTCATGTGCCTGTTGGCCATTTGGATGTCTTCTTTGGAAAAATGTCTGTTCATGTCTTCTGTCCATTTCTTGATTGGATTATTTGTTCTTTGGGTGTTGAGTTTGATAAGTTCTTTATAGATTTTGGATACTAGCCCTTTATCGGATATGTCATTTGCAAATATTTTATCCCATTCTGTCAGTTGTCTTTTGGTTTTGTGGACTGTTTCTTTTGCTGTGCAAAAGCTTTTGATCTTGATGAAATCCCAAGAGTTCATTTTTGCCCCGGCTTTCCTTGCCTTTGGCGAGGTATCTAGGAAGAAGTTGCTGCGGCTGAGATCGAAGAGGTTGCCGCCACTGTTCTCCTTTAGGATTTTGATGGACTCCTGTCTCACGTTTAGGTCTTTCAACCATTTGGAGTCTATTTTTGTGTGTGTTGTAAGGAAGTGGTCCAGTTTCATTCTTTTGCATGTGGCTGTCCAATTTTCCCAACACCATTTCTTGAAGAGACTGTCTTTTTGCCATTGGACATTCTTTCCTGCTTTGTCAAAGATGCGTTGACCATAGATTTGAGGGTCCATTTCTGGGCTCTCGATTCTGTTCCATTGATCTATGTGTCTGTTTTTGTGCCAGTACCATACCGTCTTGATGATGACAGCTTTGTAATAGAGCTGGAAGTTCGGAATTGTGATGCCGCCAGCTTTGCTTTTCTTTTTCAATATTCTTCTGGCTATTCGGGGTCTCTTCTGGTTCCATACAAATTTTAGGATGATTTGTTCCATTTCTTTGAAAAAGGTGGATGGTATTTTGATGGGGATTGCATTGAATGTGTAGATTGCTCTAGGTAGCACTGACATCTTCACAATGTTCGTTCTCCCAATCCATGAGCATGGAACGTTTTTCCATTTCTTTGTGTCTTCCTCAATTTCTTTCATGAGTATTTTATACTTTTCTGAGTACAGATCCTTTGCCTCTTTGGTTAAATTTATTCCTAGGTATCTTACGGTTTTCGGCGCAATTGTAAATGGGATTCACTCCTTGATTTGTCTCTATTCTGTCTTGTTGTTGGTGTAGAGGAATGCCACTGATTCCTGTGCATTGATTTTATATCCTGCCACTTTACTGAATTCCTGGATGAGTTCTAGCAGTTTGGGGTGGAGTCTTTTGGGTTTTCCACATACAGTATCATATCATCTGCAAAGAGTGAGAGTTTGACTTCCTCTTTGCCGATTTGGATGCCTTTGATTTCTTTTTGTTGTCTGATTGCTGTGGCTAGGACTTCTAATATTATGTTGAATAGCAGTGGTGAGATTGGACATCCCTGCCGCGTTCCTGACCTTAGGGGAAAGGCTCTCAGCTTTTCCCCATTGATAATGATATTCACTGTAGGTTTTTCATAGATGGCTTTTATGATATTGAGGTATGTACCCTCTATCCCTATACTCTGAAGAGTTTTGATCAAGAAAGGATGCTGTACTTTGTCAAATGCTTTTTCTGCATCTATTGAGAGGATCCTATGATTCTTGTTCTTTCTTTTGTTAATGTATTGTATCACGTTGATTGATTTGCGGATGTTGAACCAGCCTTGCAGCCCAGGGATAAATCCCACTTGGTCATGGTGGATAATCCTTTTAATGTACTGTTGGATCCTATTGGCTAGTATTTTGGTGAGAATTTTTACATCCATGTTCATGAAGGATATTGGTCTGTAATTCTCCTTTTTGATGGGGTCTTTGTCTGGTTTTGGGATCTAGGTAATGCTGGCCTCATAAAATGAGTTTGGAAGTTTCCCTTCCATTTCTATTTCTTGGAGCAGTTTCAGGAGAATAGGTATTCTTCTTTAAATGTCTGATAGAATTCCCCTGGGAAGCCATCTGGCCCTGGGCTTTTGTTTCTTGGGAGATTTTTGATGACTGCTTCAATTTCCTTAGTGGTTATAGGTCTGTTCAGGTTTTCTATTTCTTCCTGGTTCAATTTTGGTAGTTGATACATCTCTAGGAATGCCCCCATTTCTTCCAGGTTCTCTAATTTGCTGGCATAGAGTTGCTCATAATATGTTCTTATAATTGTATGTCTTTGGTGTTGGTTGTGATCTCTCCTCTTTCATTCACGATTTTGTTGATTTGGGTCATTTCTCTTTTCTTTTTGATCAGTCTGGCCGGGGTTTATCAATCTTGTTAATTCTTTCAAAGAACCAGCTCCTAGGTTTCGTGGATTTTTTCTACTGTTCTTTTGATTTCTAGTTCATTGATTTCTGCTCTGATCTTTATGATTTCTCTTCTCCTGCTGGGTTTAGGCTTTCTTTGCTGTTCTTTCCCCAGCTCCTTTAGGTGTAGGGTTAGGTTGTGTATTTGTGACCTTTCTTGTTTCTTGAGAAAGGCTTGTATTGCTATATACTTTCCTCTCAGGACTGCCTTTGCTGTATCCCAAAGATTTTGAACAGTTGTGTTTTCATTTTCATTGGTTTCCATGAATTTTTTTTAATTCTTCTTTAATTTCCTGGTTGACCCATTCATTCTTTAGTAGGATGCTCTTTAGCCTCCATGTATTTGAGTTCTTTCCGAGTTTCCTCTTGTGATTGAGTTCTAGTTTCAAAGCATTGTGGTCTGAAAATATGCAGGGAATCATCCCAATCCTTTGGTACCAGTTGAGACCTGATTTGTGACCTAGGATGTGATCTATTCTGGAGAATGTTCCATGGGCACTAGAGAAGAATGTGTATTCCGTTGCTTTGGGAAGGAATGTTCTGAATATGTCTGTAAAGTCCATTTGGTCCAGTGTTTCATTTAAAATCTTTATTTCCTTGTTGATCTTTTGCTTATATGATCTGTCCATTTCTGTTAGAGGGTGTTAAAGTCCCCCACTATTATTGTATTGTTGTCAATGTGTTTCTTTGCTTTTGATATTAATTGCCTTATATAATTGGCTGCTCCCACGTTAGGGGCATAGATATTTACAATTGTTAGATCTTCTTGTTGGATAGACCCTTTAAGTAGGATATAGTGTCCTTCTTCATCTCTTATTACAGTCTTTGTTTTAAAATCTAATTTGTCTGATATAAGGATTGCCACCCCAGCTTTCTTTTAGTGTCCATTAGCATGATAAATGGTTTTCCACCTCCTCACTTTCAATCTGGGGGTTTCTTTGGGTCTAAAACGAGTCTCTTGCAGACAGCATATTGATGGGTCTTGTTTTTGAATCCAATCTGAACATCTGTGTCTTTTGATTGGGGCATTTAGCCCATTTACATTCAGGGTAAATATTGAAAGATTTGAATTTAGTGCCATTGTATTGCCTGTAAGGTGACTGTGACTGTATATTGTCTGTATTCCTTTATGGTCTATGCTGCTTTTAGGCTCTCTCTTTGCTTATGGGACCCCTTTCAATATTTCTTGGAGGGGTGGTTTCGTGTTTGCAAATTCCTTTAGTATTTGTTTGTCCTGGAAGCTTTTTATCTCTCCTTCTATTTTCAATGATAGCCTAGCTGGATATAGTATTCTTGGCTGCATATTTTTCTCGTTTAGAGCTCTGAAAATATCATGCCAGGCTTTTCTGGCCTGCCAGGTCTCTGTGGATAGGTCTGTTGCCAATCTAATGTTTCTACCATTATAAGTTACATATCTCTTCTCCAGAGCTGTTCTCAAGATTTTTTCTTTGTCTCTGAGACTCGTACATTTTACTATTAGATGTCGGGGTGTTGACCTATTTCTATTGATTTTGAGAGGGTTTCTCTGTGCCTCCTGGATTTTGATGCCTGTGTCCTTCCCCCACATTAGGGAAGTTCTCTGCTATAATTTGCTGCAATAAACCTTCTGCCCCTCTCTCTCTTTCTTCTTCTTCTGGGATCCCAATAATTCTAATGTTGTTTCATCTTTCGTATCGCTTACCTCTCGAATTCTGCCCTTGTGATCCAGTAGTTGTTTATCTCTCTTTTTCTCCGCTTCTTTATTTTCCATCATTTGGTCTTCTATATTGCTGATTCTCTCTTCTGCCTCATTTATCCTAGCAGCTAGTGCCCCTATTTTTGATTGCACTTCATTAATAGCCTTTTTGATTTCGATTTGGTTAGATTTTAGTTCTTTTATTTCTCTAGGAAGGATGTCTCTAATAACTTCCATGCTTTTTTTCAAGCCCAGCTAGTATCTTTAAAATCATGATTCTGAACTCTAGGTCTGACATCGTACTAATGTCAGTATTGAATAGGCCCCTGGCAGACAGTACTACCTCTTGTTCTTTTCGCTGAGGTGATTTTTTTCATCTTTTCATTTTGTCCAGAGGAGAATTGATGAATGAGAGAACAAAATGCTAACAGGTTAACAATGTCCCCAGCAAATATACTCTAAACAAATCAGAAAAGACCTGAAACCAGGGGAAAAGAAAGGGAAAGAAAGAAAAAAGAAAGACAAAAAAATAGAAAAAGAAAAAGATAAAAAGAAACAAAAACAGAATAAAACAAAAAAAGAAACAGAATATGATCAAATATGATCAGGCTAGTGCATAGATCAGTGCCACACACTAGATTTTCGGTGTATTTTAGTCTGTTAGAAGAAAGTGCCTCCTAAATTTTTAAAGAAAGAAAAACATATATGTACAAAATAAGGGTTGATACAATGAAGGGATGGAAGATGACTGTAAAGGTGAAAATTATAAAAGATTTTATAAAAGGAATTGATAAGATAAAAAGCTGTTTGAAAAAAGAAAGAAGAAGGTGTTAAAAAAAAAGGAAAAAAAAGGGAGAGAATGTGATCAGGCAGGAGACTAGAACAAAGCCATACCCTAGTGATTTAGGGTACATTTAGATCTGTTAGAAGAAACTGTATCTCAAAATTTTAAAGAGAGAACAACTTATATATATATGCCAAAATAAGGGTATCTACTATGAAGGGATAGAATATGACTCTAAAAATGAAAAATAAAAAAAAAGAGTCCAGACGAAAACATATGGACCAGGCAATAAAATTGAAGTATTGTTCAAAATAATAAAAAACAGAAAACAACACAGATAATTTAAATAAGTTATGGTAAATGCATCCATTCTACAAAACACTATACAGATTCTATGTCTTTATATGAAATGATGAATTCAAAATATATTTTATTTAAAATATATTTTATGTAACAGCATGAAAAAATGGTATGCATAATTTAGTCTTATTTATTACATGCAAAGTTAGTCTGTGCATAGAAAATATCTACACATATAGAATATTCCCCAGTTCTGGGGAGAGCAGAAATTTGAGGAACCCTCACATTCTCACTTTATTATTTGTTTCTTTATTGTTTGGATAATTTTCAATGAGAACGTATTCTTTTTTTTTTTTTTTTTTTGACAGAGAGAGACACAGCGAGAGAGGGAACACAAGCAGGGGGAGTGGGAGAGGAAGACCGCCAAGCAGGGAGCCCGATGCGGAGCTCAATCTCAGGAACCTGAGACCATGACCTGAGCCGAAGGCAGATGCTTAACAACTGAGCCACCCAGGCACCCCGAATGTATTCTTTTTGTAATTAATAAAAATTTTTGAAGAAGAAATGAAGTCAAAGTTGGCATTATTAGGAAGACTTTTTTTAAAAGGTGAGATTTTTTTTAAAGGCACACATTAATTTCAAGAAACATATGAAAATACATTCAAATAAAATCAATTATTATTCTACATCTAGCAAGTACAAGACACTGAACTCATCATTGAAGAGATTAGAGAGCACCTGTCTTCAAGACATTTATAATATACCTCATAAGAAAAGAAGTAAACAAAGAAAACTTCATATAATTTTAGCATAATATTTCAGAGGAAAAAATCTTCCAGGGAGTCATAAATAGATTTTAATCCTTCTGTCACTATTTGTGCTACCTTAGGCTGTATATGAGCTACCGTTTTACTTCCTATAAATTAAACAATTCATAACAGAATCACATGGTTCATTCCATATCATATGATTTTAATTCAAAAGAGAAATTCTCATCCAAAATATAGATATTATCAAAAGAAGTAATCTGTCATTAACTGACAAGTGATGGATAAATCAAAGAAAAAAGAAATTTTAGAGTGTGGTCATTAAAGAGGTGAATCAATCAACACCTGAAATGAAAATAAAGAACTGAAGAGGTTAGCAAGGGAAGAAATGATGAACTTTGGAGAATAAAAAATTACAAAAGGATGTACATAATAAATTAGAAGATATTCCTCATGGAATAAACATATTTGGCAGAAGCAAAACACTGAAGTGGCTGAGAAATCTGGATTTATTTCTTAGAGAATTAGGAACTACTGTAATTTTTGTGTGTGTGCAGTAAACACTAAAGTTAGAGTGGTATTTATTCAAATTTGAATAATAATTACTAAGTGTCCACTACATGTGAGTCTTGTGCTACATCACCCCCAGAAACTGTGGTAAACCCAAGAGGTATGATGGACCCACCACTAGTGACATATGGGAAAAACCCCAGAAGTGCTATCAGGGCTGCATTAGCTTGGGTACTACCAGACTTTACAGAATACTACTCATTGTCAATATTACATCTACTGTTTGAAAACATACTTTAATCTTTAGAGTCCCTGTCCCAAAGAAAGCTGAATTGTCCACTTTGAAAAGATTCTTCCCAAGGCTCCCTTTATGTCCTGATTCCTCAGGCTGTAACAAAAGGGATTCAGCATGGGGGTAATCACAGTGTACATCACAGCCATGACTGTCTCCTTAACAGTAGAATTATTAGTTGATGGGCACAAGTAAAGGCCAATGATTGTCCCATAGAAGAGGGACACCATAGAGAGGTGGGGTGGAGAAGGCCTTGCAGATGCCCCTGGCAGAAGGGACCTTGAGGATGGAGGACACAATTCGTGCATAGGATGAAGAGATTAACAGGAATGGAACAATAATGATGAGCCCTCCCAAAATAAAGATCACCATTTCATTTATCTGAATGTCAGAGCAGGCCAACTTTAGCAGAGCTGACATGTCACAGAAAAAGTGAGGGATCACATTATCAGCACAGAAAGACAGCCGAGCCATGAGCAAGGTGTGCAATAAAGAGATAAAAGTGGTCAGGATCCAGAACAACACCACCAGGGAGAGACAGAGCTTGGGGCTCATGATGGTGGTGTAGTGCAGAGGGAAGCAGATGACCACATAGCGGTCATAGGCCATGGCCACCAGGAGGAAGCTCTCCAGGTCTGCAAAAAACAGGAAGAAGTACATCTGGGTCAGGCAGCCAGCATAGGGGATGGATGGGACTTGGCTCTGCATGTTCTGCAGCAATTTGGGCATTGTGACAGAGGAGAAGCACAGGTCAGAGAAGGATAAATTGCTGAGAAACAAATACATGGGCGTGTGGAGGTGGGAGTCCAGGCGAATGAGGACAATGATGAGAAGGTTCCTCAGGACAGTGGTAACATACATGGCCAGGAACAGGGCATAGAACAGGTCTCGCCGATCTGGATCAATGGGCAGGCCCAGGAGGATGAATTCTGAGATGACAGTTTGGTTTCCCATTTTCATGTTGTTTTTGTTCTACCTTTTTACAATTAAGAATAATCTGTATGAAAGTGTGAATATATATGTATGTGTATATATATATATACTCCTGAGCTGCCTCTCCACCAGCTTTATCTGGAGCAAGGAGTGTGCAAAACCAAGTGGGGCTCTACCACCACATACCCATCAGCAGCTGCATCCTTCTCACTGCACTGCACCCAGCACTCCTACTCCAAAGAAAAGCCCATCTATTTGCCCATCCATCTTCCACACCCCATCAACCACCCACCTCAGTGGTGTGGGGAAGGAGATGATGAGCCAAAACTGATCTGAGCCCATGTTCTGCACCTACCATACCTGGGGGCTGTTGAGAACCATGGGGGGGATCCCCAAACTGCAGAATGACACAAAGGTCTGAGTTGCTGCAGATTAGAAGGCAGTAGATGTTCTCTCATCATCGGCAGGCACTAGAACCCAGCCCCTAGAACTCCAGATCCAGTTCCTAACACTGGAACTACCAGAAAAATGGCCCTTCCACTTTAATTTCTTTGTTACCTAGATTAATACTACCCAACCCACATGAAAATCATGTCTGTTCTCCCTTTTAAGACTTAAAGAAAACAAAAAAAAGATTTGATTGACCCAGGGGACATTAGTCAGAGAAGAAAGAGTTAGAAGGGAGTAGGAATGAAATGGACAGCAGGGGAAGCAGCTGAGATTGGGAGGACCCCGGTGTCCCTAGACAGCATTTAACTTCTGGGCCCTGGAGCCAGTCAATCTGGGATCACCTTACTACACCCATACCTGTACCATGACCTGGCCAAGAAACTTAACCTCCCTTAGTCAGAGTTCCCTAATCAGCTCAATAGGAACACAACAGTACCTAATTTATTCTGCCAAAGGAAGTCAAGACAAAGTGTGACATTGGTAAGACTTAGTATGTGATGAGGATGCAGTATTTTCCCAAGTACCCCTACCCTCATCTCTATCCACCCCACCACCACCCATGAGCACAGCACTTTGGTGCAAGTAGAGTAAGTGGAAAGGAGTATTGTGGGGTGGAAGAAGCTACTGGCCCAGAAGGGACAAACATTTGGAACCCAAATAGTGAGGATTTCCTCTCAAGTTATGAGTTGAATCTATCCCTAGCTAAAGATACTAATATAAGGATAACTCGATGGAGGGTAAGGAAAACTGGCTTCATGGGAAGGGGCTCCCAAAATGGTCTCTTACACTCTGTTTACCTCATTCCCAAGCAAAATATTTAGGAGCCCACAGGAATCAGACTCCATCATTTACTGGCCTGTGACCTTAGCAAATTGCCGAACTCCACCATTAGTGAATCTTACCTACCTTGCAGAATTGCAGGTTTGGAATGATTGACACTTGCAAAGTATAAAGTACTCCACAAACATACAATTTATTTGTTCCCACTAATAGCCCTGGTGATTCCCAGTTACACTCAGAGATAAGAATCACTGTTGAGAGAGGAAAACAATGAGGCTGATGACTTCTAAATCATCCTGCAAGAGTTGTATTATATAACTATGGAATCTTAATTTAATCTGCTAAAGGGGATTTTGGAGTAACTACCTCTTCAGAACCCCCTTCCAGCTTACCCAGCTTGTCTTAGTGTGGCTCCAGAGCCTGCTTCCTGTTTGTTACTTCCCCATCATGCATGTTCAGCTGGTCCCTGCCATTGTCTTCTGACTCCTCTCTTCTACAATGCTTTGACCCATGGGATCCCTGGGTCCCAAAGAAACTCGTTAGTAACAAACTCAGTACTTGCCTCCACCCTCACTCCTGCGCATTTCTGAGTAAGTCATGTCCTGAGACAGAATTCTGGGTTTACTCTAAG
This sequence comes from Zalophus californianus, assembly GCF_009762305.2. Lineage (NCBI taxonomy): Eukaryota > Metazoa > Chordata > Mammalia > Carnivora > Otariidae > Zalophus > Zalophus californianus. The sequence goes on along the minus strand of NC_045610.1, from coordinate 13,862,277 downwards.
TCTGAGCTCAAGAAAGCTTTCCCCAGACATTACAGCCCACACTAATATCTCCCTTTTCTACCTTCTGCAATATCTGGCCTCTACAAGAGTTATCAGAGTCAAATACTGTAGCACTTGGTCACCATTGTTATATGTTGTCCAATGATTGCTTCCATATATACCAACCTTCTCTTCTCAGGTGTGCTTTAAGCTCTATGATAGCAAGCATTGATTTACCCAGGAAATCCTTAATCTATTAGTTCATTAATGCATTCCTTCTAGAAATATTTACTGAGTACCTAACATGTGCAAGGCACTGAGCCCATGACTGTGGGAAAAAAATCTGTGGCCAAGGTAGACATGATTCCTGCCCTCAAAGACATGGTTCCTATCCTCAAAGACCTTATGCCTAGCTGGCAGACATGGCAACTAAACAAGCTACTATGAAGTATTACAAATGTTATCATAGGGGAAATACAAGTTGTGGTAAGAGTGCTTAATAAGGAGATCTAACCTTATCCATTAGGTCAGAGAAGATATTTTTTTAAATGAAGTTTAAGCAGAATCTGAGGAGTTTTCCAAAAAAAGAAAATAAAAGTATCTAGAGAGGAAATAGTATGTGGAAAAATTCAGAGGTGAAAGAGCCTGGAGCTTTTTAAAAGCAAAGGAAGTTCAGTGCGGCTGTGGTATAGTGCAGGTGCTAGGAAGCAGGCAGAAGATGGGGGTCATTGAGAAGGAGGGAAGGTGAGTGATTCAGTTTGGTGATTCCTCAAAAAGTTAGAATTGCCATATGATCCAGCAATTCCACTTCTAGGTATATACCTAATAAATTGAAGTACTAACAAATACTTGTACATGAATGTTCATAGCAGCACTAATCACAAGAGTCCCAATGTGGAAACCACCATCAAATGATGACTGGATTAAAAAAAATGTGATGTATCCATACAATGGAATATTTTTCAGCAATGAAATAAGCAAAGTACTGATACATACCATAATATGGGTAAACCTTGAAAACATTATGCCAATTAAAAGAAGGCAATCACAAAAGTAACATATTATATGATGCTATTTATATGAAATATCAAGAACAGGCAAATCCATAGGGACATAAAGTAAGTTGGTGATTGCTAGGGAAAAATGGGTAGTGATTGTTAATGAGATTTATTTGGGGTAATGAAAATGTTCTAAAATTGATTATGGTGATGGCTGCAGAATTCTGAGTATATAAAAAATTAATTTTATACTTTAAATGGGTAAATGTTCTGGTATATGAATTATGTGTTTACAAATATCTAATAAAAACCAAGTCTTTATCATTGGAGAAATTTGTATAGATTGTATTAAATGTATGTATATTAATGTTAAATTTCTCAGGTGTGATAATGGTATTGTAATTATATATGAAAATGTTCTTATTTCTAGGAGATCCTAAATGCTGAATTTAGTGACTGTTTTTTTTTATTGTTATGTTAATCGCCATATATTACATCATTAGTTTTTGATGCAGTGTTCCATGATTCTAGTGACTGTTTTGATAGCTGAAAATTATCTCAAATAGATCAACCATTTTATTTATTTTTTTTAAGTTTTATTTTAAGTCCTGTTAACATACAGTGTTATATTAGTTTCAGGTGTACAACATAGTGATTCAACATGGCTCAGCCATTTTTTAAAATTTTTAATTGTTATGTTAATCACCATACATTGCATCATTAGGTTTTTTCTTTAAATTTTTTATTGTTATGTTAATCACCATACATTACATCATTAGTTTTTGATGTAGTGTTCCATGATTCATTGTTTGTGCATAACACCCAGTGCTCCATGCAGAACGTGCCCTCTTTAATACCCATCACCAGGCTAACCCATCCCCGCACCCCCCTCCCCTCTAGAACCCTCAGTTTGTTTTTCAGAGTCCATCGTCTCTCATGGTTCGTCTCCCCCTCCGATTTACCCCCTTCATTCTTCCCCTCCTGCTATCTTCTTCTTTTTTTTTTCCTTAACATATATTGAATTATTTGTTTCAGAGGTACAGATCTGTGATTCAACAGTCTTGCACAATTCACAGCGCTCACCATAGCACATACCCTCCCCAATGTCTATCACCCAGCCACCCCATCCCTCCTACCCACCCCCCACTTAAGCAACCCTCAGTTTGTTTCCTGAGATTAAGAATTCCTCCTATCAGTGAGGTCATACGATACATGTCTTTCTCTGCTTGTGGATCAGCCATTTTAAAAAGAAGAAAGGGAAGGAAAGGAGAGAAAGAAAGAGAGGGAGAGAGAGGGGGGATGGAGGTAATGAGGAAGCAAGAGAGAGAGTTTGATATGTGCTATAAATATGAATGGATGAAATATGAACAAATTTGAACAACAGATGGAGTATAAGCAAAACAAACTAATTTGAAATTAAGCTTGTAGCTTTTGTTTTGAATGTCGCAGGTGTAATGACACAGGATTTCATCTTTTAAAATATTCTCACATTTTGCTATTAAATTGAAATTCAATCATTTATAAATTTGTCAATTATGTGGTCATTCAATTATCAAATCTTATTTTTTCAATTTTATTTTTCCTGGTTATCATTGAAGTCAAACATCTTTTCATACTGTTTATTCTTCATGAATTTTCTGTTAATATTTTTTATGTATTAAGTTTTTATTTCAATTTCAGTACAGTTAACATAGACTGTTATATTGGTTTCAGGTATACAATATAATGATTCAACAATTCCATACATCACCCAGTGCTCATTGCAACAAGTGCACTCCTTAATCTCCATTGCCTATTTCATCCATCCTCCAGCTCATTTCCCCTCTGGTAACCATCAGTTTGTTCTCTGTAATTAAGAGGTTGAAAAATATTCCATTGTGTGTACATATTTACCACATCTTCTTTATCTGTTTGTCTACTGATTGACAATTGGGCTGCTTCCATCATTTGGTTATTGTAAATATGCTGCTATAAACATAGGGGTGTGTGTATCCCTTTGAATTAGTTTCCAGCTTTGTTTTCCTTTTTCTAGATTGCTTTGACTATTCAAGGTATTCAGTTTGTTTTATTTTTATATCACTTGTAGGTGTTCTTTGTATATTCTGAATTTTAATCTTGTGTGTTAGACATATTACTGTCTGTCAATTTTCTTTCAAGTTTTTTTATCTTATCTTTTGTTCTAGATAAGTTTCCTCTTTTTATGTGGTCAAATATGTCAAACATCAATATAAGCTCATCAGTTTCCACAAAAATAATTCCTTTGAGAATTTGACTTGGATTTTACTGAATGTATTAGGGGAACTAATGTTAAAATATTGAGGTTTCAAAACTCATCAAAACGCATAATTTTAAGTGGATTGATTTTAGTGTATACAAATTACTCTTTGAAAACTGTTTAAAAGGAGGCATCCAGGGTCATTGTATATGTCCGCTTATTTTGGTATTCTTTTATATCTTTCAGTAAAGTTTTAAAATTTTCTTCTTATATTCTTACACATAAATCCCATTGTTATTGAGAATAGGGTCTATTTTTTCATTCTCTTCTTAATGGCATTTTTCTGTTATGGAGGAAAGTGGATTAATTTAAATATTAATCTTTTTTCTTGTCACTATATATCTGTGGTATGATGGCAACGAGATTTCAGAATTTATCTATTATAGGAATTAGTGTTACCTTAGCTGCCTCATGGTTATAATAAACTATTTCAAGAGATACAATATTAAATGAAAATGTGTCATGCAAGATTGTATGGCTCTTCAGGTAACTGGGTAGAAAGTGACATAAATGAAGGTATAGAACAAAGGACAAAGAACAGACTTGAGGGAACATAAAGAGTTCAATATTGGGAATGTTGAGCTTGAACTGTTCATAGAGCCTCAAGTGGAGACATTCAATGGGCAGATGACAGTAACAGTTTGGAACTCTGGAGAAAAGTCTTGACTTCAGATAGAGATGTGGAAGTCACCAGAATGTACTTGAGGATGAAAGTGGGGGGTTTGGATGCCATAGCTTGGAGGAGACAACTGAGGACACAAATGGACTGAGGCTGGAAAACTAGTCCATGCCATAAATGGAGCTAAGAGGGTTTGGGGTTTTTTTTTGGGGGGGGTTGTTTTGTTTTGTTTCTGTTCTGGTTTGTTTTTAATGGGTGCTCTCTTTCTTTCTAAAGTTAAAGAATATGAAAAGTAATCATAGAATCACAGTCTGGGATCTTACATAGATTCAACAATTGACACACTCTGTGACTTGACACGTAATTGAACATCATACTCTTCAGTCTATGAAATAGTAACCATATCTTCTCTATTCCTTGGAACTGTCATGAGGTTGAGGGTAGGATAAAAACATAGATACAAAGTTCTTTTACGAGGTCCAAAATACCAAACAGAAAAGAAGCATCCTTAAACTCTGAACTTGTTTACCAGCTTCCAACTTCTTTCCCCATTCCTGGGGAAATTTTTCAGTCCCTTGGGTATTAGTTATTCCCAGGTAAAGACAAAATACACTATTGTAGGCAAGGGCTAGAAAAATCCATTTCAGGTCAAGCCAGGTCAGAAAACAGAAGACATGAAAACAAATAAAGAGGAGGAAGCGTTAAGAGATAAAATGATGTGAATCCTGGCAAGATGGCGGAGGAGTAGGAGACCTGGATTTTGTCTGGTCTCAGGAATTCAGCTGAATAGGGATCAAACCATTCTGAACACCTACAAACTCAACAGGAGATCAAAGATAAGAAGAGTAACAACACTCTGAACAGAAAAGCGACCACTTTCTGGAAGGTAGGACGTGCGGAGAAGTGAATCCAAGGCGATATTTGGGAGGATAGACGGCAGGGGAGGGGGCCTCCGCCGGCCGCTTCTGGCAAGTGCTAGAGCCGCGGAGCACAAAATTGGACCTTTTAGAAGTCGGCTCCGCTGAGGGACGTCGCTCCAGTGGCTAAGCGGGGGGTGGAACCCTCACGGGACAGTGTGGTCTCAGGACCCTCGGGGCCACAGAAAGACCGGGGGTGCCTGAGTGCGGCAGAGCTCCCAGGTATCGGCGCGGGGAAGCCGGCTGCAGAGACGGAGCCGAGGTGCGGGGTCTCAGCTCGGGGTGGCCATAAACTGTGATCCACGACCCAGTCGGGCTACTGCTCCTCCAGTAGGGACCCAATAAGCAGCAGAGCTGGGGAGACTCCCCTTCCTACCCTGGGAGGAGCAGCGCGGAAGCACACCGCAGGGATCTGCTGGGTTTGGAGACTCCACACGGGGTCGGGTGCCAGATGTAGAAACGCTCAGTCACAGGCCAGGTGAGCTCGGGGTGCGGCCAGAGACCAGGGAGATAGGAGTGACTGCTTTTGTCTGGGGGCTCACTGAGGAGCGGGGCCCCGAGTTCTCAGCTCCTCCGGGCAGAGATTGGGAGGCCACCATTTTCACCCTGGTCCTCCAAAGCTGTACCGGGAACTTACAGGGAACAAAAGCTCCTGAGAGCAAACCGGAGCAGCTTGCTTAGCCTGGACACACAGGGCGGGGCAATTCCGCCTCCAGCAAAGACATTTGGGAACCACGGCAAAAGGCCCCTCCCCCAGAAGATCAGCACGAACAGCCAGCCAAGACCAAGTTTACCGATCAAGGAGAACGGGAGAACTCCAGCACTAGGGGAATACTGCACATAGAATTCATGGCTTTTTTACCATAATTCATTAGTTTTCCAAAGTTAATTTTTTAACTGTTTTTTTTTTATTTTTCTTTTTCCCTTTTTCAAACAACATCTTATCAATCCCTCTTTTTAAAAAAAACATTTTTTATTTTTCATTTTTAGAGTCATATTTTTATCCCTTCATAGTAGTTACCCTTATTTTTGGCATATATATATATAAGTTGTTCTCTCTTTAAAATTTTGAGATACAATTTCTTCTAACAGATCAAAATATATCCGAAATCACTAGTGTATGGCTTTGTTCTATTCTTCTGCCTGATCACATTCTCTCCCTTTTCTTTTCTTTTCCTTTTAAATCTTCTTCTTTCTTTTTAAAAACAACTTCTTATCAATTCTTTATAAAATCTTTTATACTTTACACCTTCACAGTCATCTGCCATCCCTTCATTGTATCAACCCTTATTTTGTACATATATATGTCTTTCTTCCTTTAAAATTTTAGCAGGCACTTTCTTCTAACAGACCAAAATATGCCCAAAACCTAGTGTGTGACACTGGTCTATGCACTAGCCTGATCATATTTGATCATATTGTTTTTTTTTTTGTTTTCTTCTGTTTTTGTTTATTTTTATCTTTTTCTTTTTCCTTTTTTTTTTTTTCTTCTTTCTTTCCATTTCTTGTCCCCTGGATTCAGGTCTTTTCTGATTTGTATAGAGTATATTTGCTGGAGACGTTGTTAACCTGTGAGCATTCTGTTCTCTCATTCATCTGTTCTCCTCTGGATAAAATGACAAGACGAAAAAAATCACCTCAGCAAAAAGAACAAGAGGTAGTACCGTCTGCCAGGGACCTACTCAATACGGACATTAGTACGATGTCGGACCTAGAGTTCAGAATCATGACTTTAAAATACTACCTGGGCTTGAAAAAAGCGTGGAAGTTACTAGAGAAACCCTTTCTGGAGAAATAAAAGAACTAGAATCTAACCAAGTCGAAATCAAAAAGGCTATTAATGAGGTGCAATCAAAAATGGGGGCACTACATTTGCAACGACGTGGATGGAACTGGAGGGTGTTATGCTTAGTGAAATAAGTCAAACAGAGAAAGACATGTATCATATGACCTCACTGATATGAGGAATTCTTAATCTCAGGAAACAAACAGAGTGTTACTGGAGTGGTTGGGGGTGGGAGGGATGGGGTGGCTGGGTGATAGACATTGGGGAGGGTATGTGCTACGGTGAGCACTGTGAATTGTGCAAGACTGTTGAATCACAGATCTGTATTTCTGAAACAAATAATGCAACATATTTTAAGAAAAAAGAAAAAGAAGAAGATAACAGGAGAGGAAGAATGAAGGGGAGTAAGTCAGAGGGGGAGACGAACCATGAGAGATGATGGACTCTGAAAAACAAACTGAGGGTTTTAGAGGGGAGGAGGGTAGGGGGATGTGTTAGCCTGGTGATGGGTATTAAAGAGGGCACATTCTGCATGGAGCACTGGGTGTTATGAACAAACAATGAATCATGGAACACTGCATCAAAAACGAATGATGTAATATATGGTGATTAACATAACAATTAAAATTTTTTTAAAATGGGGACACTAACTGCTAGGATAAATGAGGCAGAAGAAAGAATCAGTGATATAGAAGACCAAATGATGGAAAATAAAGAGGCTGAGAAAAAGAGGGAGAAACAACTACAGGATCACGAGGGCAGAATTCGAGATAAGCGATATGATAAGACGAAACAATATTAGAATAATTGGGATCCCAGAAGAAGAAGAAAGAGAGAGAGGGGCAGAAGGTATATTGCAGCAAATTATAGCAGAGAACTTCCCTAATGTGAGGAAGGAAACAGGCATCAAAATCCAGGAGGCACAGAGAACCCCTCTCAAACAATAAAAATAGGTCAACACCCCGACATCTAATAGTAAAACTTACGAGGCTCAGAGACAAAGAGAAAATCCTGAAAGCAGCACGGGAGAAGAGACATTTAACCTACAATGGTAGAAACATTAGATTGGCAACAGACCTATCCACAGACACCTGGCAGGCCAGAAAGGACTGGCATGATATCTTCAGAGCACTAAACGAGAAAAATATGCAGCCAAGAATACTATATCCAGCTAGGCTGTCCTTGAAAATAGAAGGAGAGATAAAAAGCTTCCAGGACAAACAAACACTAAAGGAATTTGCAAACACAAAACCAGCCCTACAAGAAATATTGAAAGAGGTCCTCTAAGCAAAAAGAGAGCCTAAAAGCAGCATAGACCAGAAAGGAATACAGACAATATACAGTCACAGTCACCTTACAGGCAATACAATGGCACTAAATTCATACCTTTCAATAGTTACCCTGAATGTAAATGGGCTCAATGCCCCAATCAAAAGACACAGGCTATCAGATTGGATTAAAAAACAAGACCCATCGATATGCTGTCTGCAAGAGACTCGTTTTAGACCCAAAGACACCCCCAGATTGAAAGTGAGGGGGTGGAAAACCATTTACCATGCTAATGGACACCAAAAGAAAGCTGGGGTGGCAATCCTTATATCAGACAAACTAGATTTTAAAACAAAGACTGTAATAAGAGAAGAAGAAGGACACTATATCCTACTGAAAGGGTCTATCCAACAAGAAGATCTAATGATTGTAAATATCTATGCCCCTAACGTGGGAGCAGCCAATTATATAAGGCAATTAATAACAAAAGCAAAGAAACACATTGACAACAATACAATAATGGGGGGGACTTTAACACCCCCCTAACTGAAAAGGACAGATCATCTAAGCAAAAGATCAACAAGGAAATAAAGACTTTAAATGAAACACTGGACCAAATGGACTTTACAGACATATTCAGAACATTCCATCCCAAAGCAACGGAATACACATTCTTCTCTAGTGCCCATGGAACATTCTCCAGAATAGATCACATCCTAGGTCACAAATCAGGTCTCAACCGGTACCAAAAGATTGGGATTATTCCCTGCATATTTTCAGACCACAATGCTTTGAAACTAGAACTCAATCACAAGAGGAAAGTCAGAAAGAACTCAAATACATGGAGGCTAAAGAGCATCCTACTAAAGAATGAATGGGTCAACCAGGAAATTAAAGAAGAATTAAAAAAATTCATGGAAACCAATGAAATTTAAAAAACACCTGTTCAAAATCTTTGGGATACAGCAAAGGCAGTCCTGAGAGGAAAGTATATAGCAATACAAGCCTTTCTCAAGAAACAAGAAAGGTCTCAAATACACAACCTAGCCCTACACCTAAAGGAGCTGGGGAAAGAACAGCAAAGAAAGCCTAAACCCAGCAGGAGAAGAGAAATCATAAAGATCAGAGCAGAAATCAATGAACTAGAAACCAAAAGAACAGTAGAACAGATCAACGAAACTAGGAGCTGGTTCTTTGAAAGAATTAACAAGATTGATAAACCCCTGGCCAGACTGATCAAAAAGAAAAGAGAAATGACCCAAATCAACAAAATCATGAATGAAAGAGGAGAGATCACAACCAACACCAAAGACATACAAACAATTCTAAGAACATATTATGAGCAACTCTATGCCAGCAAATTAGATAACCTGGAAGAAATGGGTGCATTCCTAGAGATGTATCAACTACCAAAATTGAACCAGGAAGAAATGGAAAACCTGAACAGACCTATAACCACTAAGGAAATTGAAGCAGTCATCAAAAATCTCCCAACAAACAAAAGCCCAGGGCCAGATGGCTTCCCAGGGGAATTCTATCAGACATTTAAAGAAGAATTAATACCTATTCTCCTGAAACTGTTCCAAAAAAGTTGGAACAGTTCCAAGGCCAGCATTACCTTGATCCCAAAACCAGACAAAGACCCCATCAAAAAGGAGAATTACAGACCATTATCCTTGATGAACATGGATGCAAAAATTCTCACCAAAATACTAGCCAATAGGATTCAACAGTACATTAAAGGAATATTCACCACGACCAAGTGGGATTTATCCCTGGGCTGCAAGACTGGTTTAACATCCGCAAATCAATCAACGTGATACAATACATTAACAAAAGAAAGAACAAGAATCATATGATCCTCTCAATAGATGCAGAAAAAGCATTGGACAAAGTACAGCATCCTTTCTTGATCAAAACTCTTCAGGGTATAGGGATAGAGGGTACATACCTCAATAGCATAAAAGCCATCTATGAAAAACCTACAGCGAATATCATTCTCAATGGGGAAAAGCTGAGAGCTTTTCCCCTAAGTCAGAAACGTGGCAGGGATGTCCACTCTCACCACTGCTATTCAACATAGTATTAGAAGTCCTAGCCACAGCAATCAGACAACAAAAAGAAATCAAAGGCATCCAAATCGGCAAAGAGGAAGTCAAACTCTCACTCTTTGCAGATGATAGGATACTGTATGTGGAAAACCCAAAAGACTCCATCCCAAAACTGCTAGAACTCATACAGGAATTCAGTCAAGTAGCAGCCTAAAAAATCAATGCACAGAAATCAGTGGCATTCCTATACACCAACAACAAGACAGAAGAGAGACAAATCAAGGAGTCGATCCCATTCACAATTGCACCCAAAACCACAGGATACCTAGAAATAAATTTAACCAAAGAGGCAAAGGATCTGTACTCAGAAATGTATAAAATACTCATGAAAGAAATTGAAGAAGACACAAAGAAATGTGTCTTTGCTCATGGATTGGAAGAACAAACATTGTGAAGATGTCAGTGCTACCTAGAGCAATCTACACATTCAATGCAATCCCCATCAAAATACCATCCACTTTTTTCAAAGAAATGGAACAAATCATCCTAAAATTTGTATGGAACCAGAAGAGACCCCGAATAGCCAGAGGAATATTGAAATTTCTTTTTCAAAGCAAAGCTGGCGGCATCACAATTCCGGACTTCCAGCTCTATTACAAAGCTGTCATCATCAAGACAGTATGGTACTGGCACAAAAACAGACACATAGATCAATGGAACAGAATCGAGAGCCCAGAAATGGACCCTCAACTCTATGGTCAACTTATCTTTGACAAAGCAGGAAAGAATGTCCAATGGAAAAAAGACAGTCTCTTCAACAATTGGTGTTGGGAAAATTGGACAGCCACATGCAGAAGAATCAAACTGGACCATTTCCTTACACCACACACAAAAGTAGACTCCAAATGGTTGAAAGACCTAAACGTGAGACAGGAGTCCATCCAAATCCTAAGGGAGAACACAGGTAGCAACCTCTTCGACCTCAGCCGCAGCAACTTCTTCCTAGAAACATCACCAAAGGCACAGGAAGCCAGGGCAAAAATGAACTATTGGGATTTCATCAAGATCAAAAGCTTTTGCACAGCAAAAGAAACAGTCCACAAAACCAAAAGACAACCGACAGAATGGGAGAAGATATTTGCAAATGACATATCAGATAAAGGGCTAGTATCCAAAATCTATAAAGAACTTATCAAACTCAACACCCAAAGAACAAATAATCCAATCAAGAAATGGGCAGAAAACATGAACAAACATTTTTCCAAAGAAGACATTCAAATGGCCAACAGACACATGCAAAAGTGCTCAACATCGCTCGGCATCAGGGAAATCCAAATCAAAACCTCCATGAGATACCACTTCACACCCGTCAGAATGGCTAAAATTAACAAGTCAGGGAACGACAGATGTTGGCGCGGATGTGGAGAAAGGGGAACCCTCCTACACTGTTGGTGGGAATGCAAGCTGGTGCAACCCCTCTGGAAAATAGTATGGAGGTTCCTCAAACAGTTGAAATTAGAGCTACCCTACGACCCAGCAATTGCACTCCTGGGTATTTACCCCAAAGATACAAATGTAGGGTTCTGAAGGGGTACGTGCACCCCAGTGTTTATAGCAGCAATGTCCACAATAGCCAAACTGTGGAAAGAGCCAAGATGTCCATCGACGGATGAATGGATAAAGAAGGAGTGGTATATATACACAATGGAATATTATGCAGCCATCAAAAGGAATGAGATCTTGCCATTTGCAACGACGTGGATGGAACTGGAGGGTGTTATGCTTAGTGAAATAAGTCAATCAGAGAAAGACATGTATCATATGACCTCACTGATATGAGGAATTCTTAATCTCAGGAACAAACTGAGGGTTGCTGGAGTGGTCGGGGGTGGGAGGGATGGGGTGGCTGGGTTATAGACATTGGGGAGGGTATGTGCTATGGTGAGCGCTGTGAATTGTGCAAGTCTGTTGAATCACAGATCTGTATTCTGAAACAAATAACGCAACATATTTTAAGAAAAAAGAAAAAGAAGAAGATAGCAGGAGAGGAAGAATGAAGGGGAGTAAGTCAGAGGGGGAGACGAACCAGGAGAGATGATGGACTCTGAAAAACAAACTGAGGTTTCTAGAGGGGAGGAGGGTAGGGGGATGTGTTAGCCTGGTGATGGGTATTAAAGAGGGCACATTCTGCATGGAGCACTGGGTGTTATGAACAATGAATCATGGAACACTACACCAAAAGAAATGATGTAATATATGGTGATTAACATAACAATAAAAATTTTTAAAAAAAGACTAAATGCAACTGTTGTGAACATCAGTCAAAAATATTTCCAGAATTTGAGGAAGTCTCAGGATGCAGGGAGGTGAAGACGACGAGGGTTATCATACCTGAAGAAGTATCCTGCAGAACGTCACAGAACCTGGGAAAGGAAGCTCCTTGGGTTGGAAGGACCCTAAGGGACCAGCTCATTCCCTCTCTGCCCAACTTATCCAGTGTGTCTGAGGATGACTCCAGCACACTAACCTAAGGTCCCATTTCCCTTTATTTACTAAGACATATGAAGTGACAGCCTCTGTAGTTGTCACCTGTGTCCGCAACATCCCTTCTCACATCTCCCATTCTACACATCCCTGGGCCTGATGGGTCCTGGATCCCAGAGGAGTCTAGGTTCTAAAGGAACTCATTAAAAACACAGAAGCTACCCAGGATCCTTAGGACAAATGCTCTGAGTCCTGGAGCAGTGACTATTACATCACTGATAACACCCGACTATACTTTGGGGAGAAGGTGGGAAAAGAGAGAAGTTCATATATGGATGCTTAATCACTGCCTGTTTAGGGAATGGACAGTAGTCCCGTGGGGCTAGAGCCCACATTTTGGTAGGCGAAGGAGAATGGTTGGAGAAGCCATAGAAAGGAACAGGGACAAGGCCACGAATATTCTAAAATATCTTACAGTGTAAGAGGATTTATCTTGTGGGCAAGAAGTCATCAGTGGTTTTTGAACAAAGTGCCATGAAAGACACATATTTTGAAAAGATTACCAGGGTGGCATAATCTCTCACTATGATCCAGTTTCTGATAAACATACTCAAAGGGAGAGATAAACCTGCAGCTAACAAAGATCAGATCTCTATGACCCAAACACATGCAGATGTATAGAAAGTACTGGAATAAAAGAGAATTCTCCCAGATTATTTTCAATTTTTCCTCAAGCAGAGATAGAAAAGAAACCCAGATTTTCATTCCATTGAGGTATGTTTAGCTTCTTACCTCTGTAGGAAGCCTTAATAGCACCCTGCCACCACTCATCTCATGTGTCACATTACCTTGTTTCCACCTGTTTCTTACTCTGTATTGATCATAAGGCCATAGGTAATATTTATAACTCCTTCTTCCTTATTTCCTCTATGTGTATCACTTCAGCTTTACATTCTGAAATACGTATGTTTCTTTACATTCAACTTTCATTCCTTGGGAGTCTGAATGCTCAGTATTAAGGTCTTTATTGGGTTATTATAGTTTACCATTAATTTTTACTAAGGAGTACTCCAAAGAACCTCCTGGATATCAGGCATAGTCTTTCCACATTGTGTAGAGAAATTCAATTTTCTATTGTTAATTTGGATTGAATTACCCCAGACAGTATGGTAACTCCTTTCTTTGCCTGTTGGTTCAGTAACACACACACACACACACAGAAAACCTAAAATGGTCAAGTGGCAGTCTCAGCTTCCCGTAGAATAGAACCATTAAAGCAATCCTGGTAGAAACATTCCTTAGGAGCTGTACCAGAAACTTCTTGTGCTCCACTTCAGAATCCCTCAGACATCTTCTTTTATTCCAGCTACAGCTGCAGTAACCAGTTCTGCAGACTTCGATCAGCTCCACAGAGATACAATCTAACTGTATTACCTCAGGCCTGCTCCACCTGCTTATTGCATCCTGTCATACGGTTTTTCTGCTTCCATGGAGTAGAATGTCACGGGTAGCCAGTTCAATACTGATACATACACACTGAAAATGGGAGTTCGGGACCCATGCTCCAACTCTTAAAAAAACAAGTGATAGGGAGCTAAGGAATATATGCTCCCCATTTTCACTAAGGTGGACGGTTCTATGATGCATTTCATCAAGCCTTATTCCCACCAGTAGTAGCCAACTTAATAAACCACCCCAGTTATTGGTACTCCTTTCTTGGCTATTTACATCCCTCTGTCTCTTCCTGTGAGGTAACAGTCCCAAATAAACTACTAGCAAATAATAAGATTTTGTCTACATTTTGGGCAACTCAGACTACAACAGAAAGTAAGATCTCTAAACAAGCAGGCTAAAATTGTCAGGGAAGCAAATATTTTATGAGTACATTATTTGGTCTAATAATGACAAGAGTCAGTCCTGCTACCACCTCTTGATTCCCAGACTCCTAAATCATGGCTATGGGAGAAACAGCACAATATATGGGTTCTTGGTTCAAAGTATATACCATATTCTATAGAAGTGTACACCAATCTTTCTGGATGTCATCTCCCAACTGCCATCACAACTGAATATTTGGTATAAGGCAGTGGATAACTGCAAAGCCAGAAAAAAACACTTGCTATCATCCTCTCCATCCTCCTCTCATGTACCTTCCAAGGGATTCTTCCATCTTGATTGATTGTTTTTGAAGCTGGAGACAATCATTCTCCTCCACTTATTTGTTTCATAGAGTGGTAAGCAATTGAGATTTTAAAATGAGGGCAGGGAGAGGATGTAGAGAGGAAAGACCAGAGTGCAGATGCATTTGAGAAGGACAGATATAAGGAAATAGAGAATTAAATGCAAATTATACATAAATATATACATATATATTACATATGCTCACTAAATATTTGAAATAATTAAATGAACTGCATAGACTAGTAGCTCCAGTATAATGCTTGATAACAGTACTGAGAGTGGGCACCCTTGTCTTATTCCTGATTTTAGTGAGAATGTCTATATTTCCCCATTAAGCTTGATGTTGGCTTTTGGGCTGACTCGAAGATATTATTACATCATGTTAAATAAGCATCTATTCCTATTATTTTGAGCATTTGTTTCTAGAAATCGTTATTTAATTTTAGTAAATGTACTATTTTCATAGAAAAAACTTTCCACATTTAAAAGAATTGAAATATTTTAATTCAACAAATGAAATACAAAAGAACAGTAGCTATAACCATGGAGATGATCATTTAAACAATAATAGGAAAATGCTTTAAATTATACTATTTAAACTTCCCTTATCACTATTTAAATTTCATTCATTGTATCAGTATAATACCTCATCTCAGCATCTACAATTTTAACAAACGCTTGGAAAGTTTTTTGTTCAGAAACAGATGCTGGTCTAACAGAAACACATTTGAAAATATTCTTTTTCTGGTCATAGTTTCCAACACACCTATGAACCCGGCCTCTTATCAGTCTCGGAAGTTCACGATCCTGTTTTTAAAAAAATAAATATCAAAGAAGTTATTTTTTTACTTCATCTGAATTTCAGTTTTTTAAAACTAATCATGACCAATTAAATATGAATCACCCCAAAAAGCTGTAATTCCCTCACCTGATTTAGGGCCCCACCACTGGTAAAACCATGATAGCTAGGCATATATGGGTGCCTATCACAGAGGAAAGACCTTCACTTGGGTAGGGCTTCTTTCAAGCTGGTGAGCTGTTGCTTCTTAAAAGACTGAATAACTCCCAGTGTAATGGCACATGAATTATTCACTTTATTAGACTGCTAGAGTTCCACTTCCAGTAGACAGCAGACAGGTAGTTCAGACCAACTCTCTAGCTAAGAACAGCTAGAATAGCTGGATGAAACATTTTTAAATCTCCTTGTAGACATTAGAGAGATACCAATGCAGTGAGGGAGTAGAGAGACTACTATCTGGGAGAGGACAGGAGTCCAAAGTGGGGCTTGACATTTAGGGATGTTTCCCCTTGAGATTATCTGTCAAGAATAGTCAAGGCAGTTGAGAGTCTAAGAAACTGAGCAGAGCTTTTGACAAGCTCCTAGGACTGGGAGATAAAAAATGGAATCAGAGGCTCCCAAGGAAAAGAGATTCTGGTCACCATTCCCACCCTCACCCCTGGCTTAGGGTTGGGACCCAAAAGGGCTATGCTTTTCATGGGACTAGTAAAATGGAAAAAGACCAGCCAGCATCAAATCCTCTCAATCATTAATTAAAGGTACATATTCTGGAATTGCTTTCACCAAATGGTCATAAAAAGCACTAGCTACAAAAGGTAGTATTGATAATTGCTAAAAAGACTATATTAAAAAGAAGAATTTCTATTCCTCAAAAGCCATCATTAAGACTAAAAAAGCAAACTATGGAGTATGAGAAAAAATTTGTAATATAAATAATGGACAAATAACTTGTACCCAAAATACTCACATGAAAAAAATCCCTCCAATAAATCAGTAAGGATAAAACAATAATAGAAAAAAAAGAACAAGAGGCCTGAACAGACTTTACAGAAGAAGGTATCTAAGTGGCCAGTAAACATATAAGGTGTCCAACCTCATTAGTCACCAGGGAACTGTAGAAAAGTAAGATAGCACTAAACACCCACATAACTGAAATAAAAAAGACTGACAGTACTAAGTGTTGATAAGAATGCAGAGAAACTGTAACTCATCTACACTAATTGTGAGAGGGTAAATAAGTACAAACCTTTGAAAAATTCTTTGGTAAATAGCTACTATACTGGAACATACACATGCATTATGATGCAGTGATTTTACTTCTAGGTATATGCTCAACAGAAATGTGTGCATATGACGACGTGGATGGAACTGGAGGGTGTTATGCTGAGTGAAGTAAGTCAATCAGAGAAAGATATGCATCATATGACCTCACTGATATGAGGAATTCTTAATCTCAGGAAACAAACTGAGTGTTGCTGGAGTGGGGGTGGGGTGGGAGGGATGGGGTGGCTGGGTGATAAACATTGGGGAGGGTATGTGCTATGGTGAGCGCTGTGAATTGTGCAAGACTGTGGAATCACAGATCTGTACCTCTGAAACAAATAATGCAATATATGTTAAGAAAAAAATAAGAAGAAGATAGCAGGAGGGGAAGAATGAAGGGGGGTAAATCGGAGGGGGAGACAAACCATGAGAGACGACGGACTCTGAAAAACAAACTGAGGGTTCTAGAGGGGAGGGGGATGGGGGGATGGGTTAGCCTGGTGATGGGTATTAAAGAGGGCACGTTCTGCATGGAGCACTGGGTGCTATGCACAAACAATGAATCATGGAACACTACATCACAAACTAATAATGTAATGCATGGTGATTAACATAATAAAAAACTTAAAGATTAAAAAAATGTATGAAAGAGGAGAAAAAAAAAAGAGGGCACATTCTGCGTGGAGCGCTGGGTGTTATGCACAAACAATGAATCATGGAACACTACATCAAAAACTAATGATGTAATGTATGGTGATTAACATAACAATAAAAAATTAAAAAATAATGATGTAATGTATGGCGATTAACATAACACTAAAAAATTAAAAAAAAAATCTATGCTCTCAGCTTCATGTCCTTGCATATGCTGCCCTCTCACCTAAGAATGCATTCCTCCCACCTCTCCCCTCTCCCAACACACTTTGGCTTCATTTATTCCTCTTTAAATACATAAGATAAGATAGGTTACTACATTCTTCAAAAATCTTTCTCTGATCTGCCCCATCCTTCCTATCTACTTTTATAGCACACTGTACATACCTCTACTCTACCATTTATCATACCACAGTGTAACACTTATGTAACTCTTTCTGAGATTATAATAAACTCTGAGAGAAAGAGCTGTTTAGCACTTACATTCCACTTTGTATCCCTTGCATCTAGCACAGCACCTGGCACATAGTAGGTTATCTATATTAGCTGAACAAATAAACTTTTATAAGTCAGAACTAAAACCAAACAGAATTTTGAAAGTATTACCAAATGGTTAACAGAATTTCTACTACCATGGAACTGTAGCCCGCATTTGCATGTTTTGTTGGCACACGCTTTGCAAAGAATATTTAAACAAATACTCACTATTTCATAAAATACACAAGGCAGAGTATTTTTCCCATCTCTCATAAGGAAGGTCTTTGAATAATATGGACCAGGTGTAACAGCTGAATCGAGAACAGCTAAGCAACATTAAAATAGGGGAGAAAATCAGTGCTAGTAAAATGCAAATAAAATTTAACAGTGGGAAGTAATATTTATTCCTACACCAAGCTCTTCTAGTTTTATTTATACAATAATAAAGACAACATCTTAAGAGGGAATAGTATCTCTGAAGCTGTTTTATGCTAAGAAAAACAAAATCTGGCCCTATCCAACTCAGGGGTTAAGTCAGAGCCCCTGTAACAGTCTTCCACGTTTTAACATTATAAATCAGAAGAATACTACCATAAATAACCAAATATATCTTAAGTCACACAAATCAGTGACAAATCCAGGAAGTAAAGAAAATCCTCATAAACCATAATCTCCTTTTGCAAATTTTATTTTTAAGATCCCCTAGGTATTCCTATAGACATTCAAAACTATTGTCCAAATAGTATTACTGAGGTTTTCTGAAGTACTATACTTACCCAATATTTCAAAAAGAAGTACAGTTTTCTGTGCATGTTCACGCCAGTACTTCATGCTTTCAATAACTGCAGATATAATTCTTAAAGAATTATCTTTTTCCTTAAGCTTTAACTGATACAATGAGCCTTCCTTTTGAAAAATAAAAACATAGCATTAGAAAAACCTTTCATTTTTTCATCATACGCTTTCACTTTCCATGAAAAGGTCCTTATGTATAAAATATGTAAAAAAATATGAAAATTTTAGTACAGTTATTCCCCTAAAGACATCATTAGCACTTTATAGGAGGAGAAACTAGGATGTACTTGGAGACAATAAACCAAGAAGAGAATTATTTGTATGGACATTCACTCACTCATTTGTTTATTCATTTAATATTTTTAAAGCATCATGTGCTAATCCTCTGATAAACACAGGGGAGTAAAACACAGTTCCTTTCCCTAATATGTTCACACTCTAAGAGTGGAGCCAGACACATTCACTCATTCATTCCAAAAGTACTTACCGGCATTTACTATGCGCCAAATACAGCTAATGAGAAAACAACACTAAATAAAACAGACAAGATATCTCACAGATCTTGCCCTCTAATGGAGTATTCAGAAAACAAACAAATACATAATAGAATGTCAGGAATTGATATATTCTATGAACAAAAAAAACAGGGTAAAAGGATAAAGAGAAACAGGAATTATTATTTTAAATAGGTTAAGTGAGTATTGAGGGAATAGCAAAGTATAAAGGCCCTAAGATGAGAATGTGTCTGTCATTTTTAAAGATCAACTTAGAATACAGTACGTCAAGGTACTAATTTCCCAGGGGGAAAGAGGGCACTTTCCTTTGTGAGGGTAGGAGCACATCAAAGAACACTTGATGGGACATTTTTTTTCTAACTACAATTACCTTCCCTTCTCCTCCCCCTCCTAACCAAAATATGAATGCCTCCCATTGAGAGCTACTGCCATAAAGTTACTAAGGTAACTACAGTATATCATTCTTTTGTACAAGGAAACATAGGTTAAAAGCCACTATGAGGGGCCCCTGGGTGACTCAGATGGTTAAGCATCTGCCTTCAGCTCAGGTCATGATCCCAGGGTCCTGGGATCGAGCACCACATCGGATTCCTGGCTTGGCGGGGAGCCTGCTTCTCCCTCTCCCTCTCCCTCTGCTTCTCCCCCTGCTCTTTAAAAAAATAATAATTACTGGTAAAGTGGGACATCTTTAAAAAGAAAGAAAGAAAGCTACTATGATATATGCTGCATTAGTCAGATTTTTAGCAAAAAAAAAAAATTTACCCCAATGGCTTGTTGAAAAGACTTCTTACAGGTGTACGGGCAGAACAAACAGGGTACTTAAGCCCTCAAAGACTAACAACAATAAGAGATTTCTGTCATCCTAGGCTGAAAGGGCAAGGGAAAGAAATAAAATTACCAAACCTGTGAAAGCTGGACTCATGGAAGAGCTGTATCATTTAGGGACAGCTACTGCCTACAACACAACATTTAAACAGGGAGAAAATGGGAAAACCCAACCTCTCTCTCCACCGTCTGATTTCCTGCCAGTGACTCCCACTGGCTGACCCCTAACAAGAGCTAGCCTAGGGACCTCAGGATGCTGCAATATGTAGGACAACTTAGCCTTCCAGAGCACAGAGAAGAGTGGAGAGTAAAGAATCTACTGGACCAGGGGACAAGGAAAGGAAGGTAGTGAACAACCAGCACACAAAATATATAAAAGATATTTACAAAGAAAAATTAGAGCAAGGAGTGGTGAAAGGAGGAAGTAAGGCTGATGTACAGGTATAGGGAAAAATACAAACCAAAGCAGAGTCCTATTAGACGGCATATCATGTTCGGAGAATTGTGAAGGGTCTGAAATGGCTAGTATAGAGCCATTTTTGACTACAATTTGTAGATGGTAGAATATGAAGCTGGAAAGGTAAAATAAACTCTGGCCTGCAGTCCAAATCTAACCTGTTGTTTGTTTTTGTAAACTTTTACTGGAACACAGCCAAACCTATTCATTTATGAACTGTCTATGGCTGCTTTCAAGCTACAATAGTAGAGTTGGGTGGTATACCTAAGAGAGACAATACGACTCATAAGGTAAAAAAAAATTTACTATCTGGCCCTTTACAAAAAGAGTTTGCTGACCGCTGTTATAAAAAACTTAGACTGACACATGAAAAACTGGGAGAATTTCTGTAAGTACTGGATAAACTCTCATCATCTCAATAATCAGTCAACAGTGAAATTCAGAACCCAGTAGGACACTCTAAGGCAACTATGAAAAGGAGCAGCCATTCACAATCCTTAAGAAAATATTTTGGAAACATTCATATACGCCAATGGGACTAGGTATTTGTGTTAACCATGTAATGCATGCCATAAGATTGATTTTAAATGCTCTCATCTCTGTAATCTAAATATTTATCTCATTTTTAAATGTAAATGACCCATATTTAAAAGTTTACCTTGAGAGTGCTTTTTTCTGAAATATCATCCAACATTTTCTTCTTAAATTGATTTTGTTGAAAATTAGGCTTAAATGCCTGTAACTCACTGTTTTTGTCTAGACCTCTCATTGTGGAGCCAGGTATTTTTGACGAATGTGTTTGTCTGAGTACTTCAGCTTCTCTTTGGTGAGATGAGTTAGGAGGTTCTGATATTCTTAATTGTTTCCCTTGTTGAGCTCCCCAACTCCTCGGACAAGAATTTATTCCATCATTTGCCACCAGGTTTGTTCTTTTGCACTGAGGCCTAACATCATTTCTATCCCAAGTTTTCCAGCTGGTATTTTTGTTGCCCTCGTAGCTGTAATAGGTTTTTTTTTTTTTTTATTAGTATTAGTTTTTGTTTCTATATACTTTTTCTTTTAAAAAATTAATAGTGAAAAATTATGGTTTATAAAGCACTTTGTAACTACTGACTAGTTGGAAATTCCAAATACATTATCACAACAACCCTACAATACATTATACCTCTCTTTTTAGGTGATGAAATTGAGGGAGGAAGTAACTTGCCTCAAGTTATACAACATGTTACTGTCAATCTGGAACCCAGAGAATCCTAGTCTCCCAACTCAGAGTCCAGTGCTATAAAGTATATTTTTAAACTATATAAGCTTTCAAACGACAGTGGCTGTCTCTGAGTGGTAAGATTCTGAGGACATTTGCCTGCTTCTTTATACATTTATTTTTAAATTTTCTACAAAGTAAAATTTTAACAAGTTAAACTATGGCTTATAGGTGTTTTTAAATCACAAGGAGAATAAATATAGGCAGTGTAGATAACTATTTGATTAGAAATTTTGTACTTTTACTACATAACCTAAAAGCCCAATTTATGAATGTGTTGCAACATTTTAGTAGCCACATTAATCTAAGTGAACTATATTAGCTGATGAGAACATGATGTTAATGAAGCCAAAATCAAAAGTATAATTTCTAAGCAGACCAGTTAAGAGTTCACGGGGAGAAACTAGTCCAGGTCACAAATTCTTATTTCTGGATAATTTTCCTGAAAATATCACCAGTATTACAAGGGGGCAAATAATACAACTCATCCCTTGTTAGAGAAAATAATTCAAAGAAAAGTCCACGTTCCCTAGTGACCAGGCACAAGTCCAGACTGTATGGGGCCTGAAGCTTGCATAATGTGGGCAGCCTTCTTAAGTAAATCAGGTACGAAATTAGGTATGAAATTAATGAGAAAAGAAATCATGAATAACTTCGAACTTTTAAAAGTTGATAAGTATCATAAACATCACAATATACAGGAAAAAACATTACTAGTATTTTTATTAACTGCCTGATACACCTCCATAAAATTTTTCCTACATTGATCTCCTCTTCATATGACAGCAATTTTATTTTCAATAGAGAGAACAGAAACCAAATTTTGCCTTTCCTCTCTCATGGCTATAGAAATCACATTTATTATTCAGTTTAGAAAAGTTTCTTTCCACTTCACAACTCCTTATTGATAAACAACGCATTTGCAACTTCCTCCCACATTTTTGTCTAGGAGGTGCTCCTGGCCTGGGGACAAGCCCTGGAAGAACCATAGTCCTTTGACCTTCCTGGATGAGCCCACACAAAGAAGCTGCTTCAGCAGCCAATCCAGCTCAGCCAGGTCCTCAGCATCAACCATGAAACGTGCTTAAGTTGTAGTGGCTTCTGAGAAGGGAAGAGTAGTGCCTGCTTTGGATCCTTCTCCTTGGATCTAGGTGTCCAATGAGATCCCAAGAACAAGCTCTTACTGAGGCTACATGGATGTGAAGGTAAAGCAGAGATTCTAAAGCTAAGCAGAGAACCAGTTAAAAGAGCTTCAGCAGATTCAGCTGCCTACTTGGGTTTTCAAATGGTTTTTGCCCCTGGATTTTCTGTTGTTATATTCCAACTATCTGA
The DNA here is from genome assembly GCF_009762305.2 of Zalophus californianus. Taxonomy (NCBI): domain Eukaryota; kingdom Metazoa; phylum Chordata; class Mammalia; order Carnivora; family Otariidae; genus Zalophus; species Zalophus californianus. The sequence continues at coordinate 13,839,340 of NC_045610.1, read as the reverse complement.
TAGATTATCTATGATTTCAAACTGGAATATCTAATACTGACTGCCTGTCCTGATTACAATGTTACCTAATTCTCTAATGCTAGTCAGAACAGATTTTCTTACAGCACCTGCAGCTGAAACTGTGCCTCTGAGGACATCTCAAACCACTGAATGGCCTAGGTAATAAGCCCTGATCCTAAAGAAAGTAACTAACTGGTTCTGAGGAAACTAGCATGATCAAAACTAATTTTAAAATACATATATTATTTTGATGTATTTATTAGCTACTTTATTAAAAGTTTCTCCCCTTTAAAAAAAAATGGTATCTCTACTAAAAGTGAAGGTAATACTCACTTTACAGGATTGTTGTAAGGATTATTAAAATAACATATCAAAGCACAAAACAAGGCTGATACATGATATGTGTTTGATGTTGTTTTTCTAATACTTTGTTCCCAAAATTGTTTCCTTCAGCAGTTACTAGTTACTCAAGAATACTAAAATCCATTCTAACAAATAATCCATGTCCTTTCCCCATTTATTTTTTCATCATATTTAGGGATTAAACTTAGATTCTTATGGCAATGATCCAGAAGCATCCTCACCATCTTCCTTGACAGTCATCTTCATTTCTTGAGCACCTATCACTGTTTATGCATATGCATTTTGGTCATCATCTTTCTTTCTTACTCTGTTCTGTTTACCATGGAGCTGACTGTCTTACTAGGGTGAGATTGACCATTCTATTTGATTGTCAGTTCCTAAATATATCCAACACTAAAATAAAAGAGCCAGTTATTCCTGACTCTTCACCTACTGTCAATTAGATTATTAATGATCCATAGCATGATGATAAATATTGGCAGAAATTTCATTATAAAATGAGGAATTCTTTGGAAACATATTCACTGACAAATTTGCCTATTTTAAGGTTTTATATAGCATTTTTAAACTTCTTTTATAAAACATAGCTAATACTATGTTTTTATACTGTTAAGTATAAAAATTTCCTAAATGTAATTTTGCCTGAGAAAGGAAGAAGAGATGGAGGAGGAGGGAATGGAGGAGAGAAAAAGAGGGGAAAGAGAAGGAATAGAAGAAAGAAAAATCTTAAGTAAACTCACCTCCAATGACTCTTGCTTCTTTCAGTATTTGATTGAATAGACTTAGACACAGAATCTTGACTTCTCAGAGGATGAGAAACTGAATGTGGTATTTGCCTTTCAAGGAAACATGTCTTATTAAATATTAATAGTTTGTTTCCAAAGTGAGAAATGTAAAATATACAATGAAGAATAACATCAGTCAGTAACAGACACTACAGTCACTGGTATATTTTTCCACCTACCCTGTGTTCACTGTTTTCATTAAAGGAGGCAACTCTGGATCCACAGCTTCCCAGGCCCAATCTCAAAAGATACAGATAGCATAGACAAAAAGTAAGATAGGGAGCACTTTAAAAAAAATAATTATTTCATACTTATTTAATTGGTAAAAAACTAAAAGCCTGCAGAAGAAAAGGACTTGGAAGATATGGATATGTTCTTCAACAGCACTTTGTTGTAGAATTTGTCTTATTAATTCTTATAGATGTCTTTCTTTCCCATTGTATTTTAAACAAAGGTAATAGTTAATCTGTATCTTTTCCATGATGAATTCTAGTGTGGTACCTTGTACTTTGTAGCATGAATTGAGTGTAATCAATGTTTCTTAAATATTTTGATCCCAACCCACAGCAAAAAGTACATCATAGCCCAGAACATACACACACACACACACACAACACACACATGCGTGGTGTGCATGACAGAAAGAGAAAGACAAAGGAGAGAGAACATAACAAAACTGCAACATCAATTTGTATCCTTACCATGTGTGATGCCCCCTGACATTTTCTACTCTACTCTATTCACTTCTATTTCCTTAAGATTGGTTCTCAACCAGACTAATGGATCAAGACAAAAATTTGAAAAACACTGATCTAGCCCTATCTGTTACCCAATGTAAGAATCTTATTATGTCTCTGACAGATAGTAATCTTGCTCAGAGCTTGGACAGTTCAGTACTTCAGGAGGATGAACATTCCCCTATGGAGTAGCTCCAACTGTTGTTATTTTTCAAAGCCAACATTCATGCTATTTATAAAAATATTTTAAATGTCAGAGAATTTTTTAAGCTGGCAGAGGATGACCAGATAAATGCCCATTTATGTACATCCATGTGAATTTTTATCTTTTATAGATAAAAATGAAAATAATATAAAATTCCTACTTTGAATTCCTCAAATGTGGAAGAAAAGAAAATAATTATAGATTTACAAGCAGACTAAGGCCTATGGTTGCATGCTGGATGAAATTAACAAACATTTATATATAGAGAGAGAGAGAGAAATTTTAAAATTCTAGTTGCAAAAAATCCTATTAAAGATTTTTAAAGTAGCCTCAAAAATATATAAATGTATATAACCAGCATATACCAAGTATATTTCAGAATGCCTGGTTGTCCGTGCCATCTTTTGAAGAGAAATAAAAAGTCAGCAAATATTAAGACTGCTCAAAACCCACCACCACAGCTAATTGTTGCAGAGATGAGAGGCCTAATCATAAAGCTAAACCAGAATTTTAGTGACCTTACTTAAAAAGATGTGCTGAACCACTGGGTGTTATGCACAAACAATGAATCATGGAACACTACATCCAAAACTAATGATGTAATGTATGGTGATTAACATAACAATAAAAAATTAAAAAAAAATAAAAGATGTGCTGAACCAAAGGCTATCTTTAGAATTTAATCAACAGATACAGAGGCAGTCAACAGTGGACTCTGAGAACTAGAACTAAAAGGCTATGTTAACTTCCAGCAAGGACAATTTAGTTCATGGGCCAGTTAAAGCTATAAGGAAGCCAACTGGATGAGAGAAATAAAGCAACAAATGAAAAAAGGCAAAATGCTATCAGAAGAGAAAAAAGCCAAGCAGTAGAAATTTTAGGCTTCTACCCTTCCTAAGGTCTAAATTTTCTCCCATTTTTCCTGTGTTCATGTGTACACATATCCCAATTCCCGAGGCAACTTGAGCTTCCCATTCTTTATCACCACATGCCTAAGTCACAATATCCATATATCTTGAAAAAGAAAAAACAAATCTTTATAATGTGGGTTACAACTTCATTAGAACAAAGGCTCCAGATCTAAGATACTCCATTTAAATGCTAAGCCACCCTTGTAGACAAGGAAACTCAAACTACTGTACTGGAATGTTCAGAAAGAGCCAAGTAATCCCTATATTTGGATAGGGGAAAGAAGAAAAAAAATAAACTTTCTATTTCCATTATAATAAAATAAAAATGATAATTTTCTATAATCCTAATTCCTATTTTCTGAAAATTTTCACCTTATTTTCTTACCTGGTGGTAGAGGAGGGAAATCATAACTGTCAGAAGCAGTACTGATACTTGGATCATTTGCAAGTGGATTGGATGTTAATGGCTGTCTATTCCTCTTTTTCTGATTGAACAATGGTACAGGCAAACAGCCTAAATTGAATGTACCAATAAATTAGTACATTATAGCAAATAGATCCAGTTATAGAATAACTGTATATAATAACAACTTTAATTTGTCTACTTCAATATGTTAATTTTATATTTATTACAGATATATTTCTACATCTTCGGATTGATTTTTACGTTCTTTTTAAGGTCCCAAATAACCTCATTTGTCTCTATAAAAACTCCTTTCTTGTTCTACATTAACACTGATTTAATTCCTCTTACATGGAAGTCATTCCCATCTCCTTCCTCACCCCCCCCAACCATTTCCAAATCCACTTTTTGTTTTCCTTATTTCCTTTCTGTGCTTGCTTATTACCATGTCAACTGGAGGGGGCCCTTCAAGTACAATAGAGGTGAGGGAGAACCAAACTCTGACCCATGCTTTCCAAAATCCTAACCACTCTTTGGATTATGACAGCACACTCTTTAGGGCCATGGTTCTCCAACTTTAGTTTGACTAAGATTTACATGGAATTGTGCTTAACATACCCCACTCTCATAAATTTTATTTCAACAGATTTAGTTTGGAATCCAAAACTCTGCAATTTTAACATGCACTCCAGGTGTCTGTAATGCATATTTTCTGTGGATCATCTTCAGAATGCTTAAAGTGATAATATTCAATCCACATGAGGGATAAAGAAATATTACCTCCAAGCCCTCCAGATGGGAGGCCTGGGATCTCAAGTCAAGACAAAAGTCAGAATTTATAAACACTAAAACTAGAAGGGATCTCAGACAAAAAAAGGGGGGGGGGTCCAAAAACCTTGCACAGTGCCTAGATAGGACCCAAGCTTCCTAACTCTCAGTTCAGATATCTTGCCACTAGATCATACTCTAGCTGGTCCATCAACACTTGTACTATGGGAAAAACACAGACTCTGTGATAACCGTCTGATAAAAGGTTGGGAAAATTATGTGAGCTCTGAAATAAGATTGCCTGGTTTTGAATCACAACTTTGAAGTATAAATTTGGGCAATTTTCTTAACTCATTGTGCTATTATGACATACCCAGAGAAGCAGGATAATACAGGGATTAAGAGCATGGACACTAGAGCCAGATTCCTAGGTTCAAATGCTGGCTCTGCTACTTCATAAATTACTTATGTAACCTCTCTGTGCCTTAGTTTCTCATCTGGAAAACAGGAATGATAATAATAATGACTATCCCAGAAGGCTGGTGTAAGGATTAAATAAATTAATACGTATAATGGCTAGAATACAGTACAGCCACCATAAAGTTATTACTGTCTACACTGTGTATTATCACCATTCCCCTGGTTCTCTTCGTTCTTACCCTCTGTCCTTTTACTAACTAGTAAATTGGGAAAGCAGAAATGGTAGGGGAAATTGTTAGGGAGACAGAAGTGCTTCTGGAAATATTTTAAATAAGTAAGTCACAAATACAAATAGAAATAAATCAATTTTTTTGTTTTCAGCTTAAAAGTGAAAAACAAGTCAACCACATAGGGTTTGTAGAAAGAATACTAGGGTAAATCCAGGAATGTTTCATTTTACTCCCACCTCTGCCACTAAATGTTTTGACTAAGTTATTTTATTTCCTTGGACCTAAAAAGTAAAGAGGCTAGACTATATGTTCAATCTTTTTAAAAAGTTCCTTCCAAAATGTTCCATCTATAAACTACACATGGTTTACATGGTATAGAAAAATATACAAAATTTAAAATAAAAATTTAATAACTAAAATCAAACAATAAAATTCTACAATACCTGCTGTACTTCGAGTTGAATTTTCACTTAGGTTTCTCTTCATTTCCTTCAATATCAAAGTCTGTGCATTCCAAATTTACAAATGAAGTTGTTTGACTAAATCTTCAAAGAAAGAAATTTGCAACTCAAATTGTATCGACAAAAAAAAATCAAATTCTCAGCCTAGTAATTACTGAAATTATGATTTAACACTACAGTTTCAAACCTGGTAAGGGAATCACTTTACAGAATCTTTTGCTTCCTGAATAAGAGTTTATAATATAATCTATTTTTCCAACTCTGTTCGAAATTGATTAGGACTAAGGTGGCTATAACCTTGCTTCCTAAAGATACATGGACTTTCACACACTCTACACAATGTATTCCAGGACCAAGGACCCACAGTAACAACAGTTCTGAACCAGATTTATACAGAGGGAAATGGACTACAACACTGGCAAACTGGTATGCTTACAATGCCACAGAGAAAACACAAACAATTGAACTAACCACGTGAGAACATGCTCTATCTCGCTTTAAAACACTGTGCAGATCACTTGCTTTGGCCATTAATTTGAGATCCCTATATTATATAATACCACAGACTAAGGCCTCAATATCCAGAATAATTGTAATGATAAGTTTATATTTAGTGTCTATATAACTCCAACAAGTGAAACAAGTTTTTTCTTCTACAACAAAATATGTTGTAAATTTTTCCCTGTTTAGCCTCCTAATATATTTCAATCCCAATTTAATTCAACAAACACTTAATCATTACATGAAAAGGCAAAACACAAACTTAATAAGGTAATTTCTGCTCCTAAATTCACTATTCAATGAGGAAAACAGACATGAACACAACTAAGTAACAATATAAATCATACTGAGGTAAACATTAATGTCCAAATATCATTTAAAGAAATAAAACTTGGGAAAAGTAAGGGCAGGGACTATTTCTGCTTTGGTTCCACATCTTCGGCTTGAAGCCGGATGTGGCAGGTCCTTTAGAAAATATTCTTGATGTCATCCTAGGAAGCAAAACAGAGGTTACGCAACGTTTTCTCATCATAGAAATACTAAAGCAACGCACACCCTGAACCTGGAGAGGGGCTTCCAAGGGCTATTACGTTTCTGAGTACCACACAAACAAAATCAACAAAAGTACGACATCCTCCCCCCGACCGTGGAGTCAAGGACCCTGAGCTGCCTGACCGCAGCTTCGAACTGGACCCCGAAGGCAGTAATGTGGTTGGCAGCGCGCGCGCGCGCACACACACACACACACACTCACACACGCATCCCCCACAAAGACCACTGCCTCAAATGGAGGCCAGGAGGGCCTATTATGGCTCCTCCTGGGCGGTCCAGTCAGGGATAAGTTCTCTTCCAACGACCTCTACTGATGCAGGGAGTGGGACAATTTGGTAACTTGGGACAATACGTCTTCCCCTTCTTGGCCCTCCAGCCAACACGACACGCAACTTCAACCTTCAGGTTCCCACGCCTCCAATAACCCTTGCCGGCCGCCCAGTCACCCGTCGCCGACACACTCCAGTCTGCTACGGCCTACTTCCCGGCCTCCGAAAAAGCGCGAGAAGTCGAGCTTTACGCAGGTGCACCGCCTCCCGCGCCTCCAACTGCGCAGGCGCAGTCAGTGGCGTAATGGCGTCGTCAGGTATGTGTACGGTGAGAGAGGCACATGCCGCCTGTCTCAGGAATGTTAACGCACCTGCCCTCCCGTTCACAGCTGTGAAGTACGCGGCGCAGGAACGGCTCTAGGGACAAACCTGTTTCTGTTCCCTGCTGAGGCGTATCCAGGACTGGTCGCCCAACACTTCCCTGCCCCCCTACTCCCCTCGCACACATATTTTTTAGGTTTTAGGCATCAGTCTGTGAGACGCTGGGAGTTCACCTAGAAGAGAATAATTCAAATGCCACAGGCCTCAAAACCAGGTCATCGGGCTAGCTTCACCTTGCTTGGTCAGGGCTGGGAATTAAAGTCTCCTGGCGGGACCCTCAGTGGGAGAGCTGAGGCCGGTTCAGAAGCGGGCCTTGCAAATCTGAGAGCAGTCAGGAAGGCTGGGCCTGTGCTGTGTGAGCTCAGTGGAGAGAACAAGCACTTGAGGCCGGGAACAGGAAGCGCAATGGTGCAGTGACCACGGCTCTGGCCCTCCCGCGACAGACGGTCACTTCCTGGCCCCCTGGTCTTGGGCAGGTTATTTACCGCCTCTAAACCTACATTTCCCTTCTCAGTAAAACAGCAATGACTGTCTGATCAACTACCCTCAACGTATTAAAAAAGAAAGTGAACAGTCCTGGCACACAGTAAATGCTCAATAAATGTTAGCCTTTATTTAATAACAGTAGCTGCTATTTACTGAATATTTACTATAGGCCAGAAATAGTAATCCTAGCTCTGTCTGTGGAGTCCAAGACATGCTTTTTTGTTACTATAACTTCCGACCATTTGAAGACTGGGATAGGTGAACAGAAACGCAGAGGGTCTAGAGATGGAGGGAAGGTTATTAGTACAGGCCAAGACTATGAAACCATGAGACATATTAATACAGTTGACCCTTGAACAACACAGGTTTGAACTGTGCAGGCCCAGTGATATATGGATTTTTTAGAGTACAGTACTGTACATGTATTTTCTGTCATGATTTTCTTAATATTTTTTTTCTCAAGCTTACTTTATTGTAAGGATACAGTATATAATACATAGGCAAAATATGTGTTAATTGACTCTTGGTAAGTCTTCTAGTCGACAGTAGTCTATTAGCAATTTAAGTTATTGGGGAATCAAAAGTTATACAAGGATTTTCAACTGCTTGGAGGTCAGCACTCTTAAACCTTGTATTGTTGGAGGGTCAAATTTTATAAGATTAAGTCAAAAGAAGGAGAATGAGGGGCACCTGGGTGGTTCATTCGGTTAAGGGTTGGACTCTTGATTTTGGCTCAGGTCATGATCTCAGGGTTGTGAGATCGAGCCCCACATCAGGTGCCCCACTAGGTGTGGAGCCTGCGTAATATTCTCTCCCTCCTTCTCCCTCTGCTCCTCCCCCCTCTTAAAAAAAAGGAGGAAAATAAGTATGAATGCCAAACTAAGGAATAAGTTTGAAGGAATTGTGTCTTCATTTAATCTGGAAAAGAGAAGATTTCACACAATAAAATGTCTGAAAAGACATGTTCGTTGTTGTGGTTCCAAAAAGGAGATTTTTAAATATGACTGAAAGCGTTGGGGAAACAGATTTTGACCTGAAAGACACACACACACACACACACACACACACACACACACCAAAAATGGATTTCTCATTAAAAACAAATACTTTAGGGGTGCCTGGGTGGCTCAGTCGTTAAGCGTCTGCTTTTGGCTCAGGTCATGATCCCAGGGTCCTGGGATCAAGCCCTGCATTGGGCTCTCTGCTCAGCAGGAAGCCTGCTTCTCCCTCTCCCACTCCCCCTGCTTGTGTTCCTTCTCTCACTGTCTCTCTCTGTCAAAATAAATAAAATCTTAAACAACAACAAAAACAACAAAACCCCAAATACTTTAAATCCACTATGAGCAACATGCTGTGTTACATCTGTCAGGACCGCAGACATGATCAATGTGGAATCTTTACTAGCAGTGTATAAGCTTACCTATTTTATCCCAATCTTGTTCTGGCTACATTGATTTATTTTCATCTGGAAGGTTGGTCAGGATGGGTGACAGCAAGAGGGCCACAAAGGAAGGAAAAAATTTAAATAGTGAGAGAAGTTTGATTACATGACTGCTGGAAAATCGCATTATGAATGAGATACCTTCCTTATATGTAATATTGGAAAGAAGACCCTCCTTATCTCCCAGTCATACTATTTTGTAAACAACATCTTAAATATGTCTCCCACAAAATTTTTTGCATGAATTTATTGGATGACCAAGACAATGAAAAATTTATTCTCCCTTTAGGAGAATATGTTTTATACTACATTATTTTACTAATAAATCAGGCACCACCACCCCTACAAAACATTTGTAGTGCTGGAAATTATTAGGCTTATTCTTTTAAATATTTCAGAACATTAAATATTCAACCTAATAGTGAGATGGTGATAACTAGAAAGAGTTCCACTTTGTATATCATCAGTTCTTTGAATTCTCAAGAAAGAATTAGACTAATAAAAATTTGTAGATTTTGTAGGGCTCAAAAATTTGGTGTGCTTTGGGAAACAGGGAGTTAAAAATCTTTCGGAAGTTAACTTGGTATAAGAGTATGAAAAGCCTCTGTTGCTCTAGTTCTAAGGAAATGCTCTCCTTTTTTCTAATAAAGCTTTCCGCAGAAGACAAACTCTGTACACAATAAACAAGGTAAGTATAGGACAGAATTGCTGTAATTCATTAACTCTCAAAAAAGTTATTCATTTTGACATGTAAGGGAAACTTTATTTATGAATGTTAAATGTGCTTCGAAGTGCTGATCTGTTAAAATTCCATAAAACAAGCCTCGAAATGCAAGTAATTTGTGCCAGCTACGAGTAAATAACCAAGGCAGCATTTCCAGAGAGACTAGGGCAAAGGACAGAACTAACCACAATCAGCAGAAAAGAAGCAAAACATAATCAAGTGTTAATAATTCACCATAGTTACAACTCTTAAAACCAAAGTAAACAATACAACTATCATTTGTTTACCTTTAGGCTTGTTTTCAGCATCTCTATACTGAAGTGTTCTCTGTACATTGATGTGGATAGAAAATCAAAGGCTACAGAGGCTTTTTCTTAGGTTAGAACGGTAATTTTAATGTGTAAATTTGGATTTCATTATTTTGCTTTATCTCTGCATTATAATCTCTTAAAGGAAGAACATAGGGATTAATTTATGAAGTGTTATGAAACATTCACATTTTATATTCTCTAACATATGTTTTGTTTGTATGCTTGTTTGTTTCCTGAGCACACTGTAGTAACTGTTTATGTGAATTCCAAAAGAGCAAAATTAGAACTTTGGGAAAGTCCAAAAATAACAGGAAGCACCCTGTTCTGTAAAAAACACTGGGCTCAGAATCAGAAAACTTGGGTCCCAGGCCCAATTTTCTCCTGGTAGCTGAGGGATTTTTCCTTTAGCACTACAATGGGAACCCACCCTATCTTAGAAAGTGAATATATGAATAAACTGATATAACATGTGGGAAATTTAATTATAAGTGAAACTACTCTGTGGTTGTAATGAATTACTCTTGTACCCCTATCAAACAATCTGACATTACTAGTACATAGTATTTCCAGTACTTGAACATACTTGACTTTCTGGTTGACTGAGCATGAAATCAAACCTGATTTTGTTCAGTCATTTTTCCAAAGGGATGTAATCATCTTTAGTATTCTGGATAGTTTCCCCTAATAAGTCCCCCTATTGAGTAATACATTCCAATGAAGAGTCTGTGCTGCCAGTAAGTCAGACTGTGTATTATAATAAATTCTTAATTTGGTTAGTGTATATAGCATGCCCCAAGACATTTTCAAGCATTACAAAGACTTGAAAATTATCCCCAGTTGCTTTTCCTTTAGTATTAAGGCAAAAAGTGAGGATGATTCCTAAAGAAATTGACAGAATTATCAAAAACTTCATCAGAAGGAAATTAAAGCATACTTGAAAGTAACATTCTAAGTACTAGGGATCATTTATTTGGCTCTCGTGTCTCTGACCATGAAAAAGCTACTGAAAGAAACAATGCTGGTTCCACAGGAGGTCTCTTAGGATCTGTCTGGCTGGCTGTTTTTGGAGGTGAGATTCAAATGTCCTCCAGTGATGAAAAGGATTTGAACTCATTTCAGAGAAGAAACATAAATATCAAATAATAGCATGCATATTATGAACCACTTCCTTATTTTTATATAGTTTTTAAAATTTTTATATTTTTGAGGATTAGAAACGTATAAACTATTTTTACTATTACAAGTAGTCTTAGAAGCACCAGTAGGTGATATTCTAGCTGAAAGGAAAACAGAATTTTTGTATTAGTATGAGATGCTAATTTATTATTGCATTTAGATCTACTGACCATGTGAGGGAGTAAGAAGTTAAACAGCTGTATCTAGTTCATCTCTGCATATTTTAATCCAAATATGGTAAAGGGCAGGGCTAAAGAAGGGAGTGCCCCTATAATAAACAGGGCTCAGAACTTGTAACAGAATATTAAATTATACTCCACTCAAGAGAACTCTGCACTTTGCGCTTTGGTTAAAGTCTCATTTAAATTTAAATTTCTAAACTTTTTTAAAGAAATTTTTATTTGATCTCCTCTTTTCTGAATTGCAGAAATCAGATAAAACAACTTGATAAAAATGACTTCTTGTCATGTTACTGAAGATCCTATAAAAAAGGTTGCTATCTTTGGAGGAACTCATGGGAATGAGTTAACAGGAGTATTTCTAGTTAAGCACTGGCTGGAGAATGGCACTGAGATTCAGAGAACAGGGCTGGAAGTAAAACCATTTATTACCAACCCAAGAGCAGTGAAGAAGTGTACCAGATATATTGACTGTGACCTGAATCGAGTTTTTGACTCTGAAAATCTTGGGTAAGACTACATTTTGTGTTGTATGCATGGGTGCATGTATGGGTGTGTGTGTGTGTGTGTGTGTGTGTGTGTGTGTGAAAAGTGGTATGTGTGAGAGAACATGTATGTGTAGCACGAGATACAAATCTGTACATATAATCGCTGTTGTGAATAAGATCACTTTCACTTTTAATCATACTCTACTATGAATTTCTCAGTTACCTAAACTGGGCATTCACATGCTCTCATAAACTTTTTAAAGCATCAGACTATTCTTAACTGATTTTCTTTTTAAATGCATTCTGTATAGTCTGAGACAATAAATAACAGTGGTTTTTTATTTTTAAATCCTATATTTAAAGAAACAGATTTAATGGTCTTATAATTTATTGTGTTTGGCCACTATGCTTGCATACATATTTGTTAGCTTTCTATGTGGTTCACTACTATGTGTTCATGCAACTGCATTTATGGTAGTACATAAAGTTCTAGTCAAGAAAATTGTAATGTTTCAATTAATATTTTTTAACAAAAAATGTGAATATTTTCAAAAAAATATTCATCAAAAAAATCAGGCCACCCTGTGAAAGAGGAGTAGATGTACTGGCTTCAGTGGTGGATCGCTGAGAGATTAAAGAGACTTCATCTGCATGTTCTGAATTTAACTTGCAACTGGTTTATAATCTATTGCACACAATGTATGCAATAGTAACACTCTAGGTATTAATTATACATAATACAATACAAAATATAAATAATATTAATTATTTTTCCTTTGTTTACATCTTTGTAGCTCCTAGTGTACATATATAGGCCTCTTAGTATTTGCTTCTTACCACTTTCTTTTATCTAAAAATATTATTAAACACTCTTCACGGGGCACTGTGTCAGGTACTGTGGGAGTACAAAGCTATGTACAAAATGGTTTCTGCCTGCAACAAGTTGGAAGACTACTAAGAAAGAAGACATGCAAAGGAAAAACTAACACAGCACTGATTTATGTACTCATTTTCTAATAAAGACTAACTTCAGTTTAGAGTTTCTTAAATTTAATCTCACAGCCGATCAAAAGATGATTACTACTTTCGGTACAAATATGCCTCACTTTATGAAATAGATGTTTTCTAGGGAAAATTATAATTAGTTATGTTTTGTGAATCAAATAATATTTTTACTAGTATACATTTTAATTTCAGGAATGCTTTATCTTCATGACTGAGCTTATGTTGATACAATTAAGGTTTATCTAGTCACCTAAAATAGCTTTTAACTAACTCTTACATTACAAGAATTTGTTGAAGAATAACTCTTTTAGTCAGCATGTTAACTTCTCAGATAACTCTGAAATGGACTGGGGTGAGTCTTCTTATTATGACCACTCAATAGTATGCATTTTCAATGAGAGCAGTCTTTTAAATTAATTCATTTCCTAGTTCTTATACTTTGACACTCTTCAGAGGTTAGACAGTTCTCTCTCAGGGTGGTTATGAAACTCATAAGATAGATAAGTTAATTACCTTCTCCGGTCTTCCCTCTCCCAAATCTGTTCCTTTTCCTGTATTCACCCTCTCAGTGATGTCACCATTACCCACCAAATCCCCTACGGAAATCAACTTAGAACCTTTCCTGTTCCTCAAGCCCTGTGTCTAGTAAGTCACAAAATCTTCCCCTTTATTCAAGTATTGAATATTTTGCAAATCCAATCTTCCTCTGCATTTTCACTTCCTTAGTTTATTTCTTCTGTGGACAGAGTATCCTCCTAAAGAATCTCTGCATCTAGCCCTACTCCATTCCTTTCTGCCATTGACTCTCTGTAGCAGCCATAGGGATCATCCTAACAGGCAAATCTTATCATGTCTGTCCCCAGCTGAAAATTCTTCAAAAATCTCCTATCCAGCATAGATTTAAGTAACTTAGTATTGCTGCTGTATCTTTTAGGATCTTGCTCCTACCTATTGTTTCAGCTTCATCCCTTGGGACTCCTCCTGAGACCTGGACTCCAGGCATGAAAATGCAAAGTGTCCATTATCTTTTTTTTAATTTTTTATTGTTATGTTAATCACCATACATTACATCATTAGTTTTTGATGTAGTGTTCCATGATTCATTGTTTGTGCATAACACCCAGTGCTCCACGCAGAACGTGCCCTCCTTAATACCCATCACCAGGCTAACCCATCCCCCACCCCCTTCCCCTCTAGAACCCTCAGTTTGTTTTTCAGAGTCCATCGTCTCTCATGGTTCGTCTCCCCCTCCGATTTACTCCCCTTCATTCTTCCCCTCCTGCTATCTTCTTCTTTTTCTTTTTTCTTAATATATCTTGCATTATTTGTTTCAGAAGTACAGATCTGTGATTCCACAGTCTTGCACAATTCACAGTGCTCACCATAGCACATACCCTCCCCAATGTCTATCACCCAGTCACCCCATCCCTCCCACCCCCAACCACTCAGCAACACTCAGTTTGTTTCCTGAGATTAAGAATTCCTCATATCAGTGAGGTCATATGATACATGTCTTTCTCTGATTGACTTATTTCACTCAGCATAACACCCTCCAGTTCCATTCACGTCGTTGCAAATGGCAAGATCTCATTCCTTTTGATGGCTGCATAATATTCCATTGTGTATATATACCACATCTTCTTTATCCATTCATCTGTCGATGGACATCTTGGCTCTTTCCACAGTTTGGCTATTGTGGACATTGCTGCTATAAACATTGGGGTGCACGTACCCCTTCAGATCCCTACATTTGTATCAAAGTGTCCATTATCTTTAAGGACTCCAATCCTAGGCTCTGAGCAATTGGGTGGCTAGTGATGCCATTTATTCACATGAGGGAGAATTAGAAGCAAATCAGTTGGGGGTAGAGGAAACTTGTAGAGCTGTTTCATGAATTAACTTTTCAAAATACATATCTGGGTGGCTCAGTTGGTTGGGCGGCTAACTCTTGATTTCGGCTTAAGTCATGATCTCAGGGTTCTGGGATCGAGCCCCACAACAGGCTCCATGCTCAGTGGGGAGTCTGCTTGAGATTCTCTCTTTCCCTCTCCCTCTGCCCCTCCCTCCCCTCTAAAATAAATAAATAAATCTTAAAAAAATAAAATGCTTATCTATCCATTAGGAATTATGTTTGGTTGCATATAATAAAAACCTGAAAACAGTGGCTTAAATAAATGTTTTCTTTTTCACAAATAAGTGCAGAGGTTGGCAGTCCAGGGCTGGTTGCAGTGGTTCAATAACATCATTAGTGTCACAGGTCTCTTCTATCTTCCCACTGCACCATCCTTAGTATGCAGCTTTTGTCCTCATAGTTTTGCTTTATGGTCAAAAATGGCCACTCCACCTTCTTGATTGCATTTCAGACAGGAATTATCCAGTTTCAAACTGTAGGACCCTTGAAGATACTAACAAAAATAGTCAGGGAACAGATATAGTTGGAATTATAGAGAAGTGATTGAATTAAACCATTGTTTAATGAGGAAAAATAAACTTAAATCATCATAATGTACAGTAAGAAAAAAAAAGTATCCTAAAGAGTAAAGGGAGATAGAGACTCATTTGAGAATTCAATTAAAAAAAAAAACTTATCTGAGAAAAAAATACATATGCAAATACCTACAAAATTTTGCATTTTCTTAAGAGTTTACAGACTTTGTAAAGTTTGCCCTGGACCACTAGTTGTTCCCTGATCTCAATTAGAATCCCTAATTAGATAACATGATCACCTAAGTTTGACTTTTTGTGCACTAGAAAATTGGCTAGAGGACAAAAAAAATTTATGTGTGCGTTTGATGGTCTAGCCCCATAAAATAGCCCAGTGCACATAACTTTTAAAAAACTATTGATTAAATTAATGAATAAATTTTGCTCAACACTGAAGTCAAATGGTAAATTCTGTTTGAAATGTCCTTTCTGGGATCAGCCACATAAATGAACTATGGTTTGTGAGCATGCCCATGTACCATTACATAAAATCAAATGGAGGGGGGAAAAAAGGAATTTTTTATTTATGAAGTTTTCAAATAAGTTTCCACTTCCCTTACAGATTTTTCATACTAAAGATTTGGCAACTCGTTCCTTATACACTGTGTTCTTATTATACATTTATGTTATCTTAGCCACAGATGTTGTTAATCTTTTTCTTCCTACTAATAACAGCAAAACAATGTCAAAGGATTTGCCATATGAAGTGAGAAGGGCTCAAGAAATAAATCATTTATTTGGCCCAAAAGACAATGAAGATTCCTATGACGTTATTTTTGACCTTCACAATACTACTTCTAACATGGGATGCACTCTTATTCTTGAAGATTCCAAGAATGACTTTTTAATTCAGATGTTTCATTATATTAAGGTAATGTCAATGTTATTAATTTATAAGTTAGCCTAGTTCCTGTACTTTTAAGTCAATTATAGGTGTAAGACAACCAGAAAAGGGTCAGGAGATGAGGGAGTATCCAAGAAAGATGAGAGAGTGGGAAGGGCACCAGAATAGAGGCAGTGTTGACAGGCAGGAAAAAAGGTGAGGAAATGAGTAAAATAATAAAGACAGTGAATAGTGAAATAAGTCAATCAGAGAAAGACATGTATCATATGACCTCACTGATATGAGGAATTCTTAATCTCAGGAAATAAACTGAAGGTTGCTGGAGTGGTGGGGGGTGGGAGGGATTGGGTGGCTGGGTGATAGACATTGGGGAGGGTATGTGCTATGGTGAGCACTGTGAATTGTAGAAGACTGATGAATCACAGATCTGTACTTCTGAAACAAATAATGCAATATATGTTAAGAAAAAAAAAGAAGATAGCAGGAGGGGAAGAATGAAGGGGAGTAAGTCGGAGGGGGAGACGAACCATTAGATGATGGACTCTGAAAAACAAACTGAGGGTTCTAGAGGGGAGGGGGGTGGCGGGATGGGTTAGCCTGGTGATGGGTATTAAAGAGGGCACGTTCTGCGTGGAGCACTGGGTGTTATGCACAAACAATGAATCATGGAACACTACATCAAAAACTAATGATGTAATGTATGGTGATTAACATAACAATAAAAAAATTATTAAAGAAAAGAGGGCACATATTGAATGGAACACTGGGTGTTATACGCAGACAATGAATCGTGGAGCACTACATCAAAAATTAATGATGTAACGTATGGTGATTAACATAACATAATAAAATAAAAAAATAAAGACAGTAAATAAAATAATGAGACAGTGGTGGATACTTGTATCTATAAAATTATAAATCTCTTATCCAGACAGCCACCAAATCATAGGCTCTTTGGTAAATTTAAAATGGTGTGGTTGAAGTAGCTCAATTCTAGTTTTAGGAAGCTCAAGAAATAGTCATTTAATGTTGACTAAAGGCCAGTGATGGAAAGAGTGGCTCTTTTTAGTTCTGCCCTTGTCTGCATTTGATTCAGATACCCCAACACACATCTGCTCTTCCAGTACTTGATAAAACTAATCATTTTAAGGCTCAGAAATTTACAGGATGAAAAATTCAGCAATCCAGTGCCTATAGCTAGAGAAACAATTGCTAGAAAGTAACAACCAAGCAAAACCACAAATAATAAACTATATGTTTATTTCTGTGTAATAGATGCTCTTCCTTCCAGAAGGCTAGTATGATCTAGTGAAAAGCGTTTGACCCATGTAGGCAGGAGAACCTAGGTTTATAATCCTTGCTTTCTCACTCACTAACCTTGGACAAGATAGCCCACTCCCAAAACTGTGCTTTCCTTGTTGTATAAAATTGGCATAAGAGCAACACTTACCCATATGGCCTTAAATGAGATAAAGTATTTAAAGCATTTAGCCTCATACCTAGCATATAGTAAAGAATAATTGTTATTTTTGTTTCCCTTGAGTTTTTGGTAATAACTAGATAGTAGTTCTGGTGGGAGGTCATAATGCAGCAATTTTTTTGTTGCTCATTGAAGGGAGAGCCAAATGCTCTGTTTGCCAGGCATAGAAGCAGCATGGCTGACATTGTCATCAAAACCTGGAGGCATATCTTGAATTCTCATTCAGATAAGTGGAGGTGGGGTAAGTCACCTAACCTCTGCACAGACCTGGACTGTAGGGGTGGAAACAGAATTCTTTATGTGACCAGTCCTAAGCCAAATAGTAACTGTAACCAGTGGTGAAAACAAAAATAACCAAATCCATCCAGAAGGAAAAATTATTTCATGTTCTTTGATCATGGTCTTTCAGAATTGTTTGATGTACCTTCTACCCAGAAAGCTATGCAGAATTCAATTTTATATGTAATTTGTTGGTGTGTTTTCAAAGCTATAATAATAACACTGAATCTTGGAGCATTTCATAAAGCTGTCTTTCTAATCTTAGCTGATGTAGTAAAACATATTGAAGGCATTATTGACCCTCTAGTAACAAAGAGAAAAAAGTGTATGGTCTTTACATAATAAGAAAGATGTTTTAAATTCTTTTCAGACTTCTTTGGCTCCGTTACCCTGCTATATTTATCTTATTGAACATCCTTCCCTCAAATATGCAACCACTCGTTCTATAGCCAAGTATCCTGTTGGTAAGTCATAATTTCCATTGTCACAACTGCACAAAATATGTCCTAGGTGAAACTCTGAGAAAATTATTTTTTGAAGAATATTTATAGCTACCTTGCTTATCATTATGGCTTATAACTGTCAATTAATAAGCAAACTAACTCCAGACAGGCTCTAATTATATCAAATTTCCTCAATTACATTGAGCAGCTTTCTGCATTCCAGGAGAGAAACAGTGAGCTGAGGGAACTTGAATCTTTTATAATGAGCAGTAAACATGCTTACCTTTTGTGCCTAGAAAGAGATCATCTCCATCTTCCAAGACTGTTGACTATACAAACATTCTTGAAAAATAATCTGGAACTAAGGCAGTCAGTGTCTTGCTGGCAAGACATGCAGAAACACAAAAGACCCATGAAAAATCTTCTCTCAACCTTCCTCTTAGCACCTGCTTTGCATTCATGTCTCCCATAAATAGTTTGCTATCTATTCACTTATTTGCCCTGAATGTTACTAGGCTGTGAATTCATCTTTACCTTCTAGCAACTTCCAACATGGAGGCTTGCACACTCAGTCTCTTTTTTCTATATTCCACTGTCTTCCTGAGTGACCTACTAACATAATTGTTTGCAGATATACTATAATCATTAAAATTGCTGTCATAACTTAAAATCCTTTTTTGTTAGATCTCAGATGGTTTTAACCAAGAGCAATTTTTTTTTAAGATTTTATTTATTTATTTGACAGAGAGAGACACAGGGAGAGAGGGAACACAAGCAGGGGGAGTGGGAGAGGCCGAAAGCAGGCTTTCAGCCAAGCAGGGATCCTGATGCGGGGCTCAATCCCAGGACCCTGAGATCATGACCTGAACCTCCCAGGACCCTGAGTTCATGACCTGAGCTGAAGGCAGACGCTTAATGACTGAGCCACCCAGGCACCCCAATCCAAGAGCAATTTAATTTAAAAACAAGTTGCCAAACAATGTAAGCAAATTTAAAGTTATCTTGGTTTTTCAGTTGTTGATAATTTGGTGCAAAATCAGGGATCTCTTGGGGCAGGCTAAATACCCAAGTATCGGTAATTATTTGAAACAAACCAAATGCTTAACAATAAAGGATAGAGATCCCATTTCTCTGGGACACCAAATAAATAAAAAGATTTCCACACTTTGAAAAAGTAGTCTTGGTCTATGATGTTTATGGGGCAATGCTGCTCTTAGCTAGAATTAATATCTACCAGTATGTTTGGCCCTAAAAAATAGAGCCAAATCTTTCAAACATTTCAATATGAGAGAGTATTAAGATCATCATAAATAATTAGAAATATTGTATGTTCTCCTTGCAACTTTGCTCTTTGGAATATTTTTATACCATCCACTCATTGAGGGAAAAAAACACTTAAGATCAGAGAGAAACTATCTCCAACTCAACATTTTATTTTATTTTTTAAAAAGATTTTATTTATTTATTTGGGGGCAGAAAGAGAGAGCACGGGCAAGGGAAGGGGCAAAAGGAGAAGGAGAAGCAGACTCCCCGCACACGGAAGAGAAACTGGACAGAATTTTCTACTAACTGTCTCAGATCGACCATGGCCTCACTTTAGATTCAGATGATTTAATTTTATGACCATTACTTCTTTGGCTCCACTTAGGACTATGCCATGGCCATTTTCTATAAATTTAAACATTCTTCTCTGACACAGGATCTTGTGTCAAGGTTAATTTCTGGTTTAGAAAATAAGGCCACCCTATTATCTTCCACTCACAATCAGAAAGGAAAAAACCCTTCAATAACTGACTCTTCTGGGTCAAACACCCACTCCTAGCCATATAGCTGCTCTCCACATAAGATTGCTCACACCATACCTTCCATCTCCCTCCAAAACAAGAATATGTAGAATATTTTTTCAGCTGCAAGAAGCTCAAATGGCTTAAGAAATAGGATAAATTTATTATTTTACATAACAGCTCAACAGCATCATGAGGGACCAGGTTCTTCTTATCTTTCTAGTCTACCATCTTTAGCATTTTTTTTAGCAGTCCCATGGCCGCAAAATGGCCACTGTAATTTTAAGCATCATATGCCAACAAGACAATAGTGAGTGGGTGAAAGAAAATTCTTAGGGACTCCCCCCTCAGACCTTCTGTTATAACCACTTGGTCAGAACTGGGCCACATATCCATTCTTAAATCAATCACTAGGGTAATGGGAGTACTCTGATGACTTATATTATTCCACATTTACACCTGAGCCAGAGAAAATTTCCCTTACCTGGATGATTGGATACCCAACCAAAATCAGGACTCTGTTAGCAAGGAGGACAGTGGAATGGCTTTTGGATAGGCAGCCAACAATGTCTTCCACAACACACATGTAGACATATCCTTGAACATGTTTCACGCGTCTGTACAAATCATTTATATACAAGATGCTTACCTCAACCACACTTATACCACATACTTAAATATATGTCCAAACGTGTATACAAGAAAGCTAAGCAAGACAAATAAAAAATGTAGATTAAATGCAGAAAGATTTTGTGAATCAAGAAATAAGAGAAGTGGGTGAAAATAGAATGGACGAAAAAGAATGTATATGAATGCATATAAATTGGCTGGAAGAGAATGGATGGTATTATACTTGGCAAATGGTTTAAAAGTGGAGGAGGTAAGGATTGGAGGGATAACTGTATGGGATACTGGAACAGGAGGGAAGTGACTAGATATTTGGTTTAGAGAGTATTTTGTAGGTGTGAGGGTGGATTGGCACTGGTATGAAAAGAAATAAATACAAATTTATTCTAAAGAAAACGAAAACTGTTGCACTATCATGTCAGGAGGGGTTGTTATGTTAAGGGCAAGAATGTTGCTCTAGGGTCACATATATTGTCATATTGACTTAACTGCCATGGCTCTAGATTTCTGTGACTTAAATGGATGACTTTGACCTCCTGTCAAAACTAAATATTAGGTCTATGACAGTTTCTCTTTGTGGCCACCTATTATTTTGTCAATATAAATTTTTCTACTCCATTTACTATATTATGATATTTAAATATTTTGACAATATTGAAGGAAATTTAAAGAAAATGACCCCAAGATTTTACTACTTTAATATCACTCTTTGATATTTTTCCATGTTTTCTCCCAGTCTTGATTCATTATGCTTATAACATGTACATGCAAATGTTCTGCTTTTATTTTTTGCATAACATTGTCTCAAATATTTTCCATGATGCTACATGGTCTACCTTTTAAATTATTTTAATGATGGTATTATAGATCTTTATACATTAAAATGTTCAATTTTATAATATATTATAATACTTGTTTTATAAATGTGACGATTTCCCCTTTTGTACGGAGGTATAGAAGTTGGTCCCCAGCCTCAAGGGGTTCTGAGAGCTGATATTTTGGATCAAATGAGAAAAATGATTAAACACGCTCTTGATTTTATACAGAATTTCAATGAAGGTAAGTAGGAGGTAGGAATTGTTTCCTTGTTAATGTGTGTGTGTGTGTGTGTGTGTGTGTGTGTGTTTATAGATAAATCAGAAAAGGGAGCTGAAATGAGCACACATAGTGACTTAACCACTAAACACTGAAATAGCAATTGTCAAATTTGCCATGTTCATGATAGTAGATGTTTTTTAAAAATGTTATTCACTTCAGCCATTCACTCTACTATCTGCTCATTTATTTGGTAACCTAAACTGCAGCAAAAAAAGACTATTAATTATTAAAATTGCTAAAAAATAAATGTATTTTTTCTTCTAAAAGAATATTTTATTTATTTTTTAATTTAAGTTCAATTAGCCAACATATAGTACATCATTAGTTTTTTTCTATAATGTTCAGTGATTCATTAGTTGCATATAACACCCAGAGCTCATCACATCACGTGCCCTCCTTAATGCCCATCACCCAGTTACCCCATCCCCCCACCTCCCTCCCTTCTGCAACCCTAGGTTTGTTTCCTGGGGGGAGTCAGGGGTCTCCCATGGTTTGTCTCCCTCTCTGATTTCCTTTAAAATTTAAAAATAAGGTATAATTAAAATCAAAGAGACCTGAAACTAATATAATACTGTATATTAACTATCCTGGAATTAAAATTTAAAAAACTTAATAAAATTTTTAAAACCTTAAAAAATTCCTAGAAGAAAGAGAGAGAAAAAAATCCTATCTAAATAATTATTCCAGAAGGCTGAATTGAAATTGTTGTGAAGTGGGTCATTATAGTGACAAGGCTGGAGAATAATAGTTCAGTGTCATGGGGCATTTAATAATTCCTTAATGTCAGATTGTGCACCCTACTGGAATCACAGGTATTTCTTTTGTGCTTGGGAATCCTTTGACTCCGAAGTCATAAAGACTGAAAATCAGCTTTTTATCACCTTTGTCTGAGGACAGGATCTATAGCATTGAATGGACCTGGTGTTGGGAAGGTCACCACTAATTCACAAGAAACCCTTCAAATAATAAGTGTGGGACTACATACAATACGTTAAGAAATGATGTGCCCAGGGGGCGGAGCAAGATGGTGGAGGAATAGGAGACCTGGATTTCGTCTGGTCTCAGGAATTCAGCTGAACAGGGATCAGACCATTCTGAACACCTACGAACTCAACAGGAGATCGAAGAGGAGAGTAGCAACAACTCTCTGAATAGAGAAGCGACCACTTACCAGAAGGTAGGATGTGCGGAGAAGTGAATCCGAGGCGATATTCGGGAGGATAGACGGCGGGGGAGGGGGCCTCCGTCGGCCACTTCTGGCAAGTGCTAGAGCCGCAGAGCACAAAATCGGAACTTTTAGAAGTCGGCTCCGCTGAGGGACGTCGCTCCAGTGGCTAAGCGGGGGGTGGAACCCTCGGGGGACAGTGTGGTCTCAGGACCCTCGGGGTCACAGAAAGACCGGGGGTGCCTGAGTGTGGCAGAGCTCCCAGGTATCGGCGCGGGGAAGCCGGCTGCAGAGACGGAGCCGAGGCGCGGGTTGTCAGCTCGGGGTCGCCATAAACCGTGATCCGGGGCACAGTCAGGCCACTGCTCCTCCAGCAGGGACCCAACAAGCGGCAGATCCGGGGAGACTCCCCTTCCTCCCCCAGGAGGAGCGGCGCGGGAGCGCACCACAGGGATCTGCTGGGTTTGGAGACTCCACACGGGGTCGGGTGCCAGAGATAGCAACCCTCGGTCACAGGCCGGGTGAGGACGCAGTGCGGCCAGAGACCAAGGAGATGGGAGTGACTGACTGCTTTTCTCTGGGGGCGCACTGAGGAGCGGAGCCCCGAGTTCTTGCCTCCTCTGGGGCGGAGATTGGGAGGCCACCATTTTCACTGTCCTCCTCCAAAGCCTTACGGAAAGCTTGCAGGGAACAAAAGCTCCTGAGAGCAAACCCGAGCCGCTTGCTTACCCAGGACCGACAAGGGCGGGGCAATTCAGCCTCCGGCAAAGACATTTGGGAACCACGGCAACAGGCCCCTCCCCCAGAAGATCAGCACTAACAGCCAGGAAGCCAAGACCAAGTTTACCGATCAAGGAGAAGGGGAGAACTCCAGCGCTAGGAGAATACTGCACATAGAATTCATGGCTCTTTTTACCATGATTCATTAGTTTTTCAAAGTTAATTTTTTTAACTGTTTTTTTTAATTTCTCTTTTTCCCTCTTTCAACCAACATCTTATCAATCCCTTTTTTTTAAAAAAAACATTATTTTTCATTTTTAGAGTCATATTTTATCCCTTCATCGTAGTTACCCTTATTTTTGGCATATATATATAAGTTGTTCTCTCTTTAAAATTTTGAGATACAGTTTCTTCTAACAGATCAAAATATACCCTAAATCACTAGTGTATGGCTCTGTTCTAGTCTCCTGCCTGATCACATTCTCTCCCTTTTTTATTTTTTTTTAAATCTTCTTTCTTTTTTCAAACAACTTCTTATCTTATCAAGTCCTTTTATAAAATCTTTTATAATTTTCATCTTTACAGTCATCTTCTATCCCTTCATTGTATCAACCCTTATTTTGTACATATATGTCTTTCTTCCTTTAAAATTTTAGGAGGCACTTTTTTCTAACAGACCAAAATACGCCCAAAATCTAGTGTGTGGCACAATACAATAAGAGTGGGGGACTTTAACACACCCCTGACTGAAATGGACAGATCATCTAAGCAAAAGATCAACAAGGAAATAAAGACTTTAAATGACACACTGGACCAAATGGACTTCACAGACATATTCAGAACATTCCATCCCAAAACAGCGGAATACACATTCTTCCCTAGTGCCCATGGAACATTCTCCAGAATTGATCACATCCTAGGTCACAAATCAGGTCTCAACCGGTACCAAAAGATTGGGATTATTCCCTGCATGTTTTCAGACCACAATGCTTTGAAACTAGAACTCAATCACAAGAGGAAACTTGGAAAGAAATCAAATGCATGGAGGCTAAAGAGCATCCTACTAAGGAATGAATGGGTCAACCAGGAAATTAAAGAAGAATTAAAAAAATTCATGGAAACCAATGAAAATGAAAACACAACTGTTCAAAATCTTTGGGATACACAGCAAAGGCAGTCCTAAGAGGAAAGTATATAGCAATACAAGCCTTTCTCAAGAAACAAGAAAGGTCTCAAATACACAACCTAACCCTACACCTAAAGGAATGGGAGAAAGAACAGCAAAGAAAGCCTAAACCCAGCACGAGAAGAGAAATCATAAAGATCAGAGCAGAAATCAATGAACTAGAAACCAAAAGAACAGTAGAACAGATCCACGAAACTAGGAGCTGGTTCTTTGAAAGAATTAACAAGATTGATAAACCCCTGGCCAGACTGATCAAAAAGAAAAGAGAAATGACCCAAATCAACAAAATCATGAATGAAAGAGGAGAGATCACAACCAACACCAAAGACATACAAACAATTATAAGAATATATTATGAGCAACTCTATGCCAGCAAATTAGATAACCTGGAAGAAATGGGGGCATTCCTAGAGATGTATCAACTACCAAAATTGAACCAGGAAGAAATGGAAAACCTGAACAGACCTATAACCACTAAGGAAATTGAAGCAGTCATCAAAAATCTCCCAGCAAACAAAAGCAGAGGGCCAGATGGCTTCCCAGGGGAATTCTATCAGACATTTAAAGAAGAATTAATATCTATTCTCCTGAAACTGTTCCAAAAGTAGAAATAGAAGGAAAACTTCCAAACTCATTTTATGAGGCCAGCATTACCTTGATCCCAAAACCAGACAAAGACCCCATGAAAGAGGAGAACTACAGACCAATATCCTTGATGAACATGGATGCAAAAATTCTCACCAAAATACTAGCCAATAGGATCCAACAGTACATTAAAAGGATTATTCACCATGACCAAGTGGGATTTATCCCTGGGCTGCAAGGCTGGTTCAACATCTGCAAATCATCAACGTGATACAATACATTAACAAAAGAAAGAACAAGAATCATAGGATCCTCTCAATAGATGCAGAAAAAGCATTTGACAAAGTACAGCATCCTTTCTTGATCAAAACACTTCAGAGTATAGGGATAGAGGGTACATACCTCAATATCATAAAAGCCATCTATGAAAAACCTACAGCGAATATCATTCTCCATGGGGAAAAGCTGAGAGCTTTTCCCCTAAGGTCAGGAACGCGGCAGGGATGTCCACTCTCACCACTGCTATTCAACATAGTATTAGAAGTCCTAGCCACACCAATCAGACCACAAAAAGAAATCAAAGGCATCCAAATCGGCAAAGAGGAAGTCAAACTCTCACTCTTTGCAGATGATAGGATACTGTATGTGGAAAACCCAAAAGACTCCACCCCAAAACTGCTAGAACTCATACAGGAATTCAGTCAAATAGCAGGGTATAAAATCAATGCACAGAAATCAGTGGCATTCCTCTACACCAACAACAAGACAGAAGAGAGACAAATCAAGGAGTCGATCCCATTTACAATTGCACCCAAAACCATAAGATACCTAGGAATAAATTTAACCAAAGAGGCAAAGGATCTGTACTCACAAAAGTATAAAATACTCATGAAAGAAATTGAGGAAGACACAAAGAAATGGAAAAACGTTCCATGCTCATGGATTGGAAGAACAAACATTGTGAAGATGTCAATGCTACCTAGAGCAATCTACACATTCAATGCAATCCCCATCAAAATACCATCCACTTTTTTCAAAGAAATGGAACAAATCATCCTAAAATTTGTATGGAACCAGAAGAGACCCCGAATAGCCAGAGGAATATTGAAAAAGAATGGCAAAGCTGGCGGCATCACAATTCCGGACTTCCAGCTCTATTACAAAGCTGTCATCATCAAGACAGTATGGTACTGGCACAAAAACAGACACATAGATCAATGGAACAGAATCGAGAGCCCAGAAATGGACCCTGAACTCTATGGTCAACTCATCTTTGACAAAGCAGGAAATAATGTCCAATGGAAAAAAGACAGTCTCTTCAACAAATGGTGTTGGGAAAATTGGACAGCCACATGCAGAAGAATGAAACTGGACCATTTCCTTACACCACACACAAAAATAGACTCCAAATGGTTGAAAGACCTAAACGTGAGACAGGAGTCCATCCAAATCCTAAAGGAGAACACAGGTAGCAACCTCTTCGACCTCAGCCGCAGCAACTTCTTCCTAGAAACATCGCCAAAGGCAAGGGAAGCCAGGGCAAAAATGAACTATTGGGATTTCATCAAGATCAAAAGCTTTTGCACAGCCAAAGAAACAGTCCACAAAACCAAAAGACAACCGACAGTTTGGGAGAAAATATTTGCAAATGACATATCAGTTAAAGGGCTAGTATCCAAAATCTATAAAGAACTTATCAAACTCAATACCCAAAGAACAAATAATCCAATCAAGAAATGGGCAGAAGACATGAACAGACATTTTTCCAAAGAAGACATCCAAATGGCCAACAGACACATGCAAAAGTGCTCAACATCGCTCGGCATCAGGGAAATCCAAATCAAAACCTCAATGAGATACCACCTCACACCAGGCAGAATGGCTAAAATTAACAAGTCAGGAAACGACAGCTTTTGGTGGGGATGTGGAGAAAGGGGAACCCTCCTACACTGTTGGTGGGAATGCAAGCTGGTGCAGCCACTCTGGAAAACAGTATGGAGGTTCCTGAAACAGTTGAAAATAGAGCTACCATATGATCCAGCAATTGCACTCCTGGGTATTTACCACAAAGATACAAATGTAGGGATCCGAAGGGGTACGTGCACCCCAATGCTTATAGCAGCAATGTCCACAATAGCCAAACTGTGGAAAGAGCCAAGACGTCCACCGACAGATGAATGGGTAAAGAAGGTGTGGTATATATACACAATGGAATATTATGCAGCCATCAAAAGGAAGGAGATCTTGCCATTTGCAACAACGTGGATGGAACTGGAGGGTGTTATGCTGAGTGAAATAAGTCAATCAGAGAAAGACATGTATCAGACATGTATATCAGACATGTCTGAGAAAGACATGTATATCAGACCTCACTGATATGAGGAATTCTTAATCTCAGGAAACAAACTGAGTGTTGCTGAGTGGTGGGGGGTGGGAGGGATGGGGTGGCTGGGTGATAGACATTGGGGAGGGTATATGCTATGGTGAGCGCTGTGAATTGTAGAAGACTGATGAATCACAGATCTGTACTTCTGAAACAAATAGTGCAAGATATGTTAGGAAAAAAGAAAAAGAAGAAGATAGCAGGAGGGGAAGAATGAAGGGGAGTAAGTCAGAGGGGGAGACGGACCATGAGAGACGATGGACTCTGAAAAACAAACTGAGGGTTCTAGAGGGGAGGGGGGTGGGGGGATGGGTTAGCCTGGTGATGGATATTAAGGAGGGCACGTTCTGCGTGGAGCACTGGGTGTTATGCAAAAACAATGAATCATGGAACTCTACATCAAGAACTTATGATGTAATGTATGGTGATTAACATAATAAAAAAAAATTTTAAAAAAATGATGTGCCCAGGTAGAAGGCCGCAAACCCGATTGGAGAAACATGGTTTCCAAATCAGAGTCCATAGAATCCTACCCCAGGGGTATGGATCTCCTAGCTGCCCAGTAGCTCCAGGACAGTAGCTCCAGAGCAGTTCTGCTTTATTGCTCTTCCATGTAAGATTTCACTTAAGCAAAGGATTCTGCAATTCAAAAATGTTAAACCGTTATTAATTTTGACTTTCTAGTTTGGTGCATTTCTAACTAACATGGAAAGAGCACCATTATCCAAAGAATGCTGACAAAGAGATAACTACCTAGAGAAAAATCTCTAGAAATGTGCAGAAGAGCTGGTGGATTTCTAACTATCATGGAAAGAGCACCATTATCCAAAGAATGCTGACAAAGAGATAACCACCTAGAGAAAAATCTCTAGAAATGTGCAGAAGAGCTCTATCCTTGACTCTGTGTTACTCAAAATTATTAGTAATTTGGATAAAGATATATGTGACATGCTTATATATAAATGAAAGGTGGCAGGAAGCTTGCAGGAAAATATTCGGGGTCAGAGGGTGGATCCAAAAAGTCCTGACTATCTTTTAACAACTGTCTGAAGCAAATGTTTTTTTTTTTTAAGTATTTTTTTAAAGATTTTATTTATTTATTCATGAGAGACTGAGAGATAGAGGCAGAGGGAGAAGCAGGCTCCCAAGGAGCAGGGAGCCCGATGCGGGACTCAATCCCAGGACTCTGGGATCATGACCTGAGCCGAAGGCAGATGCTTAACTATCTGAGCCACCCAGGCGCCCCTGAAGCAAATGTTTTAAGTTAAATACATTTCAGGTACGAAGTTTGCTTTTATGTTTAAAAAAAAAAAAAAACCCAGGATAAGGGAGGTGATTGTCTCTCTTCGTTATTAAATAAACACCACTTGGGGAATTGTGAATAAATGCTGAGTCCATATTTCAGGAGGAGCATCTATGAGGTAGAGATTAGCCAAGGAGAAAATTGAGAATGCTAAAATGTTTGAAAACCAAATAAAAATAATCCCCAAGACACACAAAGAACTTCAGTTTACAAAGTACCTTCACATATAACCTCATGAATGTGACCACGTATGAGTAGTGAATAAGAATATTTAGACTGGCAAAAGAAGACTTTACATTAGAGTTTTAGAAGTGTTATATTGGAAAGCAATTAGACATGTTTTCTGTGACTCTGAGGGCAGAATAGAATCAGTTACCTACAGACATAAATTTCTAATTCGCAACGCTGACCACCGATGGAATGGACCACTCTTTGTGAGGCTGTCTGAGCCAGAGTAAGATGACCACTTGGCTGGAAAGAGAATACTCAAGCACTGAGGAAGTTGGGTGCTTGAGGCTCCTTCAAACTCTGAGATTCGAAGTAGCAAAACATGCTCCTTTATATTCTACCACTTTTTCCTTTCCTCTCACTGGACCTTCTGCTTTAAAGAGATGACACCTGATGTTTCCATCTTCACCTGGAAGATGGGGTACGTTTGTAAAAATGTAAAATGTCCACAAATTCTTCCCTTCCCTTCCCTGCGTCCATGTTTTTACAATGTGATGTTTGAGATCCTTCTATCAAGAAATGGTTTATTTCCCTACCTCCTGAATCTGGCTTGGCCACGTTATGTGTTTTGTGCCACAGAAGAAATTTGAAAAGGACTTGCAGTCTGGGGCTTGCTCTCTTGCTCCCCTTAGGAACCCTGTACTGCCAATACGTGGATCAGCCTAGCCTAGCTTGCTGAATAATGGGAGGTTATGAGGCAGAGAACTCAGACACCCTAGCTCCAGCCGACCGCCTGTCAAATGCTGGACATGAGAGTAAGACCATCTTAGATCACCCAGCCCCCAGCTGACCTGCCATCTCACCACAAATGCATGAGCAAGTCAGTCAGAAATCAGCAAGCCAGCCTAAACCAGATGAACTGCCCAAACATCCCACAGAATCATGAGCTAAATTGAAGGTCCTTGTATGACATCACTGGGTTCTGGGGTAGTGTCTTCAGCAGCAAAAGCTAACTGATACAGAAGTGATCACAGGATATCCACGTTCCAACCCTAGCCGCACTTTCTGCTCTAAAGACGAAAGAAGATTTTCCCTTGAGTCGCACCCATAGCACACCGTGGGCCCTATGTTGGATGAAAGTTCATTCTGTTTACTCAGAGCTGCCTGGTGTACATGTAAACTACTCCTTTTCCAAGTTTCTGGGCATTGGGCTGTCTAATGATGCCGCATCTTTGGAAGTAGGACCCCGCTGTTGGCAGGCTGCCTGCATCCCTAGGTCTCACAGTACTTCGTTAAGAGAAGGGGCACAATGCTGAAGTCACCTAACCTGCCGGAAGTCCCCTTGAGGTTGCACAATCATAGAATGTCAGAGCTGGAAGGGCCCTCCCAGGTAAGGTAATTCAAAATCTTCATTTGACAGGTGAAGAAATTGAGCCTCAAGAAGTTGAGCATCTTGCTCAAGATTGCACGGCTAGCTGAGAGCTGGGTATCCTGGGTATTCTGTGCTAGCCTCTGTGTCTCCTACACTGGCTTCTCAAGTTCTGTTTTCTGCTTCTATTCATCGGTGCATTTGTGGACAATGTACCAATAGGAATAGTTTGAGAACTCCTTTTGGTCAAATGTTGTTTATGAATATCCTTAACTAAGATGGTATGTTCTTGTAACTGTCTTCATTTTTTGGTTGTTGTTCTTCCCTTAAAGTGTCAACTTCCTTTTTTTCAAGAGTTATTTATAGTCACTAAATATGCATATTGTTTTCACCATAGGAAAAGAATTTCCTCCCTGTGCTATTGAAGTCTATAAAATAATGGAGAAAGTTGATTATCCCAGGAATGAAAATGGAGATATTGCTGCTATTATCCACCCTAATCTGCAGGTAACATTTGCTGTTTCTTTAAAATATTCAAAAAAAATGTGGAACATAAGCAATAGCACGGAGGACCACAGGGGAAGGGAGGGAAACCTGAAGGGGGAGAAATCAGAGAGGGAGATGAACCATGAGAGACTATGGACCCTGGGAAATGAACTGAGGGTCTCAGAGGAGAGGAGTAACTGGATGATGGATACTGAGGAGGGTATGTGTTGTGATGAGCACTGGGTGTTATACGTAACTAATGAATCATTGAACACTACATCATCAAAAACTAATGACGTACTATACAATGGCTAACTGAACATAATAAAAAAATATTCAAAATGATGATGCCCAACCTTCAAATAGAACTTTACATTTTATAAACCATTTTACATACATTAGCTCTTTGTGTTCCCCAAAACCCTTCAGTGTAGGTAGGGTATTCAAACCTTCATTCAATAGGTATTTATTGAGTAGATCCCCTGCTGGCTTTGGGGATACAGTGAACATTGTCTATACTTCTGTGGTATTTACAGGGCAGCTATACTAAACTCTAACCTGTGGTTTAGAAATCAAGATAGCCAGGTGCGCCTGGGTGGCTCAGTTGTTAAGCGTCTGCCTTCAGCTCGGGTTATGGTCCCAGGGTCCTGGGATCGAGCCCCGCATCGGGCTCCCTCCTCCGCAGGAAGCCTGCTTCTTCCTCTCTCACTCCCCCTGCTTGTGTTCCCTCTCTCACTGTGTCTCTCTCTGTCAAATAAATAAATAAAATCTTTAAAAAAAAAAAAGAAATCAAGATAGCCAGATGCTATAACAGAATAATGAAGTAAGGAGGAAGGGGTCAGGCAAGGCCTCTCAGGGAAGGTGAAATTCCTGCCCAAGTGCAATGGGGCAGGAATTATTGTATCTATTTTTACATAAGGAAACTAGGTTCACACAGGCTTGTGTGTCAGTGATACTGTAATAGCGTTGTACTGTGACAGATGGTAGCTACATTGGGGTGAGCACAGTATAAGGTATAAACTATGTTGTACACCTGAAACTAGTGTAACATTGTGTGTCAACTACATTCAAAAAATTTCTTAAAAAAAAAAAAAGAAAACAGGCTCAGAAGTTCGATCTTTCCCATAGTCCTATAGCTATCAGTGGCAGATCCAGAACTAATGTTCTTTGCCGTTGACCACATTGCTGCCACCTCCCTGTGATCAGCACTGAATAAGTTAAAAGCAAAACTCCCAGAACCTCTTTGCAATGTCTCCTGCCACCATTCCTCACTTTCCTCAGAACGCTGGTATCTGTTCCTTGTCTGGTTTGATCAATTACGGCATAGTTAAAAAAGGCTCTTGGGAGAGTTTAAATCTGGGAAAAGCAACGGTAGAAAAAAGGAGGAGCAAAGATTCCAAAAAGCTAAAACATCCATTGCCACTGTGAGTACCCTACTCACCCTCAGACATCAGAGATGGAAGAGACCTGGTGGATTATCTAATCGTGGGCTTTCAGCTCCTGCTACATATTGCCTAGAGAGCCTTTGAAGATTGAGATTCCAGGATCCCACTCAGATAATCTGATCTTACCCGCCTGGGTAATCAAGGTGGAGGGCCACTGATCCAGTTCAGACTCCTATTTAATGACCCTAATAATAGTCATCCAGACTTACAACTTTAAAAAGTAGCCTGCCCAAAAATACAGACACCATATGGTGCTTGGTGCCTTCCTGGGATCCAGAAGGTGGACACCAGAAGAAGGAGCCTTAGGCAGTGATTTATTTATTTTATTTTTTATTTTTTAAAAAGATAAGACTTTATTTTTTTGTAATCTTTTTTGAGATACAATTGACATATAACATTGGTTTCAGGTGTGCAATGTAATAATTTGATATTTGTGTATGTCATGAAATGATCACCACAATAAATTTAGTTAACATCCATCACCATACATAGTTACAATTTTTTCTTCTGATAGAAACCTTTAAGATCTACTCTCTCAGCAACTTTCCAAATATATTATAGAGTATTATTAACCGCAATCATCATGCTGTACAATACATTCCCATAACTTATTTATTTTATTTTATTATGTTATGTTAGTCCCCATACAGTACATCATTAGTTTTTGACGTAGTGTTCCATGATTCATTGTTTGTGCATAACACCCAGTGCTCCACGCAGAACGTGCCCTCCTTAATACCCATCACCAGGCTAACCCATCCCCCCACCCTCCTCCCCTCTACAACCCTCAGTCTGTTTCTCGGAGTCCATCGTCTCTCATGGTCCGTCTCCCCCTCCGGTTCCCCCATCCTTCATTTTTCCCTTCTTAGGCAGTGATTTAAAGGAAAGAAAGATAAAGATAAAGATTTTAAAAAACAAAAAAGCTCCTCAGGTGATTCTCCTCTGGCCTAAGTTGTGTTGTTTTTTTTTTTTAAGATTTTATTTATTTATTTGACAGAGAGACACAGTGAGAGAGGGAACACAAGCAGGGGCAGTGGGAGAGGGAGAAGCAGGCTTCCCGCAGAGCAGGGAGCCCGATGCGGGGCTCGATTGCAGGACCCTGGGATCATGACCTGAGCCGAAGGCAGATGCTTAACGACTGAGCCGCCCAGGCGCCCCCACCTGAGGAGCTTTTAAAAGATCTTGATTCCCAGGTCCCTTACCCAGAGATTTAATTCATCGAGGTGGACACAGGAAATCAGTTAGGTCTCCAGGTGATGTCCATGTGGCTCAGGTTTGGGTAGCCCTGCTTGACCCTGGCATCTCTGCAGGCGTGGCAAAGAAGCTGTGTCCCTTGTTCCAGAGGCACATCTCAGGCTGAAAATCTCTGCTCCAGAGGAGTAGCTATCAACAAGCCGTCCTACAGAATCGCCTGGGGCTTTGAAAAACAGAGCCAACAGTGAGCTGTAAACAGGGAAGTGAGGGAAGTGTATGATGGAATCATGCACCTTCGTTCCATAGTCTGTGCTTACCTGACTCTATACTATGCATATCCGAACTCATAGAACTATGCCTAAAAATGAAAAATGTTTACTGTATGTAAATTTTGAAACAAATGTTTTAAAATTAATAGTGCCTGAGCCCACCCTTGAGGTTCTGATTTCATGTATCTGTGGTGGTACAGCCAGCCCCTCTACTCCTCTATACTTTTTAAACATCCCAGGTGATTATAATGTGTAGTCATGGTTGAGCAAATTGGCACAATGCAGTGCTTCCCAAACTTTAATGTTGTGCATGTGAATCTCTGGGGATTTGTTAACGTGAAGATTTCGATTTAGCAAGTTTGCAGTGGGTAATGAAATTGTGCTTTTCTAATAAACTCCCGGGTGCTGCTGGGAAATGTTAGAAATGCAGAATTGTGGGCCCTGCTCCAGACTCATAGAATCCAAATCTGCATTTTAACAAAATCCATACACTTATCTGCAAACATGTCAAAGTTTGGGAAGAACTGGTTTAGGGTTCCTGTGGTGTGACAGCATTGGGGTTTGAGGGCTCAGAGGTCCAGATCCCTGATGTGGGACATTTCAGATAACTCACTTGTTACTAGGGAGTACACTCACCTTATCTTAGACTTGCCCCAGCCCACCCCCTCCTTCTCTGCCCGAGTCCCATCCAAATAGAATCCCTCTGCAGGCAGGTACAGTGGTACTCATTTTCACATCCCCAGCAGTATAACATACTTGAACATACACTTAGGGAGATACGCATTTAGTTTTGCCCTTTCATACTCTAAATCTCCTTGTCAACATTCAAGACAAACTTGGTATTGAGGCAAACTCTAATTACATGTATCAGTTATAAAAATTAAATGGGGAACTCTTAAAACTGCTGCCCAAAGTAATGGCTCGGCCTCGGTTTAGTGAGATCACTCCTGTGCCTCCCAACACATCTCTCAGGTATCTCCTTTTTTATACAATGCTATAATTTATTAGTCATCTAGAGCCTGGCTTAAAACTTTAAAAGCAGGGAAAAAAAACCCAAATGTAACTTACATATTTTAATTGTTTCCTGAGAGGATCAAGACTGGAAACCGCTGCACCCTGGGGATCCTGTGTTTTTAACTCTTGATGGACAGATTATTCCACTGGGCGGAGACGGTACTGTGTACCCAGTGTTTGTAAATGAGGCTGCATATTATGAAAAGAGAGAAGCTTTCGCAAAGACAACCAAACGAACACTCAATGCAAAAAGTATTCGCTCCTCTTTACATTAGGAATCACTTCTAGCTCACCGGTTGTACAGTATGTCTACTAGTTTGTAAGCTCTTGAAGGGCAGGGTCGTGCCTTATTCAACCTCACACCCATAGCCCCTGGTCCAGTGCCTTGCACACAACGGACATTGAGGCAAATTTTCTGAATGAATGAATGAATAAATTAATGAGTATCTCTAAAGTATCATATTGGGTAGGTAGCTTATTCAAAGAGGTGCATTTCTTATTTCTGTATAGCTCCTTATATATTCTACTTCGATAGTTTAAGATTCTGAATAAAACAGCTTTTAAATTCAAATTTCAAAATTGAAATGGATACTATCTACAAAAGTTATTAACTTGAGTATAGAATTAAATGTGTTTTCAAGTAATGTATAAATGCTACTAGGAACTAATGATGCAGACATGCTATTTTTAAATTTTTCGCATTTGAATTAATGATAATATATTAAGTATCCCATCTGTAAACTTTGCCAATAGTTGTGATATCCATAGGAGATTTTTAATTGCTCTTTTGAAGATGAAATGTGAACAAGAAATGAGGGCTGATTAGAAAGGTAACATTAAGAGTAAATCAAGAAACTGAATGGACCTTTGTCCGCAGACAGACAGTAAGCCCCACACGGCACCGGTGCTCTGACATGGTCGCTTGTTCTGCGCTGACCTCCGGGAGCAGGGAGCCTCCCCCAGACATCTCACATGCCCCTTGGGAAGCTAGCGTTCCTTCCCAACTTGGGAAAATCCGGAAGAGACATATTCCTTCCAGCTGTCACTTCCCATTTTGAAGGAATGCACTTGCCCTTGTCCCCAGCCAACATGTGAGAAAGTCTTTGGGCTCCTGCAGCATAGGTGGTAAAGACAGAAATAGCAGAGGGCAGTGGACACTAGCGGAAATGTGACCCAAACTCACATCTCTGG
Organism: Zalophus californianus; assembly: GCF_009762305.2. Taxonomy (NCBI): domain Eukaryota; kingdom Metazoa; phylum Chordata; class Mammalia; order Carnivora; family Otariidae; genus Zalophus; species Zalophus californianus. The sequence goes on along the minus strand of NC_045610.1, from coordinate 13,803,027 downwards.
TTCACAAATGCATTCGTTCAAGAAAGTGCCCATGACCAAAAGCCCAAATCTCTCCCCTCTCATGATTCTTTTCCTCAAAAGTCTCCCTCTCCCTCCAGTCCCTACAGGAACCTCCCCTGGCTCCTCTCTTAGGCCCCAGCGGCCAAGCAAAGAGAGTTTTTATCCTATGATTTGGACCCCAAGGAACCCATGTTTATGGTTTCAAATGTATGTACCAAAATCATACTAACATTATCTGAAACAAAGATATGCATAAATATTCTTCCAGAGCAAACCCCATTAAGCCAATTTCATTTTCATACTCAGTGTTTTATAAAGCACAAGTAAACTGTTTCTAAAATTTTCAGCACCAATATTTTTGTACTTTGCCAAAATGATTTTTATTGGAATAAACTCTCTTCCTTCTGAATTCTGAAGTAAAAGTGCAATTTATCAATGAGCTTTCATACATAACAAGTTTTACCAATCTTCCTTCTCCCACTGTGAAAGTTCCTTCATGTTTTGTGCCTGAGTCCAGTTTTTCTGGGTCAGTTTTTTCCAGATGTAAATGTTGGCAAGAATACTTTTACTCTTCCATCAAATTTTTGTTTACCTATAAAATTTACAATGTAAAGTTTTATTTCTTCTGACTCAGTATTTACAGAATTCAGAGTTTCTAATTAAATATGATTTTTAAAAAAATCTAGAGCAGGGGCACCCGGGTGGCTCAGAGGGTTAAGCGTCTGCCTTCGGCTCGGGTCATGATCCCAGCGTCCTGGGATCGAGCCCCACATCGGGCTCCCAGCTGGGCAGGGAGCCTCCTTCCCCCTCTCCCTCTGCCTGCTTCTTCCCCTGCTTGTACACTCTCTCTCTCTGTCAAAAATCAATAAAATCTTAAAAAAAAAATCTAGAGCATATTGCTGTTTGGCTTTAGCCAATTTCAGTTTTACTCTCTTTTGATTATTTCTAACAGTCTACACTACAGCCTTGGTAGGCATTTGTAAAATGGGGGTGATCATAATAGTGTCCCTCTCTTGGGATTATTGTGGAGAATAAGTGGTCTGATGCAGCCGAGCACTTAGCACAGTGCCCAGCACAGAATAAGTTATTCAAGTTCAAATTCCTAATACAAGAGGCCTTTTGTGATTTGCTCCTCCCTCCCCCACAACCTTCTAGATGCTTTGCCTTCAGGTCCTCCTGTCCTAGCCCATCTCACGTTGTTTTATGCCTCTGTGCCATCACACAGACTGGTCCTCCCACCACAGTCCTCTCCCTCCTTCCTCCAGCCCTCGCCCCCACTCAGCCCTCACTCTAACTAATTCCTCCTCTTCCTTCAAAATGCTCAACTCTCGTTTCATCTCAAAGCCTTCTGGGCCTGCCCCTTTGCCCCCCTCTGCTTTCATCCCATCTTCAGGACATTACTGGTATCTTTTTCAGTGTCTGCAACCTAATGAGCGCCCAATAAAGTGTATTCTACTAAATGAGTGTACTTAAACATCCCTTCTCTACCTGAAGTGTCTTCATATTCCACCAATGTCTTTGCCTTCTTTTCTTCTTTCCCAGCCACTGCCTGAGTACACCCATCACTCTCAATTGAAATTCACTTGATTCTACACTCCTCAGATGTTACTGTGTCCCAAAGGATGGCAGGGGGAAAATACACCCTTTTAAGCCTGCAATCCCGTTGCAAAAACAGGGAAATGTTCACATTTAATAATTCCTCTGTGTAAAACCTTTTAGTAGCTTCCTCTAACCTTGATATGAAATCTCAAAACCTCACCACAGCTGAACAAGTCCTATGTGCTCTGGCCTCTGCCTACCTCTCCAGCCTTATTTCATGTCCTCCATCCTCAACTGCATTAAGCTCCCTAGTACCTTGAGGTCTTTGCCCACATTGTTCCCTCTTCTTGAAGGCCTATCCCACCCCTACACTCCCTTTACCTGGATGAGACGTATTCTTAAATGTGACTCAGGCTAGGCTAGACCACTCTGTTATACAAGGTCATGGACGCTACTGACTAGCACTAACTAGTAAACCTCAGAGAACCTGGATCCTTGGCCCAGGAAAAAACATTGTGACCTTTATGTGTCATTCCATGTCTCTCCAAGTCTCAATTTCTCCACTTATTAAATGGGGATGTAATACTCATCAAACCTATAAAACTGTTATTAAGATAACCAATGTGATTGGAAAAGCTTTACAAATAGGAAACATACGATCTTAAAGGCTTAAGTTGCAAAATACCTTTTGGAAGGTAACTTTCCACAATATTGAGAGCCATGAAACTGTTCATATCTATTGACCTAGGCATCCCACTCCCAGAATATATCCTATGACAGGTTTTTCTATCCGTCCACCCAGAATGTTCCCGTGGAAAGCACATTCCTAGATTATAGGCTGAAGCTTACCTGAGCTCGGATGTAGATTATGTACAATTCCCATTTCTTTGCCACCCAAGAAGACACATCCCAGTGAAGGATGTTACTCCAGGGGTTGTTTGGATTAAGTAAATAATCCACCAAATTCAGCAGATCACTTATTAATAAACTGTTTGCAAGTTTTGCAGCCCATCAAGACACAGCAGTGTCTTGACATTCAAGTTAGAAACTGCCATCCTTATGAAATAACGCAAGAGAATTTTACAAATGAATATACAGAAGTTGGCCAATAATGATAGGAGTATCATTGCCTCCTCACAAAGGTCCTGTGAACAGAAGGCATTTATACTTTCTGGTCTCTATGTGGAGCCATGGTTTTATAGCCACACAAAATAAGTCGATAGCCAGCAGAACATGTTGGATAGAGCACTGCTTGGGGGTCAAGTGGCCTGAGCCGCTAACCGTTTCTGGCTGTGATTCCTTGGGCATGTCATTTCAGCTCCCTTAGTTCCCCTTTACTCAAACTGGTTCCAGAGTTGTTGAGTGGCTCAAAGAGGATACTGGACATCAATGTTTTGTGAGACGTAAACACCATACAAAAGTGACCTGTCTCGGCGTGCTGACTCTGTCCCTGAGCTAGGACCAATAATAATGTTTCAGGTCCAAAAAGTGGGCTTTCCTTTAGCCTTAGAGTAAGCAACACTCTAGGATTCCTAGTAGGTCTTCATAGTGTCTTACCTAAGACAAGGATAAACCACGATCTTAACAAGGCAAAATAAATATTTATTAGAAATCATAAAAGCATTTCTTCAATGGCACTAAAATGTTCTTACTCTGTGACTTCTTAATTAAACCCAGAGTTTCACACACACATAACACTAAGAACAAGTATGTGAATTAAAATTGACAAGGATCAGGCACATTCCATGAGAACAAGGTGACAATTCTGTGTTTGGAACCAAGATCACAGAATAAACATGTAAATCAACGCAAAACTCAAGTATGGCTTACAGGCCTTATCCCGGCCTATCGACCTGGGCCCCACCCAGAGCAAAAGGACACAGTTCAACCAGGCCTTGAGGAAGGAGAGGAACTTCAATAATACTGGGCTCTCTCAGGCAGGAGCCTTCTAAGAGCTTAATTACTTCACAGTACAATCTCGTACACCTTCTGCTACATCCCAGAGAGGAAGGTAAGCACTATTTTTATCCCAGATATATACATCACATAACGTCTAGAATAATAGATTCCTCCTGAGGCAGTTTAGCCAAAGGAAAATTCCCAGCCAAAACCATTATCTGAGCACGGGAGATTCCATCCCTGGAAAATGCCTACCCCTTACATTACTGAAATGTAAATCATGAAGTTTTAAGATGTCCTGATATGCCCCTGGATTCAGTGTGGCGTGGTGTGTGTGTGTGTGCATGTGTGTGTGCCTGTCATAGGGATCACTGGGGCAATGCAGACTGCCAACATGGGTCATCGGAGCAAAGAGCCTTAGCCCCCTGACATAACATATGTGGCAACCACAAAGGTGGGCTCAAATTCACTGAATAACTGTGCTAAAAAAACAGATGGTGCTGGGAGAAACCTGTGGCCCAGAGGTCAGAACACTCCAACTTCAGCAGTTCTGATGTGACTTTCTGCGTGGCTGCATGGTGTTAAGCAAATCCACTTTCCTTTCTGGGCTTTAGTTTCCAGGTATAAGATAAGGGAACTGATCCTTTCAAACCAATGATCTTTGACTCATTGCTTTCTTTCGCCTTGGTAAACCTACCCAGGCTCAGACGATCTAGGCTGAAAGCCTTTCAGGGATGAATACGGGTACAGAAAATGCCCCTGCCCACAAATTCCATCCAGATCCACAGAGAACAGCTTTCCAGTTGTGTGAGAAGACCAAGATCCCATTATTGATTTCCATTCACCTCACCCCCAGCTTCTGTTTAAATGGGAAATGGCGAGCTATCCGACTTTATCCATTCGTATATGAATCAGAACAATTCTGGAATTCCTAGATCAGGGCACCATGGATCCAAATGGTTGCCCTTCAGACCAGGACATCTGCTCTGGATGTATACAAGTAGGGAACTCCAGATACAGGATGCTGAGCTCCAGGCTAAAAGGACCTCAAAGTCCATCTGATCATGATTCCTTAACAACATCCCTAAATAAGTTCTGCTTAAACATCCTCAATATCTGGAGCAGTTGCTAGATGGAACAGAACCAAAATCTTTGTCCTTGAAATTTCCTTTGGCACTGTTTCTGCTCCTCTGGAACACAGGTGCTCCTCCTGCCTCCATGACAACCCTCCTCCACCAATCTTCCCTTTCCAGAGAACATGCCTAGGCCCTGCTACCCCTGCTCACACCAGAGCTTGATCTGACCACCACAGCTTAGAGCCCTGGTCGGCTTCAGCTGGGAGTACAGGGGCTGAAGCAAACTGTGCAGGTCTCAGGCTCGTCCCTGACCCACCCCACCCTCTCCCAAGCCCTGACCCATCAGGGGCACAAAGGCCAAGTGTCCACTCACCCAGGGAAGTTGGCACACAGAGCAGCCCAGAGTGGAGAAACGGGCCCAGAGTGGACTCCTTGGCCCGCACTCCTCAGTTTGCCTCAGGTCACATTCACTAGCCAATTGCCAAGTTGTCTAAAGGCCAAATTTATTGTTATGCCCTTTAAAATTAAAACTCACGGTTAATATCTTTGCAATTCCACCTCCAAAAATTCCCACATGAATCCTTTTACCAGATACCTAAGGCAGAGTGGCTTTTATGGTTGTTTAGGTTCCAGTGATCCAGAAGAAGTCTCCCATCCCCACTTCACCTCTGCCCCAGCCTGACTCTGCGTAATTTCAGGGGGAGAAAAGTCAGAGGATGAGGCTCTAAAAAGAAGCCCTATGTCTTGGCAAACACTCCTTTTTCACACTCCTTCTCAGCCTCAAAATTCACAGTTAACAAAAATATTTAATACCAGAGCATTCCGGGTATTTCGTTAAATTCCTCCAATGAGAAGTACTGATGTATAATAGTAACCTCTGAGATTTAAGACCGTGGAAACAGAGCAGCTGCTATTTCCGTGCCAGATGAAGCCCCGCTCCCAGCTGGGAGGCACGCATGATGACAGGGCCAGGACAAACACAAGAGCCAAGCTCCTCCACCCACGTCACAGCAGCCCACGCAGGCCCTGCCTGGCACGTCTCATGTGCACTTCTGTGTGTGTAAAGAAAAGCTTCTTGTCCCTGCTCTGGCCACCCTGAGGCCAAGTATATAATACTTATATCCAGCCCCAAATCCCCAAATCTGCTTCTCAGCTTTTAAAATCACATACTTCATCTGAAGTAACTTTCATTCAAAACTGAAATGTCTTTTCTCTATTGAAAATAAAAACCCTGTGTTAATTACTCTACGGAAAACGTCTCTCAGTCTGAGACAGCTGGAACCTTGGCGTACCAAGGCACTCGCTCCGAGGGGAGTTTCCTGTTCCCTGAAGGGTCCGGACGGGCATTTCCACAGCTCAGTCCCCTCTGCCCCCAGGATGTCCGACTTAGTTCAGTCCCCTGTTTGTTCTGGGATGGGATCAAGAATCCCTTAAATTCAGGAGACTCAGTCACGGTAAGGGAGATGGTGGAACGTGTGGGCTAGGGCTGGGGACTGTGGAGGAGATGTTGGCTGGAAGGAAGTTCTGCTCCTCAGGCCTCTGCCCCTTCCCTGCCCCCCACCTCCAGCCAAGCTGCCCTGCAGTTGGTGAGCCCAGGGGCTTCACCCTGGACTTCAGGGACTTCCAGGCTCAGGACTGCCGGCCATGGGTTTACACCAACCCTTTGCTGAGTAAAAAAATATTCAGGGTGTTTCCCACTCAAGCAGATGGACAACTGCCTCTCAGTACAGCCCCCGACTCAGCACAAGGGTGCTTTCCGCCTCTGGGCACGAAGTGCGAGGCCGCATCGCGTCACAAGCCCTCAGCAGGGAGTCCAGGACCCAGCCTGCAGCATCAGGTGGCCCATGCTCACACCAGCTCTGGATTCTGCTTCTACACCGAAGTTTCTGGAAACTCATCTATTTCATCAAATGCATTGAGGGTGGTTTTGCTGTTGCTCCTGGAAGAATCTTGGATTTTGTTGAAATCTGCTTTAAAAAACAAAACAAACAAACAAAAAAAAACAGACACCAAAACCACGATTTTAGAAAGGCGGTGCTCCCTAATGGGGGGTTCCATGTCTAGCGCACCACCTAATTCTTTTCCCCGCACCTGATTTTTAAAAGTTATTCCAACTAGGGTTATAAAATGTCACAGCTGAAAGGGACCTGAGAACCCATTTAATTCAACCTCCCATTTTGCAGATGGGGAAAATCAGGGCCCCAAAACGCAGTTTGCCTACGGTCATGTGGTCAGACAGGCATGGTCATCACACTTCCTGATGGCAACACAGTACCTGTCCGTCTCACGGGCCCCGGGTCTTCGTTGAGGAAGGAGACATGCGTTTTCCACTCAGTCCACTTCACCTCATTGATCCTGCGAGTGTGATAATCATTGTCACCACTTCTCAACTGCACCTCATTAAATGCAAACACCTAGCCTGGCATTTGGGGTGTTCTAGACAGCTCCCCTTCTGTCCATGCCAGGGATCTGGGACTCCTGCCTTACATGGTCATGTCTGCAGTGTTGGAGTTTAAACCCTGCACTAGTCCCCATCTTCCCAGACCTCAAAGGATCAGTCCCTTCCCAGTGTGTGGGGCCCAGAAACTCAGAGAGGTGTCAAGGGACATCTTCAGACAGCAACGGCTGGGGCCTTTCTGGTGAGAGGCAGCCCAGGCTAAGGAGATGTGACAGTGTGAGGATGAAACTTGTAGAAGTTTAGAAGCTTGGGGTTAAACTAGGGTTAAGGTTGCACTAGGAGAAAACAGTTAGGGTTCAGACCCCAATAAGAGTGGGCAGAGTCTAAGCTGCTAGATTGCAACTCGAGGCAACGGTTTGGCTGAAGTTCATGTTCAGGGAACATCTCTAGAATGAGGGTGTGAACATTAGAGATATTTGTTAGGATGAGGGTTATAGAGCTGGAAATGGTTGTTTCCATGGTGCAGGAGTCTCAGTCAGAGAAGCTGGGCACGGTGAGGTTATATAGAGGGCAGTCTGTAAGGCCAGGCAGTCAGACGGGGAGAGGATGAAGTAGACTCATCATCAGAAAAGTTGGTCATGGCATGTGCAAATACTTTTTAAAAACCAAAAAGCTTGGTATCTGTCCAAAGTAGCTGTCTCCCTCTCCATTCGCCCGTGACAGGCATGCCTCAGGCCCCCTGGTGTCCCATGAACCCACGCAGGCCAGACAGAAGGGCAAGGACTGCCCGGTCGGCAAATCTTTCCTGAACCAGACAGTGGACAGGGAGAGGTCACGGAGGCCACTGCACGGGGCAGGTTGGGGGGGGGGGACTGTCCCCAGCGGCCTCCTTCCCTCTCCCTTCGGAAGCTGGTGAAAGCCTCGTCCCAGGGCTGGTGACCCCGGAGGAGGAAATTCCATGCACTGAGGAGGCCAGAACCGACTGTGGCTGTGGTTTGGGAAGCAAGCGGCAGCACCGTTTCTCTGACAGTCCCTGACTCATCTCTCTTTCGCCCCCCAGAGACCACCATCAAGGGGCCCCTCTCCCTTCGTTACCGCAAACACAGCCGGAAGTCTTCCTCTGCTACTTTACACAGCTCTCCCATCCGGAATCTGCTCCTCAGCCATTCTGGTAACATCTTCTCAAACTCCAAAATCGTCCTGGCTCTCTGGGGACATAAATGAGCCTAAGCATATCAATGAGGAGCCGGCCCAGGAACACAGCTCTGCATGAGTGTGCAGGCACCACCCCCAACACACACACGCACATAAGTACATGCACACACCCCCAAACAGCCAGCTCCACTGCACCGGATGCTTCATGCACAGAGCCGAGGGTTCAGCTGATCTACAGAATTCAAAAATGAAAACCACCAAGTTCAGGAAAGGTGTTCAAATTGCTTGAAACACAACATAAACACTGTTTCTGGAAGTGCAGGAGCTTCCTAACTGAAAATGTTAGGATCCTGGGATCCCACACATCATGTAATCCCACCCGCATGCCAGGCTTGGAAACCCCTCAGCAGTTTAACTGTCAATAATTTGTCAAATCTCTCCTGAATGTAATCAACAATCCAATTAAGAAGACTCTAATATAATTAGAAACTTCCTTGTGTCAAATCAAAGCTTTCCTCCCTGTCATTGCCCACGTACCTCAGTTCTGCTTTCTGGGGTCACAGAAGGAAGCTGTCCCTTCACAAGTAGCTCCGCAGATATCTGAAGAAACTCTCACCTTCTTCAACCCTCGTCCCAGTACCATTTCTTGTGAGGCACAGTTTCCAGTCCTCTCCCGAGCCTGGTAACCCACTCTGGACCACTCTGTGGGTTAGTGTCCTTGTGCGTAAGGCCCCCCACGGGTAAGGAATGTTGCAGCCAGGATTGAGGCATGCAGAATTGTCGCCTCCATTATCCTATGCCCTATACACCTCTTAATGCAATTGAAGGTCATGGTTCAACATCCACACATCACACCAGAGTCTGAGCAGATCATGCCCATAGCCTGAGTTCGTCTCAACTGTGCAGCTGTCCAGTCACACTGCCTAGACCCTATACTCAAGGAACCTAGACTAAGACGTCCCCAAACCTGGCCAACCACAGGGAGCTGATGCAGATTCCCAGGCCCCACCCAGGTCCGCTGGGACAGACGGTTGTCGGTACAACGTGCTGAACTGAGTCCCCGTGAAGACCCCCATACCACGGTCCCTGCCAGGCTCACCTGTAGACGCCAGATGCGCTCACTCTCCTTGGAGACATTCTCCACGGTTTCTCCCATCAGGGCGATGAGCATGTTGAGCAGGAGGACGAAGGTGAGGATGACGTAGGTGATGAGCAGGAACAGAAAGAGGATGGGGTACTTGGAGTTCTGCTGTATGTTCAGGTCGCCCAGGCCAATGGTGAGCTTAAAGAGTTCCAGCACCGCCTCACTGAAGCTGCCATAGGAGCTGCAGTCCTTGTTGTCGCTGGGACACTTCTCGATCAATGAGGCCAGGGCTGGGAGGACAGAGTAGGGTGTTCTCCTCTGGCGCTCTGCCTGGTTAATTGCCCAACAAGCTCATGCATACTTGCACGTAACAAAAACCCCCCCCCCCCCCCCAGCCACACACACACACACTGCAGGCCTACTGCCTCATCCCCTCTGGTCATTTAGATTTCACCTCCAGCCTCAGCTCCTGGAAGCCTCATCAGGCTGGTTCTCTGCCTTGACCTCCTGCAAAAAGCGCTTCCTGCCTAACAAAGCCCACACTCTTTTCTCCCTCCCCTACCCTGCCATTCAGCCCTTGATCACTCACAGCCTTGCAGAGTTGCTAACTATAATCTATGTGCGTCCCCTGGCTCCCCAACCAGGCTTTGGGCTCCCAAATTCCTGTAGCCTGGGCCATCTCCTCCAAGACCGTAAGGTCCTGAGTTTCTTCCTCATGCTCTGTGGGGAGAACCCCTGGCCTAGACCTGGGCCTCTTTCTTCTCTCCCTTCCAACACACCACAGCAGTGGCTCATTGCTAAATGTATAGACAGGCGAATGGATGAATGTTCAAATTAATGAATGAGTAAATGGAAGGATGAATAAACAGGCAAGTGAAGGAGCAAATAAATAAGCACATTGTGGCCCAGCAAAGACACCAGAAGATGGGAATGCCTGCCTAATTTCAAATGCCAATGATCACGGGGGGGGGGGGGCGGGGCATAGGGGGGATGGAGAGCTGCCATGGGAAAATACAATGATACCTCTCTATGCAGAAGCTAGAAATAAAATCAGGTTGTACAAAGGAAGAGACTTTAGGAGGGGCCTCCCCATCCTCAGTCCCCAGGAGAGCAGAGGCCCTCACAGATATATCTGAAGCAAACTGCAAGTAACATGATGTGGGGGGTCAAAGGAGCTTACCTTGATGCATTAATTTACTCTTATTTTTTAAAGACCATCAGTCATATTTCTGCAAACTTTAGTTTCCCTATCTGTAAAATGGGGCCCAAACCAACTGCCAAGCCTCTCTCAGGTTGTGAGGGCCACGTAGGATGCTGGGTGTGAATGTGGGAGGCATACCCCACAGGACCAGAGTAGACGGACAAGAGTGACAGGTCTGGTTCTAAGCCTCAGTTACCTTATGATCAGGGATGATGACTTCCCCTTGGTCGAGATATTGAGAGAAATAAAAAGACAATGCTTGGAAAATGCTAAGCATGGCAAGTGCTCCACCAGCAGGTGACATAAGTTGCTGAGGCTGCTGCGTGCTCTGTCATTTTGACATCTGTATTAGGTGCTTTACAAATGTGGGAGTCCCTATTATTTATAAATCAATTACCTACTCCAAATCCAAGTAGGAACACGATATATACAAACAAGAACTTCAGAACATCATGCAAAATGACCTATAAAGGGAGAAACATGATTCAAGGGTAAGATTTGAGCACATATTCACTAGACCCTGATCTCCTTACTGCTTCCCACCCTCACCCAGCCCCAGCCCTAACCGTGCCTTCCCTCAGACCATTCTCCCTTCCCCTAGCAAATCCTTCTGATGCTCCAACGCTCAGCTCTGGGCCCCATCTCCTCCAAGAAGCCTTCGCTTCCGTTCCTGCTCTCCTCCCTCCTGGCACACAGTCTGTCTCTGTCCCTGATGATCCACCCTGTACGTGAGCACCTTCCTTCGTAGTGTCTCACGTCTGAAATCCTCACACTCCCTGGGGGCAGTGGTGTGCTGGAGCCTGCTGACGCCAGCTCCTAAGAGCTGACGGTTACATTTTCATGAATTTTGTAAGCCGGCTGTTAAACAGAACCATTATTAAAAATTAAATCACATAAACTTATAATTAAGTAAATTATATTAAAAGCAAAGATAATAAATATTCAAAACTCACAGCTCATTTTACAATTACGTATGCTATTAAGGTTATTTAATCTCTGGCAGCCATGTGGTACACATACTGTATCGTGTGTTACTATGCATCTCTTCCTGCCTCTGTGTTCAACTCTGTCATACCAGTAGCTGGAAATCAGCCGTGGTAGGATTTACACCATGGAAATTAGTAAATGGGACAAATCATAGACTCATTATTTTGCTGATTGTCTAGATCTAGATTTAAGACAGCGATGGAGACAATGTTAAGGCAGATGAAACTTTAATATGTGTCCTATCTGTAGCTGAGATGTCGTGAATAACATGGTAACATTAATGAAAGAGTCTTCCAAAATCTGTAAAACTATGATCCAAGTCAGCAAATAAGTGGCTCACATCGCTGACAAACAAGGGAAGTTCTCACAGAAGGCTGCACTGTTTCACTTTCATCTAACTCCTTAAGGAAAACATCAACCGGTATCGATGTTTCAACAACACTCTCTGTCACTTGCACCCATAGACTGGCAACAGATATAGGAATTCAAGAAAAATCAACAAATCATTCTGCCAGATTCAACTAGCTACGTGGGATTTACAATAAAGAGCATTATATAGTTCATTATTTGTAAATCATGCACTACTCATCCTTTCCGTGGTAAAAATGTATCATGAACATAGTAGCTGGGGTCTGTGCTTGTGTATGTGCATTTTCCCCAGAGAGCTGGTTGTTAAATATTTACCAGCACACCACTGCCTGGGGGGAGACCATTCCTTCCCAGTGCCCAACAGGCCCAGGTGTTTTAAGGTCTGGACACTGAAAGCCTGGCCAAAAGCAAAGGGAGATGGTGGTGTTTGGTAGAAAGAGCAGAGGCTTGCCCAAGGGACAAGCCCCTTTTGCTGTGTCCAGACCCGTTTCTCCATCTGAAAGATGGACCTTCCCTGAGGCTCCCCCAATGCTGAGCCCGCACATCTGTGATGCTCACGAGCCTCCAACGCACCTTCTGGATCATGACGCTGTACATGCCCATGGACTGGAACCCCCGCGTGTAGTAGAGCATGTTTGCCCAGCCCAGGGCCATGGCCAGCACAAGGCAGGCGAGGTACTCCTTGTAGGTGGACAAGTACAAGAAGACGGACAGCACCACAAGCACGGCTTGGACAAAGCTGTTCAGGAGACGCAGGGACAAGGGCCTTACTCACCTCTGCTCGGCAGCGGGGCGAGCCCTCCACCCCTGCCTCCCTCAAGCCCTGGAGCGGCACCCCGATGGGTCGTGCTGAACAGGCTGGGGAGGCCGCCAGTGTCTGACACCCAGCCTTGCAGACGGCAGCCCCAGCTGCGAGTCAGAGCCGGCAGTGGGCTGGCAACAGCTGGTGGGGACGTTTAAAAAGCACAATCCCCAGGACTCGAGGAGACTCCAGCTCAGGAGCCCATCCCCCACAGGTCAGGGAACCACTGGTGTAGACTAAGGCAGATCCCCAGGACTCGAGGAGACTCCAGCTCAGGAGCCCATCCCCCACAGGTCAGGGAACCACTGGTGTAGACTAAGGCAGATAAGCAAATGATTGCATTTTCAACAAAAATGACAAAAGCTAACAACGTCTGTACTTAAAAGCCAGTCATAACAAAAGTCCCCCACAACCAGCTTTTTAAAATCTTTTTAAAAACTACAGTATTTGCTAAATGATAGATAGCCTAAACAGATTGGTGCCATAACAGTATGAATGTACTTAGCACTATTGAACTGTACACTTAAAGTGGTTAAGACGGCAACTTTTATGTTATGTAGATTCTACCACCATTAACATTTTTAAGTACCATGTATAACAAACACACAGGCTCAAAATCTACTCCTAAACAGGGCTACTACACCATCAGTTATGCAGACCTCTAGATAAAAAGCTCTATTGCTTGTAACATCACACAGTCTCCATGATTATAAAATAACTCGTTAAAGTTAGGACACAGGCAAACTTGCTTTTCTTGTGCAGTGAAAAGCAAATGTTTGGGTGATCGATGCATTTTTTTGGACTGAAGTGAGGAAGCAGGTGTTCACCTTCCTCACCACTAACAAAACACTTAAGAAGCAGAAAAGCAGGACAATGCGCTGGTGCCTTTTGTCTGCATGAAAGCCAGCGGCCGGATAAATGAATTCTTCTCTGGAATTATCATATTTTCTCAAAGGCGGAGACTCCCATGTGGCTGACATCATGGGGTTCATCTACTCACTGCAGTATCTGGGCACCCCACTTGCCCACAGGGATGAAGAATTCCGTTCACGCCTCTAGAAGGCAGGTACATACTTAATAAAACACCGAGGTATTTGGAAACATTGGGCCAAGATTTCAGGTCCTATAGACCCAGCTTCCCAAATGCTCCGAAGACGGACTTTGGTGGGATCGATAGAGCTCTGGAGCCCAACCTCCTTCATTCCACACAGCAAGTCCTGTTCCATTCACGTGGCAGCAATGCTGAATCAGCCTCTGTTCATTTAGGGACAGGCGTCACGCAAGCCTCTGATGTTAGCTGCCCATGACCTCATTCCGCAAGGCTGCTGAGCCGGGCTTTCTGGCCAGGGCTCCAGGGTAGGCAACCGTGCCCTAACATAGGGTGAAGATGACTGGGAGGCTGGGGCTGGCTTTGACGCCACTGAGGCTCTGCCAGACTGTGAGTAACTCATTTCCCCGCTCTGGGCTTCGGGTTTCATGCCTGCGGATGAGACTTGATGATTTCTCTAGGGCTCTCCGGCCCTGCTCCACCAGAGTCCAAGATGGCAACCTCCAGACCCCACACAACTAGGAGGAACGGGCCCGGACTACCCCGTCATAGAGAAGTAGACAGCACTACGAAGCCTTGTCCTGCCTTCTCGGCCACACCCACCACGCAGGGCTCTATGACAGGGTGGAGACAGTCATCACTGCAACCTGACGGTGGGCACTCTGCTGGGGTCTTCTGGTCCTCTCCATGGGCATCCATGGGCTTCTCTTACTAGAAGGGACAGAGTAGGTCCCTGGCCATGAGACTATGGCAGAACAGCTGGGACATGGTGACATGGGAGGATGCTTGTTCCAGAGGACACAGCAGCCGCCATACAGGACTTCGGCCTTGCCTGTGCAGTGGGGACCAAATGGGACAGACCTACTTACAAGACAAAGTGAAACCAGGCATCAGAGAGAATGGACTGCAGATCCGAGGGTCTCAGCAGGAAGATCGCGATGCCCTGAGGCCAAAAAGGAAAGAAAACCTGCACCCTCTTCATGCCTCTCACTGGAAGATCTGAGGAAGGTGGTGTTTCCTCAGGCCTGAGACCCAGTGAGGGGGAGGGTGGGAAGGCCAAGCCAGAGCCCAGGTGAGGGATATGGAAGGGGACCTGAGGCTGGGAGTAGAGGCAATCCAGGGTAGAAGTGGCTGCACCCCCAAATCATCTCACCTCGTTCACTCTCCCCCTCGTCCTTACCCGGACCCTGCAAAACAGCCCAGTCACACCATCCCCTGCCATTCCCCAAATACAGCCTCACTTCTAAAGCCAAAAACAAGAAACGACAGGTGTTGGTGAGGATGTGGCGGAAAAGGAATCCTCCTGCACTGTTGGTGGGAATGCAAACTGGTGCAGCCACTCTGGAAAACAGTATGGAGCTTCCTCAGAAAGTTAAAAACAGAACTACCCTACGATCCAGTAACTGCACTACTGGGTATTTACCCAAACAACAAAAACACTAAATCAAAGAGATACATGCACCCCTATGTTTACTGCGGCATTATCTACAACAGCCAAGCTAGGGAAGCAGCCCCAATGTCCCTTGATAGATGAATGGATAAGGAAGATGTGATATATATACAATGGAATACTACTCCCCAGCCATGAAAAAGAATAAAATCTTGCCATTTTCAATGACATGGGTTAAGTTGGAGAGTATTATGCTAAGGGAAATAAGTCAGCCAGAGAGAGACAAATACCATATGATTTCACTTACATGTGGAATTTAAGAAACAAAACAAAGGAGCAAAGAGAAAAAATAGAGACAAAGCAAGAAACAGGCACTTAACTATGGAGAACAACTGATGGTGTTACAAAGGGGAGGCGGGTGGGGGGTCGGGGAAACAGGTGAAGGGGATTCAGGAGGGCACTTGCGGTGGTGAGCACTGAGTCCTGTACAGAACTGCTGAATCACTATATTGTACACCTGAAACGAATATAACGCTGTATGTTAACTATATTGGAATTAAAATTAAAATTTTAACTAAAAAAAAAGACAAAAAATGATATGGCTTAGCTCTCCTGCCTCTGAGCCTTTTTTAAAGCTGTTCCCCATGCCCACCCTGTCATGACCTCCTTTCAAATGTCCTTGTGCCAAAGCCCACCCTCACAGACTAAATGTCATTTCTGCTTCCAAGCCTTCCCCCGCTGCTGTCCCCATATAGGAGTCATCTCTCTTCCTCTGGGCACTGGTCTGAACCCTACACAGGGCCCTTTCCATAGTCTCTTTTAGAGTCCAGGCATTTGTGCCTGTCTGAAACCCCCCGCAAGGCTGCGAGTTTAAAGAGGACAAACTCCCTCCCTCCCTCTCACCTCTCCCAGGGCTCCACATATAGAAGGTGTTCAGAATATACCTATTGATTCATTGGTTGATGGATGGGTCGATAAGGGATTGATTGATAAACCCAGATGAATGGCTGGGTCAATGAGAGAAGTCACTGAATGTGTGGATGGAGGGACAGGAAGATGTGTCACTGAGTGGCTGGGAGGGTATATAAATGGCTGATAGATGGACAGAGGGATGGAGGGGCAGATAGATTAAGTAGGCGGGACAGGCCTAGTGATTTACTTATTCTCCTTTTGTAACTAAGAAATGGAAAGCTTAGAAAGGAAGTGCTCCCTGTGGTAAGGCAGAGCAGGGCCGATCAAAGCCAGGCCTGCTGCCCCCCTGCCTGCCCCCCGCAGGCAAGTCCAGAGGGCCTAGTGGCCCACTCACCTCCTTCACAGAGATGCACAGGGCCCAGATGAGCACGAACATCCTTCCTAACAGTTGCAGCCACCCCATCTTGTGCGTCAAGGCCAACGGGTGTGGGAGGGCCTGGGAAGAAGGGAAGGAATGGACGGGTGCAAGATGGGGAGTGAGGAAGGCAGGGGTAATGGCAGCTCCGGGTGCAGGATGCACAGACACATGCCAAACCCTCTGGTTGAGCCAGAGGCCAGCACGAAGCCCAGGCTCTGTACAATGTGAGAGAAAGAACGGCAGCTTCCTGCCCCTGTCCCCATCCACAGTGGGACCCAGAACTCTATGGTGAGGGAAACAATCCAATCCATGCTAACAACCCCTCACACCTCGTGGCATTTTTTCATTCCAGAACCCATTCATATCCAGACACTTAAAGGACACTCAAAGCTGAAGCTCTGTGCCCTGTGTAATGAATGGGAAACTGAGGCCCAGAGTGGGGGGACCCCCCATTTCCTGTGGCCCTCACAGCAGAAACACCCAATTAGCTCTTTAGACTTAGGTGGAGCCTGGGCAGGGCCTGCGTCTCCCAACCTTCCGGATCTCCCCACAATAGCTAAGCACTAGAGACATATTCAATTCCCTAGAAGCTGTGAAGGATGACTGCCGGGGAACACCATGCGAATGTCTTGGTCATTCTGGGCCTCAGTTTCCTCACCTGCACATGGGACTGCTCCAAGCTCCTGGAGCTCTGACCACCCCACCCGCCTCCCTCCAGGGGACCACGTACCTCCTCTTCCCGGGGGCGGTAGTAGGAGACCAGAGTCAGGGTGATGTTGTAGAAGAAATAAAAGCAGAAGGACAAGAAGAACATGTACTTGGCAAACTTCTTCCATTTCATATGCAGCAGTGTGTGCAGGGGCTCCAGGGTCAGCATCTCATGCCGGTTCTGGGGGGCAGAACACCACCACCATTTTTAAAGGGCCCTCATTCCAAAGGGAACTCTGAGTCCGCCCCACCCATGGCAGAAGGGGCCATTCTGTCCCATGGACTGGTGTGGCTGGAAATGCTGGGAAGGTAATTTCTAGCTCCTGAGGCTCCTTCCCAGTGCCCCCAGGCAGCAGCCAAACCCCACAGGAGCTAGGTTTCCCGTGGGAGTACCTGCTGCTCAGTGGGGAGCAAGGGCTGCAAGGGGGAAGGGCCGTGACTGCCCCAACTTGGCCCCTTTACTGTGTAACCTTAGGGAAACCCCTGACACTCCCAGGGCCTCAGTTTCCTCATCCATAAAACTGATATCAACCAAACTACCCTATCAACCAGGCTGCCGTGAGCCTTCAGGGAGACCCCAGACAAGGCAGGCTCTGGTAAACATGACTCTTGGTAACATGTGGAGGATTAAGTTCCAGTCTGCTGCCTCACTTCCCCCCAAAAGCTGAAAACCTCTCCCTGCTGATGCTCTCTCTTCCCCTCCAGCTTCACTGATGTTCCCCCCCTCTTGCCTCCTCCAGGAAGGCCTCCCGGATTGCTCCAGCTGTGCCTTCTCTGGGAGGAAGGGTAGATTACAGAACCATTAGGGAAGAGAGGGAGAAACAAGATGGAGAAGATCAACAGCAATCATCCCATCCCCACTCTCACACTGCCCAGGATTCTGGGGCCAGGAGACACCCACCACAGAGGTTTATAGTGCAAGGTCAGCTGGGAACAGGTAAACACAGCACCTGCCCTAGCCCTGCCCTTTCTGTGTTGACTCTGCCCACTGAGGCAAAGGAATGGGGGACTACAGACACGTCCAGCTAGTGGCATGGGTCTTCCAAGGGCAGCCTGAGGCCCCGCCCCTCATCCCCTGCCCTTCTCCAGCCCTCCTGAGAGACCCACATCAATGTTGGTGTTGTAGACAATGATTTCCAGCACCGAGTTGTCTGTCGTAGTGTCCACATTGGTGAGGTCATAGAGTGATGACGACACAGGCCCGTATGCCCAGTCAGTGAACTTCCGGGACAGGCTCCGGAGGGGCTTCTCCTTGATCTCACGACTGAGTATATACTTCAAGATCTGGGGACAGAAAGAGGAACAGCCGTAGAACTGGGCTGGGAAGATGCTTCCACCTGGACGGATTGAGTCCCACCTCTGGCCCTGACACCATGACGCCCAGGCTGGGCTTCATCTGCGGAATGGGTGTGAACCTCGGGGCTCTGCCCAATTCACCAGAGACTGAGAATACAAGGGACAAAGGGTGTGGGGGCCCTTGGCGGGACGCAGAAAGCTAATCAGCTCATAAAACCTCGTACCAGTTGGGGACCCCATTCAGTGAAGCATCCGGGAACTGCCAATTTTGAGAAATAATTTGTTTGACCTGGATGGAGAAGAAACTAGAAGTTTTCCCAGCTTCCCTGTCCCACCCTCAGTCAAGACCATTCCAGTTGAGGCTCACTGTGGGCCAGACGGGGTGATACAAGATGCCAGCCTAGCAGAGAGGCCTGAGAAACCCACTCTCCAGGTGATCCTCAAACTCTGACGCACAGTAGAGTCACTAAGGAACATTCGACAATCCCACACCACCGACGAATTCTGTCCAGACCTCTGCAGGTGGGACCCAGACAACTGTATTTTGTAAAGCTCCGTGGGTGGTTCCAAAGTGCAGGCAAGGTGGAGAGCAACTGCTCTCCAGCTCATCGCTTTCCAAAACTGGGGCCAGGGCTTCCTGGGGCACCAACCCAAGGCCCAGGAAGAGGGTCCCGTTGGGGAGAACAGTGTCAGAGCCCTGATCTCACACAACCCAGTGGGGTTCCCATCTCATCTCATATGGGAGCCTTGTCCTCACAGTCCAGGCAGAGAAACTCCAGACACAGGACCAGTCTCCCCATCCTGAGCCCCAGCCTCAAAGAGCCCCAAGGAACAGGCTCTGTGTTGTAAGCATCTCTGCACCCTCCACTCCCAGCACAGTGGTCAACCTGGGCAGCATCCAGAAAGGTTTTCCAAAGAACACTGAATGAAGAAGAGAAAGGGCCAGGAATGGGGGAGTCCCCTCCCCAGGACTGGCCATGGGGGAGCACATCATCCTCTAGAAAATCAAAGGGTCATGGGGCCATGGTCCACGCAGGCAGAACACATGCCCCAGCGGCTTACAGGAAGCTCCACTTGCAACCCTCCTAATCTGACTCTCCTCAAAGCCCCCCACAAACTGTTCCCGGGGGTGGGCAGGAGACGGTGGGGACGGTGGGGAGGCACACAATTCCTCCTCTGTCAAAGCCAATCTCCAACCCTTCCTTCCCCCACAAGAGAATGAAAAGGTCCTTTGTGGGCCCCAGCCCTGACCCTGGGACTGGACCCAAGGCCCTTGAGGCACCCGCCTCCCCCGTCAGCTGCCCTGAGGCTGGCACAGCTGTGACTGCACCCAGCCAGTCCTCCACAGCCTCCCAGGAGCCTCAGTCCCCTCCCAGGGCTTGGACACATGGAGGCTGAGGAGCAAGCTTCTCTGAGCCTTGCCCTCGGGCCCACCTGGGGTCCTGACCTTGATCTTAGACCAAGCTGTGACTTCAGGCACCAAGAGAGATGGGAGCCCACCCCAGCCCGAGTCTTCACCAAGGTTAAGCCCTGAGTTCCTCAGCCACTCCACACAGGGTGCAAAGGGCCACAAGTAGCCATACTCTCTGCTGAGGACTTGGCTCAGAGTTTCAACACGACAGACAGTGGTCTCTCCAGATTCAGGCAGCCCATTGGCTCTGGATCCAGAGCAGCCATTCTGGGACTCCTGTCTTCATGAGAGGGTCAGACACAGCCTCCGCCTGGGTGCCTCACCACACGGGAACCCTCAGCCACAAAGCCTATGAGGTACTGTGTCACCATGGCCTTCAAGGTCCCCCACTCCGACCCCAGATGGGAGCTCCAGAGCAGGGCATAGACACATGGAGTGTTAGGGACTGAAGTCCAGAGGGCGTTCCCACGTGCCGCATCTCTGCACGGTCACTCAGAAAAAACCCACCCCAGGCCACAAATGCACTTCCAGACGGAAGGCTGACCTTCCCCTGACCAAGGTGTAATCTGTGGGGTCCCCAGAAAGGCCCAAGAGCTGGCAGAGAGCCCCCTTGCCCTCCTTCCCACCCCTGAGGCCCCACCTCGGCCTTGCCCATCTTGGCGGCCAGCTGCAGCGGTGTGAGACCGTCGTTATTGTGCATGGTCTCCAGCTCCCAGGTTCCGCTCCTCAGCAGGATCATGTCGTACATGCGCTTCACAAAGTCATTCTGCGTCTTGAAGTCCTCAGCCACCGTCACCAGTGCGTGTAGGATGTTGTTTCCCCGTGAGTCCTGAGAGGTGATATCTGTCTGCTCATTCTCCATCAGCAGCTGCACAATCTCGGGCTGGTTGGTACATGCCGCCAGGGCCAGTGGGGTCTCGCCTAGGGCAGGGGGGAGCACTGGAGCTCAGTTCTCTCATAGACCTGCCCAGTGTTCCCCAAGCCCTAGGACTGAAGCCCATGTCCCCAGCACGACTGACCCCCAAGCTTCCCTGTACTTCTCCCCATCTTCCCCCTTGGATGGGGAGAGCAGGGAGACTAAAGCTGGATCACTGCCATAACCTCCTAACTGGTCTCCCTACTACCACCCTGGCCCTCCATCACTATCCTCAGCACAGCAGTCAGACTGGTCCTAGTAACACATAAGCTTCACCTCCCCCAGAATAAAAGCTTGGGTTCCAACAACAGCCCACAAGGCCCTGCATGTTCGGATGCCATCTCCTCTCTTACCCCACTCGCTCCTCTCTGGCCATAATGGTCTTCTTCCTTTTCCTAGAACATACCAGGCATTTTTCCTACCTCAGGGCCTTTGCACAGGCTGTTCCCTCTGCTTGTAGTGCTATTTCTCAGTATCTGCATTGTGCATCCCTGCACCTCCTCCAAGTCTTTGCTCAAACATCACCTTTTCAGTGAGTCACCCTAACCACACTATTTAAAATTGAAATCCACCTCCTTCCTGACCTGGAACTCCCGACCCCCTTTCCCTGTCTTATTTTTTATTTTTTCCGTGGCACTTCCATTTTCTAACATATTACATAGTGTTCTTATTTATTATGTTTATTATTGATGGTTTTCCTCCAGTCTAGAATGTAAGTTCCATGAGGGTAGAGATCTTTGTTTTGTTGACTAATATATTTCAAACACCTAGAACAGTGCCTGGTGTATATAGTAAGTGATCAATAAATGTTTGTTAAGAAAAGAGAAGGCAGGTGACTCATACGTGGTCACACAACAAGCCTGGGGTGGAACCAGGACTGGACAGCAGGTCTCCTACTCTTTCCCTTCCAGTCTCCCTCTTGTTCCCTCTCTTCATCCCACCAGACAGACATTTTCCAACACTGGCTCCAACAGGGTCTGACGTTGGACAGTGGACTGGACAAGACCCTGTCCTCATGGCTGCTCAGACCCATCTAGTCCTACTGATAAAAAACAAACAAACAAACAAAAACCACCCAGAAGAGAAAACAGGTCAGTCGTTGTCAGCCAAGAGCTGGGATGGGAAAGGGGTTGACAAAGTTGTGTGGGGAAAGTTTCTGGTGTGAAGGAACTATTTACACCCTGTCCTCATGGTGGTGGTCACATAACTGGATGCATTTGTGGGGCTGAACAGAACTGTCCGTGAACACGGGTGAATTTCACCGTATCTAAAATAGGCATTACAATCTTTTTTCCACCCAGAGCATCCTAACCCCGATTGCTTTGGAACTCCCTAACTCGTCAGTGAAGGAATTTGCCTCTCTTACTTCTGACTCCGAGTTTGCAGTCCTGGAAAGCACTGGGCACAGGGGCAGAGGCGGAGTTGGGCGCTCCTTACTACACCGGACAAATCATTTCCCCTCCCAGAACCTGTCTCCTGGCCTCTAAGATTGGACTTTTTCCCTGCTCCCTCTCCCAGGTCTCTGTTCCCTATCCAGGGCTGCTCCAGTGGACGCCTGCTTGCACCCGTTCCGAAGGCTCTGCCCCGTGGCCTCCCGGGTCCCGGTTCTGTCCCCGCTGGGCCCCAGACGGGTCCACGGGTCCGCGCGCCGGGCGGGCAGGAACCCGCAGTGGGGGCTCCAGGCCGGCCCACCAGGGCCGACTGGGGTGGGGGTGTTCGGGGAGCCCGTGCCGGGCGTGCGCAGCACCCACCGAAGTAGAAGCCTTCGTGCAGGTACTTGGGGTTGAAGAAGAAACCCCTGGCGTGGGCGTTGACGTCGGCGCCCGCAGCGATGAGCAGGGCGGTGACGTCTCCCTGCCGCCGCTCGATGGCGATGTTCAGTGCCGTCTGCCCTGCGGACCGAGTGGGGACGGGAGGGGGGGCGCTCAGCGGCCGGGCCCTGGGAGCGGGGACGGGAGGGGGTCGCCCGGCGGCCGGGCCCTGGGGTGGGGGGGGAGGACAGGAGGGGGCCGCCCGGGCCCTGGGGGAGGACGGGAGCGGGGAGCTCGGCGGCCGAGCCCTGGTGGGGGGAGGGCGACGGGAGGGGGGCGCTCAGCGGCCGGGCCCTGGGGGGGGGGGGGGGCGGGAGCTGCGCGCTCGGCGGCCGGGCCCTGGAGGGGGGACGGGAGGGGGCCGACCGGCGGCCGGACCCTGGGGGAGGACGGGAGCGGAGCGCTTGGCGGCCGCTGGCGAGGGCGGGGGTCGGGGGGGGGACGGTCTGGGCCCGCTCGGCGCCCGGGCCCTGGGGTGGGGGGGGGGAGGACAGGAGGGGTCCGCCTGGGCCCTGGGGGAGGACGGGAGCGGGGCGCTTGGCAGCCGAGCCCTGGGGCGGGGGGACGGGAGGGGGGCGCTCGGCGGCCGGGCCCTGGGGGACATCCCCTCTCTGGCCTCCGTACTCCCCACCGAGCCACAGCGGAATACTAGCTGCCGGCCGGCTCCGCTCTCCGGTGCCAGGCGCTGGAGACACGGCGGTGCACAGGATGTAGTTCTGATCCTTCTCCTGGAGAAGCTCTGAGTCTCGCTGGGATTTAAGTGCTGTGATACTGTGAGGTCAAGGGCTGTGGTACCTAGAGCAGGGGCCCTTAACACAGCCGGAGGGGGACAGGTGAGGGTTCCCAGAGTGGCCCCTAAGCTGAGACCCCTTAAGTTAATCAAGGCTGGGTGGGCTGGCTCAAGACTTCATAAACCAGGTTAAGAGGTTAGAACTTTATCCTAAGTGCTATGGGAAGTCACGAGGCATTGAAGCAGGCAAGTGACAGGACCAGCGTTTTGGGTTTTGTCCATGTGTATTTTCTGATCCCTCTGGATGCAAAATTGGAGGACGCATTAGAACGAGCCCAGACTTGGGAGGAACTGCCGCTCCACTGGAGAAAGAGATGATAAGGGCCAAAGACCCTTGGGAGAAGAGTCCTCAGAACAGCCTGTGGGGGTTGGGAGAGAATGGATGACTGGCCTAGGAGCTGGGAGAATGGTGCCACCATGAGTGAGGAACAGAACAGGGGAGAAGCATCAGGAAGGGGCTGGAGGGACATTAACCCAGTGGATGGAGCCTGTGGACTCTCCAGATGGAAGGGACTGGAAGGCTGGGGGTCTCAGAATGTCCCACCAGAAACAGCATTTTCCGAAGAGCTGCCACCATGCCATACACAAAAATAAAGTCCTGGTGGATTAAAGAAGTAGGCATTTAAAAAAAAAAAAAAACCTAAAAATTCATTTATAACTAAACTTTTGGTAGGGAAGAACTTCTTAAGCAAAATTCAAAAACACAGAAAGAACCACAAAGAAAAAATCAATATGTTGGCTTACAAAAAAATAAATAAATAAAGCTTTCTGTATTTCAAAAGACATCGTAAAGAAAGTTAAAAGGCAAGTGATAGGCTGGGGGAAATATTTGAGACATAAATAAAGAGACAGTAGGTTTTCTAAAGTTCCTAGTATTTTAAGACCCCTTACAAATCAATAGACAAACAACTTAAAAGAAAACTAAAAAAATATTAACAAGCACCTCACAGAGAAGAAAATACACATGGCCAATAAAGAAAGTGAAACAGGTTTGGAATCACTGATAATCGAGAAAATGGAAGTTAGAATCTAACAAGTTAACACTTTTCTACTTTTCACTGACTAGACTGTCAAAAACCAAAAACCAAAAAAAAAAAAAAACAAAGCAAAAAAACAACAGCAACAACAAAAAAGGATAATTTCCAGTATTAGCGAAAGGTGAGGGAATGAGTACTTTGTATTTTGGGGAGAATAAATTAGTACCTTTTGGAGGCAAATCTGACAATCATCATTATAAATTTTAATGTGCAAGCCCTTGAACCCAGAAAATCCAACTCAAAGTATTTTCCTGAAACATGTGTGCACTGAGCACAGGCTCATAGGCAAGAATGTGTACTGTGAAATTGTCATAGTGAAAAACTGGAAAACATCCAGATATAAATTAGCCACAGGATAGCCATACTCAGACTAAGCAGGTAAAAAGGAGGCAGACTTGCATATTCTAAGATAAGAAGGTGTCTAAGGCATATAGTTTAAAAAAAAAAAAAGTAAGTTGTAGAACAATGCAAATAGTATAATACTATTCAATGCTAAATAGACATGTGAATAAATAAACCTATGTCTATGTGCACATTACATATCTGTAAAAAGCCTAGGAAAGTCCTCAAGGTCTACACAACATAATCATTTCTAGAGAGGAGAGTGGAAAACAGGCAAAGGGTTTTCTTTAAAACTTAATTAAAATCTTTGAATTTTTTTAAGTTCTAAAGGTATTTATTTTTAAATTTTTAAAAAAGATTTTATTTACTTATTTATTTAGAGTGTGTGCAGCGGGAGGGGCAGAGTCCGAGAATCTCCAGCAGACTCCCTGCTGAGCTCAGAGCCCAGCGTGGGACTTGATCTCATGACCCTGAGGTCAAGACCCGAGGAGGAGTCAGTTGCTTAACCGACTGAGCCACCTAGGAGCTCCTCAGTAGGTTTTTTAAAATCTGGAAATGTAGGTCCTTCAGGTCTGGAAAATATTTTTGTAATTACTCCTTTGACCATGGACTCCCTTCCATTTTCTCTATCCTGTATTTCTTCTGTTGGGCCTCCTAGGTGGATCTTTTACTTTCCCTATTTTTTCTCTCTCCTCTTTTCCATACCTTTATTTTTTTTTCTACTTTCTCAAAGATTTCCTTGACCCTACCTTTCAAACCCTGCTATTGGCTACTTTATTTCTGCTACCATATTTTCTTTCTTTTTATTTAAATGTTTTACAATGAAACTCTATTCATGTTATTTATGCAATTAAAAATAGTTATGTTGAATCTCAATGATGGGTATAAAATCATTTGTTATATTAATCTCAAATGTATGTTTAAAATTTTTAATAATAAATTTTTAACTGAACAAATTGCTTTAAAAAAGGCGAATTTCTAAAGGTCTTTAATAAAATGCTAAAAATGATAATATTTTAAAAGTTGTTTTTGGATCCTCTTAGCAGCATAGGAAGGAAATACTAATTAGCTTCTGCCAGATGGAGGAACTGAGACTCAGAAAGGCAAAGTAACATGCCCAAAGTGAGGAAAAATGCTCGCCTGGTGGTGCTGTAGTCCCTTAACCCCCCAGCGGCAGGGAGCACCCATCCAGGACACTGAAGGGGAGGTACCAGCAGATACCATCAGAGGGAAGAATGGGAGGTTGGTTTCTGGGAAGACAGAAATAAATGGCTTCTCCCACAATGCAGAGAGAGAGTGAGTGCTCACAGCCCCCAACGAGCCCACCAGCAAAAGACAAAGTCATGAAAAAAGGAAGTGATAAGGGGAGGCTAAGAAAGAAGAAAAGTAAGGAGTTGCAGTCGGGACAGCAAAGCCTTAATAGTAACCTTCATTTATTCACTCATTCAAAAAACATTTATTAAAGACCTCTTATGTGAGACCCCAAGGGTCCCAGGGAATTCACTATGGGCAAGACAGACTCTATCCCTGGCCTCAAGGGGAACATGCTGCTAGAAAGGGGTGTAAGTCCCTGTATACTGACAAGAAGAAAGGAGGGGACAGAAGGGGACTGAAAAGGGAGAAGAATCAAGACAGGCGAGCCTGAGGCACTGGCCTAAACCTCCCTGGCTAAGGACTAGTATCAACTCCCTAGTGACAGGTTGAGAATATTATATATAGCTCATCTGGTTTCTCTCTTTGCTTTGGCTACCAGGGAGCTCAGTGTGCAGTTCAGCACTCAGTTGTAGCCATCATCCCTGGATTCCCTCTCTTCCTGTCAACAGTGTTGAGTTTTCACAATCCTTTACTTTTTCTTGTATATAATAAAAACCCTAGTGAAAGTCTGCAGTTTAAATAAATAAAAATAAAAAGGACTTTGCCCCATGAGTAAAGTTGAGGGCCCAAGCTAGACTACTCCCTGCAAAGAGCAATGTTTAGTGCCCCCTCACATATCAGTGAGATAGCATCCAGTCATTCCTGAGCCCATCATTTTTGCACCTCGTTAGAGCCCAAGAGGATGTTTACTGAGTCCAAAAACTCAGTGGGGACACATTTTACTGATTATTCACAACAGATTTGCCGGGCGGGGAAACACTATCCCAAATGTGGTCTCCCTGCCCCTCTCCAATCCACTTGAGAAGCCACGAAATTGAGACCCAAATGGGGCAGTAAGTAATAACAATGATGGTGACACTAAGACTGCCATGTGTTGGCCTCGCCCAGCTATCTGACAGCATCTCTGGCCAGCTTTCCACTGCCCTGATAGGCCAAACTCATTCCCATCTCAGGCTCTGGCCCTTGCCCTGCTCCCAGTCTTTCTCATCATGCAGGCCTCAGTTCAAAGGTTACCTCCCTGCTGATACACTCTAAAGCTGCCTATCCCCAGTCACTTTGGATCACATTACCTTCTCCTATTTTCTTTTCCTAGCATTTTCCATCTAAAATTACTTTATTTAAAGCAGTGGCCTATATCTGTCTTGTTCACCACTACACCCCAGTGCCGAAAACAATGCCTGGCATGTGGCAGTTAGCTCAAAACTCTCTGCAGAACATGGTGAAACCCCTCTGGAAAACAGTATGGAGGTTCCTCAAAAAGTTGAAAATAGAGCTACCATACAATCCAGCAATTGCAGTACTGGGTATTTACCCCAAAGATATAAACGTAGGGATCCGAAGGGGTACGTGCACCCTGATGTTTATAGCAGCAATGTCCACAATAGCCAAACTGTGGAAAGAGCCAAGATGTCCATCGACAGATGAATAAAGAAGATGTGGTATATATACACAATGGAATATTATGCAGCCATCTAAAGGAAGGAGATCTTGCCATTTGCAATGACGTGAACTGGAGGGTGTTATGCTGAGTGAAATAAGTCAATCAGAGAAAGACACGTATCATATGACCTCACTGATATGAGGAATTCTTAATCTCAGGAAACAAACTGAGGGTTGCGGGAGTGAGGGTGGGGTGGGAGGGATGGGGTGGCTGGGTGATGGACATTGGGGAGGGTATGTGCTATGGTGAGTGCTGTGAATTGTGCAAGACTGTGGAATCACAGATCTGTACCTCTGAAACAAATAATGCAATATATGTTAAGAAGAAAAAAAGAAGAAGAAGACAGCAGGAGGGGAAGAATGAAGGGGAGTAAATCGGAGGGGGAGACAAACCATGAGAGACAATGGACTCTGAAAAACACACTGAGGGTTCTAGAGGGGAGGGGGGTGGGGGAATGGGTTAGCCTGGTGATGGGTATTAAAGAGGGCACGTTCTGCATGGAGCACTGGGTGTTATACGCAAACAATGAATCATGGAACACTACATCAAAAACCAATGATGTAATGTATGGTGATTAACATAAGAATACAAAAAATTTAAAGGGAAAAAAAAATAACTCTCTGCAAAACAAAGGACAGAAGTGAGGAGTGCCTGCTATGTGGTATGAAAGCAGGCTCAGTGCTTCGGGCCCAAGGTGACAGCAGGGGCCCTGTGTGGCCTGGCCCCCAGCCCACCCTCAGAAATCCCTGTCTGCACAGCACCTCCCACAGGCAGCATACCTTTGTAGGCCTCCTCTGTGTACGCAGCATTGATGAACCTGTCCAGGATGTCATTGTCCTCAGCAAAAGCCAGCAGGATCCGCACAATCTCCTTGGTGTTGGGGTTGATGTTTAACAAGGCCTTCATCAGACAGGTCTTCCCCGTGTCAGAGGCCGTCAGCTTGTGCATGAGGAAGTCTGCGGGCAGGGTCACACAGGATGAGCCGCAGGAGGGCCCCCGGCTGCCCCTGGCCCTTCCAGCCCTGAGGAGGGGAGGCCAGGGTGAGGGGGCGGCAGCCTCAGGCCTCCAGACCCTGCTCCGGCCTCCCCCACTGGCCTCCTGGAGCCTCTGCTACCTACTCTCCTCCTCCCTCTCCAACTGCTCTTCCCCTGAGGCCCCTGAGAGCCTCATCTGAGGCCTTTTGCTCTTTGCCCTCTGCACCTGCTACCTTGGAGGGGGCAGTCTCACCCACTGCATGCCTTCCTGCTGTCCACCTCAGTGCTGATGCCCTGAAGCCTTCAGCCTGCCTCCTCCTAGTAGCGTACATCCCCCCCCTCTAACAAGCTACTCCCCAGGCCCCGAGACAGCGTGGGCCCCACCATCCAGCTGGTGGCCAATGGCGCTACCCTGGACTCCTCTCTTTCTCTCACTTCCCTTGTCCTCGATTCCAGCCAGTTCCACTGTCGAGGTCACCTTCCCGCAGCTCTTCTGCTGTGCTCCCAACGCTGCCTGAATAGCGCCCTTCTCCAGTTTTACACCTGCCCTCCATGCAGTGGTCAGACCTGACCTTCGCCTGCCTAAGCCCTTGCATGGCTCCCGGTTGCCCTCGGAGTCAGCTTCAAAGTCCCCAGCCCAGCATTCTGGGCTCCTCACACGCCCCCCCCCCCCAGGGGTGGTTGTGGGGAAAGGTTGACAGCAGGAGCCACATGGGGCCCCCACCCCTGCGCTCTCTCTGCCGAAGCAGGCCACTGACCAGCCACGTCCAGGCCGCGTCGCCGCCTGCAAAGCTCCTGCAGCTCCCGCAGCAGCTCCAGCAGCTCCTCCACGCAGCCCTCCGACACGGCTGCAAAGATGCGCTTCTTCAGCCGCTTCTTTTTCCGCCTCTGCTCTTCCTTGGCCAGGTTTGCACTGAGGCCGCAAAGTATTGCCAGTTCACCGGGCGGGTACCACCAACCTGCTCTCCCCTCCCCAGCCAGAGCCGCTGCGCCTGCGCAGAGCCGCTCCAGCCTAGCCCCCCCCCCCGCCCCCCACCCCCGCGCCGTCCGGACGCCCCAGGCGCTGTCCATCAGCGCTCCAGGCCCCTGGCACCCCGCACTCCTGTCGCCGCGTGCAGGCTTCCCTCCCAATCCAAATGCAATCACATTTTTTCAAAATACGTACTTGGATACACAGAGTAAAGATGACTAGGAAGGACAATTAATAGCGATTGCCTTAAAATGTATGAGATTAGGGGAAGGAAAATCCCACTTTAATCTTTTGGGATGTTTGAATTTTTAAACTCTATCTCTTCCTGCCCCCACACTCCAAAGAGACAAGCATGGTAATACGAAATTTTTTGTTTGTATGTGTTCTTGCAAAATGCACATGATGTTTCATGGTTTATGAGCATGTATTTTTAATTTACTTACATGGGATTGTGTTACAGTTCTCCTTCTCCTGCATACTGTTCCTTGAAAGATTTATAATGAGTGGCTAATACTTATAGTTTATAAAATGTAATACTCCCCTCCCCAAAGAAGAAATTCCTACATGCCACAGCCAGGGGTCCAGACGTTTGTCCCAACCCCCAAGGAACGGAGGCTTCTTTCTCTTTCCTGGGGAGTAATGCCCGTGCCTGTCGCCCACCTGGTGGACGCAGTGAGGGGAAGGGAAGGGCCAGGCTGACCTGGGACTGTTCGGATTGGAGGGGGTCTCCGTCACATCGTCCTGAGGAGACTGTGGTGAGTCCATGTCATCACAGTTGCCAGAGAGGCTGGAAAGGAAGAGAGAGAAAAACAAGTTTAAAAGAGAGAGACAACCACGCCTGGCCATTTGGCCCTGGGTGAGTCGCCACCCGCCCTGGAGCGGAGGCCTGGGCTGGCGCGGGGGCTGGTCAGGGGAGCCAGTACTCACCACTGCCGGATGTTGGAGTCCATAGGCTTGGAGAAGACGGGGGGAGAGGTCTTGGAGACAGTGGGGTTGGGATCGAACCCTTCTATCTCCAGGAAGAAGTGTGCACTGTGGGGACACCCAAGCAAGGCCATTAGAGCTGGGGCGGGGACCGTCCACCCACGTGCCCTGCACCCTGCTGCTGAGGGTGCCCAGCCACACAGCACACTCGCTCTCGGCCAGCTCCACGCTGGGCTCTGTCCCTCATGGCCTCGCTCAGCTCCCACAGCAGCCCTCTGGGATGGGTACTGCCCCATTGCTGCGTGCAGGTGGGCATGTGGAGGCTCTGAGGTCAAGCTACTCACCCGAGCTCACATGGCAAGTAGGTGGCAGAGCCTGGACTCAAAGCTGGGTTTGGGTGACTCTTGTCATTAAAAATACTGAGAGATGAACCCAGGGGTCTCTGCTGGGGTGGCCTAGCATCTGAGGGGGACTTTCCTGTCTGCAGCTGCCTCCAGGTGTGGAGGACTCACCAGAGATGGGGGACATGGCAACAACGAGAGCTACAATTCCCCATCATGCCCTGCAACTGTCCCTCTGGCCTCGGGTCTGAAGAAGAGCCCTTCCAGGAGGAAGTCCCTACATGCTGACATCTACAAGGGCCTTTACTGGCTGCCAGGACACATTCAACCCCCTCTGATCATCTCTTGTACTGTTGTGTCAGCACAGAAAATAGTCAGACCTAGAGCCGGGAGGAGATGTAAAAGTTCAGGAGACAGGGCTAAGAGTCCTCATCAAGAAGGAAAACTCAGGAAACCACTTTGGACAGTGGGTGTGAGGAGCAGTAGAGGGGCACGTGAAGGGCACACTTTCTCCCAGGGCTGGAAGAGAGACATGGGCCCAGGGCCTGTGACCTGACTAAGCCCCAGGGGAGGGGACAGACCCACTGCCTGATCAGAGACGAGACACACACCCAAGATACGACTCCCCAGCCAGACACAGCCCTGGCCTCACCTTCAGAAGCACCCACAAACACAGACATGCATGCTCTCAGAACCCACGGTCACACACTCAGGGACAAGCCCTCCCATGACGGCCTGGATGATGAGCAGCAGGAGGAGGCTCTGTTGCAGCGATACCCCCACCCCGTGCTGCTGCAGCATACCTTCTCGCTCTGTGACCTGGCCGGGGATAGTGGCCTCCTGACCAGCTGGTCTCTCTTGTAAGTGCCTTTGCTGTCTGTCTCCTTCCCACGCCCAGAAGGATCGACACACCCCCTCCCTTTCTCACAAGACCACAGAAGAGCTCCCAAAGCACAGTCCCAGCCACATCAAGTTCAGAAGCCTAGCAGGGACTACTGGGTATTTACCACAAAGATACAAATGTAGGGACCCGAAGGGGTACGTGCACCCCAATGTTTATAGCGGCAATGTCCACCATAGCCAAACAGTGGAAAGAACCAAGATGCCCATCGACAGATGAATGGATAAAGAAGATGTGGTATATATACACAATGGAATATTATGCAGCCATCAAAAGGAATGAGATCTTGCCATGTGCAATGACGTGGATGGAACTGGAGGGTGTTATGCTGAGTGAAATAAGTCAATCAGAGAAAGACATGTATCACATGACCTCACTGATATGAGGAATTCTTAATCTCAGGAAAGAAACTGAGTGTTACTGGAGTGGTTGGGGGTGGGAGGGATGGGGTGGCTGGGTGATGGACATTGGGGAGGGTATGTGCTACGGTGAGCGCTGTGAATTGTGCAAGACTGTTGAATCACAGTTCTGTACTTCTGAAACAAATAACGCAACATATTTTAAGAAAAAAGAAAAAGAAGAAGATAACAGGAGAGGAAGAAAAGGGGAGTATGTCAGAGGGGGAGACAAACCATGAGAGACGATGGACTCTGAAAAACAAACTGAGGGTTCTAGAGGGGAGGGGGGTGGGGGGATGGGTTAGCCTGGTGATGGGTATTGAGGAGGGCACGTTCTGCATGGAGCACTGGGTGTTATGAACAAACAATGAATCATGGAACACTGCACCAAAAACTAATGATGTAATATATGGTGATTAACATAACAATAAAAAAAGAAAAAAAAAAAAAGAAGCCTAGCAGGGGAGGGATTGTGGCCCCATTCCATAATGAGGGAACCAAGGCCAAGATGGAGCAACACTCATCCATGGTCACCCCCCAAGGATAGAAGCCAAGTTGGCCAGAGAACTTGACTCTTGATTCCAGGCGCCCAGTTTACACCACTACCCACGCTGCTCTCCCCTCAACCCCCTAGGTCTTCTTCCAGCCAAACCAGCTCTGGGGATTAGCTGCAGGTGCAGACTGCCCAACATAGCCACTTCCCGGGATGGGCAGGCATGAGGGAATCCTGGGTCTTGCCTGTCCTCTCCCTCTCCTCTCCTCTAGGCACAGACAAGCCTGGAAGGCTCAGAACAAATCCAGAACTGGGGCATAAGTGGGGTGGGTGACAGGACATTGGCCCTCACCCTCCTATCTTCTGCCCATCAAGAGGAACCTTCTGACCTGACCTAAAATCAAATCCTTCTTCCAAAACAGAAGTACACCCCTGAGTGGGAGCCTAAAACCTGGGTTCTAGTCTGGCTCTGCCTCTGCCTCCTGGGTGACCTGAGGATGGAGAGTGCTTGAGCCAGATGATCCTGGACTCTGGGGCCAGGACAGCTCTAAAATCATCCCCAAATGGACTGTGCAGCTGAAGTGGGCATCAGAGGTCATCCAGTCTGATCACCACTCCCAGCATTCTTGGAGTGCCCCAGAAATGCCACCCTAAAGTGTCCCTACTTGTCTAGGCTCCTTGGTAGTGTGCATCTACTCAACAAATACTTATTGAGCACCTACCATATGCCAGGCGCTGTTCTAGGAGATGGGGATTAAATGGTGCACAAATGGGCAAAAATCCATTTGAAGAGCTATTGTCCCAGTGAATTGGTCAGAATTGGCCCCAAGGATTGGACCAGGTCATAGCACAATGAGGCCATTGCTTTCCCTGCTCCAGACAACACACTGACCTTCAACTGTTAAGATCCTCAATGGGAGGAACTACACCTGAATTGTCCTTAATTCTCCAGAACCTAGTGCTTCTTCTGACACTCAGAAGACTTAACAGAGGAGCAGAACATAGATAGGTAATGTGTGAAAGGAAGGAAAAACGGCTGGTCAGATAGATGCACAGATGAGTTGGATGGATGAATAAGATGGATAGATGGATGCATGGATACATGGAAGGATGGATGCATGGATGCATGGAAGGATGGATGCATGGATGCACGGATGGCTGAGCAATGAGTAGTTGGATGGGCAGATTGGTGGACAGATGTAGAGGCTGGTGGAATGAACCAATAAGCAGACAGACCAACACAAACCTCAGGTGACTCCCATTGGGCTCTCTGTTGCCCAAAGCTCTCATCTTTTTCTCAGTCTTGCCCAAGAAGTTGAGGAAGGGTCCTTTGCCTCTCCTCCAACTCCTCTCCTTCTCAGGGTTTCCTCCCAGAGGCCAAAGGAGCCTCAAGAATGGACTAGGAAACCAGATCATGACAGCATCTATCTATTCCAGGCCTGGAAGCCAAAGGACCCGAGGGAGTGGAGGAAATATATCCTCATCTCACCATGAAGTGTCCTTCTTTGTGTGGAGGGACTGTGCTGAGCCACCAGGACACTTACTCATCAACTCGCCGACTCTGTCTCTCATTGTCTCACCTGCTCCTGCACTGACCCACCTACTTACTCAACAACCACAAATGTGCTCTGTGTAGGAAATGTCGGAAGCAGGGAAGGAAGAGATGACCCTTCCAGGGACCCTATTCTCAGAGATCTGTGGCTTAAGAAAATCCCCAGAAGCAGAGAGGGCAGCATGAGAAAAGCTTCTATGGCAGAAGGCAAGGACTATGTCAGAGGAAGAAAGTCTTCAGTGGCTGGGAAGGAGAGTGGTGAAAGCCAGACTGGAAAGATCCCGGACTGTGAGCAAGGATTCCTGGGACAGGGAGCTGCAGACCATGACAGCCCATCCCACACATGCCTTATTTACCACTGCACATGCCACATCTTCCCTGCCACCATGACAGATAGTGATGTCTTGGCCATGTGACATCCTGGCTTCTAACCTACAGCATATGCTGTTTGTTTATTCCTACCTTTGATCCAGACCAAAGGGCACCTCACGGGTGTCGTTAACTCAGGGGAGCACGTAGCTCTGCACCATCTCTCCTTCATTTCTGTCCCTTTGAAGACGATGAACTATCCCTGAGCAACCCCAGGGCTGGGAAGGAGGCTGTGTGACCAACTACTTTGTCCCAAGAAATGCCCAAGTGCTCTGATCTCCAAAAGGCCAGCCCCTCCACAGGTTTCATCAGCCCATGTCTCCACCCCAGGGCATCGCCTTGCCCAGGGTCCAGTAAAGAGGCCACAGTGGTAGCTGCTCATGAGAAATAGCATGATGGGGGCGCCTGGGTGGCTCAGCCGTTAAGTGCCTGCCTTTGGCTCAGGTCATGATCCCAGGGTCCTGCGATCGAGCCCCGCATCAGGCTCCCGGCTCCGCGGGAAGCCTGCTTCTCCCTCCCCCACTCCCCTTGCTTGTGTTCCCTCTCTCGCTGTGTCTCTGTCTGTCAAATAAATAAAACATCTTTAAAAAGAAAAAAAGAAGAAAGAAATAGCATGATGGTTCAGGAAAAGCTACAGGTCCAAAAATCTCTCCTCACCTAGACTTCTTGGTAGCTTCAATCCCACCATTAGTACAGATTTTCTTACTGGTCAGATTGGCTTTCTTTATTTACATTGAATTTTTTCTTTTCTTTTCTTTTTCTATCTAGGCTGAGTCCTATACTCCGTTTTGAGGGAGATGCCCAAATCTTCAGGGAGAAGTAGGCACTTGAGGGCCCTCAAAGAGCCGTTGGGAAGAAGGTGCTACTGCTTCATGAAACAAAGGTCACACCTCACACCCAGGGTGTTGGCTGTGTGAGGCCATAGGTAGAGCTGAGTCTAAGGCTAAGTTCATGAAAGGGATAGGCTCAGAAAAGGCAGCTTGACTGTGGGAAGATCCTGGGATTTTCCTGAAGCCATGTCCACAATCCTTCCCTGAGGTCCAAACCTCCCCTAGGACTGTGAGAGGGCAGAGGAAGAGAAAGAGGCAAGAGTGTGGTGTTTGATGGCTTAGCTCAGGAATATCTGCCCTTACTTAGATAATTAAGCCCCGCCCCCAAGGCCCAGGCTGCCCCCATGGCCCCACTGATACCTGTCTGAACTCCATGTCCGCCCAGTTTTCTCTCCTGCACTCCAGGATGGAGCCTCCATCGGGCACTTCTCAGACAACATCACACCTGAACTTGGCTTGTCTCTCCTCATCTTGCTCCTTCTCCTCTGATGTGCTCACGTCAGAGATGGCCCTATCATCCATTCAGGTCCTCCCACCAAACGAAGGGGATGTCTCTCGGTTCTCCTTCTCCCTGCCTTCTCATAGTTGATCCTACAGACCCCATCATCCTGATAAATTTCTGACCTGATCCCTTCTTCTCCATTCCTGATCACCCAGGTTCAGAACTCACCACCTGTCACTCAAGCTTCCCAAGAGCCTCCTGTCATCTCCCTGCTCCCAGCCTCCCCTCCAATCCATCGTCCACATAGATCACCCAGAGTATGCTTTCCAAAATGCAAATCTCACCATGCCCTCCTTGTCACACAAAATCCCTCTGTGGCTCCCCACTGCCCTCAGGTTTGTCCCAACTCCTTAACCAACCCCCAAGATCCAGCCCCAATGGGACTCATATTCTCCAAGATTCCTCCCCCCACCCAGCCCTTCAGTTACACAGATCCTCCCTGGTCCCTGCCCCAAGCCTCTGTCTGGGGATGCCCTTTCCCTGCCTCCCCACCTGCCATCACCCATTCGAAACCACCTCATCCAGGAAGTGCCCTGAGACGGCCCGCAGAGCCTGCAGGGTCAGAATGACCCACCCCTTCTCAGACCCCTTCCCACCTTGTTGTTGGGACACTTCTCACATTCTTCTTGGTACCCTTCTTACCAGACTATGAGCAGGGATGGGCATTCTTTCTCTCTGTGTCTCCATCTCCCCGGCCTGGGCCCCGCTACACAGAAAACCTCAGCAATTATTACTCACAACAACAGACAGAAGGGAAAACACGGATCTCACCTCTGGCCCAAGCCAGGGACTGGGATGGGGCCAGAGGAGGCGGGGCAAATGAGCTGAACTACACCCAGGGCCCACCTGGGTCCAGTGAAGACACAACCTGTGGTGAAGAGGGGCATTTGGGCTTAAGGGCACCAAATCTGCTGGGGGGCTGGGGGACTGCCATGGAAGCAGCTCAGGGACCAGGGATGACCCTAGAGAAATACTCTCCCTGCTTTGTTTCCTCCACACCCCCAGCTGGGAAGTAGTCATAACCATCCCAGCCCTGCTCACTTCCCAGGGGCCCTTCGGAGTGACAGTAACAATGACAATGATGAAGATGAAGCTCCAAGTAGCAAAACCACTATCCACACTAGCATGTACAGGACGGCGGCAGCGTGCCGCACAGTGCATCGTGCCGACGATCCCAACAAACTATCACCCTGTGAGCCGGTGCCTTTGCCGGTGTCCCCATTACACAGGTGGTGTTGAAGAGCTTGAATAGCCTGGCTGGGCGCACAGTGAACAGGAAAGCCATTGGTGTACGTGAAAAAAGTATTCACTTGGAGATTCAGGCTACCTGAAATTTCCACGCACCTTTTGGCTCCTGTCTAAAGGATGGCTCCGGCAATCCCTTGCCTCAGCCAGAAGCCTTCCTGAATATCACTGCCTCTCTGCCTCCGACCCCTCCAAGGAGGCCTCCCTGATTATTACCATTATACTGACTTTCCCAGCTCAGCCCCCTGACTATGTAGTCCTATTTCCCCCCTCCCCTCACTTATACCTAGTTGGGCACCAGGTCACCCCAGATGAGACTGAGAGTCTCGTATCCACCTGGGCAAGGGTTCCCTGAGGATGGGCACCAAAATCCCTGCTGTGCCCTCACAACACAGTGCCCAAGCCTGCCCGTCCTACCTCTTCTTGGTGGGGGTGATTTCTGCTGACCTCTTCTCTTGCGGGACGGCCGGGTTCCCACTGGGGATGGCAGCTCTTCTGCCCATGAGGGGCACCATCTCCTTGGGGTGGGCGTTCATGGCTGGAGCACAATCATAGCACAGATGCTTAGGTTGAGTGGGCATGGAGGAGCTTCGGGGGTTTCAGACGTCCATGTGGCACCAGGTGGTCCCTGCTCATACCCCCGGGATGAGGAGCTCACTCTCTACCTTCCCTGGCTGCCAACTCTTCCCAGGAAGAGAGAAACTGTCCCCGCAATTTCTCCTGCTCCCTGCTCCAGCACCTCTGTCCCTGTGCATCTTAGGAGAGCCCAACAGAGCTTCCAGGCAGAGACCACCATGCCCTTAGCTTCTCTCAAGACATCATCTCAACCCACCAATCTTCAGGTGGACTCCCAAGAATTAGTTCTGCTTTTTCC
This sequence comes from Zalophus californianus, assembly GCF_009762305.2. NCBI lineage: Eukaryota > Metazoa > Chordata > Mammalia > Carnivora > Otariidae > Zalophus > Zalophus californianus. Next base: position 13,765,250 of record NC_045610.1, on the reverse strand, counting down.
ATGTCCCTGTCAGATTTTGTGTTCAGTGATATCCTCAACAGAACAGGACTATCACCTCCTTTGTTCTAGACACTATGCTCCTAATAATACAGACTCTGGCCTCTTTGGTGCTTTGGATTTCTTACCACCCTGGTGGTCTCGGAAGCTTACACACTGATTATCTTTGTCTCATCCACCCAGAACTGAGTGCAACCAGCCTTGTGGCCATCTGTCCATTAGACTCCCTCCTCACCTGAGAAGAAGCAGCTGAGACCCCTGCCCAGGGGCAGAGGAGGCAGCCCCTTAGTCCTGACCTGGTTTACTGATGTTCAGTACAGGCTGGATCCCTCTAAGGGGACCTTAGAGGTTTCTATGTAGAGGAAGGACAATCCAGGCAGAGGGGGCAGCCTGAGCAAAGACCAGGGGTCAAGAAAGTTAGCAAGTGGCAAGGAGCTGGTGTGGCTGCAGAGTCTGGGAGTTCATGGGGACCAATGGCACTGAGAGGCTCCAAAAGCAGGTGGGGCCCTGTTGTGAGGGCCTGGAATACCAGTGAGGAGTTGTAGCTGGTCCCAAGGGCAGTGGGGCCTGGGAGGGCCCTGGGTTACACAGGAGACGGCCATGTTAGAGATAGCAGACTGTATGGGGAATGAAGGAGACTAGACCATGGAGCTAGGAGAAGGGTGCTGTAGGGGCATTGGCATGGGGAAGGGTGGGCTGGCCATATAGGATGAGATGGACAAGGCAAAAGGCTGCATGGACAGGAGGTGACTCTGCAATCAACAGGGAGCCATTCTCAGCTTGAGCAGCCCTCAGAGAACTCCCTCAGGGTCATGGAGGTAGGGCAGGGGACAGATTTCTGTACGAAGAGCCCAGCTAGGCGGGGTGGAGCTGGGGCCGCTGGTAATCCTGGCCCAAATAGGAAAGCTGCCTGGAAAAAGTATCGGGAGAAGTTTGTCATCAGACTACAGTGAGGTCTGGAAATGGGATGGCTGCCCTCCCCAAAAGTAAGCAGCCCTGGGAGAGGAGGAGTTATCCAGGGGAGGGCTCTGGCCTTGGAGTCCAGGGACCTTGAGGCAGGGACCTTTGAGGAGGGGCCTTGAGGCCAGACAGATGGAGAGAGAATCATGAGCATGGAGGTCCCTGACCATATCCACAGTCACAGGAGGAGGATGCGTGGCCTTTACCACCTTCCGCAGCCCACAGTAGTCTGTGGACAGATAGGGCTGAAAGGCTGAGCTAAACCAAGAGTGAAGGAGAGGGATGGAGGGCATGTCTCTTACCCCTCCCTGGGCCTCTGTTTTCCCTTCTGATAAATGAGCTGAAAGGACCCAAGGACCTTCGAGCTTTCACCCATGACAGCCGGCTGCTCCATCCTCCCTGCCCTGGGCCCATGAGTTGGGGCAGTCCTGGGAAGCTGGGGCAGGAGAGGGTCAAGAAAACTCTGGGCTGGAGCTATAATTAGCAGTGATAATTAGCTCCCTGAGTCACCCCATAAACGCTGAATTCTCACCTGCGGGACTCTCCCGCTGCCTTGCCCTCCCTCTCTGGGTCTGGGCTTCTCCGCCTGGGAAGTGCCTCCCAAGCCCTGACACTGACTGGGAGACAGGCCAGGCCTGGGGGCCCGCAGGGAGCCCCTGCTGCCGCTGTCTCAGCCCCTGTGAGGGGCCTGCGCCTTGCTGCTCTCAAGCTCTGGGCTACATCATCTCATCCGGATGCCTCACATGCCTGCCCTGTAGAACCACAGCCGGGGGCCTGCTGGTGGAGACAAGAGCCTCCCCTTTGCCCCTGGGTGGTTTTGAGCCTTCCCCCTCCCCAAGATCTCCAAACCTCAGAGAAGTTTCCTGGGTCCATCAGGACCTGTGCTCTGACACACTCCCTGGGCCAAGAGCTCACGCCTCACTTTGCTTCTCCTGCTAGAGACCCGAGCTTCTTCCCAACCCCTCCCCCAAGGCCTATCAGCAAAGGGCAGTGTGGCCTAAAGGACGCCTTAGGTCCTCGCTCTGGCGTCCCCTCGGACCTTGGGCAGCACTGGCCGCCATGTGTGGTGAGGACTCACCTGGTGAGCTCTGGGTGGTGGTGGCTGCCCGTGCTCGGAGATCACCGCATGTCCTGGGCCCAAGGACCCCCGGAGGGACTGTGGCTGAGGCGGCGGGAAGCTCCCATCATAGGCAGAGAGAAGGCTGAAATGTGTCAGAGGCAGAACTGGCTGGGCCACCTGCCCTGGGCGTCAGGCAGGCCACACCCACCAGCCATAGCTGCAGCGCCTGCCCACCCACATGCCCTGCTTGAGTCACCCCCACACCCACACGGCAGCGCAGCCTGGGACAGGGCAGGGGAGGCAGCAGGTGCCAAGGCCAGAGTTCTGGTCCCAACTCTTCTCTCTCTTGTATTTGATGCTTCTCATCACGGGCCCCGTTTCCCCAACTGGGAAATGGGAATTACAATAGCTACTTCGCAAGCATGCTGTGAAGAGTCAAAGAGATCATGCTCGTGGGAGAGCCTAATGAATGGTCAGGTGCTCTGCCCTGAGCCCCGGGAGGAAAGGCCACAGCTGGACACTGGCCTGGTTGATCCCAGGGTGGCCAGCCCCAAGACTTGGTATCTGTCCTTCAAAGTCTGTGATCAGATTCTGTTAGAGACAAAAGAAGTTCCCATTCAAAGCTTACCACCAGAAATTATGCACTTCAGACCTTGGTGTCAGACAGCCTCACCCCTTTCTGGCTATATGACCTTGAGCAAGTCATTTCTCCCATTTCCTGTCTGTGAAATGTGCATAGTAAATCCATCTTGCAGGGACGCCTGGGTGGCTCAGTCAGTCGAACATCTGCCTTCGGCTCAGGTCACGATCCCAGGGTCCTGGGATCGAGCCTCACATCGGGCTCCCTGCTCCGCGGGGCACCTGCTTCTCCCTCTGCCTGCCGCTTCCCCTGCTTGTGTTCTCTCTCTCTCTGACAAATAAATAAAAATCTTAAAAAAAAAAAAAAAACCCTTAAAAAAATAAATAAATCCACCCTGCAGAATCACTTAAGAAAACACATAGAAAGGACTTGAACAAAGCCCAGAGTACAGAACGAACGCAATAAACAGTGACAGCTATTAATTCTCACTGGTTTTGTCATCCCAATCCATACCCTAGCAACCACCTGGGCCACCTGCCTCCAGGCCCACGTTGGGGAAGCCTCTGTGCCCTCCCGCCTCACGCGGACCGCAGCGTGGAGGGGGCGGAGCAAGGCTGCCACTCAGGAATCGCACCGCCTTTCCGGCTGGCAGCCGGGCCTGGGGGGGGGGGCGGGGGGAGGGAGCCGGAAGTCTTGCTGACGCTGACTGGCAGGGCTTTCCCCAGCTGCCCTCTGGGGCAAGTCCCTCCGTCCCGCATCACCACAACCTGCCAGGCCTGGGCAGAGGCAGGCGGCAGGCTCGGGCTTTTAATCATAGAGCAGAGGGACCTATGGCCAGTAAGGGACAGGAAACCTGGCTTCGGGACCAACAGGCTTTAATGTGGGTAAAGTGGGGGCCGCTTTTGCAGTTTTACATCAGGGGGCCCTGAAGTTCCCACAAACATTGCCTGAAACTCCTTCACGAAAGCCTGACCTTGGATCGATCATAGTCGTCCCTCTAATAATTAATTTCTCCTTCTGACTCAGCCCCTTGTCCCTCTTAGCTTGCTTCTCACTGCCTCGGAGCCCTAGGGATGAGGCTGTTGTCCAATTTTAGTGTTTACATTTTGCCTGGTGTTGGCACTTTTTCTCAAAGGCCAGGCTGGAACTGCTCTACAAGGCCCTTGTCCCCACCCGAAGACACGCACTGCGCCCAGCCAGGAGTAAGGGGAGGCTTCTCTGCTGTGTGTGGGAGCAGGGACCAGGTCGATGACAGAGTCAGAGCCACTGCCGCCCGCCGCCGCGCTCCCACCCCAAATACAAGGAAACAGAAGCTCCTGCCCCTTGAGCTGGTCTACCTTCAATCCCATTTAGTCCAACTCATTGTGAGAGCTCGCAGTAGGAGACAAGGCAGGGAGGCAAGAGCCAGCTTAGGGTTCAGAACTGGAGAAGGTGGTCTCCACCCTCGAGACACTGTGGGTCACACAGGAGACAGGCTCAGGCAGGAACCATAACCCCACCAAGCAGGTTGTAAAGACAAAAAGGGCTCAGATCACTGAGGAGGAAGGAGGAGATCCCGCCCATGGGGAAGTGGGGGATGGGCTCAGGGAAGGGAGAGCATTGGGTTGGACTCTGGGAATGAGGGAGGACAGTGCACACCGGGACTGGGAGGCAAGAGATCCAGGCACGTTCGAGGAGTGATGACGAGCTTGGCTGAGTGACGTACAACCGTGGTGGGGGGATCAGACAGGAGCCGCACGTCGGACCACAAGCCGGGGAGTCAACCCTGACTCTTTAATCGCAGGAGGCCGCACTGGTCCAGCCTTCTGGGGTACGGAGCCCTGTTGAAGACGCTCTTGCCAATGCGGTCAGGCAGGGAACCGGCCCGGCTCAACTGAGTCAGCTCCTCAAACCAAAGGCAACACTTCCCCAGCAGAAACCCTGGCTGCGCTCGCCTGGGGTTGCCCGTGAGCTTGATTCCCACCCTGTGTTTGGGATCCACACGGCACGGTGGCAGGAGTGTGGAGCCAGGAGTCTGGCCTTCTGCCCAGCCCGGAGCCCTGTAGAAGCCAGCATTTTCCACTCAGCCTTGGCCGCCACATGGGCAACTCTCAGTGCTCAGTCCAGTTGCACCAGTGCCTGGGCACCCAGGAGCACTGACAAGCCGCCCTCCCCAGTCCAGCCCCTCATTCCTTGGAGCAGCTGTGAGCCATGCTGGGCCCCCCCTTGCTCAGTGACTTCCGCTCCTTCTGTGACAGTGCACGGAACAAATAGAGCCTAAATAAAGACAAAAGTGACAGAAGGAACCTTCCAAATGGGCTGTGTGTGTGAAGCAAAACACCAAGGGCAGATGCAGCCTGGCGCCCGGGGGGGATGTGGCAGTGAGAGGGAAAGGGCGGCTTCTGGACGTTCCTGCCCCAACCCTGCCTCCCAGAGGCCCTAATTTTAGGCAGGCCCTAGCCATCTGCCAACATACCCTACATGGGCCCCCATCTCACCAGACTGGGGTCAGTGTCTGTCCGCCCTGGACTGTAAAACGCCCCCCAACGGACATACCAGGCAGGAGTCAAGCACACTCTTACCTCCTCCCCACACTTCCCAAGCCCTGCAGACATCAGACCCTGGTGGCAGGTGCACAAGCCCTCCCCTCAAGAAGGAGGAAGGCAAGTGGTCTCTGTAGGGTGAGTGCACCCTAGGAAATGCCCCACTTAGTGCAGTGAACAAGGAGGGAGGACTGGGAGCCAGGTAGAGCTCCACCAACACCCTCAGGCCTGAGCAGACCCCTGCCCCCCGACAGTGGTGAGGAGAGGCTTTGTCTGCATCCTAGCAGGCCACAGTTCTCCTTGGGCTAGGAGAGCTGAGCAGCCCCCCCATCGGGGATTCTGGCTTGTGGCCCATCCTGCCTCCAGGTGTTGGGAGGGAGGGACATGGGGACAGAGAGAGATAAAGAGACAGTGACAGATACAAAAGGGCAAAGAACAGGCTAATTGCATGTGTGTCCTTTAAACAACACAGGTTTACAGAAAAGGTTACAATCATTCATTTTAGAAAAGAATGCCCACAAGATTCCTTCCAGCTCTGAGTAAGGTTTTGTTTTGTTTTGTTTTGTTTTTTAGAGCCACCATTTTTTTTTTATTTTATAAGTATTACAAAAGAAGCACACATGTCATCACATTGCCTATTTTTAGGGTTTTAAAAAATACTTTGATAATTATATTTCAATATAATTGTGATCCTACGTATTCTGGTTTAGGCATTTAAAAACAGTAGTTTAGGAAGGGATTCACAGGCCTCACCAAACTGCCAGAAGGCTGATGGCACTAGAAGGGTAAAAAGCCCAAGTCTATGAGAATCCATTTGCCAAGGTCCTGATTCCTCAATCAGGTCTGGTCAGTTCTCTCTCTTTTTTTTTTTTTTTCATTTTTTTTATTATGTTATGTTAATCACCATACAGTACATCATTAGTTTTTGATGTAGTGTTCCATGATTCATTGTTTGTGCATAACACCCAGTGCTCCATGCAGAACGTGCCCTCTTTAATACCCATCACCAGGCTAACCCATCCCCCCACCCCCTCCCCTCTAGAACCCTCAGTTTGTTTTTCAGAGTCCATCGTCTCTCATGGTTCATCTCCCCCTCTGATTCCCCCCCTTCATTCTTCCCCTCCTGCTATCTTCTTCTTCTTTTTTTTTAAACAGATAATGTATTACTTGTTTCAGAAGTACAGATCTGTGATTCCACAGTCTTGCACAATTCACAGCACTCACCATAGCACATACCCTCCCCACTGTCTATCACCCAGCCACCCCATCCCTCCCACCCCCACCACTCCAGCAACCCTCAGTTTGTTTCCTGAGATTAAGAATTCCTCATATCAGTGAGATCATATTATACATGTCTTTCTCTGATTGACTTATTTCACTCAGCATAACACCCTCCAGTTCCATCCACGTCGTTGCAAAGGCAAGATCTCATTCCTTTTGATGGCTGCATAATATTCCATTGTATATATACACCACTTCTTCTTTATCCATTCATCTGTCGATGGACATCTTGGCTCTTTCCATGGTTTGGCTATTGTGGACATTGCTGCTATAAACATCGGGGTGCATGTACCCCTTTGGATCCCTACATTTGTATCTTTGTGGTAAATACCCCATAGTGCAATTGCTGGATCGTATGGTAGCTCTATTTTCAACTTTTTGAGGAATCTCCATACTGTTTTCCAGAGTGGCTGCACCAGCTTGCATTCCCACCAACAGCGTAGGAGGGTTCCCCTTTCTCCGCATCCCCACCAGCATCTGTCGTTTCCTGACTTGTTCATTTTAGCCATTCTGACTGGTGTGAGGTGGTATCTCATTGAGGTTTTGATTTGGATTTCCCTGATGCAGCTCTGAGTAAGTTTGAAAGTTGATCTAATTTGCAGAAACTTGCAAATATCTGACATCTACATGACACCCTCTAAGGAAGGCCTACAGGAAAAGCAAGGGGTCCCAGACCCACAACAGGAAGCACAAAGCCCTCATGTCTCCGCTCTGCAGGGATGGCCTGGCATGCCCTAGCCCATTCTCTGCCAGATAGCCTGGCACCACAGTTAAGTTCCAGGCTCTGGAGTCAGACTGCTTGGGGGCAGACCCAGGCAATGCTGTTTACTGGCTGTGTAACCTTCCTAACCTCAATAGTAAGTCCCAGCCTCGATAGTACCACACGCACACATACACACCACAGAGCCAACTAGCTATGCTAGCCCAGTGACTGGCACAAAGTTCACACTTGGTATGATATTTATTTATTTATTTACTTACTTATTTATTTGATGAGTGACAGGATGGGTGGAGGCAGAGGTATGTACCACTGCAGGGGGCGGGACTATGGTCACTATAAATGGAAGATCATTAAAAACTCTTGCCACGTGCTTTTGAGACATGGTTCTGTACTTTTATCTGAACAGCAATAGAGCTAATGTTTTTGGGACTGTGATGTATCACACAGAAGGAGGAAGCTGCTCTGGCGAAACCTGATTCTGGCAGAGCTGGAAATAGGGCCAGCCTCCCCTACCTTCTCTGAGGACTAAAGGACATCACCCCCAGACCACTCTGTCCAGGGGAGGTATTAAACACAATACAGAGAACAGCTTCAGCATTTTACATCAAAGGACATGTTTTGTTTTGTTCTAAGAGGTGTTTTCCTGGGCCTCATTTACTTTTACTCCTAGTACTATAAATAAATAAAACAGGGTCATCACATATGTCCACACAAAGATTCATCATTCATGATACTTAACAAAGTCAGTAAAAATATGAGAGCAAAATCCTTTCTTGGTGGAGACTCACTTGGGGACAGTGAGGGTTGGACGACTATCTCTTCCCGTGCATCCAACAATGCTTCCCGCAGCTTGTCCAGAGAAGGGGAGGCAAGTGCCTAGGCAGGCCCAGGCCAGGTCAGGCTGCTAATAGTGCCCTATTGTTCTCTACACGGTGGGATATTCTGAGGACCAACAGTGTTAAGAGTACCCTAGAGGGGTCCCTCACTTCTCCCCTAAAGCAACAGGATCCTTGAAGACCTCAGCATCTTCTGGCTTGAGGGACCCTGCAAAGTGCCTCAGATGAACTTCCTCTGGCTGGGCAGAGTGCCTTTCTCTTGTACTTGCATCTCTTAAAAGGGGAACCAGGGCAAAGTTCTTCCAGTTTCTTCCTGAAACTAAAGGGTAAAACATCATTACTGCCTTGGATGCAGCAAGCAGAAATAAACACTTATTTCTTGGCCTTACCAACTTGTTGGTCTCTTAAAGGAGACCCAGACAGTTGGTCCTTCCTGAGACACATGGATAGGTGCCATTTCCTCTTCCCTTGCCTGTTTAAGGAGCCTCATCCACTCTGGAAGATCCTAAATTCTCTTCCTTCACCTCACCCTGACTTGCAGGGACCTCATGAGAGTCTATTGCTTGCCCTTCCTTAGTCTCCATTTCCTCCCTGCCCACATGGGAGGAAGAGCAGATCTCCACAGAGCAACACTGGGGCCTGTGCTATGGTGGCGCCACATCAGGTCAGCTGTAAGGTGATGAATAGCAGCCAAAGAATCAGGATTTGTGGACCAGGCCCCACCAGGGCATAGCAGATTGGGAACAATGCCAAAGAAACCAGGGTATCATTAGGCCTTGAATGGGGCTCTCACGTGTGGGCAGGGAGCTGCTGAAGAGAATCCAGTTATCACCACCATAGCCACCTCCAGCTTCCCAGCCACCTAGGCAAACCAAAAACCAAGAGGGAAAGCTGTACATGTTCTCCTACTGCTGCCAGAGCCCTGGTCAGCCAAGCCCTCTGGTTGGCCACCCTGGGCCTAATCTCTCCAGAAAACCAGCCTCAATTTATACCTCCTACCCTCAGGCCATAGTTCAGACTCTTCTGCTGGTGTCTAACACTGACCACATGTCAAAGGCATCAGGAATATGGGAGACTGGGCCCATCATGACCACCCCAGCCAAATTCCCCAAGTCTTGGTGTTTACCCAAGCCTGCAGGCTGATGCTGGCCTGCCCCCAAACATAGTCTTAAATCAAGCATCAACTGCTGAAGGAGGATCCCTTGGGAAACCCAGGCATTGAAGCAGGACTTCATGGGGACATAGGCCAGGTCTCATTGAGACACAATCTTCTGGCTGGTTCAGTGTTGGGGACACCCAGCCTCAGAGACTGCTTGGCCCAGCTCTAGCTCAAAGGCCCTGAAAGGAGGCATGGGGCTCCCAGGGCCCACTTCCCACAGTCCTGATGCCAAGACTCCCTCAGTGCCCTCCCTAGCTCAGCCACTAACTGCTTTCTTCCCTGGCCTTTCTCTCATGCATTCCTTCACCCCTTCCCAATCATACACACTTTGTGGGTGGGAGAGTTCCTTGTAATCTGAATTGTATGACTATTCATTACAAAAGTGTCCACTGCTACAAAGTTGTACAAAAAAGCAAAATCCCCAGGAAATATTCACTAACTAATTATAAATGTGAAATCAGGGAACCTCTAACCATCTCCTACCCCAACCCAGGTAACACAAATGTGTATATCCTTGCTACTTGGTCAATATCTTTATTAAGATCACAGTGAATGTGCAATGTTATAAACAGCCAACAATGTCATGCAAACACAATGCAAATCAGCTGCAAAGTAAAACAGCAAATCTTTCAAAGATGTGAGGTTTCAGGAAATCAATAAGATTGATATTGGAAAACTGCTCAAATTACAGGCAAAATCATCTTTGAATGGCTCTGTGGCAAAGTTAGACCAGTAACAATTGAAGAGATAATCAATAAGTATTATGACATGACACAGGAAGTGCTTCTAATGAAACTAGTGGGAAAATTACAGGATTTCAGGAGGCTCTTGATAAAATAGATTTCTACTTCCAGCCCTGATGGAGTATGTAGTACTGGGCTAGCTACCCTGTTGTAAACAACCATAAAACAGGACAAAATGCTTGCAGTAAATGTTTCCAGGCATAGGACACAGACCGAAAACTGCAATTGTTGAGAAAAAGTGAAATTCACAAAGTAAGCCCTGTGATCGCCCTGATGCTTTGCATAGGGACAATTTCTCTGACTGTGGTGCAGTGAGCTGGAGTCCAAGCAGAGCATGGCAGTACCTCAGAACTAAGGAAGAAGAGATCAGGGTTTGGGGCAAGTGAAGCACAAGAATCTGTGAGAAAGGGCTCAGAAAAAGAGGAAGAAGAGAGCTGTGGGGGTGAAGGTCTAGAAGTCTGGGCTGGGGGCTGGACTGTACTTGTACAACGTGAGACTGCATAAGGCTTACCAGACAGTGGCCACTATAGGGCTGAAAGTGGGATAGAAACACCAGAAGCTGAGCAGTACTGAGTGGAGAGACCTCCTTAACACCTTTTTTCTACTCTGAGGATCAAGTTAAAATACCAGAAATGCCCTACTTACTCTACATGCCCTAGAGTAAGATCTAAGCAAGACCTAAACCTAGACCTGACAAAGCCTAAAACCAAGCCCTGACAAGATCTTCAGTGGAAACAGTTTGGAAGTTGAGTCCCACATGTTTGATGGAATTGGCAAATACCCTTGGCATTTCACAGATCTACCATAATAAAGTTTAAAACTAAGCCTACACAAGTTCAGGGTGATTCATCAATAATTGAACTGCCAACTAAAACAAAAATTCAATCCAGGGTCTCTACAACATATTATCCACAATGCCCAGTATACAATTAAAAGTTACTAGACATGCAAAGAAACAGGGAAACGTGACTCACAATAAGAGGGGAGAAAAAGCAGTCAATAAAAACTGTCCCCAAGATGGCCCAGATGTTGGATTTAGTGGGCAGACAATTTAAATCAACTATTATTAATGTGTTCAAAAAAAAACAAAGGAAAATAGGATCTTGACGAGAGAACAGCTAGAAAATCTCAGGAAAGAAAGGAAAACTGTAAATAAGTAAATAAATTAAATAAATAAATAAATAACCAAATAGAAATTCAAAAAGCAAATAGCATAATACTTGAAATGTAATACTCACTGGATGAGCTAAATGGTAATTTGGAGGATAGGATCAGTGAACTTGAAGACAGAACAATAAAATTATCAAATTTGAGAAACAGAGAGAAAAAAAATCAAGGACAAATAAAGCCTCAGAAACCTGTGGGACAATATCAAATGATCTAAAATACATGTAGGAGCACCTGGGTGGCTCAGTCAGTTGAGCATCTGGCTCTTGATTTGAGCTCAGGGCATGATCTTGGGGTCCTGGGATCAAGACCTGTGTCAGGCTCTGCACTCAGCAGGGAGTCTGCTTGAGATTCTCTCTCCCTCTCCCTTTGTCCCTCCCCCAGCTCTCTCTCCCTCTCTGTCTCTCTCTCTCAGATTAATAAATAAAGCTTAAATAAAATAAATTAAATAAAAGACATGTATTCGAAGTCCCCCCAAAAGAAGTTAGGGACAATGAAGCAAAATATATATAGTTTCCCAATTTGATGAAACACTGATGTACAGATCCAAGAACCTCAGGCAAGCCCTAAACAGGATAAACCAAAAAAACCAAACCTAAGCACATTTTACTCAAACTGCTGAAAACCAAAGATGAAGAGAATATTTTGAAAGCAGTCAAAAAGAAAAAGACAAATTACACACAGGAATGCAAATGATGAGTAACTTTTCATCAAAAACAATGGAGGCCAGAAGATAGTGGAGAAAAAGTTAGTGATGGAAATTGTTTTTAAAAAGAGGAAAAAAAATCTGTTAACCCAGAATTCTTTATTTGGTGAAAACATCCTTCAAACATGAGAATGAAATTCACATTTTCAAGTAAACAAAAGCTGATAGCAAACTAATTGACAGTGATAGAAATTAGACAAGTGGTGACCTGGGATGGGGAGAGTGGAACTGATTACAAAAAGGGTACTTCCTGGCCTGATGGAAATGTTCTATATCTTGAGTGGAGGAGTGGTGGTTGCCTGAGTATACATTTGCCAAAACTTACCAAACCATACATTGAAAATGTGTGCATTTTATTGTATGTAAATTATATCTAATAAAGTTGATTTTAAGTTTATAAAATATTTTAAAAATGAGTTTCTCTATGAAGCAATATCAAATATGAAAAATGCAGTATCACGCTATCAGGCAAGTTGATCTGAAAATTGTGCCCCTTCCCCCACCCTCCCAAAGAAACCCCAAACTGTCAACATCTGATTCATTCTTTATTTAAGAATTAGTAACATCAGCAAAATGGCAAAGTAGGCAGCTCCCAAAACCTAGGCCTCCACAAAAACATCAAAAACAGATTAAAAAAAAAAAACCCAGAAACTTTGGAACCAATGTTGTCACAACTCTGGGAAATAGTCTAAGGTTTATAGCAAACAAGTAAATGCTGAATCAGTTTTAAAAATCAATGTAAATGTATCATATGATCTCACTGATACGAGGAATTCTTACTCTCAGGAAACAAACTGAGGGTTGCTGGAGTGGTGGGGGGTGGGAGGGATGGGGTGGCTGGGTGATAGACATTGGGGAGGGTATGTGCTATGGTGAGCGCTGTGAATTGTGCAAGACTGTTGAATCACAGACCTGTACCTCTGAAACAAATAATATATTATATGTTAAAAAAAAAAAAGAAGAAGAAGATAGTAGGAAGGGAAAAATGAAGGCGGGTGAATCGGAGGGGGAGATGAACCATGAGAGACGATGGACTCTGAGAAACAAGCTGAGGGTTCTAGAGGGGAGGGGGGTGGGGGATGTGTTAGCCTGGTGATGGGTATTAAGGAGGGCACATATTGAATGGAGCACTGGGTGTTATATGCAAACAATGAATCATGGAACACTACATCAAAAACTAATGATGTAATGTATGGTAATTAACATAATAAAATAAAATAAAATAAAGAAATCCAAGGGAGAAAAAAAATCAATGTAAAAATGGTAGGGAACTAAAACCATAGAACTCTTACAAAAAAACATAGGGGAAAATCTTCAAGACATTGGATTTGGCGATAATTTCTTACATATTACACCACAAGAATAGGCAATAAAAGAAAAGAATAGATAAATTGAGCTTCATCAAAATAAAAACTTTCATATCAAATGACAACTCATAGAATAGAAGAAAACACTGGCAGATGATATACCTGATAAGGATCAATATCCAGAGGTATAAAGAACTTCTATAACTCAGCAACAACAAAACAAATTTTTAAATGGGCAAATTGCTCTAATAGGCATTTCTCCAAAGAGTACCCATAATGACAAATGAGCATATGAAAAGATATTCAAAATCTAGTCATTAGGGAAATGCAAATCAAAACCACCATGAGATACAACTTCACATCCATTAGGTTGGCCACAACCACAACCACAACAATAAAAACCCAGAAAACAGCAAGTGTTGGTGAGGATGTGGAAGCCTCATGTATTGCTGGTGGGAATGTACAGAAATACAGCTGCTTTAGAAAACAGTTTGGCAGTTCCTTAAAAAGTTAAACATAGAATGATCATATGACCCAGCAGTTTCATTTCTATCCAAAAGAACGGAAGCATCTGACTCTCGATTTCAACTCAGTTCTTGATCTCAGGGTCATGAGATTGAGCCCCTCGTTGTCAGGCTCCACACTGGGTGTGGAGCCTGCTTAAGATTCTGTCTCCCTCTGCCCCTCCCCGCTTCTGCCTCTCTATAAATTAATTAATTAATTAATAATAAAAAAACTGAAGGCAGTGAGTCAAACAGAACTGTGTAGATCAACGTTCATAGCATTATTCACAACAGCCAAAAGTTGGACACAATTCTTGATGTTGATTGAACAGGTGAATGGTAAATAAAATATGGTATATACCTACACTGGAATATAATTGAGCCAGACACAAAAGGTGTGTCCTGCTTATACCAAGGCATCTACCCTAGGCAAAATCACAGAGACAGAAGGTAGAATAGAGGTTACCAGGGGCTGGGGGGAGGGAGAAATAGGAGTAATTGTTCAATAGGTACAGAGTTTCTGTTTGAAATAATGAAAATGTTTTGGAAATAGATAGTGGTGAAGGTTGTACAACATTGTGGATGCAATTAACACCAATGAACTGTACACTTAAAAAATGATTAAAATGGCAACTTTTGTATTATACATATTTTACCACAATTTTCTAAAAGCTAAAAACAAAGAATTAGTGCAGAATTGTAATTATAACTCAAAATCTGTTCAATACAAACTAGGTTTGCTTCATTTTTAAGTAAATGTTCTCAATTAGACCTTCAATTTAGCACGTACTATTAAATGTTTACCATGAACTGTTAAAGGACTTTTTCTCTGGTGGTGGTTTTCCACAGAGTATTTCTGCTCAAGGTATACCTACCCTTTACTCTTCCCATGCTTCCTCTGCCTGCCTGGATGTGTTCCTGCAAGGGGAGTTTTTGCCTGCACCTGCTTGTGCCGTAGGCCTCACAGAGCGGAATGTGACACTGGGTATGAGCAATGGGAAGAGGAGATAGGGCAGCCCACAACAAGGCCAGCTGTCCCCGATGGCTGTACATGGGACAAGGGCTTCCGCTGGGGCACCTGAGGACAGGTGCCTGGGCCAGGGTGCCGGCCAAGCTGGGCGTGAGCATGGGCATGTGTCACAGTCAGCTGTGCAGGAATGTGTGAGAGTACACAAGAGTGCCTGTGACTGAGTGTGTGCAGGTGCCTGACCCTTGGGGCTGTCCCAGCATCCAGGCTGGGGGGTGAAGAGGGCCTGCAAGGAGCAAGGGACCCCAAGGCTTCACCTGCCCAACATCAGGCCACTTCAATGCCACAGCACCCTTCCCTCACACCTCACCTCTGCCTGACCGCAGGGAGAAGCTCAGGGTGCGCTTGATGCCCTCACAGTTGCCCGGGTCTTCATTGATGATACCTACATTGGTGTTCCAGGTGGTCCAGTTGACCTCATCCACCCTGCAGGGCAAGGAGACAAGGGAGCTAGGAGCTGATGGCCTAAAAGCCATGCCTGGCTTCCCAGGTTGAGGGAGTGCCACAGGCCAATCCCAAGAAGCCCATAGACCAGGATCAGGAGACATAGCTGGTAGGGGGAGGGCTGAGAAGGGCTGCTTTTTGGACACCACCCCCAAAGCTGTGTTCTCGGACCACATCATGAAGCCCGGGGACTTTAAATGCTGGATTCCTGGTTCTGACCCGGATCACTGGATGACCCCTTTTGGACACCTCATTTTCCAGTAGGTCTGCTATGCCCACAGTAAGTCCCTGGTGCCCACAGCTGAGCCTTGGGGTAGCCCCTGTGCCTACCTACAGTTGGCCTTGGGAGAGTCCCCTATGTTCATGACTGGTCCCAGGAAGCCCTGAGGCAGGTTTCTCTATCCACAGCTGGCTCTAGGTGAGCCCCCTATGCCCACAAAGCCCCAGAATGGCCTCTGTACCCATAGCTGGCTCTGGGTAGATCCCTGATATCTATAGGTAAGCCCCTGAGCTCCCTAAGTTTGATTTCTTGCCTGGGCATTACCTGAAACACCACCTGTAGTCATCCTTGCCATCAGGTGTGTACCCCACTTGCAACAGCTTGCCTGAGCGGAAGGCCTTCCTCATACACTTAAGGAAGCTCTTCTCCGTGTCCAGGATGGTGATAGCTCTCTGGGAGAAGACACAGAGAGCAGAGGGACAGAGGGCTCATCCCAGGGCTTCCCTTGGCTGCCAGTGGGGCTTCCAAGATCATCCTCTCCAGAGTTTCTCCCAGCCCCAGTGCCCCTAAGCTAAACCCCAGTGCCTTTTAACTCAGGCTTGTTTCTGTAGCCTAGCAGGTACACAGTCCAAGCTCAGCCTATCCAGCCCAGACCTGCCCAGGTGCTGCTGGTGCCTGCCAGGTCAGGTCGGGGCAGGGCCTCCCATGAGCAATGTGGAGTGTCTAGCCCCGGACTCTTCCCTGAAGTGCTCACAAAGGGACAGATAGTGTAGCAGCTAAGAGCAGGGCCACAAGATGGGACCGCTTGGCTTGAATACTGACTGTGCTACTTACTACAGATAGTCCCCAACTTACAATGGTTCAACCTAGTGATTTTCAACTTTATGATGGTGTGAAAGCAATACGCATTCAGCAGAAACCATACTTCAAGTTTTGAATGTGGATCTTTTCCCAGGCTAGCAAAACATGGTACAATCCTCTCTCATGATGCTGGGCGTTCCCAGGCAGCCATGCAATCACAATGGTCAACAACCAGTACATTTACAACCACTCTGTACCCATACAACCATTCTGTTTCTCACTTTTATTATAGTATTCAATAAATTTCATAAGACATCCAACACTTCATTATAAAATAGGCTTTGTATTAGATGATTTTGCCTAACTGTAGGCTAATGTTAAGTGTTCTAAGCACATTTAAGGTAGTCCAGGCTAAGCTGTGATGTTCAGTAGGATGGGTGTATTAAACGCATTTTTAAATTATGGTGGTTTATCGGAATGTAACCTCATTGCAGGTTGAGGAAGATCTGTAGTTACCTTGGACACAGATACCTAACTTCTCTAGGCCTCAGTGCCTCTATCCAAAAATGGGAACAGTAGTGGTAGCCACTTGATAGCATTGTTGTGAGAATTAAATGAGAGGATGTAAAACACTTAGAACAATACATGGTATATAGAGTCAATGCTACTTAATAAGAATGACACTTTTATTATTAGGTGGGAGGGTAGATGTGGACCAGGGGCCTCAAAAAAGAAGCTGTTAGGGCTCACCCCATTCTGGCTGCTGCCCCCAAGTCTGGTCTCTGGTGCCCACACTAGACCAAGCTCCTGTGAGGCGGGCACCCCATGGGGCTGAGCCCTCCATCTCCTGCCCCTAGGGACTGCCCAGCCACAGTAAGCACATGCTGTGAACACCATTTGGGGATGCTTGGGAGGAAAACCCTGAAGAAGGGCTCAGAAGGGAGATGACTGGGGGAGAGACGCTGCTGCTTGATCCCCCAGGCCTGCCTGGGCTCTCTGCCCTTCCTCAAACCCTGCAGGAGCTCACACACCTAGCTGTGTTAAGCAGCAAACAGAGCTGCAGACAGCCTCCTGCTGCACACACCCCACCCACTGACCCACCTGTAGCTTCCAGATGTTCTTGCTCTCCTGCGCGATCTTGTTGACAGTCTCACCCATGAGGGCAATGAGCATGTTGAGCAGAAGGATATAGGTGAGAATCACGTAGGCCAGCAACAAGATGATGAAGACAGCCTTGAAGTCATAGTTCTCGGTGAACTCCAGGTCGCCCATACCAATGGTGAACTTGAACAGCTCCAGACACGTGGAGTACAGGCTGTTGTAGGAGCTGTCAGGTGACCGGCAGCCAGGCCCTCGCCACCTGTGCAATGTGGACTCAGCCGGCACAGAGTTATTCTTCCCATCCTCAATCAGCGTCACCACCGCTACAGGGCATGGGGAGGGACAGGTGCAGCTGCATGGAAGCCAAGACAGATCCACCCACAGACATACCCCATAACTCAGGATGGGTCTGCAGCAGGAATGCTGCTTGGCCATGGGACACTTTTTTTGTGAATTTAACAGAAAAACAACCCTCTTCTTCAGAACTATCAGCAAACTGTTGAAGTATAGTTGATCCTTGAACAACATGGGTTTGAACTGCATGAGTCGACTTATGCACAGAATTTTTTCAATAAACACAAATACTGTAAATGTATTTTCTGTATGATTTTATTAATAACATTTTCTTTTCTCTAGCTTACTTTATTATAAGAATATACTGTATAATATATATAATATACAAAAGATGTGTTAATTAACTGTTTATGTTATTGGTAAGACTTCTGATCAGCAGTGGGCTGTTATTAAGTTTTGGGGGAGTCAAAACTTATTTACAGATTTTTGACTGTGCAGGGAATTGGTGTTCCTAATCCCCATGTTGTTCAAGGGTCAACTGTATACTGTTCTGTTACAATAAGAACTTTATCATCCTCTGCTAGGAAAAAACTGTTAAAATAAATATGCAAATCTATATATACAATGTGAATATAGTCACCTTTGTGCAGCACACAACCTGCCTAACTTTACATATCAGTTCTGAATCCATACCCAGCTTCTCAGTCACCCCCTGTCTGCCTGTACCCCTTAGAGGGTGACCCAGAGCCAGCTCATTCCAGAATGATAGGGACTAAGCAGCTCAGAGCAGAAGAGTCTCGCTGCATGCTACACCTTTCTTTGGGAAAGAGAATCTGGAGCCTGAGAGCTTCTGTAGCAGTTGTGCCCCATGGTTACTGTGTATCCGGTATCCATTAACCCACGTCCTGTGGGTACCGACAGACCAGGGCCTTCAGACCAGGTGCCAGGGCCCACACCCATCCCTGTCAGTCAAAGTGCCTAGTCAAAGCTGTCCATAACTCTGAGACAGAGATTCCAAAACAGGCTGTGGGGTGGGGACAGGAGACGGTGTGCATATCAACCACATAACTGCAGGACTCAGATGAGGATCAAAGCAGACCCAGGTGCCCAGAAATGCTGTGCATGTGTCAGAAGGGCACAGGAACCAGCTTGGAGAGACCCCGAGTAAATATGATTACTCAGACAATCTCAGCAGCAAGATAGATGGTAATAGTAAAGATTATAACCCATTTAACAAAGTGAGAATCCATGAAAAAGAAACAAAACCAGAAAAGAATCTGTGAGGCCATGCTGATGTAAATAATAAATGAATGTAGGAGAATGGAAATGAATGTAGGAGAATGGAAAGCTCCTCCCTACAACAGAATACCAGCTAATAAATGTGGAAGGCATGACAGACTTAGAAAATTGTCATCTGGCAACTATTGGGATTAAGTGATTCAAGTGAGAATCATCAGTGGATGCTAAAACTACCAGTTGAGTTATGATGAGAAATAGGATATCTACCTAGTCTCAAAGCATCTCCTCACAAATTACTTATTGATTCCAAAGGTAAAGGTAATTACTTGACAGTAATCTAGCAGACCCATCAAAACCAAGTAATTAAAATTAACATCACCAGAAATGGACTAAACAAACATTATGGGACTCCTGATACAATGCACTGAGGAAGACACACATTACTTCCTTGATATTCTGATAAAAAAATGCATACCTGAATCTAACTGTGAGGAAACATCAGACAAACTCAAATTGAGAGACATTGTAAAAACTAGCCTTTACTCATTAAAAATGTTAAGGTCACAAAAGACAAGGAAAAACTGGAAAACCACTCCAGATTAAAGAAACTAAAAAGACATGACAACTGAATGTAATTCCTGATCTGGGATTTTCATTTCTCTAAACGACATTATTAGGACAATTAGTGAAATCTGCTGGGTATCTACTATTCTGGGGTCATAAGGACGTCATCCACAACTCCCCCCTCCTTGGCCTTTGTTCTGGTGGGAGAGGGGGGCCTGGTATGTAAAGGGGTCAAGTTTCAGGGGAGCCCCCAAACCTGGGTCAGGGCCAGATAGCCTGATTCTTGAGGAATTAGCTGGGAAAGTGGGTCCTGAACTAAACCAACACCTCCCCAGACATTACAGAGGATGGACAGTTTGTAGACCATGTCCCACACACCCATGGTATAGACGGGCTCTGTGGGCAAACTGCTTGGACACTGGCACCCACCTTCTCAATCATAACAGCATAGATGCCCATCTACTGGGCATCTACTATTAGCTATTAGCTAATAGTACTGTATTGATGTTTATTTCCTTATTTTGATCATTATACATTGCTTATGTAAGAAAATATTCTTGTTTTTAAGAAATGCAGGCTTTATCCAGTGGTAAAGGGCTGATCATGTCTGCAGCTTATTATTTTTTTTTTAAGTATGGTGGTGGTGGTGGTGGTGGTGGTGTGCATGTGCGCGTGCGCGTGTGTGTACCACGGAGAGAATGTGATTTTAAAATGTGGTAAAATTTGGAGAATCGGGATAATAAGTAAAGAAAAGTTATTTGCATTATTTACAAGTTTTCTGAAAGTCTGAAATAATGTCAAAATTAAAATTTAAAAAGGGGCACCTGGGTGGCTCAGTTAAGTGTCAATTCCTGATTATAGCTCAAGTCATGATCTCAGGGTTGTGAGGTCAGGCTCTGCGCTAGGCACGGAGCCTGCTTAAGTGTCTCTCTCCCCCTCTCCCTCTGCGCCTCTCCCTCTCTCTCAATTAATTAATTAATTAAAAATAAAAAATTAAAAAAAAACTAAGCCAAAATGCAGCTATACTTTAGGCAAGCAGTACTTCATACCTCTAAAATTGCTTACAATGTTTTATGAATTACATTTCCAGGTTCTCCTGCTCATTTCACTGTGTTCTTTATTTTCCAGCTCTGTCACCTGCAGATACACACCCCAGCAGGCCTCTCCCCACCCAGCCCCTGCAGAGTCCTCAGGAAGCTGAGGTGAGCAGGATCTCTGCCCACCACCAGCCCTGAGCAAGCCCATTACCTGTGGAAAACCCGAACAAGAAAACAAGGTAGACAAACATGAAGCGACACAGGTCTCTCAGGATCATCTGCAGGAGAGAGCAGGCTTGTCAGAACCAAGTCCAGTCCCAGACAAGGCCAAGGGAAGGGTCAGGACTATGTCAGCCTGGGGGTTAATCTTGAGCCCAAGTAGAACTAGAGAACATGCAGGAGGGTTTGGTTTGGTGGTTTTCAGTTCTGGGGTCATAAGGACGTCATCCACAACTCCCCCCTCCTTGGCCTTTGTTCTGGTGGGAGAGGGGGGCCTGGTATGTAAAGGGGTCAAGTTTCAGGGGAGCCACCAAACCTGGGTCAGGGCCAGATAGCCTGATTCTTGAGGAATTAGCTGGGAAAGTGGGTCCTGAACTAAACCAACACCTCCCCAGACATTACAGAGGATGAACAGTTTATAGACCATGTCCCACACACCCATGATATAGACGGGCTCTGTGGGCAAACTGCTTGGACACTGGCACCCACCTTCTCAATCATAACAGAATAGATGCCCATCTGCTGGAAGCCGCGGGTGTAGTAGAGCATGTTGGTCCAGCCCATGGCCAGGGAGAACACCATGGAGGCCACGTACTCCTTGTGGTGGCAGAAGTACAGCACCACGGTCCCCAGCATGAACAGTGACTGCACAAAACTGAAAGTGGAGGGATAGGAAGCTCTGTCTGTGAGCACCCAGGAGACCTGGCACCCCTCAGAAGCACAGACCACAGGCTGGGGTAGGAGCCAGGGTTGGCTGTCCTGCTTCCTTTAGCCAGTGGGAGCAACAGCGACCCCAAGGGGGCAAAAGTTGGTTAGGGGGTGCAAAATCTTACACTCTTTTTGTAGAAAGCACAAATATTAACACAGTACATAGACAACTATACAGTATATTTGTGGTACTAGATTTCATGGAAGGGGCAATTAGGAAAAAAAAACATCTAAAAAGGTAATAATGAAAAAAGGCTGACTTTATCAGTAAGGAGGGGCAGGCCATGCTCTCCTGAAAAATCACAGTCTGACCTGAGTCTGCAGGTCACACCCTCAAACTCAGAAGCAGAGCCAGGGAAGATGTCCCTCAACAACTTGGCCTGCTGAGGGCTACCTAAGTAGGATCCATGGATAAGGTAGAGTAAATCTGATAATCCTATGTCAGAGTCTGCCCAGGGCTCCCTTCTTTACATATTAATCCCAGGTCTCCTTGTTCATCATGGCCTCCTCCTGAAAGTTCCCCCAGCTACCTTTACACTGTAGACCACACTGACCACCTCAACTCCCATTTGTAGGAGAGAACCCAGCAAAAAATTACCACTGGGCTGATGTGAGTTTACTGCAAATTGATGTCAGTAGACTGGCTCATCAATTCCGCTGCAAAGGAAAACTATTCCTCTGTATTTGCAGAACTTTATTCCTCTGTATTTGCAGAACCTTAGCCAAGATAAGAACTGACACCAGTTGAAATAGGTAAAGAGTTGCCTTGGATGGCAAATGGAGTCCCCACATATGAATTTGGGAAGCAGTGGACAAATGGAAACTGACTTAGCAGATGCAACAAAACCAAATCCAAATCTGTAGGGGGGAAAGTCTCAAAAGGCTTAGGGACCTCTGGAGGAGAGATGAAGAGACCTAAAATAAGGAAGAGTGGAGGTTTTGTCTCTGAAGAAGATAAAACAAAAGATCTTTGGACCCACTTTCATCAAACAGTGAAAGCATTGGTATTTTACCAAAAGCAGGAGACTATATGATTTTTATATAATACAGATTACAGAAATCCCTCTTTTCCACTCAGTTCTCAGAAATCTGGCAACCAGACTTCTTCCCTCCAAGTAGAATATTGAAAAGATACAATCGACTAACTTTGGATATTCTTCAATAAAGAGCTTACACAGACTAGTTTATAGTGAAGCTCAAAATTGATAAGCCCTATTCATGCATTAAGAGCTTCTAGGGGCACCTGGGTGGCTCAGTCAATTAAGTGTCTGCCTTCAGCTCTGGTCATGATCCTGGTGTCCTGTGATTAAGCCCCGCTTTGGGCTCCCTGCTCGGTAGGGACTTGCTTCTCCCTCTCCCTTTGCTACTCCCCCTGCTTGTGCTTTCTCTCGCTCTCTCTCTCCTGCTCTCTGTCAAATAAATAAATAAAATCTTTTTAAAAAATTTTTAAAAAGAGCTTCCAACCAGCTTTTCAGTCCTCCACTCTTACCCATGAGCAGCCAGCAAAAATTTCCAAATATCCTCTAACATGAAAGATAGAGCAAAACAAGAAAATGGGAAACAACAATTTGGAGAAAATAAAACCTATGCAAAAAGAAGAAAAATTTACCAAAAACTATTTTAACAGTCTCAGAGAGACAAAAGAAGATTGCATCAATGAAACAAGAATAGAATGCTATAAATAAGGAACAAAGAATTTTTTAAAGAGTACTTAGAAATTAAAAACATGATATAAAAAATAATAATAATAAAAAAATAATAAATACAATAGAAGTGTTGGAAATTAAAGTTGACTTGAAACTCCCAGAAAGAAGAGCCAAAGATAGATAAAACCCAAGCGAGAAAAATATAAGAACTGGTTCAGACTAGGTCAGGAAGTTCAATATATATATCATAGGGTTCCAGAAGAGAAATCCAGAAATAAAAGATATAAATTTCCAGATTGAAAGAGCCCCCTAAGTGCCCAGGACATTGGATATTTTTATACATCCACATCAAGACACATCATTCAGTTTAAGAACACTAGGAACAAATGGAAGATACTACAGATTTACAAAGAGAAAAACCAAATAAGGTCTTAAAGGAGGATCCGGGATCAGAATGGTTTTGGACTTGTCATCTATAAAAGTGGAAGCAAGGAAACAATGGAGAAATATCTTCAAATTTTTAGAAGAATTTTATACCCAACCAAGCTATCAACCAAACATGAAGGTATAGTAGAATATTATCAGACATGCCAGATTTAAAATAAATTTTACTCCCCCCTTCCCTACTATGTGTCTTCTCTCTTTGGCTAAAGGATGCCTTCCCCCCAAACAAGGGAGTGAATCAGTAAAGAGGAAGACATAAGGTTCAGAAAATAAGGGATTCAAATCAGGAGAGAGGTGAAAGGGATCTCCAAGGTGCAAGTGAAGGGATAACACCTTGGATGTATACGTGGCAGCAATGAGACTCAAGAACCAGGTATGGAAAGCTGTCATCACTGTGTTCTCTACCATAAGACCATCCTTTTCACCAGATGACAATACTGAAGGATGTGCTCAAACAAAACGAGGAGGAAAATCAAGAAAGAGACAAGAAGTCTAACCCAGGAAGAAAGCAGTGAGTATCCCAAGGCTGGCAGCAAAGAGGAGTCCCAGGATGGCAGCTAAGCAGCCGGCCCAGAGAGCAAGCAGCTCAGTTAGAAAGAGAGGACAGCACTTCAGGAGGAAATCTCTCAAGGGGAAAAAAAAGGGGGGGGAGCAGGGGATACCAATCATATAATTTAGGTGACTGATTTTGAGAAAAATTGTACTGAGAGACTTCAAGATGTGTGGGACGAGTTAACAGTGGATAGAAATAAAACTAAACAAATAAAAACAAGACAATTACTAACTTTAGGAGAAACAGGAAAAAAAGAAATATAGTATATTATGAAGCTCAACTGTGAATACTACATGTAGAGACACAAGAACATAAATTACTCAATATCCAGGAAAACAAAAATTACTATGAACCATATTAGAAGGCTAGAGGAGTGGAAGCAGAAAGGAAGGACGTATAAAGATGCTAAATCGTCATCTACTGGGTGAGTAAACATCAGAAGAAAGTTACGAGAATGAAAAGTGTCCCTGGGAAGGAGGAACGCAAGGAATGGGAAGGGTTAAGATGAGGGACTCATTTCCTGGCTCTAAGCTTTTTAGTGCTCTTCAATGTTTCCCTGTGTGCATGGGTAGCTTTGAAAAATTAAAATAAAATAAATTTCTAACCTGCCTACAACGGGTATTCCTAGAAATAGAATCAAGTTTATTGGCACAATGCTATGTAAGAGAATATTGCTTCTCTTAGTAAAGCAAACCAGCATTGCACTAACCCTACAGACCCCGTTCTTTGGGGTTAAAGTGTAAGTATCTCAGAGAAAGACAAATACCATATGATTTCACTCATATGCAGAATTTAAGAAACAAAATAGATGAACATAGATGCAGAGAAGGAAAAATGAAATAATATGAAAATTGAGAGGGAGGCAAGCCGTAAGAGATGCTGAACTCTAGGAAACAAACTGAGGGTTGCTGGAGGGGAGGTGGGTGGGGGGAAGGGGTAATTAACTGGGTGATGGGCATTAAGGAAGGCACTTGATGTAATGAGCACTGGGTCTTATATGCAACTGATGAATCACTAAATTCGACCCCTGAAACTAATAAAAAACAAAACAAAATAAAAGTGTAAGCATCTCAAGATTATAGTAAAAGGATGGGGTTTGTGAGTCTTAGGGACAAGCTAGCTACAATTGGATGAGAATCAACTCCTTGCATTTGCCAGGAATAAAGAAAGAGGCCTCAGGAATGAGGGAAACCTGGAGATCAGAGTAAAGTCCGTAGAAGAGATCCTAGGAGAAGAATCCATCCCCATCTGAAGATCCCCTCTGTATCCTGGGTCCTGCAAGGAAACCTCCTAAAGTTCCAGTTTATTTTGTGAAGGAAGGAGGTTCTCAGTGACAACCACATTGTTTTATAACTCTGTTTTTGCTGATCTGTCTCCCCATAAAGCAGTGTACCTCCCCAAGTGGGGGGCATTTGTCAGTATCTGGATACATTTTGGGCTGTCAAGACTGGGGGACATCTGGAAGGTAGAGGCCGGGGATGCTGCTAAACATTTTACAATGCATAGAACAGCCCCCACAGCAAAGAGGCATCTAGTCCAAAATGTCCACAGTGCCAAGGCTGAGAAACCCTGCCTTAAAGATTGGAAATTCCTTGAAGTTAGGAATCATATGTTTCATCTCAGTATCCCAGTGCCAACTCAGTGAATGCCAAATGGTCGGACAAATGTATGAAAAAAATGAACGGGAGTGTTCCGACCGTAATTCAGACCATAAGCCACACAAGCCAACCCCTGTCATTCCCTAGCACCCGGTGCATATCTGACATAGAGTAGAGCCTCAGCATCCACTCACTTAACACACATTTACTGAGGGCCTTCCATCGTTCATTCAACACGTTTGTGAGGTCCTACTATGTTCCAGGCCCAGCACATGTAAAAGCATGGGTGAGAACCGAGGGCTCTAATCTTAGGACAGGGCCAAAAGAGGCTGTGTTCTATTGAGGCATGAGAGTCAAAGTGTCACGTACAAAAGCATCTCACTGTAGCTGTCCACAAACAAGGTCTTCAGTGACGGCCGCCTCTGCAGGAAATATTGAATCTGCAGGCAAACAGAGAGAGTGAGATCCCAGGAAAGGCTACATGGTGAACACTTGCAATGTTTCCTAAAGGGCCTACAATGGAACAGAGGAGTGCATCAGAGCAGAGACTCTGAAGAGGGTAGAACAGTGAGGCTAACAAGTAATGTTATGTAACTCGGTTGGGAGAGATTTTTAAAAATAGAGAGTGGAATTACAACTATAGCTAGAAACAAAGACAGGAATGAAAATCATCAAAATATTATTAATGGCTGTGTTTGAATGATGAGATGGAGAGTGCATTTTTTCCTAGTTTTTTTTTTTAAGAACTGTGCATTAGAGTAAAAATTTAATCAGCCTCCACTGAACTAAATCCCTAGACTAGGCAGGGCTCTCCACTCCCTGAAATCATTCTGACTGATGCCCACATTCAGTGCTGGTGGCTAGGAGATCCTCTCTGGGATACACACACACTCCACTCCCTCCCACTGGTTACTCCTGCTTGCCAAGAGTGCTTTTTGCCCACTGCACTTGCTACTGTGGCTTTGTATTTTATTATAATGTAAAATACGAGTGCAAAATAAAGATAGTTGCTTCTGTGAAGACAGAGTCCGATGATTTGGAAAGGCTCCTTAATGGTGAGTCACTAAGAAAAATCGGATGTAGCTTAGATCAAAAAGATTAAGGGGAAAAAAATCACAATAATCTCCAATTATTTGTAACAATGTAACCTGTAACAGTGGTCCCAATTTCAAAGAAAAGACTGTTCGTATGTTAGAAAAATTGCCAAGGAATATGCATGTATTTTCAGGTAAAATAAAATGATACCAGTTTATGTGTAAATTTCTTTCATTATTTTGAACTTTAGCAGACTGTTTGGATTAATTGAACACTACCAGTCATGATCCTGTCACTTAAGACGCTTCCATTCTACTTCTGTAACTAAATTTTACAGTTGATCCTTGAACAGCATGGTTTTGAACTGTGAGGGACCACTTACATGCAGTTTTTGTTGTTGTTGTTGTTTTTGGTAAATACAGTATGGTACTGTAAATGTATTTTCTCCTCCTTATGATTTTCTTAATAACATTTTCTTTTCTCCAGCATACTTTATTGTAAGAATATAGTACACAATACATATATCATTATTAGTAGTTACATTTGGGGGAAGTCAAAAGTTATATGCAGATTTTTGATTGTGGAGGCATTTGGCGCACCTAACCCCTGCAGTGTTCAAGGGTCAGTTGTACATTCAGTGAGGGGTCCTGACTGTCTTCGAACGTGACTACCCTGGGCCTGCAGGAACCCACTGGGCAGACCCTCAACCCCTAGTCGTGACTGCTTGGAGGGCTCTCATCTTCACCTGTGTATCTCTCCCATGAATTAAAGAGTGAGTGAGCAATGAGTGAGTCTCTTGGCTTTTTATTTTGGTAATAATGGAAACTCATGGTGTGGGAAGGAATGCTTACCCCGCGGAAAAAAAAGTAGACTCCCCCTGATACAGAAAGAATCTCGCCAGTGACTCGGAAATAGTCCCCAACGGTGTGTTTCAGCTTATAGGGAGGCTGCAAGGTGCAGAGAAGTTAGTGACACCATTCACTCATTTATTCACTCAACAAACATTTACCAAGCCCTGTGATTAAGAGTCAGCCCCTGCCCAAGAGGCTCACCCTCTATCAAGAGAAAGGCATAGGGGCGCCTGAGTGGCTCAGTTGTTAAGCGTCTGCCTTCGGCTCAGGTCATGGTCCCAGGGTCCTGGGATCGAGCCTTGCATCGTGCTCCCTGCTCCATGGGAGGCCTGTTTCTCCCTCTCCCACTCCCCCTGCTTGTGTTCCCTCTCTCGCTATATCTCTCTCTGTCAAATAAATAAATAAAATCTAAAAAAAGAGAGAGGCATAACTAAAGACCATGCATTATTGGGGACATTGCAAGGAGGCCCCTCTGTGGGACCTGATTCCCAAAGTGGCAGCCCCTAGGTGCCAGGCAGAGTATCCTCACCGTGCTGTGCTACCTCCCAGTGTCCCAGCCCAGAGCTCTGCTGAGACAGAGCTGATGACATAGCCGGAGACACTCCTATAGACTCAATGCCATGTGCATCCTGCTGCTCCCACAGCCACGGTGGGCCCCTGTCAAGGCTTCCCGCGGATGGCAGAAGGTGGGACGTCCCCCACACATGTGTCATCCTTGTGTCTCAGACACTTTCCTGAGGTGGGTTTCCTTTCTGCCGGCCATCGGTGGTTTGTAAACACTGCTTCACTAGCTTGTCTTATTAGCATGTTTCTCTTTTCTCATAAAATGAAATTATTAAATGGCCCTACTAGGTGGATAGAAGCCAGGTTTTACCTAACTTGGAAGTGGAGTTTTAAATCAAATTTATAGGCAAGCACCCTGGAAATAAAGGCAACAAAGTAAGTGCTTCAATATCAAATAGAAAGGATCCAATTCAGTAACTCAAAGGAGTCCATAGCTCCTGGCAGAGCAAGAAGTCCGGTCTTAAGCTGATGTGAAGGATGGCCCAGGGCCTGGCACAGAAGATGGGCTCAAGGGGCGCCTGGCTGGCTCAGTCGGTTAAACGTCTGCCTTCAGCTCAGGTCATGATCCCAGGGTCCTGGGATCGAACCCCATGTCGGGCTCCCTGCTCAGTGGGGAGCCTGCTTCTCCCTCTGCTGCTCCCCCTGCTTGTGCTCTCTCTCTCTCTCTCAAATAAATAAAAAACATCTTTGAAGAAAAAAAGAAGAAGATGTGCTCAAAAGTAGACAACCAGGGAATGAAAAATGAGCGAGTGAGTGAACAAAAGTGGGCAGGTTAGCAGCATGGCAATGGGCCCAGGGCTCACGCCAGCCCATGACCCTGCAGACAGCCAACCCAAGGAAGAGCTGCTTCTGGAGCCCTAATTCCTCCATCTCTTCTAACCTGTTATCCCTCCTCTGCCATCAGGGACCTCATAGACCGCGCACTCGGCCTCACAGAACCAGGAGGCTAAAGGAGGGAGTGAGAAGGCAGGGGGAGGAGTATTACCAGGACAGCCTGAGAGGGGGAAGGCTGAGCATGGGTACATAAGGAGCTCCAGGTGATCTTTTCATCTCTCCAGCAAGCTGGGAAGGAGTCCAGGGCCTGGCCTGGGGCTGGGTCTTGGGGGTCTTATAAGAATGCCCATCGCTCTCCCCACTCCCCTGTCCGGAGGCTGAGGCTCAGTCCTCACCAAGCCATCCACAGGCCTGTAGTAGGCTGCCGTGGTGAAGATGATCATATACAAGCAGTAGACAAAGAAGTTGAAGTAGAAGATGCGCTTGACAAATCTGTCCCATTTGTCCTGCAGGAGTCGGTTCAGAGGTTCCACCAAAAGCATGTCGTGGCGATTCTAAGGGGAGCAGAGAGAGATGAGGCTCACTCCCCAGCCAGAAACCACAAAATCTCATATCTAAGAGTCTCTGTTAAACTTCCAGTGTCCCTAAGATGGATGAGCCAAAATCAGGTCATCCTGACATTTGCAGGCCATCAAGCCCAACCCCCAGCCCAAGCTTAAGCTCCCCCAGCGAGGTCTCTGTTCAGTGACTTCTTCAATACCTTTGGGGATAGGAATTGCCTTGCTGCCTCGCACAGCCTGGGGAGAAATGCTGTCAGGAAGATCTAACCTCTGCAGTAAAGTTGGTCTTCTCTGCTTTCCACCAGTTGTCCCAGTTCTGTACTCAGGGACCCCAGTACTGACTTTCTGCCCAAGAGAGCCTTCAGAGACATGAAAATGGCAGCCATGGCCCCACAGCCCTCTCCTCTCTAGGTCAAACACCCCAGCCTCTTTGGAGCCATTTCCTACATGGGCCAGCCCTCTGGGATTCCAAGTCCAAAGCCCTGCTTCAGCGAGGCGGCCCAGATGGAGGCTGACAGGGCAGAGCAAAGCAGGCTAGACCTCTCTCTCCCCTGAACTTTGCCCCTGTAAACACAGCCTTTGTCCTGTGAGATCCTGTGGCAGCCCCTCCTCACTGACAGCACAGACCCACCCCTGGGTCTGCCTCAGGGGCAGGTATTGCCTTAGAGAGAATGGACGGGGAAGGTGGCCTTTCAAAGCAGAGGTGGTAGGACAGACTTTTCATTAAGTGGCCCTGGGACCCTCATTTGGAAACAAAATAATTAAGTAAGATGGCTACCTCACACCTACACAAAAATAAATTCTAGATAAATTAAGGAGCCAAACATAAAATATCTACAAAGGAGCTAAACAAAAGTATTGAAGGATATGTGTATAATCTTGAAATGGAAAAGGCCTTGCAAAGCAAGATACAAGTCACAGAAGCTATAAAGGAAAAAGACTAATTAATTTGACTCTCAAAATGAAAACCTTTTATAAGCAAATGATGCCTTACATGAAGTTAGGAGGCAAGAGACAGACTGGAAGAAAATAAAATATTTGGAACTTATGCAGTAGAGAAAGGATCAATTCATTCTATAACAAGAGCACCTACAAACCAAAAGGAATGGGGCCAACAGTCCAGCAGAAGAGATGGCCGAGAACAATGAATAGGAAATCTACCAAAGAAATATGAATGGTCAGATAACTATACGAAAAATTATCCACCTCACATTAGTCAAGAAAATGAGAGTGAAGACATCAATAAGATAGTATTTTTGGCCCCAAGAACTTAAATTAGTTTTTGAGAAAAGATTGATGATACCCAGGTTGACAAGGACATGGTGGTGGGCAAATGAATAGATGCAGTCTTTTTGGAGGACAACTTGGCAGTAGCTATTAAAACATTAAAACATACATACTTTTTTGATTTAGCAATTCCAATTCCAGGCATCCTAGAAAAATTCCCAAACCCATGCCAAGTGGCCTGCAGCATTGTGGTAGCAAAAAACTGGAAATAACCTAAATGTCCTCCAATGGACATTTACTCCCCATCCCTACTATGGAACACCATGCAGACGGAGTTTTTGAATGGAGCAGGCCCATATGTACTGATATAAAATGATCTACAGACACACCATTAAGTGAAAAAACTGCTTGTTCTACATTTTGTATAGTATGATCCCGTTTATATAAACAAAATGAAGCCACATGTTTTTATATGGTATAAAAAGAGGGTTCTTTTTGTCTATCTGAAATATTTATGTTTTTATGGGAAAACTACCCTACATTATTTGTATGATGAAGGAAAACATTCAGTGGGAATAAACGGGGAGATGAGGCATCAGGGCCTAGGCCCCAGGCAGGAGTTTTCACTGATGAAAGGACAGGCAAAGCTGGATGGGGGCTGGGGCCGGGGGGGGGCGGGGGGGGGGGTGCTGGGGCACAAAGAGGCCAGAAGCCCGCCCTGCCCAGGCCCCACCCAGGTCCACTCACGGGGGTCTCACTGCTGCTGTAGGCGATCACCTCCAGCACCGAGTTCTTCTCACAAGTGTCAATGCAGGACAGGTCGTAGAGCGAGGAGTGCACGGGCCCGTACGCCCATTCGGTGAACTTCCTGGACAGATGCCTGCACTCAGGCTCCTGGATCTCCCTCTGGAGAATATAGGCCAAGACCTACCATAGGGATACAAGAGCCTGTGAGAGACCAGCCTGGAGCCCCGCCACAGGGGCATCCCCACCCGGCCACCGGCTCTGCCTCAACAGTAAGTCTGCTTCCTAGCCCAGCTGGAGACCCAACCCAGCCCCAGGAGAGCCCTCACTTCTATGCAGCAACCTCCTGACCAACCTGCCCACTTACTCAGACCCCAACTGTAGCCACATCAGACCCATCGTTGCCTGATCGCACTTGGCTGATCACACCTGGTCACATCCATTTCACCCTTGGCTCAACCCACCCCCATTCCCAGGCACCAGCACCTCACTCCCACTCCGTGTCTGGCTGGTGCTGTCAGAGGTGGAAACCAGAGAGAGACAGGGGTGATGCCTGGCTTCTGCTCAGCATCTCACAATCCCTCTGGCTTACTCTAATAGCCCCCTACCCCCCACCCCTATAGGCTAGTATCACAGCAGCAGGGCTCTGCAGGGGGGTGATGCCAGGTGTGCAGCAAGGCGGGCAGTCCCCTCCCACAGCACCCTTGAAAGTCACACCCCCAGCTCAGGCATGAAGCCTCCCCCCTACCCCAATTTTCCCACTCCGGGCGGCCAGAGCCAGTGGGGTCAGCCCCTTCTTGTTGGTGAGCTCCTCCAGCTTCAGTGTAGGGTGGAGCTTGGCCCCTAGGATCAGAATCTCGTTGTACATGCTCGTCACAAATTTGGTGTTGTCCACTGTGTTGTCGGCCACTTCCACCAGTGCGTGCAGCACCGTGTTGCCCACGGAGTCCCTGGCGCTGATGTCTGCTGGCTGCCAAGAGTTCTGCAGCAGGAACTTCACAATGCCCAGCTGGTTGGTGCATGCAGCCAAGGAGAGGGGAAGCTCACCTGTGGCCAACACAGGCATATGATGGGCCCCAGGAATAGACTAGCTTGGTCCCTGGACCACCCAGCCTCCAAATCCCTCTGTCTCCACCCCAAACCTCCCCTTAGCAATTGTCAAAAAGCCAAGTGTCTGCCTCTTGGTCTCCCTACCAAAGTAGAATCCAGGCCGCCCCTTGGTTTTCTTAAAGAAGTCCCCGTTGGCTGCAGCCTGGACGTCTGCCCCGTTCTCCACCAGGAGGGTGACTAGTGCCATGTTCCGCCTCTCAATGGCAATGTGCAGGGCCGTCTGGCCTGTGGAGATGTGTGCCGTTGGCTTTGTACTCACAGTCCTGTGCTTGGACAGGTGCAAGGGGGAAGACTTCGGCAGAAAGTGCCAGATGACTCCCCCACAAAAGAGGAGAGCAGGCTGGAATGCCCAAAGGGGGCCCAGGGAGTCCCTGAGGCAGGAGTAGAGACCCCCAGGGGAACACCAGACCGGGGACTGGAGTAGTCAGAACTGCCCAACGTCAAGGAACAGTAGCAGAGAGAGTAGCCATGGCTTCCAGAGGCAAAGAACACCCAGTCCGCAGAGGGGAGGATGGGACCGTCAGCACCGGGAGAAACCAAGTCCAACAGGTGGGGCGCGGGGGGCAAGGACCCACTGGGAGCAGGACATGCCATCAGTGGCCGGTGCAAGGAGCAAGGAGCTGAGAGGCTTGCCCAGGCACAACAACGCCTCTGGGCTCCGGGTGTGCTTGCGGACAGAGCCGCGCCAGACCCCACCCCCTCCTCACCCTTGTAGTAACTGTCTGTGTAGCTGGCGTTGACTAACTCCTTCAGGCTGTCCGTCTGCTGGGCAATCTCCAGGAGCAGGGGGATGGTGTCATTCTGCCCATCGTGCAGGTTGAGCATGGCTTTCAGCAGACAGGTCTTCCCTGTCTCTGGGTCTGCAAGACAAAGTGAGGGTCAGAGCAGGGCACAGCGGCCGCAGCCCCTCCCAGGAATCTGGCTGTCCAGGGCCACCTTTGAACTCGCTGTCCATGAGGTGCTTCTTGCTCCTCTGCAGGAAGAGCAGCAGGCTCTGCAGCTCCTCACAGTTATTCTGAGCGACCGCTTCAAAGATCTTCCTGCGATCATAGAGCTTGAGGCTCTTCTCAGGTGCAGCAGTGACAGAATCCTGGGATGGCTGCCTGTGGGCCGGACAACACCTTCATCGGACT
Source organism: Zalophus californianus (assembly GCF_009762305.2). Lineage (NCBI taxonomy): Eukaryota > Metazoa > Chordata > Mammalia > Carnivora > Otariidae > Zalophus > Zalophus californianus. The sequence goes on along the minus strand of NC_045610.1, from coordinate 13,731,815 downwards.
ATTGTGATTTGCCCTCAGCACTTGTCAGGGAGCATGGCGAAAGCCCAGGGCAAACCAAAACAGGGGAAAATGTGGTACAAAACCCATCCCTTAGTCTAGGGGACTGTCTGGGAAACTGATGTAACAAGGAACTCTGGGGTGCATGTGCCCTCATTCCATCCCCACCCCATCTGTAGGCACCATGTAGAAAGTCTTCCCTGTCCCCGCTTCCTCCAATGCCCCGGCCCCTCACTTCCCTGCTTGTTCAGGAGCTGGGGGTCTGGAGGCAGTGGCCTGGAGGGGGCTGGAGGCAGGGGTTTCAAGGGTTTGGATGGCCACTGCCAAGTGAAAAATTGTCCCCGCACTGGCCCGGAGGCTAGCTAGTAGTTAGCAGGTCACCCTCCCTGACCTGCCTTGGCGGAGGCAAGAGAGCTGGTGGGCTCCTCACTAGAACTGTTCTGCACTCTTTGACTAAAAGCATCCTGGCTTTGAGCTTTTCAACTGAAAGTCTAAATGTTTGGGGCTGCTGAGCATTCGAGGCCCGGACACCTAGAGATCAGCCGGCAGCTAATATCAGCATACATGCCAGCATCCATGACCATGTGTCCCAAAGCTCCTATGAGTGCAGATGCTGGACCACCAGATTTCTGAAGGCTCCCCGGCTCCCTGGCTCTATGACCTGCAGCCCAGAAACTCGAGCACCACGTGATCTCCGTTGCTGGGGCCTCTGCCAGGTAAGCCCATTCGGCTCCTGGTGAGGATAGGACCCAGGCTCCAGATACAGCTTACCTGGCACAGGTGGGGCCATCCTCATGCTTCTGGATGATGACAACAGGGCTGACTGTGATGGCTGGGCAGGAGGCTGGCTGGCCTTCTTCATAAGAGCAATCCATAGGAGAAGCCTCCTCTGAGTCGCACTTCCCGAAAAGCCGGCTACGGCTCTTAGCCGTGGTGAAGAATTGGGGCTTGGCTGGAGCTGGCCTGGAATTAGGGTCTCCATCCAGGGGCTCTGGGCAGGAGTCCTCTTGGGGTGGGTCCTCAGACTCCCCTGAATCTGAGCTCCTCCATTTCTTCATCCTTTGCCAGATCCTTTGTGGACTAAGAGGCAGCCTGCGGGCAGCCACCGAAATCAGGTTTGTTCCCAGCTCGAGGACTACATGATTCGAGCTCCCATCTGCCCTCCTTGCAAAGGCCTCTGTGAAGCGGTGCACCCCAGAGGTCCAATAGCTGTTGGCACTGGCCCCCCAGAACTGAAGCTTCCAGAGGTGCTGTACCTTCTAGCTCAGAGGCCCCAGGGGAGAGAGCAGGCCTAGCGGCCCCATGGGCACTGAGCTCAGGGGTGAATGTGTCCCCCAGCTTGGAGCCATCAGGCTCTGAAGGACTTGAATGTATTGCTCTCCCCTCTGGACCTCAGGTGCCTCAAGTGCAAGGTAAGATGATAACCACTGCTCTGCCTCCCTCCAAGATCAGAGGAAGGGAAACAATGGGAGTGGCCTTCACTGACTGCACCTTCAGCGGGGAGCTCGGTGATGAGGATGGCTCAACCCCAAAGAGCAGGGCAGGCTGTGTCTTCACGAACAAGGCGAGTGGTGTGTCCCTGTCACTAGCCATGTGCTCGCTTTCCTCTGCTCTTCAACCCAGGGGCTGCAACTGTCGAGTTGGTAGGAGATTTTTTTGCACTTTTAGTCATTTTTGTGAAATTAGTATATTTCAAGCATCCCTGAACTTTTAAACTTTAAGTGATTCAGGGCTGGTCCAGGCCTTCCAGCACATATGGCCGTGAACTCGTTTTGAAACTGTTTTCCACTCGCTTCCTAACCTCCTCTCCCACACTCTTTGCTCCATCCAGTGGGGCATCCCCGCTCTCTGGTGCCCAGGGCTGTCCCACGTCTCAGGGGCCTTTGCTCCTGCAGTGCCTCCACTAGGGGTGCTTTTTTTCTTTCTCCTCCTCTTGCCCAAATCCTACCACTTTTCAGATGCCACCTCCCCTTGGCGTCCTCCACACCCCCAAGCTCTGCACTGGCCATGCTCATAAGCCCCTCCAGAGTGGCCCAGTTGGTTGTCCATCATCCTTCAGGGCCTTCTTAGCAACGTCCATTATGCACTCTAGCAATTTCTATCTGGCACTGCCTTATCTCCCTCACACCCTGTGACCTCCTCCTGAGCAGGGAGCTTGCCTGATCCCTCTCCTTATGAAAAAATCTGTGCTGGTCACTGTGGGGGACATGAAGGAGATCAGATGCAGACCTTTTTTGTTCCCATTTGCATAGGAAGTAAGTGAGAGTCATGTCCCAGCAGTGGCTGGATTCCAAAAAATAGCCACTGAAGGAATGGGAGGTACCCCAAGGCCTGCATTTTCAAGTGCAAGTTCAGGCAGTTATCACTCAGAGCACATGGTTGGGCCTTGGCAATAAATCAGCTACGATCTGATGCCCAGATCCTTGGGGGAAGAAAATGAGGCAGCCTCACCCTCTGCATCCTGTGAATGAGACAGCCCCGTTTTCCCTCCTGTCTGTTGTTCCTCTTTCAGGAGGGCCTGAGGCTTTCTCTGGGTCATCCATTGGATGGAAACCCTGCAGCAGCAAGTGTGCCCTGCCACAGGGAATCCCACTTCTGACCACTCACCCATTTATTCATTCCATCACTCAACATCCATCTACAGAATCCTACTGGGAATCCAGGCCTGTGCTGGGGGCACAGAGAGCACTCAGGCCCCATCTGAGACAGAAACCAGGTGCTGGTTGGGGCAGGGCTCTTGTAGGAGGGGCCAGGGTACTGAAGAAGGCTTCACGGAGGAAGTGACAGAGGATCTGGGCCTGGAAAGAGAGCAGGGTTGGCCTGGGACTGGGGGAGATGATGGGGATCGAAGACTAGCTGATGAAGAGGAAGCCAGGGGGACTGGAAGACAGGCAGCAGGGTCAGAACCAGATGGCTACTGTCCTTGAATGTCAAGGAACAGAATGTGGATACAATTGTGTGGATGGTAGGAAGCCACGAGAAGCTTCAGAAGCGTGAAGACCACACTCATCTATGCTTTCAAAAGGTAACTTCCTGTCCAGCACTGTTCATACTATGGGGAGCCTGTCACCTTCAAAAGGCACAGGAGGCTAGTAAGAATGAAAATAATTGACATGCTTGGGCATGTCCTGTGCAAAAGTGGGTACCATTCTAACACGTCACATGCACTCACTTCACTTTCCCATCTCTAAGAAGTAAGTATTTGACAGGTGAGGAGACTCAGAGTAAGTATTTGACAGCGGTTACATGAGGCCACACAGGCAGAGGAGGAAGCTGGATCTGGTACTCGGCAGCCCGGCTCCAGAGCATCTCCAGCACCCCACCACCTCTCTGAAGGCTCAGGGCTCTTCTCAGCCATTAAACTCAGCCCCAGATCTCACCCCAGGGTAGGGGGCTGATCAGACCAGGGTTCCCCAGCCCTGGGGCCAGGCAGGCAGGCACAATGACCTTCCCATCAGAAGCCCTAACCTGTAGCACCTTCCTGCTCAAACAAGCATCCCAGGAAGCTCAAAGCCCAAAATGAAGTCTGAGTAAGATCCAGGCCACATGCCAGGCCTGACTCTCCCAGGGCTATTCCCTTGGATAGGATTGGCCACAAAACCAAGAATAAACCTGCTGCCTGACTCACAGCTCTTATCCCAACAAGAGCACCCATTAGCAGGAGCCTCCACAAAATTGTTCTGCGATGTTCCTTTTTGCCTCTTCCTCTGACTGGTCCAAATCTAACCAAACCCAAGAAACATGAAGCAGCCCACACAGTAACATCATTCAGTAGGTCAAGAAACCCCAAATCTGCAATGCATGCCTCGCACCTGATTCCCTACTGGAAGCCAGGCTTCTTCAGGAGCAGAGCGAAGGACAGGGACTGAGAGGCCATTTGCTTTGGGTTGTGGCGTAAGACAGGGACGAGATGGCCTGCCACTGCCAGGCCTGGGTGTGTCTAGCACGTGAGTCCCGTGGCGATGTACCCGTCACAGTTGAATGTTCTGCAATGATGGGGGAATTTCCAGCCATGACTTGGGGTGTCTAATGGAGATGGTGGTTCTGGTTTATGCAAGATTCACAAATACCAGTCTGGACTAAAGGACAGTCCTGAAAGACTGACCTGGCTCAGCAAAGACTTGGTTTGGCCTCTGGGTCTTCCTCAATTCCAGAGCCAGGGAGGACACTGCCAACCCCTGGGAGAAACCTTCCTCTTCTCCTCAGTCCAGATGAGACATCCTGGGGTGTGGCTCTCCTACTCCCTCTCTGCTCAAAGTATCTGTCTGCCTCTGACCTCCCTGCAGGCTCTTGGGAGCTGGTCCAGGACCCAGCCCACATCAGTCTTGCCCTCTTGGCCTATCTGAGCATTTGGCTAGAGAGGATTGGAGATCTGGGGGGCTACCCAACCTATGGATGAAGAGCCAGAGGAACTCTAGGCAAAACAGAGAGTGATTGGAGCCTGGACAAGAACCCAGGACTCCTGCCTCCCAGCCCAGCGCCCCTTTAGTACAGAGAGGGCAATGTGGCGAAACCTCCAGCCACAAATCACTGGCCTCAGCAAGACCCATGGCCTCTTTGCTCCAGGATGAGGGTCCAGGATGACTCTGGTGCAAATAATACACATCAACAATAGCAACCTCCACTCTCGCTTGCCAGGCGTTCATGATTAGCCGCGCTAAGTGCACGATAGTTACAGCTTCACTTCAGCGTCACCACGACTTTGAGGCAGTCACTGTGATTACCCCATGTCCAGATGGGGCAGCTGAGGTGCTAAGAGGCTGGTTGAACTGCTCATAGTCACATAGCTGGACAGAGACAAGGCCCAGCTTCCGACAGCTCACTATGCCATTCTAAAAGCTAACATCGACACTGGCCATCAAACAACAAAAAGGACTCACCAGCTAGATGCAGGCACACCCCAGACACGGTGGGTACTGGAGCTCCGAGGCCGTTGTTCCTTGAGGGGAGAGCTGAAATGGTGTGGGGAGAAGAGTTGCCTCCCCTGCCTCGGTGAGGGGCCTTGGCCCCTCCCCAGGTCGTGGTGGCTCGGCGCTGCAGGGACAAGCTGTGGGTCCGCTCTGGCACTCAAGGAAAACGTTTCCAGCAATGGCCGCAGCTGTGGTTGCCGTGGCTCCAATTCCCAGAGGACCCCAGAGCTTTTCCCATCGTTTCTGCCCTTTTTCAGAAACCACTTAGCTGCTGCCCTGCCTCCAACCGTGCCAGGGTCTGCAGTGCACTTAGCCACACACAGCCCAGAACCAGCCAGAGCTTCCTCACAAGGAAGAGGAGGGCACTGCTCAGGCCTCCCAAACCCACCACCCTCACAAACTCCACAAATTCACTGTCACGACCAGAAAAGTCAAACCCAGCACCATGTAGAAGGGATGGAAATGGTCACGTCACCCATCATACAGTCCTGGCTTGGCATCTAAGGACTGGTTTTGAATGCTGGCTTTGCCACCAGCTCTGTGCGACCTTGGGTGAGTCCCTGCCTCCCTTGGGCCTCTCATTCCCTGTGGCACCATGGTGTAGGCATTGAGGTGGGAGGCTTCTGGGTCTACTAGGTCCCAGCCTTGCTCAACTGGGATTCCTCGTGGAACCACAGAACTCAGAAAATTATTTTCTGTGTCTATTTCCTTGTTTCTCTTAGTGCCATCCTAAATGCACAGGAGAAAAGTTAATACAGTAAGGCTTAATTCCCTCCCAGAATATGGCTGAGAAAAGCTGCAAAGTCTTTCTGAATATGCCTGCAGTTGGCAGCCCAAAATGTCCTGCAGAACCCATCCTGGAAGCTGCCCATAGGAACCCTAGAGGACCCCACAAGCCACAGGCCCCACACAGCCTGAAATGAGCAGCCACATACCAGAAAGGCCCATCAAAGCCCTACTTGGAGTAGCTCACAAGGTTGACCCCTGAGTCAAGACAGTAGAGTGCAGACACTGCACGGATTTTGCACAACGTTTTACAGTTTACAGAGAGGCTGTGCAAGCTCACTCTCCCAGGCAACACAACACCCTGAGCGGTGGCAGGGCAGAAATTGCCGTGGTCATTTTACACGTGGGAAATCAGCGCAGCTGATTGCCCCGGTCATGCTGACCCTGGGGGTCTGAGCATGGAAGCCAGGCCCACCTCAACACACCATACCATGCCCCCTGCTTGGACACCTTTTTACATGTGTGCCACTTCATATGTGCCACTTCCGCTTCAATTAAAATGAACCTTGGAATTCATCTCTTTTTTTTTTTTTTGAAATTTTGGTAAAATCCATATAACATGAAAAATACCATTTGAAGCATTTTAAGCGTACAATTCAGTAGCATTAAGTACATTCATACTGTGGTGCGGCCATTGCCATCATCCATCTCCAGAACTGTTTTCATCTTGCGAAGCTGAAACCCTATACCCATTAAACCCTAACTCCCCATTGCTCCCTTCCCCCAGCCTCCGACAACCATTCACATTCTGTGTGTGAACTGGATTACTCTAAGACCATCATATAAGTGGAATCATGCACCATTTATCTTTCTGTGACTGGCTTATTTCACTTAGTGTAACGTCCTCAAGATTCACCCGTATTGTAGCAAATTGCAGAATTTCCTCCCTTTATAAGGCTGAATAATAATCCATCATACGTATATGGCACATTTAGCCATTCATCTGTCAATGGACACTTGGGTTGCTTCCAACTTTTAACTGTGGGGTGAACTATGCTGCTGTGAACATGGGTGTACAAATACCTCTTTGGGTTACAGCTTTCAATTCTTTGGGGCATATACACCCAGAAGTGGGATTGCTGGATCACGGAATTCATTCTTAATCATACATAACTATCCGTTACATATATTTTAAAAACTCGGGGCGCCTGGGTGGCTCAGTCGTTAAACGTCTGCCTTCGGCTCAGGTCATGATCCCAGGGTCCTGGGATGGAGCCCCGCATCGGGCTCCCTGCTCAGCGGGGAGCCTGCTTCTCCCTCTCCCACTCGCCCTGCTTGTGTTCCCTCTCTTCGCTGGGTCTCTGACAAATAAATAAAATCTTTAAAAAAAACACAAAAACTCACCAGCAGTGACCCCTCAACCTACAAGTTCTCTGGGGTCACTGTTCCTTCTAACCACTGTGGGCCAGAGCTGCTGCAGGAACACCTTGGTATGGAGACTGACATGCCCATGCTGTCTTAGGGACACTGCCTGGACCAGGGCCGGGTCTCAGCCATGGGTAGCCCCGGGGCATGGGTGGGAGACATCTGAGAAAGGCACTGAGACAACTGGGCAGCTCAGGGGCACGGTCCAAGAAAGGGGAAGTTTACACTTCTCCACTAGAACCGTCCCCTTAGCTTCCCAGGTGATTTCTGCCTCCGGTGAGGACAACACGCATCACTAAATGTGTCCCCTTTGGAACAGAGCCATTGGGTGCTGACAGCATCTCCCAGAGTCTGCATGCTGTGAGGGCTACAGGGGAAATCGTGACCCTCCTCCTCCTTCCCTGACAGCTTTTCCTCCACACACGCGGGCTCCCCATGACTGACCCTTACATCCTCCTACCCCTTTCTGAGACCCCCACTCCTCCAAGGACCCATCTGACATTCCCAAGCCAGGGACTCCCTCATCCAGGGGTCCAGCCCTCCCCTCTCCCATGAGTTCCATCCCTACCTCCTGGAATCTGCAGATGAAGACCACAAACCCCTTCCACTCAGCACGTCCAAGTAGACTCCTCTGCCCTCCACATTCCCTCCCCTCAATGTTCCTGCCTAGAAAAGCACCAGCTTTGTGTGCTCATCCAGCCTGACATACTTTGTCATCTCCAGCCTCTCCTTCTCTGTCCTCACCGTCCTCAAATCCACCCACTGTAGCTGGCAGCTACTTCCTCTCACCCGAGGCTCCAGAAGTGCCTCCCTTCCCTGGCCCAGCACCCCGACCCACCACCTCTCAATCCCCAGTCCCGGAACATTCTCCTGACCTTGCCCCCTTACTGAACAAGGCCTTATCCTTCACCCTGGCACCCTAAGCCCATTCCTACCATGGCCCAGCTGTCACCAAGACACATCTCCCCTCTAGTCACACTAACTGTGCCTGCCTCCATGCTCTTCCCGTGCCCTTCTTCTGCCCAACATGTTTGCTCTATGCATCCCACTTAACCCATCTTTAAGGCCCAGTGGGCAGGTGAGTACTGTGGATGCTGAGATTCTATCATTCAACTCCCACCTCCTCCAAAACGCCTCTCCACCAAGGGCCCAGCCAAAGTGCTCACCTCTAAACTCCTACACAAATTTCAGCGTTATACCTTCCTGTAGCAACTGGTGCATGTGATCACAATGACAACAATAATGGCAGTGGGTGCTTATTAAGCCCATGCAGTGTGCCAGGTTCTGGGGTAAGCACTTTGGCCATTAACTCATCAAACTCTCACAAAGTTTCATGAGGTAAGTTTGATTTTGGATTAGGAAATGAATTGTAGACAGGCTACGTAACCCGCCCAAGGACAGTGACAACCATACCAGTCTTGTCTGAAGCTTCCTAAAGCTTGTATTGAGCTTTCTCTGATGTTTATGTCTTATTTCACAGATTTTAATGGCTTCAGGGTGACAGGGCTCTTGTCCCCTCAATTTTCCTTCTCTAAGCCTAGCTCCATGCCTTGCCCAAAGTAGCACACTGTAAATATTTATTGGCATGGTCTTATCTGAGCAAAATCTGCACTGAGTGGTTCTACTAAAACTCATGAAATGGTGGCAGAGACAACACCCTAGGACTGAGCTTTGCTGCCATCAGCCTAGTTTTCTGGGTCATAATGTGCAACAAGGTGTTCTTTCCCACCTCCCTGCCCCTAGCTTCCATAACTCTTTAAGGGTGTTCTTGAATCTATGTAATGATGTACCCCTTTAAATTCTTTGTAAGTAGATCAGAATTTTAAATGATGAGTTTAAATGATGAATTCTAGGAGGGGGCACTTATTCCAAGCTCTGGTCTGATGGGGACAAGGGGCACCGGAGGAAGGTGCTGAAGGCCACACCACCAAGTGGGTGGGCGGAGTCAGCTGGAACCCGTCACCAACAGCTGCAGTTCTCCCAGTGTTACCACCAGGGGGCACATTGACTTAAACGGAGCCCTTGACTCTGGCCATAGAAGCCTCATTTATTTTCTTCATCCATCTGGGTCCTCACCAATTTGAAGCCAGACTTTCTGGTACAGCTAGAAACCAGCAAACTCTCATGTGCTGAAAAAGCCTGATTACCCAAATCAGGAACTGTCAGCCTGGCATTTCTGGGAGGAACTGGGTAGGAACCAAGCAGTGCTAGTTCTAGCCCCAGGGAAAGTGGTTAAGGACACTGTAACCCGCCCAAGGACAGTGTCAGCTCTACTAGTCTCATCTTGAGCTTTCTAAACCTTGTGTTGACATTTAACTTCCCTGATTTTTGTGTCTTGCCTCCCAGATTTTAAATGGTTTCAGGGATCCCAGGTGCAGATGGCAAACAGCAAACCTACATTCCTTTCTGCATTTGGTCTGTGCATTAGCATCACCAGGTACCCACGTGAGTCAGTTCCTGTGGAGGGCAGGGCTCTGTGAGAGGGGTCAGTGCACTCCAGAAGTGAATGGAGCTGGCCACCTAAGCCAGGGAGGGATGAGGCATCCACTCAGCACCCAAAAACTGAGCCCTGCTCTGCAGAGCTGGGACCCAGGGTGGGGCTGGAAACAAAAGGGAGAAGAGATCAGGAGCATGGGCAGAGAACGGAGGCAGGAGAGGAGGTCCAGCTGTGCCAGACGCCCACTGCATAAATTTGGGCTGATAGCTGAAGCTCTGGGCCTGCTTCCTCATCCACAAAATGGGCGAGAGCACCTGCCCTACCTGCTTTATAGGGCTTTTCTGGGGGATTAATAAGGATACGGGGTGTGAATGGTCTCTGTGAGCTGGTGAAGCTCTAGGCAGGCACGACGGATTATGGTTCTCATCATTATTTCAAATGAGAACCGCATCTGCTGACTGTTGAGCTGTATCTGACCATTAGCTTGAGGTTGTGACTAATTGTTTTTTAATGAAAAAAAAAAAAACCCAAGATTTGCTTAATGTTTCATGACTCATACAGTGAGCATCTCTAAACCCAGAATCTCTCGATTTCAAAGATGTGATCTGTCCATCTAACTGTGGCTGAGACAAGAGGTCAGGTGCAAACTGCCCTCTTTCCTGAAGGACCACTGAGCACTAGCAAACCCACAGCAATTGAGTAGGGTGAATAAGCTGGTCTCTGCCCTCAAAGAGGCCAGGATGCATGAGGAGGAAGATCTGCTAGGCTCTCTCTGACACTTTACTGAGTGGGGGGCCCTGTAAAAGTCACAAGCCAGGGGCCAATATGCCATGCCAACAGCAAACACTGAGCAGGGTCCCGGATGTCAGCTGCAATCATAATCCAGTGAGAAATATGCTGTCGGGGAGTCTGTATAGCAGGAAGATGGCACTTGAGCTGGGCCTTGGTATGATGTTCAGCCCCGGGAGGACATTCCAAACATGGGCATCAGCCCAAGATTAGGCAGAAGGACAGATCAGAGAACAGCTTAAGAGGAACCCTTCCCTCAAGCAGCTTTCAGTCCAGTTGAGAAGAAAAAGAGAGAACATGAAAGCCACATAAACATATGGATCTAGTCATAGTCAAGGGCCAAAGGAAGGGTAAGGGGGGCAGCTTCTGTCCCCCGGCTGGTTCGGGCCACCATGTCTCACAGGCTGCTTTCTAGGCCCCTCCAACTGGGCCCCTGCCTTCCGCAACACCTGTTCTCCAATCTAGAGTCTGGACACTGGCAGTTCTACTCCCGAAGCCCATGAAGCTGTCCTCCACTCCACTGCCCACAGGAGAAAAGTCTAAACCCCGCCATCTGGCACCCAAGACCCCTCACAGTCTGGCTGACATTTCCAGTCACAAGTGCTACCACACCCTTTCATATGCCCTATAACCAAGTTACACCAGACAATTCATCACACCCTGCTCATGCCAGTCTTTCATGTCAACACATTTGCTCTCTCAGCCCAGAACACTGAAGGAAGTGGGCCCTGGGGCTGAATCCTAGGGTTATGATCCTGGGTGGGTTACATAACATTTTTGTGTCTCGGTTTCTTCATCTGAGAAATGAAGATAATAGTACTCACCTTCTAGGATCACCATAAAGATCAAATAGGTCCGAACAAGTGGAGTTTAGATTGGCTCCTCGTACAAAGCAGGTACTCAAAAAGTGTTAGCTGTTGTTGGTATTGATGGACTGAAACTCTCCAAGGTTTAGCTCAGTGTCACTTGAGAATGAATTGTTCCTCCTTCTGCACACACACAAATCTGTCCTAGTGTTTATTTCATTCCCTAGTGATGGAAATTCAACAACTCATCATTGTCCTGACAGAAAACCCAGCTCCTAGTGGGTGTTGATAAATGTGTCAGTCTGTGCTGGGTGCAGTTGAGCCTAGGTACGGTCTCTAGGGTGGCTGTAGTGGTCCGGATACACTGAGTTATGCTGTGGTAACAAACAACCCCCAAATCTCAGTGGTTTCAAACATCAAAGGTTTATTTCTTAGTCACACTGCACGTTGCTCATTCATTGGTGAGGGTTCTCCACCACACGGTCCTAACATGGAACCCAAGCTGACAGAGCCCTTCTCTGGGACACTACCCGTCACTGGTGGCAAAAGGAAGGGAATGTGACACATCACACACTGGCTCCTAAAGGCCCACACAACTGGCCTGAAGGCACAGAACAAGTGACACACTCCTGCTCACGTTTCACTGGCCCAAACAATCAGGTAGGCAAGTGTGAGCCTACAGTGTGCCTGTAAGATCTGGACGTGGGCAGGCAGTCAAGGCCAGTTGCTCATATGAGGATCGTGCTGGTATCAAACACTGGTACCTTCCAGGAATGACAGCAAAAGCAGTGAGTGGTTTGTGACTTCAGGCTGAAGAAACGAGGCCCTGGGAACTATGTTCAACCCCCCTGCAGAGGCCCAGGCCAGGTGCAATAAATACAGCAGCAGGGCTCTGAGCTGACAAGCTTGGACGGCACAAGGCTCAGCCCTCAGAGATAGAGGGGACATGTGGAAAGGGAACAGGGAGTCCCAGCACCACACTGGGCACTGGGCTGGGCTTCCTGGCCTTGCATCCAGGTTCTCCTCTTACATTGACAGACTCCATCCACAGCACTCTGAGGACACAAGACAGGCTGCCTCCCCGAAGTCGGAGGGCCAATTCCTCCTGATGGACAGGGCTGTTACCTTTCAGCCTATTCCAAGGTGGCTTCTCTCTCACAGGCCTCCCACAGGGGCTCCAAAATAATGGTGTCGACTCATTCTAGCTGAGAGAAAACTCACATGACTTTCCTGAGTGATCTTCAGCCACTTGTCCTGGCAGAACTGTGGGGCAAGCAGGGGTTTTCTATAGTACAACCTACAAATGATCCTCAGGGCTGTGTCCAACCTCCCAAACCAAGCTCTGCAGCTATGCCATAATTTACAACAATCCCAAAGAAGACAGGTATGTCTTATTAAAGGTACAAGGCTCTGGAAGAATGAGCTTTAGTATCTAAAATCCAATCAGCATGGCCAGGCAGATTAATCTAAGAGCTTCGGACAATCACATGATTCATAAAGTGACATTTACAAAGAGACAACAAGACTGCTTCCCAGACTCATAGTTGCCCAGATGCCTCAGAGTCAGGCCTGCCTGAGCCTTGGGATCACTCTTGGGAGTCTGGAATTAGATGCAGCAATGATGGCTTTCTCCTGGAAGCCATGCCATCCATGTTCATGCCTACCAACTACAGGAAGGTTTAAGATGCTCTGGGATCCCTGCAGGGATGCTGACTTCAGGGGGATGCTTCTGCAGGCCAGGACACATAGTGGCCCAGCAAGGCCTACACCAAGAGAAAAAAAGGCTAGGGCCGCAGGATAAGGGGTTCTGAGTAAATTGTCCACCCTCTCTGACAGGAGCATGCCCAGACACATCCCTCTGTTGGAAAGATTCCCAAGAATGTACAGGGCCAAAAACACTGCTGCCCAGACACACCCTGAAAAGGGGTCCTATTGGTGCCTGGTCAGACTCTTAGGAACGATGTGCCTGAATGGTGGGGCCATGCAGCATCTGTCTCCCTCGCTGGTCATGCTACCCCCCCCTTTCCTTCCCTGCTATGTGCCTTTGAGCCATATTATCTTGGGCCACGCCCTGCCTCAGCTAACCAGCTGTGGCCGAGGGAGAACAAGAACGGGAGGGGGACTGCTGGGGCACATGGTACGATCCAGGAGGGAAGGACTTTTCCAACAGCGCACGTGACCGAAGTCTGGGCTTCACGTCCCAAAATACAATCATCCCAAAAGCTGGAGCGGCAGGGGGTGGGGGGTGGGGGGGCCTTCTTTTCTTATTTGGAGGCTTTTTGGTGCCTGAAGTCACATTTATTTTCTCTTTGTCTACAGGTGAATCACAGAAGAGCCTGCTGACCACGATGCTGGGCTACTGTTCCTTTTCTTTCTTTGTCCCTCTCTCTTTTTTCCATATTTACATTTGCGACCAATTCCCAAGTGAGTCTCTTAGAAAGCACTGATTTGGGATCTAGTTGATGAGTCCTGGCTGCATTATTAGAGGATGAAGGTAGGTTCTTGGTCAAGATGGTGCCCTGAAAACAAGCTTTGCTTAAAAGCTGCCCAGAAAACTGTCCAGGAAAAGGATGACCACAAGGTCATGTCAGGAATGTTACTTAGATAACATTTGCAACAGTCTTTTGGCCAAAGGATGCACTGACTAAGACTCCCTCTGGTTAAGATTTCTCTGGAGCATGACCACAGCTGCCCCCACAGCTGCGTCCACATCCTGCCCAAAGGACACTGGGAAGGGAAAAGCCCTCTGCACCTCCTCCTTCAGCACCTCATTCCTGGACAGTGCACTCCCACTGCCAATCACCCGCTCCACACCCCACTCCTTGAGCTGTTGAAATGGAAGCATGGAGTGCAAGTTTTGAACAATGCCTCGGCACAGGGCCCGGGTCACATGCCCCAGGGAGAGATCAGAGGAGGAGATTCTGGTCACTGAGGCCAGCTGGTCCGGCAGGTGCCTCTCGCCCAATACCGTTGGAGTGATAGTTAGGCAGGTGTCTCTTTGCTGTGCAGCTGCCTGGATCATACATGAATACACAGTGGATTCTTCGACCTCTAGACCTTCCAAGAACAGAAAAGACCTGTGTGAGTTCATGCACCCCTTGCTATAGGCTGAGACAGTACAGAATTCCCAGGGGGGCAGCATAGTTGTGTGCCTGGGGTAGGCCCTAAGATTCTGTAGTTGTTCTCTACTCCTAGAGGAAGCCAGTGCTGCTGGCCCAAGAAGTAGAAGGTTCTAGACCAGTGCTTACCAACACTTAAGGGCATAACAATCACCTGAGGAGCTTTTATAAAATGCCTACCCCACCCCACCCCATGGCCAAATCATCAGCATTCTGCAGGCAGGACTAGGACATCAACATTGTTTTTAAAACTTCACAAGTGTTTCCAGAGTGCAGCCAGTGCTGAGAGCCACCACCCCAGTGTCACCGTGAAGTCTCATTGGCAGCACATTTAACTTATACAAACTCAGCTATGCACACTTGGGAATGAGAGAGAGGAAGAGGGAGAAATAATTTAAATATCAGTCAAAATGTGAACAGCAGAACTCTGGTTAAATATGCCAGAATCAGGGCACCTGGCTGACTCAGTCAGTAGAGCGTGTGACTCTTGATCTCCGGGTTGTGAGTTCGAGCCCTATGTTGGGCATGGAGCCTACTTAAAAAAAAAAAAAAAAAAAAGCCAGAATGAATACTAATCTTTCCCCTTCCTCTAGAAATTCTACTAAAATCTCAGAAAAATCACATGCTTGATGAATAACCTAGCACATGTGTACAAGTATACAAATCTGTAGGACTGAGTCCTTGGAGAACTGCTGGTTCAAAAGATATGTACATCATAATCGCCCTGTAGAAGCTGGACCAATTTACACTACTACTGCAGTGTGTAAGAGGGATTATCTCTCCACATCCTAGGAAACATAGTACATTGAAAACTTCTGAAAGAATAAAGAATATAAAGCCATAAAATTATGGGGGAAAAAAGGAAAAGAAGATGAAAAAGAAAAAAAAAAAAACAGATCAATCAAATAGAAAGCTTTCAAATAGAAAAGCTCCACCTGACTGGCTCAGTCGGTAGAGCATATGACTTTTGATCTCAGGGTCATGAGTTCAAGCCCCACACTGGGTATAGAGATTACTTAAATAAATAAAAACTTAAAAAAAAAAAAGAAAGCAGAGAGACTGGAGATATGATGATTAAATGCAATGTGGTATCCTGAATTGGATCCTAGAACAGAAAAATGACATTAGTGGAAAACTGTCAAAACCCCAAGAAAGTCTACAGTTAAAAGAAGAAAACAATAAACGATGTGTTTGTATGTCCTTAATAAAAATTCCCAAAAGGATGTTAAAGAAATGTTAAAATAAAGTGTTCTTCCTCACTGGGAAACATTTGAGCCATGACCCCAGCCTTGGGGGGCACCTGAAGGAAGGAGTATAGCAGCTGAAGGTCTCAGAGACCTGGCTTCTAGTCCTGTCTCTGCATCCCTTGGCTTACCACCTCATCCAATTCTACTGTGGGGATTAAATGCTATGATTTGCCAAATATTCACGTCACAGGCTTAGAACCACAGGCCATCAGAGCTGAAGAAACACCAAAGGGAAGGGACTTGCCAAGGCCACATAATGACTTGACAGAGCTGAGAACTGAGGCACTCTCCCAGGTTGCACCACCACTATGCTTATTTAACAAGCAGTTATACCACACTTATTATGGGCCAGACATCATTCTAAGTGCTCTGCAATATAACTCATTTGATCCCCACAGTTATTTAAGGTAGATCTAGGATAATCCCTTTCCAGATGAAGAAAGTGAAGAACAGAGGGGATAAGCAACCTGCCCCAAAGCACAAGAAAGTGGCAGAGCTGGGATTCAAACCCAGGCCACCTAGCTTCAGAGTCCCTACTCTAAACCGCATGAGGGTGGAACTCCCTGTTTCCTAACTTCTGGAAAATAATGCAAACCTAGGGTATTCTGAATAGAGAGTTTTATTTTTATATCTTATGCTTTAATATTTCCATATCTGGTTAATAAATGTAATGTCTCTTATCTCAACAAACCTTACTGTATTTGCATCTATATATTTTTTAAAGATTTATTTTATTTATTCATTCATTCATTCATTTATTTTAGAGAGGGAGGAGGAGCAGAGGGGAAGAGAGAGAGAGAAAGAGAATCTTGAGCACACTCCCTGCTAAGCACGGAGCCCGATGCTGGGCTTGATCCCACAACCCTGAGATCATGACCTGAGCCAAAATCCAGAGTTAGACACTTAACCAACTGAGCCACCCAGGCACCCCTATTTATTTAGTTTAGAGAGAGGGAGAGAGTACACGTGAGCAGGGGGAGGGGCAGGGGGAGGGGCAGAGGGAGGGAGAGAGAGAATCCTCAAATAGACTCCATGCCAAGTGCAGAGCCCTATGGGGGGCTGGATCCCAGGACCCCGAGATCATGACCTGGCCAAAATCAAGAGTCAGACGCTTAACTGACTGAGCCACCCAGGCACCCCGGCACCTATGTATTTTTTAATCAAATGACATTATTGTAGAAATTTCTTAAAAGGTTAAATTACGTACAATACTAACCTTCAAAGTCCTCAGTTTCATCAAAACAAGAACCATGAAAATGCAAGGGACTTTTCTTTTTGAAAGCATCTTACAGAGAAATTAAATAATATTACCATCTCTTTCAGGGGTAAAAATAACAGTCACTTCTGCGTAAAGATAAGACCGGTAGGTCAACTCAGTCAACAATTGACAGAGCCAACCAGTTAAAACAGTATCTAAATACAGGGCTTGCCTGAAGGTTCTGATGACTGGTTCTGCATCTTGAAAACCTTTTCTGACACAAGGCAAAACAAAATCAGAGTTCTGTTCTCTTAATGACTCATTCCTGAGGGGATCTCAGCCAAGGGGGCAGAATTCCCCTGAAATCCTGACATCCCTGGCCAGCCGGAAAGCACTGACATGGGTCAGCAACACTTGTCTGCACAAGCAGTTTGAGCTTCCCACGTGCTCCCTACCGCCCATGCCTCACCTTGTTACTACGCTGAAAGCTTCCTGGAGTGACCTGATTTAGAGCTCCTACAGGTGGGCCAGTGATTTCCCTAGACCTGCATGGCTGACCAGAAATTTCATTCCTACCTTAAGGGCTTGGAAAGGGAAAGGGAACCTCTCCTGGAAGGAGGCTACATGTTTCTCTGCAAATGAAGAGCAGAGAAAGGCCCGATCTAGTCTACCCTGAAGAAAGCAGGAGGGCATCAGACTTTTCAGGGATCCCTTCCAAGAAAGGGAGTCAGGAACCACTTGCCAGGAATAAATGCTATAAGGATTTTATAATATTGTAAAATACCAGGAGTCTTTTCACTCATCCATGTTTGATCATTTTATTTTCAGCTCTCTGCAGTCATCAGAAAGGGATGGTGAGCTACTGACAAAGTAACCAGTGGGCAGGGGAGAGCCAGGAGACCAGTCAATGTTAGAGGAAAAGGTGCTCCCTCAGAAAAAAAGAGGTGACGGCACCTCAGCAAAAAAGGCTACAGGCCCAGATCCCTAAAGAAGGAAGGGATGTGCTGGAGCCGGGCTGGGTGTGACACATGAATCTAGAAGCTTAAATAACACAGGCAGCACCAAGACACTGCCGCATTGAAAGGACAAGCGGGGAACACATCACCATGTGGGCAACACCTTACCTAGATCCGCCATCCACTGGACCAGCATGTGGACAAACATGGCCAGCACGTTGCCCCCATTGAGTGACGCTGCCACCACCAGGTAGGTCCTGTCAAAGTACGGGAAGTAGGTGACTGGAGCCGCAGGGTCTGGAGTCTGCGCCGGCTGGAATCCTGAAGGCATGGAGGTTGCCAACTGAACTGAAGTGCTGATGTTGAGAACTGGGGTCCAAGGAAAGCAGAAATTAGGCCTGTCCGGCTGACTCAGAGGTCACAGGTCACAGTAGGGCAAGGGGAGAGTGTGCTGGTTTAAAAAAAAATGTTTTCAAATTCTTTGAGACTCCTCCTTTCAGGAGGTAGAGCCTAACTAACTTCCCCCATCCTGTGAGTGTGGGCTGGACTTGGGGACTTGCTTCTAATTGAGAAAATAAAGCAGAAGTGACCCTGTGTGACTTTGGAGCCCAGGTCATAAAAAGGCACTGCAGCTTCTGTCTTGGATCACTTGCTCTGGGGGAGGCAGGCACCATGTCATGAGCAGCCCTGCGGAGAGGTCCATGTGGCAAAAAACTGAGGCCTCCTGCCAAAGCTACGTAAATGAGCTGAGAAGTAGATCCACCAGGCCTGGTCACGCCTTTGGATGACTGCAGACCCAGCTAAGCAACAGCTTAATTGCAATTCCATGAGAGACCTTAAACCAGACCATCCAGCAACATCCAGATTCCTGACTCTCAGAAACTATGAGAGATAATAAACATTTGCTGCTTTAGGCTACTAAGTACTGGGGTGATTTGTTACACAGCAATAGACAACAATGTACAGATAGTAAGACCTCTCTCAGCCCAAGTATTTGACTCTCTGGGGAGGTTTCATTCATTTTTAGCAAGTGCCACCTCCTTCTCATATCCATGGTGTTTTTCTTTTTTTAAAAAAATTTTTATTGTTATGTTAATCACCATATATTACATCATTAGTTTTTGATGTAGTGTTCCATGATTCATTGTTTGTGCATAACATCCATGGTGTTTTTCTTAACCTCCTCCACCAGCAGGGGAAAAGCTCCCAGACTCAGCACGGAGGGAATGATTTTCTCCTCTGGATTGAGGCCAGGGCCTATGGACTGCCCTGCAAGTCTCTTCTCTTCCATTTCTCACAAGACCTGGCCAAAAAGCCTGTTCTTCTCAGTCTGTTGGGGTCTGAAATAACTTGAGATCAGCATGTAACTTTCCTACCTACTAGGAGGTTGGAAGCAAGGAGACTGAAAACAATCTTGGAAAGCCAATAACCTTTACTTTCTGCCACATCAAGCCTTTCACCATGACTCTATACCAGAAGCAACATGCCCTCCACCTGTCCCCTCAAGTGGAGGTGTCAAGGACGGAGGCCACCCAACTTTGCCCATGGACACAGAACAAGTGAGCACAGCCAGCAGACCCAGTCTGGAACCAGAGACTACAACCAGCTCAGTGAAGAGGGAGCCCAATACCTACTTTCTTCCCATTTGACTAGTCCCTCACTTACTACAGAGAAAGCACATTTACATCCAGGCACAGGACAGCCCTCTGTCAAGGGAACAGCCTACGATTTGAAAACCACCAAGGTAGAAAGAGCCAGGCTCTTTATAGGCATCATCCCAGTGTGTCACCACAACTGTCCCATGAGAAACATATCATTGCCCTCATTTTGGATGATGACAAGGGCTCAGGAAAAAAAAAACAACCTGCCCAAAGTCACACCGAAGGAGAAGAGGGGCTAAATTCTCACCCAGGCCAGTGGGCTGGACTCCAAAGTCCATGTGAGTTCCTTGACATTCACACTTTGAGATGAAGGGATATGGGCAAGAGATGCCATATTAGGAAAATTAAAAGTCACAGAATAAATTTAGCATATTTTCCTGAAGCATTGATTTTAGTTTCACTCATTTGTGGAACATAAGCAATAGCACAGAGGGTTACAGAGAAGGGAGGGAAAACTGCAGGGGGAGAAATCAGAGAGGGAGATGAACCATGAGAGACTCTGGACCCGGGGAAATGAACTGAGGGTCTCAGAAGGGAGGGGGTAACAGGGTGATGGGTACTGAGGAAGACACAGGTTGTGATGAGCACTGGGTGTTATATGTAACTAATGAATCATTGAACACTGCATCATCAAAAACTAATGACGTACTAATGATGTAATGTATGGGGATTAACATAACATAAAAAAAACTAATGATGTACTATACAGTGGCTAACTGAACATAATAAAAAAATTAAAAAGGGGGATGCTGACATATGAAAAAAAACTGGGGAGAAAAGGTTTTGAACAACTGTTGGCCTTAAGAGATTTTATCACATATATGTGCAAACAAAATAGGGAGAATTTCACTTTTCCCTCTCAGCTAATTTTGAAATTATGAATTTATGAATAATGCTGCTAAGAACATCTTTGTGAAGTGTTTGTGTGGACATGTGTCCAGTTCTCTTGGGTGTGCACCTAGGACTGGAAATGCTAGGTCGGGTGCTAACTCCATGTTTCACTTTTGAGGAACTGCCAGACTGTTTTCCAAAGGGGCTATAGCATTTTACAATCCCAGTAGCATGTTCTTACATTTTTTAATGGTTAAGAAGAAATCAAAAGGAGAAGAAAATTTCATGACACATGAAAATGCTATGAAATTTGTATTTTAGTGTCTATAAATGAAGTTTTATTGAAACACAGCTATACCCCTATTCATTTATGTATTAGCTATGGCTGCTTCATGCTTCAGCAGAGTTGAGTTGTTAGGACAGAAACTATATGGCTTACAAAGCCTAAAACATTTACAATCTGGCCCTTTACAGAAAAAGTTTACCAAGCCCTGCCCTAGACTGCAGCCTCCACCTCACTGTGACTCTTTTACCCTGAATGCAGAAAGACTGCACTCCTAATCAGATCGGATGGAACTTCCATTGACAAAGACACAACAAAAAACCCTAATCTACTAATCTACTTTTTGGGTCACGGAGTTATGCAGAAATCAGCCAACTAGAGAGAGTCAATTCCCTTACCTGGCCCTAAAGAAGAAAAACACAGACTGTGGTCAGGGACAGAACTTGCCCTGCTGGATTGTAAGCTCCAGGAGGGGCTTCACCCGCAGGGAGGAGGCTGTTTTTCATGTTCACAGAAGAGTGATCAACAGGATGCTGAGGCTGCTGGTTACAGGTGCCCCTTGGGCCCTCACACAGAGCTGGAGCTTAGGAGGCACCAGTAGAAGTCTGAGGAGCCAACAAAAGAAAGACTTACCTGCATCTGTCCTTTTGGCCATACAGGAATAGACGGAGGCCTGTAAATCACCCAAGGCCACGCCCACCCGTGTCCCCTGTGGGATTTCAAACCAGGCACGGGAAGTTCTGCCCGCCACGCTGCCGGCCTCAGCGATGTCTGGGAGCAGGTGCACGGGAAAGCCTGAGGCCCTCAATCTGCAATCCAAAAATGGACAATGCATTTACCCGGAGCTGGATTTTGGGTCTTTGTTGTTTCCAGGAAGCTCAGTGAAGGAAAACCCTACAGGACACACATACAAGAAAGGAGGGTAGAATCCAGTGTTTTGACAGAGGGCCTCTGTGGCTTTTTTTAAACCATGAGAAACAGACTTGCATTTTTTAAAAAGTGAACACTGGCTTTCAAAAGCTTGGGACTGGCCTTCCAGGGGCGAAAACCACCAGTTTAAGCAGGGGTGATCAGGAAGAGTCAGAAAGAGCCAGATGTCACCACTATCTGGCCTTCTGTGTTTGAAGGGAACATACTCTGCAAAGGGAGACAGAGTTTCAGCACAGTTATAGTCAGTTAGCACCGGCCAAACCAAAGTCAGACCCATCAGTCTCCTGAACACCAACTGCATTCATCACTCGGGGTTAGTAAACAGGGGACTGTCAATTTTACACAACATGATAGAAAGTCCTTTACCTGAACTACCAGGTGCTTTTTGTTTTTTTACAGAGCTCAGAATTTGGAACCTGAAGGAAGTGAACTTAGAGGGCACAGGATTCCTGGATCTGAAATGGCAAACAATTCCTTAAAAAGAACTTTAAAAGACATCCCTCAAGACTACTACTTTCACTTCCTAACCTTATTTTAAAATTTTATTTATTTATTTATTTAAAAGATTTTATTTATTTATTTGACAGAGAGAGACAACAGTGAGAGAGGGAACACAAGCAGGGAGAGTGGGAGAGGGAGAAGCAGGCTTCCCGCTGAGCAGAGAGCCCGATGTGGGACTCGATCCCAGAACCCTGGGATCATGACCTGAGCCAAAGGCAGACGCTTAATGACTGAGCCACCCAGGCGCCCCTTTATTTTAAAATTTATTACACTGACAGTTGTTCTTTGAAAGCTGCAGGCTCGGTCCGAGTCATAGAGAACGGGGGAGCCCAACCTAGGTCTGGGCAACTGTAGGGGAGCAGGACAGCAGGGTGTAAGAGATGTCCCCCTCCAAGGGTTCACTTATAGCCAGGCCCACCCTTGCCTGGTGACTGGACAGGCTAAGGGGCAGGGGAACCTGATTCCTAGGCTCTTGGAATCTTCCACTATTGTTCCCAAATGGGAAAGCCCCACTAAATCTCTCACATTCGAGATTCTGGCCGTTAGCCTGGAGCCAGCTTGCAAGGATATACTCACATTTCCAAGTTCCAGCTTTGGCTCTGAGTGTTGAAATATCCCCAGCTAGCAGCATTCTGGTCGCACATCAGTGATCTTGGCAAGCCACACAGCATGGCAACCACATAGTCATGGATGGTGCCAGCAGCATCGTAGGACTTCAGGAACTCTGGGCTAGTTTTCATATCAAAAACAATTCAATGTAGTCCAATAGCAACTTGAAAGCCTGTGCCCCACCTAGCTGCGGGCAGTGAAATAGACATGGCGTAGCTGGGTGGCAGCAAGCAACCCCACATGCTGAACTTCCCAGGGTGAGGACTTCCCAGCCACTCAGAGCAAAGCTGGCTGGAGTCGGCCTTCAGGGAGTGGTCTCAGGGGAGGATGCACCACGCTTGAGAAAGCACAACACTG
Organism: Zalophus californianus; assembly: GCF_009762305.2. NCBI lineage: Eukaryota > Metazoa > Chordata > Mammalia > Carnivora > Otariidae > Zalophus > Zalophus californianus. Next base: position 13,709,033 of record NC_045610.1, on the reverse strand, counting down.
GCTGTTCTCAACAGCCCTGACCCCACCATGAACTTACCATGGAACCCTTGGCAAGTCCCTTGCCCTCTCTGCCTTTTTCTTTCCCCCTCTGGTTTAGAATCAGATAACCAACAAAGAGCCTTCTGAGAAATGAAGCAGTTCTAGACCAACTCTAGGTCTTGCAACCATACCCTGTGCCAGGCCACCTCACTGAGGGATGCTCCAGCAGATGAAGTGATGCTGACCGGCTGGAGGTACAATCCCCTGGCCACTCTCATTTCCCTGGAAATTCAGCACCCGATTAAAAAATCAGTTGTCCATACCTATTCTTCAAAAGCCAGAAGATGGTTGCACAGCCAAACCCTGAGGCCACACTGAGATGGGACTCTGGCTGGGGCAAAGAAGCCAGGAACCCACTGCTACACCGGCCATCCTGCCATGTGACCAGGTGGCTCACGGCTCCGGGCTCAAACACAGGAGAGGGCCCTCCCTCTGTCCATTCACAGCCTGGAACAAAGGAAATTACCAAAAACAGAGAAAAGAACACCCGACCAGCAGCAACATGTCCTTGCGACCACTCTGCTAGTGAGGTTACAGCAATGATAATGCTTCACTCACGCACGTGGGTTCTGATATCAGAGCACCTGGGTTTAACACCTGGCTCCACCACCAATAGCTGTGTGACTCATGCCAAGTCACCTACTCCCCCCATTTATCCCACTTCTTCTATGTTCCCTTTAATTCATTTTTTTAAAGTTGATATTATATCCCCTCCCACCCTGTAAGAAAAGAAATTTGGCACACTCAAGTCCCCTGGTCTCTGTCCTTCCAACACTTATCATGATAATATTAGCTAGACTTGATTCTGGATGATGGTGGATATATTTTCTCTTTTCCTTTGGTCTTAGCTAATTGATTTTTAGACATCAAACTTTACTCAGGAATCTGGCCATCTTTACTTAATTTTTCTCATTTATCTCTTAAAATCTAGTTTTTTTTTCCTCTGCTCTTATTTAAATATTTTACCCCAAACTAGTTCCAGTGTAGTTCGTTCTGTGGCAAAGCATCTAGAAGCCTACATGGCTCAGAATATTTTTGAAGGATGGCTGTGATATTCTAGGTTCTCAGTTCCCTTTCTTCGATACTTAAAAACACTTTGTGGATCTGTGATAGATTGCCACAAATTCCTTGCTACTCCTCCCATTAAGGGGTAGAGTCTAAATCCTCTTTCCTCAAATCTAGGCTGGCCTTGATGATTTGCGAGAGCAAGAGAATGTGGGGGGAGTGACATCCTAGGACTGCCAAGTCTAGGTCATAAGAAGACTTGCAGCTCCCACCAGAGCCTCCTGGAGCACTCACTCTGGGGGAAGCCAGCCACCATGTAAGAAGTCCCACTACCCTGAGGCCACCACGCTGGAGAAACTATGTGGAGAAATCACATGCAGGCATCTAGCAGTTCATCCTCAGCTGAGTCTAGCCTTCCAGCCTTCCCCACCAAGGCATCAGGCACTGAGTAGAGCCACTCTGGAACCCTCCAGACCAGTCTGTCCATGAGGTGAATACTCCCAGGCAGCCTCCGTCAACCCCATGTAGAGCAGCTCAATCCAATATGTAGAAGTAGATCATACAAGATATGATAAAATAGTTGCTGTTTTAAGTCATGGAGTTTTGGAGGTAGTCTGTTATGCAACAATAGAAAACCAAAATATGATTCCATTGCATTTTTACATAGAATGTGGCTGCTGACAACTATCTAGTCAATCTGCTTCTAATTTTTATATAGGATCTGGTTTTTCACTCTGTGAGTTTTTGGAATTTTCTTTGTCTCTGAAATCCTAAAAAGTTCACTATAACATATCCAGCTGTGAGGTTTTCCTTCTCTCTCTTCTTTGACATTCTACGGGCACCTTTGGTCCAGACTGTTACATCTTATTTTGTCAATTATGGTAAGTAAATTTTCTCCATTAATTCTCCAAATATTTCCACTTTTATTTTTCCTTTTCTGGATCTCCTAGTAGTCAGATGCTAGTGCTTCTACTTGTATCTTCAATATCTTACCTTTTGTTTTATATTTCCTACTTCTTTGTTCTTTTCTTCTTCCTTCTGAGAGGTTTCCTAAATTTGCATCTTTCATTCTCTAATTTGTTCTGAAGTTCTATCCATTGTTATTAATCCCATCTATTACATTCTTTATTTCAACCATTTTATTTTTTATACCTAATATTTCTACTTGGTTTTTTTTAATGTTTTCTTCTTATTGTTTCTTGCTAATATTCTCCTTTCATATATTTTAGTATGTACGTCAGGCTAATTTTAAATTCTTAGACTGTCCATTCTAATAGTTCTACTTCTGAAAGAATCTCCATCTGGGGTGCCTGGGTGGCTCCAAGAGCATCCAACTCTTGGTTTCGGCTCAGGTCATGATCTCATGAGTCATGGGATCGAGCCCCGTATCAGGCTCTGAGCTCAGTGGGGAGTCTGCTTGAAGATTCTCTCCCTCTGCCCCTTTCCCCACTCACACTTGCTCCCTCTCCCTCTCTCCCTCTCTAAAATAAATTAAAAAATAAATCTAAAAAAAAAATCTCCAATTTTTTTCTTGTGAAACAGCTGTGAACCTGAAATGTCTTATTGTCCTGGTCCCTGAACTCATTTTGTTCTGGGAGTATTGGCTACTCTGTCAAGCAGTGTAAATGAGCCAGACCTCAGTCCCTGCCAGTTCCCAAAGGTCTGGGGAGGATGGATGAGACCTGGGGTGAATCCACAGCTAACCCATCCCACCCTGAAAAACATCTCTTCAGGTCAGGGCTTCCACTCTGCCCCCCAGGATGAAACAGTGTTTTGAGGATCCTTAGATTATAGGTCACCAGCCCTGTGATTTGGGGAGAGACACCTGCTTTTCTCCACTGCCTTGATTTTATTCCTGAAGACACCTTGCTATGGACAAGGTGCTGCTTGTCCCAAAGCCATGACAATCCAGGGGATCGAGCAGTTCCTTATCCTCCCACAGGCAAGGCTGGTTGCCTCTTGCCCCACACCCAAACCATCAACCAACACACACCAACTCCAAGTAGCCCCATCACCCTAGGTTCTCTCACAGTGTTCTCCCCTTTCCTTGGTGTTTTTCTCTTACAATTCTTCTGAAACCAATCTTGGGGGAGAGAGCCAACAGTTAAGCTAGTTCAGCAGCTTGGTGGCAAGTGTATCTGGAAGTCCAGGGGTGGAGGACACTTATAACTCTTTCCTGGGTCCTGGTATCTCTTCCTGCCATGTGTTGACTCTGCTGTCAAACTAGTAGCAAGGGGAAGGGTTAGAGTTAGGGTTAGGGTGTGTTGTGTGTGTTGTGTGTATAGGGTTGTGTGTATTAAATGAGTTAACACATGTAAAGCATTTAGAACAGTATCTGACACAGTGAGGACTCAATTAATGTTAGTGATGATAATAATGAAAATGAACCTTTACCTTCTAAACTCTGTTGATGGTCTAAGACTTCCAACAGTCTTAAAGAAAGAGAATACACCCCCCCCACACATATCTTTTGTTCTCTCCTCTCCTCATACAAGGGAGATTTCTCACACTTCCACACAATATTAATATAACCACTTCAGCAGAATGGGAAAAGAATGTTGACATTAAGTGCCAGTTGAGAAAAGTTATCAACAGCAAGAACACTCCAGACCCAATGGACAGAGATGGGAATCTGGCTCCATGTGACATGAGGTGGCCTCCAGATGAGAACAATGCCTGCCATGAAGCAAAGCAGGGCAAAGCCCCACATGCAGCAGTTTCATGGCTATACCTGATCTCAAGTCCCAGATTTGGGAGCCCAAACCATTACATTTTCTTATAAATACATTCATTAAGAACCAAAGAAAGAGGGGCACCTGGGTGGCTCAGTTGTCAAGCGTCTGCCTTCAGCTCAGGTCATGATCCCAGGGTCCTGGAATCGAGTCCCACATCGGGCTCCCTGCTCGGCGGGGAGCCTGCTTCTCCCTCCCCCCCACTTGTGTTCCCTTTCTCGCTGTGTCTCTGTCAAACAAATAAATAAAATCTTTAAAAAAAAGAATCAAAGAAAGAGACTTAACTGCCCCTCCCCCCTGGGTTCCAGGCCATGAAACATCCATCCATTCATTCATTCATTCATTCATACTTGCATGATTGAATGACATGTGTATTAAATATCTAATATGTATTAGGCACTGGTTCTAGTCCCTGAGAATACAGCAATGATCAAGGAAAAGTCACTACTTTCATAAAGCTTATACACTAGGGATATAGACTATAAACAAGCAAATATATAATACCAGATACTTTTCATTACTGTGAAGAAACATACAGCAGTGATAGATATTTGGAGGTGATCAGGGAAGTCCTCTCTAAGGAGGAGGGACCTGAATGGAGTAAGGAAGTGGGCCATAAGAATGTCTAGGGACACATGCTGCAGGTAGATGGGTCAGGGCAAAGGATCTAAGGGATCTTGTCAGTCTCTGTTTGGTATCCCTGGCCGACAGCCAGAAAAGCAGAGGCACGTTACAGATCATGCACCTAAAGCACATTAAGTTTTACTTGGGGTGAAGGACTCCTCAAGGCAGTGCACCTTCTTAACTGTATACTACATCTGTACTTAAACTTCGAGCTGGATTCTTATCCCAGCCCTAAACCTGGATCTCTACAGCTTTTTTCAACGCCTGTATCTGCTTCAAAACTCTGGTCCTTTTTCAAAGAAAAAAAAATTTTGGACTATCATTTTTATTTTGTTTGTATTATAAAACAAATATGGAGTTCTTACCATGTACCAGGTAGTATTCAAAGCACTTCAAAAATATTAATTCATTGAATCTATATAATAGCCTTATCACATAGGTATGATAATTATTCCCTTTGTACAAGAAAAATGAAGCACAGAAAAGTTAAAAAAAAAATTGCCAAAGGTCCCATAGCTACTACGTGGTAGAACCAGGATTCTCAGTATGAGATGTTCAGATATTAAAGATAATTCTCAGTATAAGATGTTCAGATACTACAGATAAAGCCAAAGGCCTGCTTATATCCCCACCTGGGTCCCAGCCCCCTTCCTGTCCGTTAGTCCTTGTGGGTAACCATCTAAATAAAGTTTTACATATTGGGTTTGGTTTGGTTGACTTTATTTTGTTTTTGTCTGTTTTTTAAAAACAAATAGCACAAACACAACATATTGGGTTTGGTTTGGTTGACTTTATTTTATTTTTGTCTGTTTTTTAAAAACAAATAGCACTATACTGTATTTCTTTCTCTAGGCGTTGTTTTTATCATCCAACAAATGTTCTGGAGTTCCTTCCATGTCAGTATACATGAATGCACTTTATTCTTTCTAACTACTGCATATCCTTCTGCAGCACGGGCACACCAACATTTATCCATCCATTCCCCTGAGGTTAAATGCCAGTTTTCACTACCATAACAAGAAGGCAAAGAACAACCGTGAGTAGGCATCCTTACGCACATCCATGTGAAAGTAATTTTCCCGAGCAGACTCCCAGTAGCAGAGCTGCTGAGTCATTGCAGCTCTCTTATTTTTAACAGGTCCCATCAAACTGCCCTCCAAACGGCTATGCTAATTTACACTACTACCAACCATATTTTAAAAAACCAATTTTCCACCCCATCTGCCAACTCTTGGCATTTTCAGACTCTGATTTCTTATAATCCAGTGGGTAGAAAATGATCTCTCTTTGTTGTTTTCATCTGCACTGCCCTAATTACTAATGACATTGAGCATCTCTTCACGTGCTTATTAGCCACTTGTATTTCCTCTTCTAGAACTGCCCGTCTCGGTATCCTTTGCCCATTTTCCACAGAGCCACTTGTCCTTTCTTTGTTCTTGGTTTTTTATTATGTACCCATATTCACACTAGCAAATGTCTTCTCCTAGTCGGCTGCTTGCCTTTTAGCTTGGTTTTATGATCCCCACTTCTCTCCTGCTATTACTGAGCCTGGAAATGGAGTCTACAGGTGTAACCACAGGCCTCTCAGAAAACACTCTCACTGCCTTTCCTCTCTGCCCGCTGGCTGGCCTCTGCCCTTGTGGAAGCAATTAGCTCTCTGCTCAGCTCACTGGTGCCTGTCTGTGTTGACGGCCTTGATTGTGCCCTGGAGGATGAGGGCTTCGTCTGCTCGTATCTATGTCTCCCGTGGGGTCTAGCATGGAGCCTTATATATTGTAGGTACTGAAGCCAAACTAATCTATGGCCACCATTAAAAACACAATGACTTGATTCCAAATATGATTCACTCTACTCTACTAAGCAAGTATTATCATCGTCAAAGAGTGGCTTCCCTCCTTCCCAGAAGCAGAAAACAAAACAAGGAGGCATGTGGGCTGGCTCAATGAAATATTAAGCAGCTCTCTCCAACAATGTGGGCAATGGTTTGTATGGTTGTTACAGAGTCCAGGAAACTGGCAGAAAGGGAGGTGTATGACCAGACCACAATCTTTAGATCTCTGTTGTCCTCTTCGGGAAGGATTTTAGTATTAAAAGGACATTTATTCTCATTAATGCAAAATTAAGGAGTTTAAAAAGCTTTTACAACCTAGACTCCCTCTGAGAGGCCAGCTCTAACACCCTAATCAGCCTTCTCCTCCAACTACTAATTAGAGCCAAGCAGCTCCTGTGGTTCCCAAACAGCCTAACAACAGGCAGACAAGAAGGAGGGAAGGAGCAAGAGATCCTGCACCGGCTTCTACAGTCACCCAGGCCCTCCTGGGGACTGATCAAAGGATGCATCGCTAGACATCTGTCACACTGGTGAGAGACAGGTCACCACTCACTTGGCCCAGGAGAACTGAAATCACTAACTCTCCAGGGAAAAAGTAGTGAATCCAATGTTCAAATCCCCTGAACTACAGCCCCCAAAGTAGCCATCCATCCTCTACTTAAAATACCTGCCATAAAATGTTGGTAGCTTTGAAGGTGGGTGATGGGTATGTGTCGGTTCATAATATTCTCCCTACTTTTATGTCTGTATAGAATTTTTTAATAGTTAAAAAAAGGCTTTTTAATGCTTGCTGTAACAGAAACTCATAGCATCCTAATCCTTCCTTGGACATTCTTTTGGGAAGTTCCTCCCTTCATTGAACTACTGCACCCACCTACAGCTCTGGTCCTCCTAGAGGCCTTTAAGAGCTCAGTGTCTAAAGTCAGACCAACCTGGGTTCAAAAGCTGGAGTCACCACTTGCTGCCATTTGACCCTCAGTATATTAACTTCTCTGAACCTTCACTTTTCATCTGCACAATGAGGACAATAATGTAACCTACATCATAAAGGTGTTGGGAAAGTTTGATGAGATCATACAGGTAACACTTTTAGCCCAGGACTAAGCATGTAAAGTACTCATTGTTATTTTGCTGGCTTAATAAGCCTCCTCCTGGAGGCCAAACAGAACAGGTCACCTACTTCTGCATGTGGTAGACCTGATAGAAGACGACCAACTAAATAAAACTCAGCACCTGGAGCCCATAAAAAGGATGCCCTGAAATTTAAAAATCACAAACATCTGTGATTATGGCAAACAACAAACATTATGCCCAAATTCAAGTTTCCTCTCTGTCTTGGCATCTCCTTCAACTACACTAATCCTTAGTTGTCTGCATTTGATGCTCTGAGACACCAACAGAAATAAAGAGAAAGTTGTGGAAAATCCACTCCACTGAATCCTACAGAGAATCTGAGAGAACTCGCTTTTCCCTCACCCTATTTATGGACAGTGTGTGAGTGGAGAGTTCGCTTACTCCTTACACATTTGTACAAGAAAGGATGCACACAAAATACAAGAGGCCGTGTAGGCCACTTCGTTCCCACTTCAGGGTGACCTGATCCTTCAGAGGAGAGTCCTCTGCAGCACTTTACTATCCCACAGTGATTGCTAGGAGCACAAAATCATCCCCAGGGCCCAGCATACCTTGGCCTGTTTTCCAAAACATGACTCCATGCATTTGTCCTGACACTCCAATGCCACAGACGTCCTGGAGCAGCTGCCGAGGAAGGGCAGCAAGGCACTCATTTAGGGCTTGGATGATTCTGCTCACATCCTGCTCCCGCCCCTGGAAACAGAACAGGACATGGTGGGCAGGGGCACACAGACAGGAGGGAGGAGGACAGAGGCCTCCAGGAGTTTCCTGGGTAGTAGCTGCCGAGCTAACTGCACTGGGGTCCCTTCCAGGACCCACTGACTGGCCTCAGGGGTGCCATGTGGGACTGAGGGTTCTCCACCACCTCCAGCAGGGCCTGGAGCAGGAATGTGGTGATCAAGACTCCACTCCCTCCCCGCACAGGTGAGGCGCTGCTGCAGATTAGGTTCAGAAATGGCCAAGGCTCTGCTCTCCACTGTGGGTGAGTCTGAGCTGGGGAAAGCACTGCTTCTGCCATAGAGGAATGGACAATCTAGCAGGGAGGACAGCAAAACACAGGAAAGACCGTAATGGAAGAAGAAGTTAAGGGTCTATCACAAGGCACATGGAGGGTTGGGGTAAGGGAAGGATGGAACACAGCAGGGAGAAACCTGGCAGGAAAGTTGTAGCCAAGCAAGGCCTCATGGACTAAAGCACTTTGGGACAAGCTCTAGCTTCTACTTGGACTTTAGTTCATCCATGTGGCAAACATTTCCTGAGTGCCTAAAGGGCCAGGCCTTAGACTCGGAAACAAAACACCCACTAGGCAAGGCAGGCAAGGAGGTAATGTCGAGAATACCTGGGCAGAGTGTCAGGGAGATGGTCCATGCAAGGGGCTGGCAGGAGATGAGGCTATAAAAGAGGACAGGCTGAGCCCAGTGGGGGACCTCGAGCCCCAGGGTGAGGGGCTCCTCCTAAAGCCAATGGGGAGCACCTCGGGCTCTCTGAATGGGACAGTACCATCATCGTAAGGTTAATTAGGCAATGGTATAAGCTACCCAGAGAGAGACTGATAGTATAAAGAGATTTTTGGGGGCTGGAAATGAGATTCAAGAAAGTCAGGACCATCGTTTCCTGATTTGCCTTTCTTCTGATTTGCTGCCTCCTTAAGAATTTCTCTAGGCAGAATAACCTTGAAAAACAAAGTCATGAGAAATAAGGAGAATCAAACAGCATACTATTATCTATAAGTCCCAAGAGAAAAAATATGAATAGAATGCAGGATTTGAAAAAGGTTAAAGGTCTCTGGAATCAGAAGCGAAAACACATTTAGGTATGTTAGAGATAACGAAATGCCAAAACAAATTAAGCAGTGAATCCAAACGGGTGGGAGGTCCAGACTAATGTAACATTAAAAGTAGGTGACTCACACCAAAAAACATTTAGGTTCCATGACCATCTCTTCTTTCAAATTATGAAGTCCCTGTTAAAGACTAGAAATCGGACTCCAAGATCCCATCCCATCCCAGGAGATGCCTCTAATCAGTAAGAAGTCTCAAAAAACTAAGGAGGCCACCACAAAATATACACTTGGAAAAGCAACCCAGATGACATAATTGTTTTCTCGATGATTAAGTAGATTTCAAGTAGATTCCACACCCAGTGTGGAATGACCTTGAGATCAAGACCTGAGCTGAGATCAAAAGTCGAACACTTAGCCAACTGAGCCCCATGATTAAGTAGATATCAAAGAATTCAAAATCAAGAATTAAATATGCATGTTTAAAAGAGTCATACCTATCTGATTAACATTTGTGCTTAAAGAAACTTCTGAGTATTTGGTATTTTAGGTAAATTTATATGTTTAAGAGAATTTGGCCTAGGTACCTCTGTAATTGAGTAACTGATCTAGATTTGTGATTATAAATTCAAATCTCACTACTGTACATTTATAAAAGGATTTTATTTTTTTATAAAGATTTTTACTTATTTATTAAGAGTGAGAATGGTAGAGAGAGAGCATGAGAGGGGAGAAGGTCAGAGGGAGAAGCAGACTCCCTGCTGAGCAGGGAGCCGGAGAAGGGACTCGATTCTGGGACTCCAGGATCATGACCTGAGCCAAAGGCAGTCGCCTGACCAACTGAGCCACCCGGGCACCCTATAAAAGGATTTTAAACATATAAAACATTTAAAGTTTACAAAGCTATCCATTTAACTTATTAGATTTACAAGAATTATTTAAGTGTTCTGAAAAGCTTTGGGTCAGGCAACTATAATACGTGTGTGTGTGTGTGTGTGTGTGTGTGTGTGTGTGTGTGTATAACTAATGTATAACTAAGGTACTTAACTGAAATGGCATTATTATTCAAAGGTCCTCAAAATTGATAGTTACATGTTAGACTTATAAATGAAAACAGCTTTGGGCGCCTGGGTGGCTCAGTTGTTAAGCGTCTGCCTTCAGCTCAGGTCATGATCCCAGGGTCCTGGGATCGAGCCCCGCATCGGGCTCCCTGCTCCGCGGGAAGCCTGCTTCTCCCTCTCCCACTCTCCCTGCTTGTGTTCCCTCTCTCGCTGTGTCTCTCTCTTTCAAATAAATAAATAAAATCTTTAAAAAAAAGAAAACAGCTTTATAGGCTAAATTTAAAAGCTTAAGAACTAGGGTTCTGAATTTAATAAATTGAATACTTATTTTTATTTCAACCAAAGTAAAATGTTTCTGGCACACAAATTGTCTCAAGGCACAAAAGAAACTTATACTTAACAACTAGAAGGACCCATGGAAAACTCAAGCCCCAGGCTACCCTGCCCAAGGCAGAACACTGTCTTCACCTCCTTGGGACAAACCCCTCACTTGCCCTGTCAGTCTGCCAGCCTTGGGCAGGGGAACTTTAGGTTCCAAACAAGCATGAATAAAGGAGCAGAAAAAAAGGAAGGTGAGGATGGGTAGGATGGGGGAAGGAGTGCAAAGACAGCACAAATCATCTTCCTGAGGGTGCAGCCCCAGATTCTAATAGGACTCTTTATATATGGGAGAGACTATGGCAGAACTGACTGGGCAGTGAGAGACCAGCAGAGAGGAGGTGCATAGCTGTGCACCTGAATTGAGATGTGTTGGGAGTATAAAATACATACCAGACTTCAGATTTAATATGAAAAAATACACAATATCTTATTAATAATTTTATATTAATTAATATATATTGAAATGATAGTGAAGGGAGGAAGATGGCGGAGGAGTAGGAGACCTGGCTTTCGTCTGGTCTCAGGAATTCAGCTGGATAAGGATCAAACCATTCTGAACACCTACGAACTCAACAGGAGCTCGAAGAAAAGAATAGCAACAACTCTCTGAACAGAAAAGCGACCACTTTCTGAAAGGTAGGACGTGCGGAGAAGTGAATCCGAGGCGATATTCGAGAGGATAGATGGCGGGGGAGGGGGCCTCCGTCAGCCGCTTCTGGCAAATGCTAGAGCCGCATAGCACAAAATTGGGGGGGGGGGTAAGCCGGCTGCAGAGACGGAGCCGAGGCGCGGGCTCTCAGCTCGGGGTGGCCATAAACTGTGATCGGTGACAGTCAGGCCACTGCTCCTCCAGCAGGGACCCAACAAGCGGCAGAGCCGGGGAGACTCCCCTTCCCCCCCCGGGAGGAGCGGCGCGGGAGCGCACCGCAGGGAGCTGCTGGGTTTGGAGACTCCACACGGGGTCAGGTGCTAGAGATAGAAACGCTCGGTCACAGGCCGGGTGAGCACGCAGTGCGGCCGGAGACCGGGAACACGGGAGTGACTGCTTTTCTCTGGGGGCGCACTGAGGAGCGGGGCCCCGAGTTCTCGGCTCCTCCAAGGCAGAGACTGGGAGGCCGCCATTTTCACTCTCGTCCTCCAAAGCTGTACCGAGAGCTTGCAGGGAACAAAAGCTCCCAAGAGCAAACCTGAGCAGATTGCTTAGCCCAGACTGACAAGGGTGGGGCAGTTCCGCCTCCGGCAAAGACATTTGGGAACCACGGCAATAGGCCCCTCCCCCAGAAGATCAGCACAAACAACCAGCCAAGACCAAGTTTACTGATCAAGGAGAACGGGAGAACTCCAGCGCTAGGTGAATACTACACATAGAATTCATGGCTTTTTTACCATGATTCATTAGTCTTTCAAAGTTAATTTTTTTAACTGTTTTTTTCTTTTCTTGAATTTTTCTTTTTGCCTTTTCCAACCAACATCTTATCAATCCCTTTTTTTAAAAAACATTTTTATTTTTGATTTGTAGAGTCATATTCTATCCCTTCATAGTAGTTACCTTTATTTTTGGCATATATATATATATGTAAGTTGCTCTCTCTTTAAAATTTTGAAATAGTTTCTTCTAACATATCAAAATATATCCTAAATCTCTAGTGTATGCCTTTTTTCCATTCTCATGCCTGATCACATTCTCTTCCCTTTTCTTTCTTTTTTTATCCTCTTTATTTTTTCAAGCACCTTCTGATCAATTCCTTTTTTAAAATTTTTTATAATTTTCATTTTTACAGTCATATTCCATCCCTTCATCGTATCAACCCTTATTTTATACATATATAAGTCTTTCTTTAAAATTTTAGGAGTCACTTTCTTCTAACAGACCAAAATACACCCAAAATCTAGTGTGTGGCACTATTCTATGAACCAGCCTGATCATATTTGATCATATTGTTTTTTTTTTGTTTTGTTCTGTTTTTGTTTGTTTTTATCTTTATCTTTTTTTCTCTCTCTCTCTCTCTTTTTTCTTTCTTTCCCTTTCTTTTCCCCCAGTTTCAGGTCTCTTCTGCTTTGTTTAGAGTATATTTTCTGGGGACGTTGTTAACCTGTTACCATTTTGTTCTCTCATTCATCTATTCTCCTCTGGACAAAATGACAAGACGAAAAAAATCACCTCAACAAAAAGAAAAAGAGGTGGTACCGTCTGCCAGGGAACTACTCAATATGGACATTAGTATGATATCAGACCTAGAGTTCAGAATCATGATTTTAAAGATACTAGCTGGGCTTGAAAAAAGCATGGAAGTTATTAGAGAAACCCTTTCTGGAGAAATAAAAGAACTAAAATCTAACCAAGTTGAAATCAAAAAGGCTATTAATGAGGTGCAATCAAAAATGGGGGCACTAACTGCTAGGATAAATGAGGCAGAAGAGAGAATCAGCGATATAGAAGACCAAATGATGGAAAATAAAGAAGCTGAGAAAAAGAGATAAACCACTACTGGATCACGAGGGCAGAATTCGAGAGATAAGTGATACGATAAGATGAAACATTAGAATAATTAGGATCCCAGAAGAAGAAGAAAGAGAGAGAGGGGCAGAAGGTATATTGCAGCAAATTATAGCAGAGAACTTCCCTAATGTGGGGAAGGAAACAGGCATCAAAATCCAGGAGGCACAGAGAACCCCTCTCAAAATCAATAAAAATAGGTCAACACCCCGACATCTAATAGTAAAACTTACGAGTCTCAGTGACAAAGAGAAAAATCTTAAAAGCAGCTCGGTAGAAGAGATATGTAACCTATAATAGTAGAAACATTAGATTGGCGACAGACCTATCCACAGAGACCTGGCAGGCCAGAAAGGACTGGCATGGTATCTTCAGAGCACTAAACGAGAAAAATATGCAGCCAAGAATACTATATCCAGCTGGGTGTCATTGAAAATAGAAGGAGAGATAAAAAGCATCCAGGACAAACAAAAACTAAAGGAATTTGCAAACACGAAACCAGCCCTACAAGAAATATTAAAAGGGGTCCTCAAAGCAAAGAGAGAACCTAAAAGCAGCATAGACCAGAAAGGAACACAGACAATATACAGTAACAGTCACCTTAGAGGCAATACACTGGCACTAAATTCATATCTTTCAACTGGAGCACCTGGGTGGCTCAGTCGTTAAGCATCTGCCTTCGGCTCAGGTCATGATCCCAGGGTCCTGGGATTGGAGCCCCACATCGGGCTCCCTGCCCTGCGGGAAGCCTGCTTCTCCCTCTCCCACTCCCCCTGCTTGTGTTCCCTCTCTCACTATGTCTGTCTCTGTCAAATAAATAAATAAAGTCTTTAAAAAAAATTCATATCTTTCAATAGTTACCCTGAATGTAAATGGGCTAAATGCCCCAATCAAAAGACACAGGCTATCATTGGATTAAAAAACAAGACCCATCGATATCCTTCTTCAAGAGACTCATTTTAGACCCAAAGACACCCCCACATTGAAAGTGAGGGGGTGGAAAACCATTTACCATGCTAATGGACACCAAAAGAAAGCTGGGGTGGCAATCCTTATATCAAACAAACTAGATTTTAAAACAAAGACTGTAATAAGAGATGAGGAAGGGCACTATATCCTACTTAAAGGGTCTATCCAACAAGAAGATCTAATATTGTAAATATCGAGGCCCCTAATATGGGAGCAGCCAATTATATAAGGCAATTAATAACAAAAGCAAAGAAACACATTGACAACAATACAATAATAGTGGGGGACTTTAACACCCCCCTGACTGAAATGGACAGATCATCTAAGCAAAAGATCAGCAAGGAAATAAAGACTTTAAATGACACACTGGACCAAATGGACTTCACAGACATATTCAGAACATTCCATCCCAAAGCAATGCAATACACATTCACCTCTAGTGCCCATGAAACATTCTCCAAAATAGATCACATCCTAGGTCACAAATCAGGTCTCAACTGGTACCAAGAGATTGGGATTACTGCCTGCATATTTTCAAACCACAATGCTTTGAAACTAGAACTCATTCACAACAGGAAAGTCGGAAAGAATTCAAATACATGGAGGCTAAAGAGCATCCTACTAAAGAATGAATGGGTCAACCAGGAAATTAAAGAAGAATTAAAAAAGTTCATAGAAACAAATGAAAATGAAAACACAACTGTCCAAAATCTTTGGGATGCAGCAAAGGCAGTCCTGAGAGGAAAGTATATAGCAATACAAGCCCTTCTCAAGAAACAAGAAAGGTCTTAAATACACAACCTAACCCTACACCTAAAGGAGCTAGAGAAAAAACAGCAAATAAAGCCTAAACCCAGCAGAGGAGAAATAATAAAGATCACAGCAGAAATCAATAAAATAGAAACCAAAAGAACAGCAGAACAGATCGACGAAACTAGGAGCTACTTTTTTGAAAGAATTAACAAGATTGATAAACCCCTGGCCAGACTTATCAAAAAGAAGAGAGAAATGACCCAAATCAACAAAATCATGAATGAAAGAGGAGAGATCATAACCAACACCAAAGAAATACAAACAATTATAAGAACATATTATGAGCAACTCTCTGCCAGCAAATTCGATAACCTGGAAGAAATGGGTGCGTTCCTAGAGATGTATCAACTACCAAAATTGAACCAAGAAGAAATAGAAAACCTGAACAGACCTATAACCACTAAGGAAATTGAAGCCATCATCAGAAATCTCCCAACAAACAAAAGCCCAGGGCCAGCTGGCTTCCCAGGGGAATTCTATCAGACATTTAAAGAAGAATTAATACCTATTCTCCTGAAACTGTTCCAAAAAATAGAAATGGAAGGAAAACTTCCAAACTTGTTTTCTGAGGCCACCATTACCTTGATCCCCAAACCAAAGACCCCAACAAAAAGGAGAATTACAGACTAATATCCTTGATGAACATGGATGCAAAATTCTCACCAAAATACTAGCCAATAGGATCCAACAGTACATGAAAAGGATTATTCACCACAGCCAAGTGGGATTTATCCCTGGGCTGCAAGGTTGGTTCAACATCTGCAAATCAATCAATGTGATACAATACATTAACAAAAGAAAGAACAAGAATCATATGATCCTCTCAATAGATGCAGAGCAAGCATTTGAAAAAGTACAGCATCCTTTCTTGATCAAAACTCTTCAGAGTATAGGGATAGAGGGTACATACCTCAATATCATAAAAGCCATCTATGAAAAACCTACAGAGAATATCATTCTCAATGGGGAAAAACTGAGAGCTTTCCCCCTAGGGTCAGGAACGCGGCAGGGATGTCCACTCTCACCACTGTTATTCAACATAGTATTAGAAGTCCTGGCCACAGCAATCAGACAACAAAAAGAAATCAAAGGCATCCAAATCAGCAAGGAGGAAGTCAAACTCTCACTCTTTGCAGATGATATGATACTTTATGTGGAAAACCCAAAAGACTCCACCCCAAAACTGCTAGAACTCATACAGGAATTCAGTAAAGTGGCAGGATATAAAATCAATGCACAGAAATCAGTGGCATACCTATACACAAACAACAAGCCAGAAGAGAGACAAATCAAGGAGTCGATCCCATTTACAATTGCACCCAAAACCATAAGATACCTAGGAATAAATCTAACCAAAGAGGCAAAGGATCTGTACTCAGGAAACTATAAAATACTCATGAAAGAAATTGAGGAAGACAAAGAAATGGAAAAACGTTCCATGTTCATGGATTGGAAGAACAAACACTGTGAAGATGTCAATGTTACCTAGAGCAATCTACACATTCAATGCAATCCCCATCAAAATACCATCCACTTTTTTCAAAGAAATGGAACAAATAATCCTAAAATTTGTGTGGAACCAAAGAGACCCGTAATAGCCAGAGGAATGTTGAAAAAGAAAAGCAAAGCTGGCGGCATCACAATTCCGGACTTCCAGCTCTATTACAAAGCTGTCATCATCAAGACAGTATGGTACTGGCACAAAAACAGACACATAGATCAATGGAACAGAAGAGAGAGCCCAGAAATGGACCCCCAACTCTATGGTCAACTCATCTTTGACAAAGCAGGAAAGAATGTCCAATGGAAAAAAGACAGTCTCTTCAACAAATGGTGTTGGGAAAATTGGACAGCCACATGCAGAAGAATGAAACTGGACCGTTTCCTTACACCACACACAAAAATAGATTCCAAATGGTTGAAAGACCTAAAAGTGAGACAGGAGTCCACCAAAATCCTAAAGGAGAACACAGGCAGCAACCTTTCGACCTAAGCCGCAGCAACTTCTTCCTAGAAACATCGCCAAAGGCAAGGGAAGCAAGGGCAAAAATGATTTCATCAAGTTAAAAAGCTTTTGCACAGCCAAAGAAACAGTCCAAAAAACCCAACGACAACCAACAGAATGGGAGAAGATATCTGCAAATGACATATCCGATAAAGGGCTAGTATCCAAAATCTATAAAGAATTTACCAAACTCAACACCCAAAGAACAAATAATCCAATCAAGAAATGGGCAGAAGACATGAACAGACATTTTTCGAAAGAAGACATCCAAATGGCCAACAGGCCCATGAAAAAGTGCTCAACATCGCTCTGCATCAGGGAAATCCAAATCAAAACCTCCATGAGATACCACCTCAGACCAGTCAGAATGGCTACAATTAACAAGTCAGGAAACGACAGATCTTGGCAGGGATGGGGAGAAAGGGGAACCCTCCTACACTGTTGGTGGGAATGCAAGCTGGTGCAACCCCTCTGGAAAACAGTATGGAGGTTC
The DNA here is from genome assembly GCF_009762305.2 of Zalophus californianus. Lineage (NCBI taxonomy): Eukaryota > Metazoa > Chordata > Mammalia > Carnivora > Otariidae > Zalophus > Zalophus californianus. The sequence goes on along the minus strand of NC_045610.1, from coordinate 13,691,669 downwards.
CTCAAAAAGTTGAAAATAGAGCTACCATACAATCCAGCAATTGCACTACCGGGTATTTACCACAAAGATACAAATGTAGGGACCTGAAGGGGTATGTGCACCCCAATGTTTACAGCAGCAATGTCCACAGTAGCCAAACTGTGGAAAGAGCCAAGATGTCCATCCACAGATGAATGGATAAAGAAGATGTGATATAGGGCGCCTGGGTGGCTCAGTCGGTTAAGCGACTGCCTTCAGCTCAGGTCATGATCCTGGAGTCCCGGGATCGAGTCCTGCATCGGGCTCCCTGCTTGTCGGGGAGTCTGCTTCTCCCTCTGACCCTCCCCCCTCTCATGTGCTCTCTCTCTCTCTCTCTCATTCTCAGTCTCTCAAAATAAATAAATAAATATTTTTTTAAAAAAAGATGCAATATATATATATACAATGGAATATTTTGCAGCCATCAAAAGGAATGAGCTCTTGCCATTTGCAACAACATGGTTGGAACTGGAGGGTGTTATGCTGAGTGAAATAAGTCCATCAGAGAAAGATATGTATCATATGACCTCAGTGATATGAGGAATTCTTAATCTCAGGGAACAAACTGAGGGTTGCTGGAGTGGTGGGGGGTGGGAGGGATGGGGTGGCTGGGTGATAGACATCGGGGAGGGTATGTGCTATGGTGAGCGCTGTGAACTGTGCAAGATTGTTGAATCACAGATCTGTACATCTGAAACAAATAATGCAATATATGGTAAGAAACCAAAAAAAAGAAGATAGCAGGAGGGGAAGAATGAAGGGGGGTAAATCGGAGGGGGAGACAAACCATGAGAGACGACGGACTCTGAAAAACAAACTGAGGGTTCTAGAGGGGAGGGGGGTGGGGGGATGGGTCAGCCTGGTGATGGGTATTAAAGAGGGCACGTTCTGCGTGGAGCACTGGGTGTTATGCACAAACAATGAATCATGGAACAGTACATCAGAAACTAATGATGTAATATGCATGGTGATGGTGATTAACATAACAATAAAAAATTTTAATAAAAAATAGAAATGATAGTACATTGGATACATTGGACTAAATTAAATATGCAATTAAAATTAATTTCAAGTGTTACTTTTAATACTAGAAAACTGAAAATTACAGGTGTGAGTCACATTTGTGGCTAGAATTCCTTTTGGATGCTGCTAAAGAATTCCCACACAGCCTCAGACAGTGCGTCAATCCAAGACAGAGGAGCCACTGTTTCAAATGGGCCCAGGGTGGGTGAGTTGCATAGGTGGGGATGGTGGAGGAGGGAAATGGGCCAGGTGGAAGTGAAGACAAGGGGGCAGTCAGTGTTCAGCAATTAGTTCGAGTTTTAGTGGTGAATGTGATCAGGGAGTAGCTCTCAGACAATGGGTATACCCACACTGTAATAGGAAAAGTGCTGCCCCCATTCCTTGGTTCAGAATATCCATCCCTCTACAACCAAATGAAATCCTAAAACTTTAGATTTGAGAAAGAACTTAGAAATTCATTCAACCTTCCTCCCCCACACCCCTCTTTTTTTTTTTTAAGATTTATTTATTTATTTGAGAATACGAGAATGAGAGAGAGAGAGAGCACACGAGAGGGCGGAGGGTCAGAGGGAGAAGCAGGTTCCTCGCCGAGCAGGGAGCCCGATGCGGGACTCGATCCCGGGACTTCAGGATCATGACCTGAGCCGAAGGCAGTCCCTTAACCAACTGAGCCACCCAGGCGCCCCCCCCACACCCCTCTTTACAGATGAGGAAACTGAGGCCTAGAAAGAAGAAATTAGTAACTCAGAAATGGTCACAGAGATTCCCTCAAAAATCCTGGTATTTTAAAGTTGCAAATACCTAAAAGCCTGACTTTCCATACAGCCGCCAAGCTTGACCTTGGTGTATACACTACTTCTTAAGAGTAAAAAGTATGGAAGGAAAAGGAAAGGACAGAGTCATCAGGCATTTCTGTAGCTCAGTGGTCCTCACCCCAGGGGTGATGTTTGTCCCCTAGGGTACATTTGGCAATATGGAGACATTTTGGGGTGTCACAACTGGGTAGAAGGGTCTATTGGCATGTAGTACATAAAGGCCAGCGGAATATCCTACAATGCACAAGACATCTCCCCACAACAAAGAATCATCTAACCCAAGGTATGAACAGTGCCAAGGTTGAGAAATCTTGCTATAAATTACAGCAATACCGTTTGTCCCAGAGCACAAAACACACGTGGAGGATGCAAGGGGGGCGGCTATTCCTGGCCTCTCCTAAACCCCTCATTAGGCAGGTGTGGCACATGGTGTGCCTGTAAACACAGAACAGCCTGCTGAAGGCTGTGCGAAGCAGGGAAAGTAGTTTTCAAGAAGTGACCCTGTTTTGGGGCCCCTGGGTGGCTCAGTTGGTTAAGCTGGATATCCAACTCTTGATCTCAAGCCCAGGTCTTGATCTCAGGGTTGTGAATTCAAGCCCCGCACTGGGCTCCACGCTGAGCAGGAAGCCCACTTAAAAAAAAAAAAAAAAGTGGCTTTATTTCAAGAAAAAAGGGCAGTGCCTAAACCTACTCCCTGTAATCCCAGCTCTGCCGCTTACCCCCACAAGGTCAGAGCTGAACATGCCTCCATTTCATAGTCCATGTGGTGAAATAATCATTCTAAAATACCCTGATGCCCTCATCAAACTAAGTTTGAGTCTCTATGAAAATGCAAAGTGCTCCTGAACTCTTTACCCTCTGAAATGTTTCTGAGCAAGACGGACTCTGAACCCTAAAGAACTGAGTCTAGGTAAGTGGCAAAAGATTGTGAAAAACAAGCCCTTGGGAGTGGGGCTTAGAAAACTCAGGGTCAGGGCTGGAAAGCGCCTTAAGGAGGCCACCTATTTCAACTGGGAGAACAAGCAGAAATCCAGAAAAAAAAAAAAGTAATAAGGTACACAGAAAGTTCCTGGATATTAATTTCTATTGTCAATTAACTGAACATAGAGCTACCTTTTTCAGAGAATTAATAGAATCCAGCTCTAAGAACTGATGATCTTCCTGAACCCACATCTCCAAACAGATCCCAATGTGGCGAAATTCTCCATTTCTACCCTGTAGCTTTCACTAGACACTAGTTTTAATGTATAATGATCCGTCCGATCTTCTCCTGTCTGTCTGAGCAGTCCTTCCTCCAAGGTGTCTCAGCCTTTGGGTCCTGGTATCTTTGCTGACCAAGTGTTTGAATTCCCCAGTCCACCTGCCCAACGAGAAGAGCCGCCTAGGCCCTGATTCCACAGACCTAGTTCCTGAGGAAAACCCAAATTCTGCGCCGGGGAACAGACTGAATCCTGAACTTGAGGATACCAGCAGGTGTGAGGTTCAGAGGGGTCAAGAACAAGAGGGAGGCCCGAGGTCACACAAGGAGAGCAATTTCCCCAGATCAAAGTACAGAAAGTGGAAGGCGGAGAGCACGGGGATAGAGCGCCATTAAGCAAGGCCCCCAGACGCCAGGGAGCCGGATCGGGGTCAGCAGGTGGGAAAAGCTCCTGGGACGAAGCCTAACGGACCAGAAGGAGCTACAGCAGGCAGGCAGAGGCCAGGCAGGCTGGAGAAACCAGGGACACTTCTTTGGAGAAGATGGGTGTCGAGGAGGCCTCCTCTGAAGAGCACGAGAGCGGCTCCCGAGGCGGCGCCGCTCCAGGACACTGCCTCACCTGGGGCCCTGCAGCCGCGCTCTGGGCCGCCGCCTCGGCCCGCGCAGCCCGGGCACAGCTCGCCAGGACCACAAACCCCGATGGGTCGCCGGGCACGGCCTCCACCAAGGCCGCCTTCACAGACGTAGTGCCCAGGTCGATACCGAGAATGACGGGCCGCGCAGCCATAGCCTCGGAGCGCAGCGCAGCCGACGTCTGGGGGAGTGGCGCCCCCTCCTGCACGCTCCGGCGGGTTCCCAGGAGCCGAGGCGGGGCCTGCCCTTCAGCCACACCCAGCATGGAGGCTTCTGGCCTTCCCATTGGTCGAGGAAGGCGGAGCCCCGCGCGCCGTCCCGGCGGGCCCCGCCTATAGGCGAAGAGGCGGCGGAAGGCAGGACCTAGAGGGCCCAGTTCCACGCGGCGGCCGTTCTAAGACGGCGGAGCGCTCCCGCGGCCTCGCTCACCGTGGTATCGCGGAGTTCGCCGACAGGCACTGGGGGCTCCGGGAGGCTCTGTGTCCCCAAAAGTGGTTTAAGCCTCCCACACACCCGAGCCCCCATCCCTGCCAAGGCGCTGGGCCCCTCTGCTCCGCGCCGCAGCCCTGCCCAACTACAGTTCCCAGCGTGCATCGCACCGAACTCCGCTAGCCGAGAATCAGGTGGCTGGAGTCAGGTGACTTCTGGCCCGCCCTCACCCAAAGTCCGGCTGCCGGGGGAAGTCGGTACAGTCCAAAACGGATCCAGCGTCCGTTGTGGTCGCTGCCCTGAATCTAGAGGATCTCAGGTGAGCGTCGGCGCGGCCCCAACAGCCTCCCCCCATTTACCCGGCGGACCCCGAGAGGGCTAAAGACTGGCAGTGTAAGTCGGTTGAGAATCTTGCCGCGCGTCTAGTGCCCCTCCAGCCGCGCCAGGGTTCCATCACCTACAGGCGGTCCCGGCCTCGAGACACCAGACAGCCTCCGGGTTGGAAGGCCCGCGTGGTGGTGAGCGGAGGCAGGGGACCCTGGGCTGCCGAGGTGGTGTGGGTGGCTCTACTCCAGTGCAAGTCCGAGCCCCCTCCCCGCCTCCTGGTTAGTTGCCGCCTGAATCTGGGTCGCGGAGTTGGCGGATTACTTTGGAGAGAGGAGGTGCTGAAAAGCCCATTCCACGAACTCCCGTTGGTGTGCTCGGCGCGGGTCTGGGTTCTGGGGAACTGGGCAGAATGAGACCCCGCCCTGCGTTCCGGGGTTTTCAGGCAGGGGGAAGGGAGGACAACTGACTGGCTACCCTTTTCAACAGAATTGAGAAAAATAACCACCTGTGCTTTATGAGAGCTTGCTAGGTGCCCGAGGCAACGGTAGTAATCATTTTACGACATTGTTTCTCAACCTTTTTTCCTAATGAACTCCTCCCCACCACCATGAAGTTTTATTTAATACCACTGATTAAGTCTGTTTGTGTACTGTGGCCCTTTGGAGGGCCACAAGCCATGTTATGCATTTCATCTCATTTAAGTCCTATAATGTAATCCCACTGTCTTGTTTTCACATTAGGAAATTGAAGCTTGAGGAGGTTAAGTAGCACCCCAATGTCACACAATAAATGGGAAGCCCAGGTTCAAACCTGTGCAGTCTGTCTGCAGGGCACACATTCTTGACACTTGTCCTACAAGAGAAGGAGACTCAAGGAGTTCCAGGTTGTAAAACAATTGACAGGATTAAGTCAGATACTTGACAGGAGCTGGAGACCCCTGACCCCAGGTTGCTCTGGGGATGCATGGTTTGGGAGAGGGAGACCTCTTAAAAGGGTATCTGAGTGACGCCTGAGAGATAGAACTTAACCCAGGAAGAGGGGCATGCCCGAAAGAGCCCATTGTCGTGAAATTCTACATTTCTACCTTGTAGCATTCACAAGACATAGTTTTAGTGTATAACTATCACCCTGACATTTTTCTGACATTTTAATTTTAATCGACTTACCTCTCAATGTCTATCTGTCCTGGTGTCTTTCCTGCAAGGTATGTATCTCAGACTCTGGGACGGGCAGGCGGGGGCGGGAATTTTGCTGACCAAACATTTTAGTTTCTTAGTCCACATTCCACTCCTGCAGGATGAGAGAGGAGCTGGTTAGGCTTGATTCATATCTGATTTCTGGGGGAAAACCCAGACTCTACCCTGAGGGACATTCTGAATCCTGAACATAAGGACACAGGCAGGTGTGAGGAGCAGAGAGTGGCAAGAGTGCACGGGAGACCCGTGTTTACTCCACAGACACAGCAGAGCAATTCCCTGCAGGTCAGGGTACAGAAAGTGGGTGGTAGGGAGCACAGGGATACAGCACCAAAGGCAAGGGATCCAGAGGAGGCCAGAGACAGAGCAGGTCAATGCCAGCAGGTGGGAAAGCTCCTGAAGTAAGATCTAACAGATCAAAGGGAGCTGCCCAGGCAGAGAGGCCCCTGGAGGAGACAGGAACAGGCAGAGATCAGGCAGGCTAGAGTAGTCAGGAAGATGTCTTTGAAGGGAGGGGTGTACTAGGTTCCTTGAGGCCTTTGGGGAAAACAAATCAGAGAGATGTTTCCACACAGACCACTCCTAGCTCTCCCCATGGGACTCCCCAGAGGCTGTCAGGTGGGAGGGCCTAGGCTCTGCATGCCAAGGCAGCATGTACAGACCAAGTTAGAGATATCCATGCTGACCTGCCCCACCTTGACACGTGGTTCACCTGCTGTGCATTGGGGTTATAGGTGTTATGTAGTGCATCTCCCTCACTTAACCAATGAGTTTCCCCTGGGCTAATCTGGGGCTCCTCCCACACTGGGTCCCCATTATGAGTGATCCCTGCCAGTCCTGGAGAGGTGACACTTGTCAAATGGAAAAGTCTTAACCTGGTGTCAGTTGGTGGCATTGGCCCCTTTGGCTTTTGACCCAGGACAAGGAATGAAATTAATTTCCTTAAGGTTCATAAGTTCACAAAGTCAAATATCTGACCACAATTTGGATAACTTTTTGAAAAAAAGGACCCCCCCAGCCAATAAAACTACATTCTTTCTTTTGGTTAACGAGGTTACAAGAAGCAGCTGAAGAGGGAAAAATTTGGTGTTTGTCTCCTTCCTCAGAGTGGAGCCTTACACAAAACACTTAGCCTCTCTGAGCCCATGGCTCCACATATCAAAGAAAGCTATGTTCCGCACACCCCACCCCCCAGTCACCTGGTGATGCAAAGCATGTGAGGTCACTGGTGTGAGGTGAAAGCCCTTTATGAACTGTCTGTGCCATGGTCCATTTGTTGCTGAGCTGCTCCAACTTTAACCTGAACTTCTCTTCCTGTTTGTTTTTCTTCCTAGTTCTTTGAAATTGAGGAACATGATAAGGAGTTGGCTGATTATTTTTATCCTTCTTCCCCTGAAGCTCATAGAGAAATGTGGTGAGTTTAGAAATGGGTCATCAACTTTGTAAAGAGGGAGATGGTGCAATAGAGTAAGTAGCCAGACCTGTTCGTAGCCAAGGGTTTAGGATTGTCCAGACTGCATGTCTGCTGGCTCCTTGGCCAAACGACCACTGGGTGGTGGAGCAGACCCAGGTCTGGGGTTCAGGACTTTCACAAATAATTGACCTTCTTCCATGGGGTCCCTGTTACCTTTTCTGTACCACCAAAGTCAAAACTACAGAGCTTCAACAACTCCCTGTTCTGTGGACCTCACAAAAGGAATTATAGGTCCTAGGAGATGCTGCAGAAGCAAATGAGGTGGCCATCTTGTAGCACCTGGTTCTTCTGTCAGGTTCAGATACCTGAGGAGTCTGCCAGGCATCCCCTTGTAAGATGGAAAAACCTTTTAGAGAGAAACCAAGGAACAGGATGCAGCAGCCCAAGTGCGGCTAGGGGCCTCACATAACATAGGCTGGTTGTCAAAAAATACCTTGGGGTTTGGGCATCCTTGTGAGGTTTGTAAGAGCAGCAGGGCCGTTAGAGGTCTGCATCATTCTATCACTTCTTCCACTGCCTAAAACATTGCTGAAATTCCTTCCATGAAGAGGACGGAAAGTGTTTAGCACTCCTAGGATGGCAGGCTGGTTATTTTGATCATCAGCTTAGCTGTTGTCAAAAATCAAATATATCTTGGGGCGCCTGGGCGGCTCAGTCGGTTAAGCGGCTGCCTTCGGCTCAGGTCATGATCCCTGGGTCCTGGGATCGAGCCCTGCATCGGGCTCCCTGCTCAGCGGGGAGCCTGCTTCTCCCTCTCCCTCTTGCCTGCCTCTCTGCCTACTTGCTCTCTCTCTGTATCTCTCTGCCAAATAAATAAATAAAATCTTTAAAAAAAAATCAAATATATCTTGGGGCGCCTGGGTGGCTATCGGTTAAGCGTCTGCCTTCGGCTCAGGTCATGATCCCAGGGTCCTGGGATCGAGCCCCATGTCGGGCTCCCTGCTTCTCCCTCTCCCTCTCCGCTCCCCTGGTTTGTGTTCTCTCTCTCTGTCAAATGAATGAATAAAATCTTTTTTAAAAAATCAAATATATCTTGAAATCCCTAAGGATTTCAAATGACCTTTATACAAACAGTACAAATCCTACAGAAGCCCCCTGAGAGCTGTACACAGTGGCTGTACCATTTACAGTTATGTGGCCACTTGAAGGCTCTTCCAGATTCGTTAAACAATCAGTCATGTTACTTTGCAGTCACACCTTGTGAATAAACAATTTCCAAGAACGGAAAGGGGGTACCATGAAGCCTGGTGTTTCTCCATACGAATTCCAGAGCCCCATTCCAGACCTGCTCTGCACTGTCAGGCTTTAGATAAAGCCCAGGAAAGAAGAACACATCTGGCCACCACCGCCTCAGTTATACAGAGGGGAAACTTTGACCCAAAAAGTCTTCCCCAAAGTCACAGAGTCCCCAAAGGTGGGACCTGCATGGGATCCCTGCTCTGTTTTACTTCTTTGCCTCCTTTCCTGAATGTCATTGAAAAAGAGTAATGGAAACACCATAAAATCAAGTGACTAGAATTGGGGTTCTGAGCTCATTCTGCTTGTCTTCTCTTTCTTTGCTTTGGGGATTGGTCATCAAGGACTGTGGATGAGATGATCGGTCTCTGACTTCTCTGGGTGGAATCTTGAGGCACTGCCACCTAGTGGCAAGAAGCTGGGCCTTGGACCAGACAGGCCTGGGTTTGAATCCTGCCTCCATCATGTCTGAGCTATGTGGGCAAGGCGCTTGCCCTCTTGGGATTCTGTTTCCTTATATCCAAATTGGGAAGGATAATACCCACCTCTCACTGTTACAATAATTAGAGAATGGGGCATGAGGTAGAGTGGGTGGGATGGGGAGCACAGTGGAGGGTGCCAATAAGTATTCCTTTGAAAAAAAAAAAGACCCTTCCTTAGGGGAAACTTCAGTTGGTTTCATGAAGACTTGTTTGGTAATTCTGATGTGGTGTCCCAAGACTCTTGCCCAAGGGCAAACTTTAAAATGTGCTCTCTCTGGAAATTATGCCTGCTTCATAACTGCCTTCCATCTTGGGCTTGAAAATGTCCTACAGTGTTTACATGATGATGAGAACAGACACCAGCAATCATCTAGCACTCAGGCCACATGGGAAGTGTGTCACAAACACTCCCACACTGTGTCTTCACGGCCCCATGTGAAATACATAGTGCTGTTCTCCCCATCTTACAGGTGAGGAACTAGAGCCCTATAGAGAAGTTAAGAGCAAGGAAGGGACAAAGCCGGGATGGACCGTGTGACTTCAGAGCCCAGTCTCTCAGCTGCTAAGAGCCACTGTCTTCACTGGCTCTAAGTGAGGGGAAAGTAAACATTACCTGATCTGGTTCTCAGGCGCTCACAGCCTCCTCTTGTAAAGTGCAAAGAATATGGAAGAGCAAAGGCCATGCGGACCTCTCACCGTGACCACAGCCCAGCAGAACCTTCGGGCCCCAGAGGTTATGGGTTGCCCCAGAGGTGGGGGGTGCTGCCTGGCATCACTTTCAATATCTCTGTCCTGGGCACTGTCTGGTCAATGGTTTTGCTTCTCTGGTGTGGTCCTCAACTCTAGGTAGAAAGTAACATCAGGGACCTTAAGTCCTACTGCCCCCGAGCTGTGCAAGCCCAGAACAAAGCCTCAGGTTGCTATCAGACTGTGAAAAAGAAGGGGCAGAGTTGCAAAGCTGCCTCCGGGCCCTGAGGCTACACATAAGGGAGGGGTCGTCCTACTCAGCTGTGAGTGGGCCAACGTGGGGACATGCCCACTCGGTGGGATGCCAGGCAGGTGTGAGGAGAGTGCTGAGACTAGAGACCTCAGACTGTGGGAGTCTCAGCTTGGAGGCTTGCAGGTGCAGGTGACAGAGCATGTGTCTGCATTCATGTGTGCAGGGTTGTCATGGAGAAGGCAGCTCTCAGAGCCAGGCCCAGAAGTACAAGTTCCAGGCTGGCCAAATCCTTTGCAGGAGATGAGGTCACTATTCTTGGGAGGTGTTTAGGCAGAGGAAGGGCAACTTCCAGGTAGGAGTAATGAAAAAAGGGATCAGACAGTGGAGGTTATATCAGGGAACTTTTAAGTTCCCCTCCAACCTGAACACCTAAAACTTCAGATCTTATTTATCTTCTGCCTAGAGGGAACTGGGGAGAGAGAAACCTGGGCCCTGCCTGTAGCTGCTCCCCCTACGAGGACCATCCTAATCAAGTTAAGCTCGTTTCCCCTATGGGCTCCCTTCCTGCCCAGTCTAGCTTCATGACCACTCCTTAGTCCTTGCAGAACCCTGAAGGCCCTGAGGTAAGGGAGGTGAAGTGGACAGGGGCCTGGGGCTTTGAGTGCACCTGGGAGTAGGGTGGGGTGCAAGTGTGGGCTGCCCAAAGAACACAGGAAGAGGTCAGGGAGAGGCTCACTCGCTCTGGTTCTATGGCCAAGTTGCTCTGGGGTATTTGGCCTCCCAAACCTGCTTCCTCCCTCACTCCCAAGGCCAATTTGTCTACCTTATCCTGCATTAACACCTTAATGCCAAGAAGAAATCCTTGATAGTGAGATTGTGGTATACACCATTTTCCCCCCACTCCCCAGCATAGTCAGTCTCAGGAAGGGGATCAGTGAATGGGTTTGGCTAAGTTAGTACAGAGCCCACAGGGGTTCTTTAGAAACAGGATAGCTGGGCCCTGTGTGTCTCTGAGAGTACAGGAAGGGGCTGGACCAGTGCTGCAGGGCCATTTTAGCTCCATGAACAGAGGAGACCCCTATGCTTTCCCATCTGAAGAGGTAGTTCAGGTCCACATTTTTCAGTCCCAGATTGATGCATGAATTCCTGTGTGACAATTTTGGGGCTCCATTGTTCTAAAACTCTGGATAACTCAGCCTCAGACCTCTCAGTGGGGGAAGAAGCAGCTGCGGTGTTTCCTGCTCAGGCTTGTGTCTACCTCTCTCTGGCAGCAGAAGGGGAGAGAGCATAATGAAGGCTCAGGTTTCCAGGCCCATCACCTGCCCTCTCAGGACCTCCATGTCTTCTTCTAGAAGACGGGGGTTGTCATGAGTCAGAGCTCATGAGTTCAGATGTTGAGGAGCCTCATCCCAGTTTTTCCCTGGGAGCCTGAGTTCTCTGACCTAACAATTTGTCATTGGTTTGGGTCCTTCCAGAGTCGACAGTCGACCTCACTGTTCCTCCCACTGTGAAGCTGGAAAATGGAAGCTCAGCCAACATCAGCATCACGCTTCAGTAAGTTCCCGGGCCCAACTCTGTCATCAGCCCTGTTCATTCACCCCATGGCAGGTCAAGGCTGACCCCTGGTTCTGTCTGTTCATATTTCAAATGTGATAGCTTTGCCTCTTCACTTTAAGACAAGCCAGAGAACCCTAGGGACAGTGGATATTCTGTATGGTGGTATCAAGTCCCTTCTCTCCTGAGAAAATAAAATAAGCTTCAAAAAAAAAAAAAAAAAAGACAAGCCAGAGAAAGAGAGGTGATAGCAGGTGGTGTGCAGACTTAGGTCCTAGAGTCTCTCTACTCCCGGCCACTGAATCCTTGTTTCTGGTCGGAGGAGGAGGAAGCGGGTTTCCCCCTAGAGACATGAACCTTTTCCCCAGCTGAGAGCTGGCCTTGAGTGACCAGCAGTTGATGCCAGAGCTCAGAGTGGTCCCTTCCAAGGCTCTAAGTATCTGATGAGTGCCCTGAAGGTCAGGGGGCAAGGAGCTGTTTGGCAGCACTTCTGAGATCCCTTCTGAAAGCAGAAGTGACCTTATTGAGTGGATCCCATTCACGGTGACATTCCCGCTTGGCCTTTTCTGAGTGTCTTACTGGCGAACCTCTGCTGGTTCAGGCGTGAGGTGCTGACCTAGTACAGACTGCCAGAGAGCCTGCCTCTTCCCTTGTCCTTTACTGCTTCTCCCTACTCTTGCCAGCCGTGAGGATTCCCCAAGATCTAGAACGTTGCCTTTTCTCTTTACCTTCTCCCTTTTCTTCACCTCTCCTGGGAAGTCTGCTCTCAAACCAAAGCTTTGATAGCAACCTGCATTCCATCCCAGCTCCTGCCACCCCTCTACATGGACACCTTATAAATCTGACAAGCCTTCCCCTCACCACACCGCCCCTCTCCAGAATCCTCGAGTGGCTTTCCATGGCCTTCCAAATTCACTCCCGGTCTGTACATTCACACTTGAGGACACCACCAGCTACTCCCATTGGACATGTCTCCTGGCTTTCTGGGGACACAACGGTCCCTGCTCAGACCCGAGCCCTTTAAAGCCTTCTCTACCAGAGCAGATGGCATGGTCCTCTTGGCCTCTGGACACCTGATTTGGCAGTCACAACCTGTTCCCCACCTTCTCATGTTCTCACCTGGCCCCTGCGGGCCTCTTGTCTCCCAATACCAATGGAAAGCTCCTAGGAGCAAGGACCCCACCTCTACCACTCAGGGCCTAGCACATAGCACTTAATTATAATTGCTTGAGCAGTGACAGGCCCTATGTGAAATCCAGAGGGTTGGTTGAGATCTCACAGTGTCCAACTTCTCAGCAATAATCAGACTCTTATTCTCCACAGGCATCCATTAAATGCAACCTTGGTGATCACTTTTCAAATCACATTTCGTTCCAAAAATGTTACTATCCTTGAGCTCCCTAATGAAGTAAGTAATGAATTTTAACTGCTGGGTAATAAAATACTTTTTAAGAAAGTGCTTTTAGAAATAGGCCACCTTGTTTTTATACCGTGGGCTGCTCCTGTTCTGTTCCATCATTCTAAAAATCTCTGATTTTGGTTTTGTTCATCTCTTTGAGGATGGCCATTTTATGCCATGTAGATGGAATGAGGAAGGTGGTAGTAAGAAATTTGAGGCAAAAATGGTTCTGGGAATGTAGAAGAAATTCTTTCTTTCTTTCTTTCTTTTTTTTTTTAAAGATTTTATTTATTTATTTGAGAGAGAGAATGAGAGATAGAGAGCACGAGAGGGAAGAGGGTCAGAGGGAGAAGCAGACTCCCCGCCGAGCAGGGAGCCCAATGTGGGACTCGATCCCGGGACTCCAGGATCATGACCTGAGCCGAAGGCAGACGGTTAACCAACTGAGCCACCCAGGCGCCCTATAGAAGAAATTCTTAATAAGATAGCTTTCTAAAGCTTGGCTGCTTAGAGGGCATTGGCGGACCAGCAGTACTGTCCCTGCCTGAAAATCTTTTAGAAATGCAGAATCGTGGGCCCCATCCCAAACCTACTGATTCAAAACCTGCATATGAGCAAGATGCCCAGATGATTTAGGCCCACACTGAAGTTTGCAAAGCAGTCTTCCAAGATTCCATTGGTCGGAATGCCAAATGCCAGTGCCAAATGCCATCTAACAATAACTATTCATAGTCCTTATGCATTTATCTGTTAATATACACACTGCTTCTACCTTACCAACATTTGAGCAATTGCCAATTGACTAGATAAAAAAATATCAGTAGGGAAGGCAGCAATGTAGAGAATAAACAAGAGTTTAAAAAAAAAAATAGACAAGCTATATGCAGGGATAACGACGCAGCATGTCACGAGGCCCTGTGTGGTTGTAGAAATGGGCTGCAGGTTGGCTGTGAGGCCCCTGGCAAGAAAACAGTACTGAAGCATGTGATCAGATAAAGGGTGTCAACCCAGAAGGGCCTTGTGTGGGAAGGCAGTCCTCTCTCACCCTCTGGTGAACACCACACCTCATTAGACAGAGCCATTTCTCACAACTTTCCCCCTGCCCTGGGGCATGAAGCCTGCTACAGGGTAAGAAAAGGCATTGGTTCTTAGAGCAGACTGTGGCACCCAGCTGAGGTCTGGTTTGACCCACAGATCAAATTTAGAGTCTGAGGAATGACGCTGATCACCTAGTTTAGGGCCAGTAAAAGTCAAACACAATCTTAAGCAAAAAAAAAGCTGTAGAGAAGCCTACACTGTACGCTTCCTTGGGCATAAAGTGCAAACAGAGTCAGGGCCAATCTGTGGTGTTGGTCAGCATAGCAGTTTCCCCTTGGGGATCAGGTGTGACTGGAAAGGAGCAGAATAAAGCTTCTAGGGTGCTGGAAGTGTTCCATTTCTTGACCTGAGTGTTTGATCTTGGTTTGTGGTTGTTACTTCATCAAGCTGTGATGTGTGTACTTTTCTGCACATGTTATAATTCAATTTCATATCTATTTAATGGTGGATAACATTGTATGCCAACTATAATTTTTAAAAAATTATGTGGAAAGTCAAATCCAATTATAGAAATGATCTATATGGGTGCCAACCCACTCTCCAGGGGCCAACCTATACGGCCCCTCCCCATCCAGCTCTGAGCACTCCTATCTACTCCCCGTGCCTTTGGAAACCACTGGTTAGAACTGGGGGGTCAGGTAGTCTAGAAGCCTGACCCGTGAGCCTTGGATAAGGTACTCCCCCCATTACATCGCAGATTCCTCATCTGTAGACATAAGGTTAGTAATGTCTACTTGACAGGGTTTTGAGGATTAAAAGCTGTAGCAAGTATAAAATGTCTAGAATTGTATCTGGCATGTAGAAAGAAAGCACTCAGTAAAAAATAGTGATAAATTTCGCTGTAGACCTAAAACTGTTTTCAAAATAAAGTTTATTGGGGCGCCTGGGTGGCTCAGTCGGCTAAGTGTCTGACTCTTGATTTCAGCTCAGGTCATGATCTCAGGGTCCTAAGATCAAGCCCCGCACCAAGCTCTGTGCTCAGTGTGGAGCCAGCTTAAGATTTTTCTCCTCCCTCTGCACCTCCCCAATTGTGCGCTTTCTCTCTAAAAAAATAAATTAATTAAAAATAAAGCTTAATAATAATTTGAAAAAAGATAGTGATAGTTATGATTTCCTTTTGCCTCGTATCAGTTGATTTCCAGTTGGCCAGTTTTCTTCCTGCCTAGTTCCTGAAGGGACTTAGTGGCCACTTAAAATATACAACCAACATTGCCAAAAAAAAACTTGTTAAAGATAAGAAAAAGTAGCCAAGAGTAGTACATGTCATGAGGATGTAGCTTGCAAGAGGTGGGCCATGAATCAGACTCTGGGCTTTGCTGCAGCTGCTTATACCATTTCACTTGTTCTGCCAAAGCCCCCTGATTTCTGGAGCTAAAACCAAAAAGATGGTCCTTCCAGGGTCCTCATAAAGAAGCCACTGAATCCTAATGGCTGCATCCTCACAGTGCCTGTGGTATGGGTAGAGGTCTGGGGCCCAGAGCAATATCCAAGGAACAAAGAGGAGGAGACGGTTGGTTCAGGGAAGGTATCATTCTGCTCCCTGCCACACTTGGGAGATTTGAGAATGTCAGGGGGTGGGGGCGGGTGACTGGGAGATCAGATATTGCAGGCAGGCCTCCAAGTACTGTTTCTCGGAGCAGAGCTTTTGATAAGTGTTGGGCAGAAAGGAGGGTAAGAATGTTCTCCCTGACAGGTGTCTGTCTTCTGTTTTGTCACTTGGCAGCCACACTGGGTATGGGGCAGACATTGTTTGTGGGTATTAAGGAGCCTTCCATTATAACAGAAG
Source organism: Zalophus californianus (assembly GCF_009762305.2). Classification (NCBI taxonomy): domain Eukaryota; kingdom Metazoa; phylum Chordata; class Mammalia; order Carnivora; family Otariidae; genus Zalophus; species Zalophus californianus. The sequence goes on along the minus strand of NC_045610.1, from coordinate 13,676,061 downwards.
TAGAATAGCAGTCATGGTATTTATGGACACTGTGCCATTCATAGCAACCTTGGAAGGTAGACACTTCTGTTATCCCCTTGTACAGGTGAGCAAACTGAGGTCAGAGCTTGAATAACTTGCCTGAGATCGAGCTATCCCACCTTCCCTCGTAGTTGAGGCAGGGGAGGGCCTGAAGGCAGGGCTGTTGTTCTGCTCAGAACGTGTAACACGGGTATTGGGGGGTGGGGGCGCAAGTAGTTGGTCCAGTGTTTCTCCCTCCTGTTAGTAAGCTCTTGGAAGGCAGGGACCATGTGTGATCTGTCCCATCATTCCCTAGAGTGTAGCCTGGAGCTGGATACTCAGTGAGGTCCTAATAACTGTAGCACCAGATCGAATTCAGTTTTCTTAACAGGTTGTGGTGCCTCCCGGAGTGACAGATTCCTCTTTTCAAGTAACATCTCAAAATGTTGGACAAGTTACTGTTTATCTGCACGGAAATTACTCCAACCAGACCGGGTAGGCTGACCTCAGCCCACGTGGACCTTAAATGATAAGACGGGAGACAGGCAGTGTTGGGTACATGGGGGTTTCCCTCAAGCTCAGCCTCAGCTCATCTCAGTCCCCAAATTCTTTCTAGCCCGAGGATCCACTTCTTGGTTATCCACAGTAATGTCGTTAGCATCATAAACCAGGTGATTGGCTGGATTTACTTTGTGGCCTGGTCCATCTCCTTCTACCCTCAGGTGATCACCAACTGGAAGCGGAAAAGGTAACCTGCTAAGCTTTATGTGAAGTCACTTGAGACTAGTAAGATGAGAGGCATCCCAGAGAGGCTGTAGGCAGCATGGGTTCAGACTTTCCTCCTCTGCTCTTCTCTCTTCTTGCCCTTTCTAGAAAGTGTCCAGTGTGACAGCTGTAAGAGCCTGTGGCAGGACTTGCAGCTCCGGGCATTTGGTCTGTGGCCCAGTTCAGTTCCTCCATGTGAAAGCAACAAAATGGGGCTTTTCAGGGAAGTGGAGACTAGGCAGGGTTGGGGGAGTCCACCAAATCTGCTCTGTTCTTGGTCCACCCAGCCCTGGAGGAGTTAGTGGCAGGTCTGGCTGCTGTGCCGGAGCTGGGTCCTTCAGCCTCGGAGGCTAAGCTGCCCCACCCTGACTTTAAAGACAAAGTGGGCCTGGAGTTGTGTTTCTGCACACATCAAGAACTCAAGCTCTCCTGCAGTCACCCCCATCAAATGGGCCTCATAGGGGGCTGCGGAGCTGGGAGCCAGCGGGGGGAAGATGCTTCCTCTGTGGAGGAGGCTCAAGACTTTCCTCTGGGGCCAGGACTTGAAGAGGCAGGAGACGAGGGAGGGAGGGGGGGAGGAAGGTAACTGGTTCCCAAGAGGGTGGGATTGGGTGGCGTTGATTGGGGGATGCAAAGGGACCTGAGGACGGTGCTGTCCTTGGGAGAGCTGGGCCCTCCTCCCCATGCGTTGGGAGCTCTGTCCCCTCCCTCCCCCCATTCTCACCCTTTGCCCTGCTTTGTCTCTTCATTGCTCCCATGCCACAGTGTCATTGGTCTGAGCTTTGATTTCGTGGCCCTGAACCTGACAGGCTTCGTGGCCTACAGCGTGTTCAACATTGGTCTCCTCTGGGTACCCTACATCAAGGTATGGCACTGCCTGCCCACTGTAGCCCGGCCCCAGCTCCTTGGTAGCCTGGCTGCACCTCACCCCCAAGCTTCTCCCGACCCCTCAACCAGGAGCAGTTTTTCTTCAAATACCCCAATGGGGTGAACCCCGTGGACAGTAATGATGTCTTCTTCAGTCTGCACGCAGTCGCCCTCACCCTGGTTGTCATGGTGCAGTGCTTCCTCTATGAGGTGAGAGATGAATCTGGTGCCCACCCCACCTCGGGCTCCCTGGGCCAACACCCACCCTTACCACCTGTTGGCCATACCTCCCGTGTTACAGAAGACACAGAAAGTCAGCATCTACTTACTGAGGCTGAGAGAGTAGGCCCGGCCCTGTGCTCTCGGGACCCCAGGTCTGGGGTGAGGGGCACAGAGAGGCAGTGATGACCCAGCAGGCTGAGAGCTGAGCGGGCGGGGAGGACACAGGCGGTTCATGGAGGCCCTGGCATAGCCAGGGAGGAGAGGGAAGGAGGGCATCAAGGAAGTGGCATGGGGTTGTGGTCCATAGTGAAAGTGATGTTGCCATGGGGATGGGGAAGCGGGCCAGGGTGGGGCAGCCCCAGCTGGAGGACAGAGCTGTGAAGGCCAAGGAACAGCGAGAGGAACTATGAGCAAACGGGTGGATGGGGCTCGGAGTCTCCTGAGGGGTCTGCAGTGCCATGCTGAGGAGACCGGCCTCAGCTGGAGTGCTGGAGGGCTGTTGGGCATCTCAGCAGAGAAAGGCACCATTAGGCCGCTTTTCAGGGAATCACACTGATAGGTACGTTTTCTCTCACTGGATACACTGCTTCCCTCAGGGACCTCCCTCTGCACATGCAAGGTCAGCCAGGGACTGCTTGGCTCCTACCTTCACAAACTTTCTAGGTTTTCTTACCCTTTGCTTTGAGGCTTGGTGAAGAAGGCCTGCTCTGGGGAAGGGAGCGGTGAGGGATGGGTTCCAGAGATGATCAGGCTCCACCTGGATCATGGAATGAGGCACAGGCCTCCAGTGTGTTGCAGGCCACATTCCCAGCTCCTGGTGGCCTCCGAGAGGCACCCAGTTCTGCAGTGTGGGAACAGGAAGAAATGGGCTCTGGAAAGTCTAAGGACTGCAATAGAGACCCTGCTAGCGACAAGGGTGTGATTGGTACTGGGCTTTCTGTGCCCACCCCCGAACCCCTACCACCTACTTCCTTTCCTTTTCTCGGTCATCTTCAGCGAGGCAACCAGCATGTGTCCTGGCCTGCCGTCAGCTTCCTGGTGCTCTCCTGGGTCTTGGTGCTCATCACCGTGATTTTGGCTGCAGTTGGGGTAATCACATGGCTGCGATTTCTCTTCTGCTTCTCCTACATCAAGCTCGCAGTGACGCTGATCAAGTATTTTCCCCAGGTACTCTTCACGTGGCCATTAGCGTGAGAGGGATGAGACACAGGGCCTGGGTGCTGCTCGCATGGGGCAGCTTCTAGCTGGGGTAAGGAGATGTGCATGGAAAGCTGCAGTGGAAGGCATGAGCCCAGCCAGTGCAGGGCCAGGCAGAAAGCTGGCCATAAGCACTGCTGCTCTTCCCTGGAGCCAGGAACCACCTGAGGGTCAGTGTGGCGACTTCTCTGAGCTCATGCTCAGCTCTGAGAGTCAGGTCGTACGGGTCACTTGTCTCTCCATCCCAGTCTTTCCTAAGGACATCAGTTCTGCCCCCCATTGCTACAACCGGTGACCCGGACAAGCAGTGGCAGGATACTTGGGAAAGCAGCCCAGCACTGCAACCTCTGACCTCTGTCTCCCATCCAGAGATCCCATCCGGGGTCCACCTTAGGGATCCTCAGCATGCTCCCTCAAGTACTGGGTTCTATTCAGATACAGAGACGTAGAGTCCAGCACATCTTCCCCCTTAGCCCATACGGCCCAGGACCGGGGGAGGCGTAGGACAGCGGCCACTGGCGGGCTCCACCCCGGAATCTAGCCCCATTTCCCATGGAGGCGCCTCCTTTTCAGTTTCCCCAGTGCAGGGAACCTGGTATCTCATGGGCTCAGGAAGGAGAGCATTTGGGTCAGAGTCCAGGCCTGTCTCTTGGAGGGCTTGGAAACAGATCCAGGCTCTTAAGGATGAGGAGGACTTAATTTTGTGGGCAAGAAAGGAGGGGGCATTCTAGGCTGGGAGCAGTCTGCAGTCAGAGGAGTGTGGGAGGTACCAAGAAGCACTGTTGAAGCTAAAAAGGTAGGGTCAGGCCTTAGGGGGCTGGGGAAGAAGGCTTCGGAGTGGGCGGGGGGAGGTCTTGAGGGAAGTAGGGACCACAGTCCCTGAGTGTGGGAAGGCTTGGGCCTGGTCAACCCAGGAGTTAGGAGCTCCACTTGCAGATGTTTGGAATTGTCCCAAGACTAGAGAGGTGGCCACAAGCATGAAAGAGGGGGGGAGAGGATGAAGAAGGGGACTTGACAGGAGGCTGACTGAGGGAAGACCACTACAGAGGCCACATCCTCTTGGGTGATAGGGAGGTTGCCCCAATCAGAGAAGTCCAGAGGGTTCTGGCTTTGGAGGAAGGATGTGGGGCAGTGGCAGCAGAAAGTGGGGGAATGTCCAAGTGGACCCACCCACTAAACCTAGGAAGCCTGAGATGGAGTCTCCAGAGCCCAGCCAGAGCTGAGGGGGGAGTCACGTCTATTCTACAGATGGGGAAAACTGAAGTTAGGACTTCAGTAACACTCCCAAGATAACCTCCCTCCATAGGTGGAGCTGGGATGCCAGACCAGGAAATTGACTTCTAGCCCATGTTCATAAGCACAACATGAAGTCCAGGCTGAGTTTCTCCTTCACTGGAAGTGAGAAGAAAAATCAATTGCTAGAAAACCAGAATAGGGTTTCACCCCAGAACAGGGAAGGATAAAGATGGAGAAGCAACATCTCCCCCTCCTTTGCAGTTGTGAGGTGTGGGATGCGAGGAGAAGAGCTGTTGGCTGTGCACCCACATGAGACCCCGGGACCCGCCCATACTGTTCCCTCTGCTGGCGGGGACTTGTCAGAGCCCAAAGGTCACTGTGTTCCTTGATGCCGAGGCCCAAGCACATGAGTGGGAGGAATGAGAGCTGCTCTTGTTTGGAGTGACGGTCACAAGGTCTAAGAGGCAGCCACCCAGCCCCCTCACTGCCGTCGTTCTGTCTGTCTGACCCAGGCCTACATGAACTTTTACTACAAAAGCACCGAGGGCTGGAGCATTGGTAACGTGCTTCTGGACTTCACTGGGGGTAGCTTCAGCCTCCTCCAGATGTTCCTCCAGTCCTACAACAATGGTGAGTCAGCCAGCGGGCTGCCTGCCCATCTGGTGGGCTGGAGGCACAGGGTAAGGCTAGGCATCCCGGGATACCTCTCCACGCCCCCCACCCCCCCCCAGCCCTTCAGCCTGGGAATCCAACCCAGTCCCAGCACCCAGGGGAGACTCACCTAGGGGCCTTTGCAGCTGGAGGATTTGTGGTTTTTCTGGGCAGATGAGGACACCTCCCCACCCCACACAGCCCCGCTGCCCCACATGCTCCAGCTGCTTCAGGAGCTGCCAACTTGAACCCAAACTCTGTCCTCTGTGACTGTTAACAGAGCAGTGGACACTGATCTTTGGAGACCCAACCAAGTTTGGACTCGGCCTCTTCTCCATTTTCTTCGATATTGTCTTCTTCATTCAGCACTTCTGCTTATACAGAAAGAGACCAGGGTATGACCAACTCAACTAGCACCCAGGGACCCAGCATAAATGGCCCCAGGTCACGTGCCCACCAGGAAAGCTGGGGCAGAGGCTGGAGCGCAGGGCTGGCTCAGTGTGCGGACAGTGTTGAAGTGCTCTCTTCCTCAGGGCCAGACGTCTTACACACAAACCAGCCTGCCTTCAGCCAGGACTCTCCCAGGCCGGGCTGGGGAGGAGCCTCCCCCTGAGACAGACACCAGACTCTGCTCTGAGACGGAAAACCACACTGCTGACGGCCCCTCCCAGGCCTTGCCAGCCGGGCGTCTGGCTCTCCTGCATCTTGATGCCACCGTCTCTATTTTCTTTAAGGCTTCAGGCAGCACACACGGGTTCGGACAGCCGTCCCAGGCAGGATTGGGTGCTGAGCTTGGAGCCGAAGGCCTTGACCTAAGCAACCAGTGTTTCTGGGAGCAGCTTGAAGGACTGACCCCGCAGTTGTGAGCCAAGGGTGCTTTGTTGCCACTGCTGTCTTCCCAGAGACCCAAGCAGCCAGGTGGTGTGGCCAGTGGACTCAGAGGTGCTGGTGCTCATGCTGGTGGCAGAGGGGATAGGACTGATCTGGGGGTTAGGCCTGGGGGGGGGGGTCCCTTCTCTGAAGGCCACATGCTCTGAGCATTCACCTTCCTGACACTCATTCTGCATAATTCAACACCCACAACTGTAATCACAGGTGGCCCAGGCTAGGGTCTGGTAAAGAAACTGGATTTCTGAGCCTTGAGGTGCCCAACAGATTGGTTCTGAGCTAGGCTTACGCCCAAACCCTCTGGATCTTTATCACACTACCCCCCTTTGGGATTTTTTGTAGGGATGTTTTGGAAGTGAGTGGCTTAATTTCTTCACCTTCTGCCTACCTCTACTTTCCCAGAGTCAGGGACCCTATGTACCCCTTCAACTGCTCCTTACCTTGTGTCTTGAGTATAGGACACGTGTGCGCATGCACACACACGCACACCATTCTGTGCCTTAGAGGCCAGTAAGACCTGCCAATTGGTGAGAGTAGCTCCCCTGTAGGGGAGGGCTGGCCCCCTTCCTTCACTTACCCCAGACCCCTACCTGAGACTCACCAATTTTTTGGCTATTCAGGAGCCTCACCTAAGGACTTGAGACCAACTCACATAGTCCTCATGGGCCCAACCCTTACTCCAAACCTCCTTCCCTCTTTTCCCAGGCAGCTGTCCTTCCTGTGGCAGGAGGGGAGGGTCCCAGGATGTGCCTTGTCAGCTCACTCTCAGACTTTTTACTACAAGATTAATGAGGTGCTTGTATATCCCTAATTAAAACCTGATTTGTTTCCTTTCTGCACACGGAGCATTTTGCCAGATGTGGGAGACAGGTGTGTTGGCTTCAGAACCAATCCTTAGGGTTTAGGGAGACAGCCCTACTCACTTCACGTAAGGAAACGCATGGGTTGCAAAGTATGCTGATGGCGAGGTAGCTGCATACTGACCTGGCAGTTCATCAAGGGAAGCCTCTTGGGTAGTGCAAGATGCCTGCCTGCTCAGGGGCAGGGAGGTCACACGGGTGCCATGTCTCTACAGGGCATGGTGCTCAAGCTGGGGTTGTGAGCATGGGTTGGATGGGTTAAGGGCACTCTCACTGAGGGGGAAGGGAGGGTGTCTTATTTTTCAATGATTCCTCTATCCACATTATCAGAGAATTTAGGATTTTGTTTCCCTAAAGCAGAGATTGTAGAAATGGGAGATTTCAGATTTGAAACTTCGAAAAGCTGGATTTGGCATTTGTAGGTGGGTCCACAAATGACAGTAAGTCCAAGAGCTGGTAGGGCAACCGGTGCTGGGCCAGGCAGAGGCCCCGGGCGGGTCTCCAACTTAGCCCCGTCTCATCAGGCCACAGTCCCTGGAAATGTGGAGCCGCACTCCTGTCTGTGATAATTGTACGCTCTCAAGAGTCTTAGGGGGTAGGGGTTTTTCCCATGAACCCCACAGTGCCCAGGAGCCCCTCCCGGGTGGAGCACAAGCTGAATTACACAGGGGACCTTCCAGTGAAGGTGCTCCCGATGTTCCCACCAATGTGGCCCTGGCCGCACAGTAAGTGGCAGGCCTGGCATCAGCGGGGCTTCGTCTCAGAAGGGGTTGGGGGCCAGGGTAGTCAGCCCTACAACCGAAGCTCTAGCCACCATCCACCCCAGACACCCCTACCCTGTGCCTCAGCAAAAACCCCTTGTGAACTCCAGCACTGTTTTATTTGGGCCCAAGATGTCAGGTATGGGGCAGTTTCATACTACCCCATTTCCACAGGAACCAAAGCAACGCTGTTATTTCCAGATGTGAATTAGTAAGATAAATTCAGGAGTAGAATTGGCATCTCCAAATAGTAAGGTAAAAATGGTTTTCTATCAAAATTGTGATTAAAAAAATATAAAGTTAAACCCACAGGCATAGAAGGAAATGGCAATCCTGAGAACTGCCCTGAAATGTCAGCCTCAAACTTCATCTAAATCTTTTGAGCAGGTGAACCCTGGGGAGGCCAGCGCCCCTCGGGGGGGGGTGGGGGTGGGGGGGTGGGAGGTGATGGGGGGTCAACTGTGAGCCTGCCTGGGTTCCATTTGGACCAAGCTCTGTAGTGCCTCTGGCCGTATGTCAAGTCCCTGCTGGGGAAGGCAGGAAAAAACATGGGGTAGTCACTGCAGAGCTGAGATAACGGGGGGCCAGGCCAAGCCCTGCAGCCAGGGCTCAGTGTGGGAAAGGCTGGCCCCAGCCGGCATTCCCCAGCTTTGTGGTGGCTCTCAAGAAGTGGGGGGCCTTCTGCCCATTTGGGCACTGCTAAGGCCATGCAGCAGGGGTCTGAGGGCCAAGCCTGTGGTCGCTACAGACTGACAATTCTCAGTGTCTGAGGACGAGAGCTGGTCCCAGAGCCTCGGGCCAGTGGCGGGAGGTGGGGAAGGAAGGCTGGGTCAGGTCCCAGGGACAGGCCTCTGGGACCAGCTCTGGCCCTTCTGAGCTGGAGCGCAGTACTCCGCAGAAGCCAGGATGAGGGGCAGACAGAGCGTGGAAGTGGTGTCACTGTAGGCAGGCAGGCACAAGTCTGGGACCGTGGCGGGCCGCTAGGACAGCATGGACTGCTGCACTGCCTTCTGCAGTGACTGCCGCGTCACCAGCAGGCGCACCACCTCCTCCGAGCGCTTGGTGAGCCGCTTCCGGGCTTGGTCGTGCGTGACCATGGTCATGTCCCAGCCATTCACCTGGCCCAAGGAAAAAAATACAGCCTACCTCAGTTCTCTGCTGTCTGGGATCTGGAAGCAGGACGGGTTTTGGGGTCCTGGGTCACCCAAGCAGGCTCCCAGGCTGATGTGTCTGGGCTGGGGGTGCCAAGCACCACAGATGAGGCACACAGAGGAGAGAGTCCGCCCCCTCTGGGAGCAGCACCAGCATGCACTCTCGATGGTTTCAGGGAGTCTCCCAGCTGCCTCAGGAGGCAAGGGCAGCCCCTAACCCCGAGTGCTTCAGACCCTTGGGCCCAAGCCCTGTTTTCCTCCTTTGGGACATGTGTTACCTGCATTATCTTGTCTCCAATCTGCAGCCCAGCAATTTCAGCAGGGCCTCCTTCAGATACTCGTGTGACATAAATGCCCTGGAAAGAAACAGCCCAGGTCAAAGCCCAGTGTCACTGGACTGGCACCTATCCAGAGAGCAAAGCCCAGCATGGCAAACTCCCAGCCATCCAACTGACTCTGCACCAAGTCTGCCCCCCAGTACAGGCTGTGCCAAAACAGAGCTGCCCCACCATGCTCTGGCCCCTGCTGCTGGCCTCTTCCTGTTCCTCCTGGGCTCTGAGTGAGTCTTCCTAGGGCTGGGAGGTCTACTCCCCACCCCCATCCCTACTTATCATTTCTTAAACCTTCCTAGGACTGTTTGAAAGACACAGGTCTACTCCTTCCATGAAGGCCCTAGAAACAGAGATCCACCATCTCAGGCCTTTGTCCCCAGTGGAAAAGTCCCAGGACCCTGGTCCCCCTCACCTTGTCTGTCTTATCTTCTGAGAATGGATTCTGGGAGGGATCCTGGTCAATTCCACCTCCAATACTGAAGCCCAGTATTAAATTCTCACCTTGACGCAGCTTGTGAATTTCAACTCTTTGCTGGCAAAGGAAAAAAGGAGTTGGGGGCAGGTGGGTGTGTGGACAATGAATCTGGTCTGTCCAGCAGCAGCCTCAGGCTGCTGGGCCAGCTCAGAGCCATGCCAAGGGGGTGGAGCCCAGGGCCCTTTGCAGGATTCCAGCTGGTCACCACCCTGGGAGATCTGCGGTGGGCTGAGACTCAGAACTCAGCCACAACCCACCTATGCAACCTTCTCTCCTAGCCTCTGTCCCCTTCCTGTTAGTCTCAGGCACCAGCCTTAGTCAACATGTACTCCCGGTCCAAGAGCCAGGATGCTATAGATGGGGGGCCTGTGTCCCAGGGGAGGGACCACACAGGGCAGAAGGGGTCAGGCCCTGAAAAAAAAAAGTGCAGGTACTTTGCTGAGGCAGCTCACTGCTGAGCCAAACCTGTCAAGGGCAAGACTAGAGATGCTCCAAAAAAAGAGAAGTTCAAACTTGCACAGAAAGGAGAGGCAGGGCTGTCCTGGCCAAGGGACAGAGGCAGAGGCCTGAAGGTACTATGGATGTATGTCCATGAGATGAGTGTCCACTACAGGACTGGAACTGGGAGGTGAGGAGAGGCTGGGGCTAGCTCAGGAAGGCTGTGGACTGCAGGCCCAAGACGCTGGGCCCTGAGGGGGAGGGGGTTTCTCTGTCAGCCCCAGACCCTGCTCTTGTGCAGTGGAGGAGGCAGAAGAGGGTTCTAGAGCTCTCCCACCATATTCTGGGGCTGTGGTTCCCAAACTGCTAGGCTCCTTTCAAAGCCCTCAGCAGGCACCTTCCAGTCACCAGAGCATAGGGGCTAGACCAGATCACCCCACCCCAAAAGTTGAGTTTACAGGAAGAAGGAAAAAAACCAAAGTGACTTGATCTGGACCTGAAGAGTTTCAAACCAGGCCTTGAATGACAGGAGTTTGGACACCTGACTTTGATTCTGGGCCCACTAGACCTCTCAAGAGTCCGGAAATAAGGTTGGTCATGGTCAGGTTTGATGCTAGAATGACCACTTGGGCAGTTAGGAGGGGAATGGATGTCTTCCAGCGGTGGGATTTGGAGGCCAGGGGACATGACTACTTGGAAAGTGAGATCAACAAGACTTGAGGACTGCTTGTGGTGGAGAGGAGTCAAGCGAAGCACCCAGCCAAGTGGCCTGGCTGAACACAAACATCTCCCAGCTGGGGACACTGAAGAAGCATTCTGGAGGGCCAGGAGCCACCCAGGCAAATGTCCAGAAGGCAAATGGACCTATGGAGCCAGAGTTCAGAGGAGAAGCCAAAACGGTTTTAACATTCTCGAGATACTAACTACATGGGATAAAGCAGAGACCTGGGAGGAAGCCTCCCCTACCCCATCCCCAATCCAAAACACAAGAGAGGCCAAACCCCACCCAGCACGTTCAGACATGTTCCTAGTGTTAACAAGAATTGGGAGGGCACGGTCTTACAGTTCCGAGGAAGGCCCGAGAACCTGCCAGGACAGGCGAGAGAGGAAGCAGGAAGTGTGACCCCTGAGGCCCACTAGACCTAGATCGTTGTGCCCCAAAGTGTGAATTCCTCCAACACCTTTGCACACCTTTGAGCCACCCTCAAGATTAGAAGGGAGTACAGGCCCTTGGGCTGGAAGACAAGGCCCTGTCATTGACTTACTAGGTGCCATCAGGCAGGTTACTGCCCCTGTGCCTCCCCTACACCACCTTTCCCCCACACCCCACACCCCCACCCCCATTTAAGAAGCAAACCTGGCTCCTTCTCTCTGAGGCAACTAGGGATCTAGAAAAGCAAGGTTGGTGCAGTCAGGGTGAAGCTTGGGACAGCTGTCCGCAGGTGCAGAAATGTTTCTTAGTAGCCCAGGCCAGAGCTCGTTCTCTAAGTCCAACCTCACATGCCACTTTAATCAGCGGCTTCACACCCTGTCAGCGCCTGACTCCCCTGCACACCCATCTGAGATACTGCAGCTGGTCCCGTGGCCTCAGGACTGGGACTTCCATCTGACCCAAAGCCTGTCCAGCAGGCATTTCTTCTCAGAGATCTGGGTTCTTCCTGTGGGCTTCCTTTAGGGCTGGATGTGAACAGACCTCTCAATGGAACTCAGTTTCTCCACCTCCGCCTCGGAGTCGGCCTCCAGGCCCCACTCAGCTTTGGCACTGGTGTCTGAGTCTAATGTCCCAGTCTCTCTCCTTCCCTTTGCCTATTCTAATAGCACTTGGCACCCAAGACAAGCCAACGGCGAGAGCCAGGGGCCTGAGCTAGCCCAAAGGGTCTGGTCTCCTCTGGCCCCAAGTGCCAGGCGGGGCACCCGGACTTTGTCCCAAGGGCTGGGGAGCCAAGGAAAGTTTGGAGCAGGAGCGAGTCAGTTGCGTGCGCCCTCACTCTGGAGCGGGCGGCGCTGGGTCCGAGCAAGCAAGGCTGGACGGGAGGGATAAGGGCCGGCTTGCTACTCAGGCCCCGGCCACCTCCACCCCCCAGTCTCCCTCTGGGCGGCGGCGGCGTCTCCGGCAGGGGAGGAAGCACTTCCTCATTCCAGAGGCTGCGACTCACGGCCGTCGGGGCTGGCGCCCGCCCCCCGCCGCTGCCCAGCTGGGGCCTCGGGCCGGGGAAGAGGGCGCTCTCCCGATACTCCCACAGCTGAGGATTTTCTCCTCAGTCCTTCCCGCCTCTGCCGGCGGGATGGAGTCCAACGAGGCGGCGGCAGTGCGCGGGGTCTGGTCGCGACTCCGGGTGTTCCGGGGGCACTTGGGCCCCGGCCATCTCTATTTCCTGGCTGGGGAAGACCGCAGTCCCGCTGGGACAGAGCCGGGACCGGAGGCCTGGCCGCCGGTTTGCAACAGCCCTGGGTTCCACGCTTTGTCAACCTGTGCGGGGTGTCCGTTTTCCTATCTGCAAAGTGGGGCTAAGCCAAGACCGAGAGGAGCCCGCGAGCGCACTCACCACCACGGCGGTGACCGGCTGGCCCGGGATGTAGGACATCTCGACCCCAATCTGGAAACCAAGCCCAGCTCAGGGAAGCCCGCAGCGAAAATCCCAGCAGCCGCGCCCTCCCTGCTTAACAAAGGCACCCCGACTCGGGCCGCCCCTTCATGAATAGTAACGAAGCCCCAGCCAGTCACCCGCCGGAGCGCTGTTCGGCTTCCGGAAGTCCCTGTGCGAGCGTAGAAAGGCGGGGAGTGGGTGGGCGCCCGCGTCAGGGGGCGGGAGCGAAGTTTAAGCGCATGCGCAGCGTGAGTCCTCCCAGCAACCTCCAGCGCAAGATGGCGCCGGGAGGCGCTTTGCAACTGGTCGTCTGACGGGACGCCAAGTGTCTGTGTCCGCCGCCGTGTTGCAGGTAACTGGGTGAGCCTGGGTGGGTCGGCCCGAGCCCTCAGCCTTCTCTGCGTCTTTTGAAGGTCCGAGAAGCAGGAGTGGTGTGAGGTGTTGGAAGTCCCGGGGGGAGGGGCGGCGTTAAGGTAACTCGCCAGGCTCTGCGGGCCACTTGCAACTTGGTTTCCTCCGCAGCTCCGCGAAAAGACAGAGGCTGAGCCCGGGCGAGTGCGATGGCCGCTGTGGTGGCCAAGCGGGAAGGGCCGCCGTTCATCAGCGAGGCAGCTGTGCGAGGCAACGCCGCCGTCCTGGATTACTGCCGGACCTCAGTGTCAGCGCTGTCGGGGGCCACGGCCGGCATCCTCGGCCTCACCGGCCTCTACGGCTTCATCTTCTACCTGCTTGCCTCCATCCTGCTCTCCCTGCTCTTAATTCTCAAAGCGGGAAGGAGGTGGAACAAATACTTTAAATCACGAAGACCCCTCTTTACAGGAGGTCTCATCGGAGGCCTCTTCACCTACGTCCTGTTCTGGACGTTCCTCTATGGCATGGTGCACGTCTACTGAACGGGGGCAGGGATGACTTTTTTAAAAAAAACAGATTGGGAGGACTGTCGCCAGAAATTAACACCGTGTAAACTTAGTTTTTAAATTGTTAAATTCGCTGCTTGTTCTGTAACGTTATAATTTATAGCTGAAGACGAAGAGCCTGTAATATTCTTCAGATTAAATGAAACGTGAGACACTTCGTGGAGTATTTTCGTATCTTCACTCATACCCCATGTCTGCCGTGGGTGCAAAACGCCAAGTTTTGACTCCTAGAGAGCTGTGCTGGGTCTTAGCCTTCTGTAATTTCCTTGAATTTACACGTAGGCCATCCAGAGAGGGCCACTGGGGCCCAAGTAAAGAGAACTTACTGTTAACATCCTAAGAACTAATGAACAGTTAATATTAAGCGTTTCCTATATGCCAAGCATTGTGCCTTGTACCTTTTACACCCGTTATCTCATTTAATTCTAGCAGTATCCTCATGGGGTAGATACAATTATTATCCCTCATTGATGAATCTGAGGCTCAGGTTAAATATACCTCTGCCATAAGAGGCCCAGCTAGAAAGAGAGCCAAGTTTGAAATACAGGTCTTCGATTGCTCTCACTGTACTGGCTGAGTGTACCTCTTCAGATCCCAGCCGCCCCGCTCAGTAACCACCACTTTCAGGTATGAATTTCAGTTCCATTTCATCTAGTTACAGCTAGCTGTCATTTCCGTTTTAAATACGTTCAAGCTCTTTTCTAGAATATGTCTAATGGAGATTAAATAGAAGACATTTAAGCTAAACTTTGGGCCTGTTTAGAGTGTAGTGTAATGCTTCTGTCTCTGTGCTAACCCATGATCCCTGCTTGTCAGAGGATATCTTAGAATAAAGTACATACATTTGAGAAATACATATTGCATTAGAGTCATAGTAGTGAACATGTTGCTCATGGAATTTGTAGTCTAACTGGGAAGACCAGTATTACCTATTACCTAGTCGGTTAAGTCTCTGACTCTTGATTTAGGCTCAGGTCATGATCTTGGGGTGGGGGTGGGGGGGAGGAGTCTTGGGATGGAGCCCTGCCTCAGGCTAGGACCTCAGCAGGGAGTCTGCTTTCCCTCTCTCTGCCCCCCTCCCTAGCGCGTGTGCTCATGCTCTCTCAAAATAAATCTTTAAAAAAAAAAAAAGTCTTTGAGGAAATTATATTTGAGACCTCAAAGTTGAATAACAAGTATGAAGAAGGGGCTACTTTCAAGAAAGCACATGTGTGAGGACCACTGGGTAGGAAGGAGTTTGGCCTGTACATGGAGACTTGGAGAAGAGGCCAAGACCAGTAGTTGGACCAGATCATGGAAGGCTGTAGTGGAGATTTTGGCCTTAATCCTTAGAGCAATTGGGGGAAGCCTTTTGGAAGTTTTAGCCAGAAGTGATGTGATCACATTTGGATTTTTTCAAAAGAATCAGTTTCAGGTCAGAAGAGGATCTGAGCTTGAATCCAAGTCCCCTTTTACAGACAGTATGTGGCCCATGGCAGATAACAGAGATGGATCTGGGACTCAGACCTCCTGAAGCCTTTGGGGTTCTGGGCCACGTGCTTGCACACGAAGGGAAGAAACAGGTGAGACCAGTTTTGCCTCCCTCACCCAGTGACCTCCAAACTCTCTCAGGACACCACTGAAGAGGCTCACAAGCATGGTTTGCATACTCACCCTTCTCAACCTCCCTGACCTCTTAGGGCTTTTCTCTCCGTGGAAAGGGAAAGTTCATTCCTGATGTGGAGTAAAGAGGCAGTCCTACTGGATGGGGGGGTAGTGCGGAATAAGTGAGCTGATTTACTTAACCATTTCTCTATCACTAGGCAGTAAGGTTGTTTAAAATGTTCACTATTATAAAAAATATTGCAGAGACTGTCTTTATATCATTTTGAGGGAACTTAATCAACTCCTAAAACAAGATAAAAACTTGATTCCAAATGCTTTCCAGAGTTTTATCAGTTAACACTCACTGAATGAAAAAGTACCAGTTTTATGGTGCCTTCCTAGCCTTTTAATGTTTGCTCATTTAGTTTCCTTCCATTTGAATTTCTTTGCAAAATAATAGGGAACATAATCTATTGCTCACCGATTGTTCCTGTGTCTGCCTCTTTTGGTCTCACTTTCTCCTTACATTTTCCTCTAAAACACAGGGTGACCAAGAAGATACGAAGAGGGGAAAAAATCAAGATACATTTAAAGTTAGAACCTTTTATTGTTTTATAACCAAACAAAAATATCAGAATACGTTTATACGGCAGGTCCCAGACAATGGCTGCCATCTTTCCTCCTCTTAATTCTGTGCACTGGCCTAAGGGAAAACAAACAGCCAGGAGAAAGGTGTGCCTTTTGAAGAGACAGTTCTCTAGGGTCCACTGGAGAGTATGCTCTGAGGAGAGTTGCATCACTTGGGTGGGTGGACTGCAATCAAGTGGAGCCCTTTTTCAGACATGCAAGATGCCATTCCAAGTGGGGTGATTTAGGGACTCTGCAGAGCACGGTAGTCCTTAGCTGGGGTGCTCAGATACCTGAAGGAAGTCCTGTTCCCACTTTACAGCACTGAGAAGAACTGATGGGGTGGCGGGGGCAAGAAGGCAGCCATGACTGGTCAGCCCTGGTGAGAACACTTCGCTCTTTCATGGCTGGTCCCCTTGATAGTAGCACCCAGTTTACAGATCCCATTGGCCAGCATCATGGCACTCCCAACGCATGGAATTAAATCATGAGGAAAATACCAGGTGGATGGCTTTAGGCCAGGGCCTGAGGGTAGGCATAGATGGTTCAGGTGATCCTGTAATGTCACCATGGAAAGGAGCTCTGGAGAGGCTGATATGCTCATCTTCCTGAGGAGGCAACTGGTGCCCCAAAGGGAAGGGGCCTTCCCAAGTGGGGCTCAGGTTCCCACTTCACTTCCCATTTCAAAGCCAGTTTCTGTAAGATTCAGGAGCCTCCCACTCGTGCACCGAGATTATGCAAAAAAAAAGGGGGGGGTTGTGCAAAAGCAAGGAAACTGGCAGCGTGCAATACTATTCCAGAAGCTGGAATGGGGTCACTGGCTTTTCTGAGCCCAGGACCCAGGATGTGTAGGGGGGGCCACCTGGAAAGCTTAGCTGGACTGGAAGCTAAGTCCTCTGTGACACTGAAGTTTAATGGCAACCCTTAAAGTCAGTGGATGGAAAGAAAGCCTCATAAAACCAGATTCAGTCACACTGTCTCCACCCATTTCCTCAGTTACTCCTTCTCATGTCAAAGTGTTCATTTTACACGTATGCTTCCCTTACCTGGAATGCTTCCCCATGGCCTAGTTAGATGGCTTTCAGATTTCAGCTTACATGTCACTTCCTTGGGGAAACCTCTGGCTACCCCTTGCCGAAAATTCAGTTTGTGGTCATAGGCGTGACCACTGACTAAGGTACACCTCCTCCGAGACTGTACGCACTTGGACAGGGACAGTTTTTGTGTTTCTCACAACTGTGTCCCCATATCTAGTCCAGCACCGGACAATACGTACCCAATAAATATTTACCAATTGAATGAATACTGTAAGAAGCCATTCTGATCCCAGGGTAAGATCAATAGTACAACTTTCCCCGAGTTACGTGGCCACTGCCAAGCAATTCTAAAGACGGGTTCACACAAACCACACTGACTCCTAAGCAGCCAAGGTGCCTGCCCTTTTTATTTCCTCCGGAACATGAAAGTACCACGCCAGATTATCAAACCCTAGGGTTTGCTTTAGTGAGGAAGTGAACACCATAGTGGATCACCCGGAGTTTTCACTTTCCATTCAGAGAGCAAGTGGGCTTGTTGACAGGTTACTCGACAAGGAGCAAGCTTCCTGTTTGGGGGGGACCATGCTTCTTGGCCCCAGGGGCACAGCCCTCTTGCAAGTCCCTCTGACCTCTCCAAAGGCCCCAGTGGAAGGATGCTTCCCGCCTCCTCTGTGTGCAGAGAACCAAACCCTTCTGACTTGACGGTGGCCCAGAGAGCGCACTTCCAAAGAGGACGCTCCCTAGCATCCGGGTAGCTGTGAGAACAAAGCACCAGGGCTTGCTGGGCCAGAGGCAGCACCGCGGGCCTTTGCTACTGAGCGATCAGACAGCAGTGAGTGATGAGTTCTAGGTCTCTCCTCTTGGGTTTACACAGGGACTCCTCAGACGCTGGGAGAGGGAGAAGTGAGCTAGCCGACTCCCCAGCCCAGTACTTAAGTGTCCTCCATCGTGTCCCTTTCTGACAGAGGAGACTTGGTCTGATGTTGCAGGCATCAGGAAGAGTTCATTTCCTGAGTGACAGCACAAGTAACCAAGTAGATGCTCAGCAAAACAGGAGAGCCTCTTGAAATGTGTAACAGGCTGCCTCGGGGAACAGGGGTGGGAGGGGAGCTTTTCACTGTCATCTTTTGTACCTTTTAGTTTTTGAATCATAGAAGTATTATCTAGTCAAAATATTTTAATTTAAATACACTGAGCTTGCCACTTTCCTGGGGGTGGGGGTGGGGAATCCTCTTGCTCTCAAAGTACAATATGTGTAAGTCTGACCTAGACATTGGCATCACCTGTCAAAGCGGGCCTTTTCCTCCGTTGGAACCAGGCTTGGCAGATCTCTTTAACCCGTGCTCTCAAGCAGCAATGTTCACACGGATCACCTAGGAATCTTCCTGAAACAGGTTCTGATGTAGGAGAAGGGAGGGGCCCACGACTGCCATCTCCAACAAGCTCCCAGGGGAGGCCACTGGGCCACACTGGAAGTAGAGAGGCTCTACAGCCACTAGGGGGGGAAGCAGCACCGTTCTGCAGGGTGGGGGCGGGGTGGAGTGGGCGAGAAAGGAGAGGCTGGGGTGAGGGGCGAGGGCCTCCCTAGTAACAACTGCTTCCACCTGCCACGTGAGTGCCACCTATTGTTATGACCAGCCCTTCAGACCCAGCCTTTGAGGAGAAAGGGAGGGGGGCCAGGTAGGGTCACCCAGCTGCACAGAACTGCGAGACAGGAACAGGCACGTAATCTCCCATTTAGGTGAGACACTATGCCCGAGGCCTCCTGAGACTGGGCAGGCAGACTGGAGCAGAGGCCTCCCTGCCTCCCCTTCCCCACCTTAGCTGGAAGCCCTCGAGGCTGCATCTCCCCGCAAGGGCCAGCTGCCTCCTTACACAGCCAGTCCTTTCCTCGTGGCCTCCTTGGCCACCTTTTTTTATCCCTGAGGGCAAGGCCAGATGTCCCCGTGGATGTTAGCCAAAGCCTTTCTCTGAGGAGCCAGGGGTCTCAACAGGGATTGTGAAAGTCTCAGCTAGAGGCTGGAGGAAGGCCAGGCCGGTCGAGGCTGGTTGTGATGTCTACTGGCTCTGGAGGGAATTACACGTGTGCTCTCCCCGCCCCCGCCCCCGAGGGCCAGGTCAGCGTCTCATTTAAGCATCTCTTGGATGGGGCACAGCCTACAGCAAATAATGTGTATCGTGTGAATGAACGAATGAATGAACGAACTAGGTTCTCAGAAAAACGAAAACACTTTAGTACCACCCAGGCTGGCGGCCTTACCCCACTTGGCTCTCCAAGGCCGCCTCTTGCAGATCGGAGCCACTCTGGCCGCTAGGAGGCTCCCCTGCCCCAGCCCCAGCCACACACACAGCACACCCAGCACAAAGCCCGCAGCAGGATCCCAGGCAAACACAAGACACTGCTCAGTTCAGAGCTGCAGGTGGTTCAGCCCCAACATCTTCACCAGATCTGCTCTCAGCTGACACCTCTGGCTATGCGTCCACAGTCTGCAGGTTCTGTAGCTGCTCCACATTCACCTCTCCCTTCCCCAGGTGGCCAGACCTGTGTGTGGATGGGCGGGGGGAGGAGGGGGGCACACAGAGGACAATCGGGAACGCTGAGAACAGAGACGGCCGCCCTAAAGGCAGAGCCCACCCTCAGCGCATCCAGAGAGAGGGGCCGTCCAGAGGACCCCCCCCTCCACCCCGGCCACAGCCCGGCCGCATGTGGATGCTCGGGTTGGGGTCTCTGGGGCCATAATGAGCAGCTGCCACTGTGGTGGTGCCCAGAGGGCACCCAGAGCCCCTACAGCAACAGCAATAGGCAAGGAAAGCATCTGATGGGGGGCAGCAGAATGGACTTGATGAGGCAGAAAAACCTGATGGAGAAGAACTGGATCTCAGAGACTTACTGCCTGTGTTCAAATCCCAGCTCTCCCACGTATTAGCTGTGACTTGAGCAAGTTACTTAACCTTCCTTGCCTCCATTTCCTTGTTAGAAGAGGGACGGCTAGTGTGCCCCCCAGGAGGTTGCCGGAAGGAGTTCATACATACAAAGAGCTCAGAGAAGCGGCAGCAGAGTAAGCCTGAGGGAATGGTGGTACGGCTGGGAGTGCACAGCAAGCGGGCGGCCTTGTGGTCATTTGGGGGCGTGGAAGGAATACCAGGCTAAAGCGCCCCCTCTCCACACAGTCCAGCGTGGGTGGGCTCTCCTGGGTCCTGGACATCCTGCCTTGCAGCCAGGTCGCCCTAGAGCAGGCAGGAGAGGAGAGGCCCATGCCATCTCTGCAAGGCTCATCCCGGGGTCCTCTGCCCCACAGCCCCTCACCTGGGGGTCTGGAGGTGTTGCTGGCCTGCACAGCCTTTCCCCTTCCGGGTGCCCCCTCTGAGATGCGCCTCAGGCTGCCCGGCCTCCTCTGCCTCTGGGGTCCCGCCCTGCTGCGAGGGTTCTGCCAGCCCCTGGAGGACCCGGAGGATTCTGGGCAGGACAGGACCCAGTTAACCCTGGCCTGCAGAGCCCAGCGGGGGTGAGGGGGGGCACCCCTGTCCCTCCAGCCGTGGAGCGATGAGGCCTTCGTCAGGGTCAGGGTTAAGGGCTCAGCCTGCCTCAGGGCCGGTTCAGTCCAGGGAATGATGTGTTGTGGCGGGGACAAGGGAGTGCCCATGCCCATCTGGAGCCCACCATCTGCAATCCCCCTTCTGATCCCAGCTCTTCCAGAATGGCTGGGCCAGAGCCCCTTTCCCCTTCCAATATGCCTACAGACCTCTGGATTTCCCACTTACACTGTGTTCTGCTGCTATGAATACACACATAACACACCACCAAGCTCACGGCCCAAAAGAGCCTGGAAATAGACCCCCAGAGTAAAAAACAAGAAATCCGTCTTTTTCTTCCCTTGCCACTCCAGCGTCCCTTAACCCCAGTCCACCAGGAATACCATGTCCAAGAATCCTAAAATTTAAGTGCTCAAAGGCTCACAGAGAGAGACACTGAGGCCCAAGGAAGCCTGGGGGGACTTGTGTGAAGTCACATGGTAGATAGTGGCAGAGTCAGGCTGGGAAACCAAGTCTCCTGCCCATCCTAGGCAGGCCTTGTTTTCTGCAGCTGCTGTGGGGCAACATCCAGCTCGGTAAAGCAGGTTCTCCAAACATCCCACCTTCTGCCGCCCTTCCAGGGGGGCTCCCAACGGTTCAGCCCTGCCTCCCTCCACACCCCAAGCACCACCATCCAACCAGGGTAAAGTTTCTAGGCCAGGGATGGGAAGGCTGGTCAAGGGGGCTCTTCAAGGGTCCCCTCACACTGCTGGGGAGGAAGCATCACTGACCTCACTTCCTCATACTTCTTGTCTCGGTAAAAGTGCCTCTTCTTGATGAAGTAGATAAGTACCAGGTCACAGACGAAAGCCCCCTGCAGCAAAAGAGTTGGGGGTTCCTGACTCAGAATCCTAGACATCCAGAAAGCAGACTGCCACTTGACACATAGGGCATCCCGTCTGATCTTGCACCAACCCCTAAGGGGGCATCGTTGTCCCCCAATTAACAGATAAGGAAACTGGGCTCAGCAGGAGGCACCTTTGTCAAAGGCCACAAAGCTGGTTCATAGTAGAGCCAAAGTTAGCCTGGGGCCCATCTGCTCTATCAGGCCAAGCACCCCCTGCACTACCCTGACCCCACTCAATTGTGTCTTCAATGAATGTATGCTGAGCACTCACCATGTGCCCGTCACTGCACTGGGGTGCAGGAGGATTAAGACAATGAGACCCTGTGGGGACTGTCCCTCTGGTGCAGGAGACACGCATGTAAATTATGACAGTGACATATCCTATGATGAGGACAGGAGCAAGGAAGCAGAGAGAAGACAGGACTTCACTCAGCCTGGGGACAGATATCTGGGCTGAGTCTTGAGCGTTGAATGGAATTTATACACAAAAAAAGGAAAGGAGAGGAAAAGAAAAGGAAAGAAAAAAAAAGAAAAGAAAAAGCCAGCCAGCCCAGGGAGGGCATTGCCCAGGTAGCAAAGGACAGTGCACAGGGTCTGTGTTGCAAAAGCGAGACACGCTTCTGGAGAGGTGGGATGGGGACCAGCTGGTCAATTGTCTTACAATGCCCTCAAGGCCTCGGTCCTAATCCCTTAGGGGAAGACACTGAAGGGCCTTGCATAGGGGTAGGATGCAGCTTAGAAAGGTGGGCTGGTCCCTTCAGTAGTCACTTTGAGAGATGGACTGGAGGAGACCTAAAGAACAAGGCCGACAGGGGTGGTCAAGGCAAGATGGATCCAGCTGGGACCCACCAACAGCCGTTCACAGGAGCCTCCGACCAGAGGGCGTGCGGCAAATCACAGAGGGCCCCTCCGCCCACAGCCCTGCGGGCAGGGGTGTGTCCTGCAGGGCTGAGGACGGGGTGAGGGCGCCTGGGGGCTGAGGGACGGGCTCATAGGTGAACCCGGGCCTCTGACTCTGGGTACTTCACAGCTCGTCCCCTGCTCCCCACTGAGGTGCCCAAATGTTACTTATCACTTCCCTGTTGCGCAGAGAACATTCCTCCACCCAACCCGCATCCACACCCCTTGCCCTGTTTTCTTTATTTCACATGTGTGGACCCCAGGCCCTTGTGTCTGACTTACCCACAGCGTGAGGAAGTAATGACTGACAGAGGCCCAGCTCTAAGGAAGTCACAGAAGCAAACGTGCAGGGCTCCCTAACAATGCTGGTTGGCAGTAAAGAGGACTCATTTGGGGCTCGCTTTCATCCACCACCTCTCAGGAGAATATGGCCTTGTCACATCCTGTTCCCCTGGTCTTAAGAAAAAGGCCACCCCAGGTCCTGCCGGAAGCCTCCCACAGGGCAAAGAGGACGAGGCTGCCGGAAACCCTGGCAAGGAGCTTGCCGGGAGGGGCACGAGCCATGACAGCTCCCAGGGCTTTAAGAAACTTCCAGAAGAACAAGGGGGCACAACAAGAGATTCGGAGGAAACCTTTGCCTACCCTCCAGCAAGTACTTCCTCTCCGGTGAGCCCCCTGGGCTCAGCTGAAGGGACAGATCTGAGGGAGGACTGCAGCCTGACTTCCCTGCTGCTCGTCTGTCAGCCCTGTGCCCTTCAACGGGGCTGCGTGCGGTGTATGTCCCCTCCTGAGGCTGGGCAGGCCCGGGGTGGGGCATGCTGGAGTCCCTGGAAGCCTGCTGTCCACCCGTCCCATGTTCACCCTGCTTTGTTTTTGCTCCCCAGGAGACAGGCAATTTCTGGAGACGTTTTTGGTTGGGGAAGAAGGCAGTGCAGGCATCTAGTGAGTAGAGGTGCCCAGCGCCATGTTGTTAAACACCCTAGAGGGCACAGAAGGCCCCACACAAAAAAGAATTCTCTGGCCCAAAATGTCAACAGGGACAGCTGAGAAACCCTGTAGATAGCTGGGTCCCGTCTCTTTTCAGCAGCAGCACAGATGAGGCTTCGGAAGTTCAGGGACTGACCCCGGATCCTAGAGAAGCCCAGCCCTGCCCCCAGCACCAGAGCACCAGGCAGATGGCTCTCTGGCTCTGGAAACAGAAACTCGGGCAGTCACTGCCACCTGGGGGCTGCCGACAGGTGTCAGGTCCCAGAAAGCCTGACCTGCATCCCACCGACCTCGCCTGCTCTTGTTCTTTCTGCAACATCAGGACAGCACCTCCCGAGCGATCCCCCCACCCCCAGGCCAGTGCTCAGAGGGTAAAGGTGAAGGGGGGGGGCGGTACTCACAGCACCCATGAGCGCCACCCCAGAGCCAATGTTGACGACCGTGGGGATGAGGCTGAACTTCCCTGCCTGTAGCACAGAGAAACAAAGCAGGGTGAACATGGGATGGGTGGACAGCAGGCTTCCAAGGGACTCCAACACGCCCCACTCCGGGCCTGCCCAGCCTCAGGAGGGGACATACACTGCACACACCTTGCCATTCACCATCACATCAAAGCGGATCCCATAGGCTTTCATCAGGGTGCGGAACTCCACTCCAGCAGCATCTCGGTAATATTTGGCAAACCTAGGGGAGACCTTCCCTGCTTGGCAACACATACTTGGCTGCTTTGGAGATTTATAAGCACCCCCCAAGACCCTGCTCTTAGCAGCCTTGGGGGAGGTTATAGATCCTCTTGCCAACATTACGGTAAAGATTCATCCAGATCTTTGAAATCCTTACAGACATTCCCTAAGAGGCAAGGGCTTTCCCACTATATGCTGGGCCAACCCAGGGCCACTAAAGCACTGAGGGAGGTGACCTGGATAAGAAGCCAAGCCTCAGCTTCCTGGTGAGCCCACAGGGTGACAAAAACTTCTCTCCTTTCCCAGAGATGCTCCCCCTTGCCATCCCTCACCTTTCCTCAGCTCTTTCTCCCTATACCTCCCACTCTAATATCCACCCCCAATAAGGGGTGTCAGAGTGCTGGCACCCAGAAGAGGACAAAATGTGGACAGGGTAACAAGACAGCAAGTCTAGCCCCACTTACCTGAAGTTGTACCCAGAGGAGATTGAGTTTTCTGAAAATTTGTTGTCCAGACGGCTAAAAGAATAGTGAGGGTTGCATTCAGAAGGAGCTTTATCAAGATCACAATCCCATTCAATCTGAATTCCTATCACACCACCCTGATGAAGAAGAGACAAGAATCAGTGCACAGAACTTTGTGGAGTGGACAAAAGGCACAGACCAGCTCCTCACAGGGAGCTGGACAAGATGGGAAAAGTACTCAGGCCAAGGGTCAGCCCCCCTGAAGCATCCTTCCAGGAAGAAGATGGAAGTTCCAGGGTCCTAGCCCCACCTTTGGAGTGGCTGAGGAAAGCACATCGCCGAGAGCGCCCAACCCCAGAACCCTCCTGTTTCATTATTCCGTGAGCGAGCACCTACAAAGGGATGGGCACCTCACACAAGAGCCAGGATATGCCAGTGAGGCTCCCTCTGGCTCAGTTTCAACGGATGCCCCAAGGACTGAGAACCAACAGCAGGTGCTCAGCGTGCCTCCCACTGATGCCTGAGTTCTGACAGACTGTGTGTCATAGCTAATTCTGAAGACAGTGAGTCCCTGGGGCAGGGAACTTTGTCCATCCCACCCCACAGGTCCCCCTACTCACCATCCTCTTCGTGACAGAGCCCAGACCCAGAGCTCTTAGGCCCCCTGGCCCCCGGGCACGGTGCCCTGAGAGCACGCCACTCACCTGCACAGCTATCTCCTGGAAGTTGCTCCCCGTCCAGCTGACCACAGACCCCAGTCGGAAGATGGGGCAGTAGGGGTTCTTGGGGCCAAACCGACAGGATTTCAGGAAAGCTCTGTCATTGGTGTCTAGCACATTGGTCCTGGATGGAGGCCACAAACAGACAGTGAAATGAAGCTGAGACTTGCCGTTCCCAGGCCAGAGACAGCCTGGCCCAGGAGTCGCTGGGCCTTTACCTGGCCCAGGCTGAGTCCCTGACTTTAGCCTCGACTCAAGTCCTGACTACTCCCCCTCAGCACACCCCACTAACCTATTGCATTCAAGGACAGAACCCCACTCCCACAGCAAGAGGAAGGGGTGCTCCAGCATCACCTGGTGGTTCATTCACATACACCTCCACACCATGCACACGGGCCCACGCACAGTGACAAGGAGGCAGATCCCCAGGAACCAAGTCCCACGTACTTGGAGAAGTTGAATTTGGGGAAACGAATGAAGTTCTTTATGTAAACGGTGAAGTCTTCAGCCTTGCCCAGCAGTGGCTTCCTGAAAATGAAGCCGGAACAGCTTGTCCAGGAGGCCCTGCCCCTGCTCCCTCTGTACATCCCCCCAGGCCTGTGGCAGTGCTGGGGCTGGCCCACTCCCTGCAGCCCCTGGAGCCTTTGCCAAAGACCATTCATTTGCTTGTGTTGGGGTGGTCCTAGGGCTTGGTAGGGTGTCCTCGGAAAGAGGATCTCAGGGTAGACGTGTCTCCACCATCAGGCTGAGACCCACTCACTGCCCAGGGAGCTCTTCTGGGTCCTGAGGCTGGAGCCACTCACACTGGTCTGGGCTTTGTCTCCACGGGGCACCAGGCAAACACCTCACAGGTGCCCCTTTGCATGCTGCCCACCCGCAGGCAGCGGCCAGTCTTCACTCCTGTAGGATTGGGGCAGAGATGATGCTAGAAGCCTCCTGGCTCCATCCCCCACTGTGCTCCCAGCCCTGACCATTCCAGGCCTCACCATTTCCAGCCACAACAGGCTCCCCAGGGGGACAGTCACTATCTGTGTAGCACCAGGCATCCGGAATGCTTTCGCTCTGTCAGAAAGAAAGGGCACCTGGGTGGGGGAACTTCCCTGCAGGGGCCCCAGTTCAGAACCAGGTCCCATCCCAGGAATCAGGACAGGGGTTCCTCCCCTGAGTGGGGTCACACACCCTTTGAGAACCTGCTTCTCTCCCCCAAACACTGCAGGTACGTGCTCTGGTACACATATCCCCTGGGGCACTTGGAGGGGATAGAAACCCCTGCTTCAGGAGAAGGGTAGACCCCAACCACGGCTGGAGGCTCTCCCACCCCCTCCCCTGCTTTCTGCACCACATCAAACCTCAGCACAGGTTTCCTGCCGCTGGTTGGCGGTCACGATCAAGTTGGTGACTACGAAGAAGACGTTCTCTCCCTGAGGAGCCAGAGAAGAGTTGAGGGACATCCTCCTGCTCTCTTGGGGACCCTCCTTCCCAGGGCTTCCTGGCAAGGGTTGGGTCTCTGCATGGGTGTTGAGGACAACAGGGCCACAAAATCAGTGGATCCTACCCATCTGCCCACTGACTTTGAAGTCTCTGAGCAGACATCCTTTGATAGGTCCCTTTCAGGCCCACAGTCCCAAACTGCTCCCTCCATGAATTCTTATTCTGACCTCAGTCCCTGGGATCCAAGCCCAGATCTGGGAGAAGAGGCCCAGACAGGGTGGCCCAGGCCCTGGCCCTGGCCCAGGCCAGTTGTGAGCAGGCCAGGGAGCCATTCCCAAGGGCAGCCAGTGGCTAACATAAGGAAGCAGTGCTCTGTGCCAGGCCACCTAACTCACACTGACCTGAACGTTCTTGGGGCCCCATTTGGTTTTTACAGGCTCGGGGTTTATTGGGATGGAACGGGTCTCATAGGCACAGTCAAGGAAAGCAGGGGGTCGGTGTGGAGGGAAGGCTCCGGGCAGGGTCTCCATCTGCAAACTCTGGCAGCTGTCCCGGGCCAAGGGAGTCCCTAGGTACCTGAGCACCTTCCTATGTGACCCCCCCGCCAAGCCAGGCCCTGCTAGCCCGGGCCCTAGTGCTGTGTGGGACTCAGACCTGGGGTGGGATGACATAGTCGGCAACATCCCAGAGCCGCTCCCCGAGCTCAGATGTGTTGGTGAAGGTCACACCCTTGACTTTGGTGACAATGCTGCTCTGCAGGGAGGTGTCAGTGTCTTGGTAACCCTTCTTCACCAGGAACACCCAGCTGCAGGGAAAGGGTCAACAGGTGGGCATCAGCCTCATTGCTGTCCTCAGGGAATTTTCCCAGGGGCTTCACCTTTCCCACCAGCTCCTGGGCAGGGGTCAAAACTCCACTGCTGCCTAAAACCTGGTTCTGCAAGCAGCAGAGGTGACAAGCAATCCCAGAACAGGAAGACAGCTACTCTCAGGGGCTGGGGCCCTGAAAATGGCCCAGGTTGGGCCAAAACCTGCTCACACATGCACTGGGGATGTGACCTCGGGAGAGGCAATGAACTCTGGGAGTTAACACAGGGTAACAGTGCCTCCCCCAGGGATGTGAGGACAGTTAAAGGAGATGGTACATAACCTGAAACTATTCACGGACAGGCCGCAGACAAATCCAAACTAAGGGGCATTCTACAAAATGAGAGTACGAATCCTACATTCTTTGACACCCCAAACACACACAATAAAAGAAAAAATAGATAAGTGGAACTTCATCAAAATTAAAAACTTTTGTGCAAAAAAAATAAAAAATAAAAACTTTTGTGCATCAAAGGACACTATCAAGAAAGTGAAAAAATAATGCACAGAATGGGAGAAAATATTTGCAAATCACATGGTCAGGGTCTAGTGCCCAGAATATATAAAGAACTCCTACAACTCAGCAATGAAAAAGACAAATAACCCAATTTAAAAATGGGCCAAGGATTTGAGTAGACATCTTCTCCAAAGAAGATAAACAGACGGCCAATAAGCCCATGAAAAGATGCTCAATGTCATTAGGCATCAAGGAAATGAAAATCAGAACCACAATGAGATACTACTTCACACCGAATAAGTTGGCTGTAATTAAAAAAATATATAAAAGAAAATAACAAGTGCTGGTGAGGATGCAGAGAAACTGGGACTCACTGATAGGAATGTAAAATGGTGCAGCTGCTGTGGAAAACAGCTGGTAGTTGACCCAGCAACTTCCTGCCAAAATATATACCCAAGAGAACGGAAAACATATCCACACAAATACTTGTAATGAATGTTCTTAGTAATGTTATTCGTGACAGCCAAAAAGCAGAAACAGGTGCGCCTGGGTGGCTCAGTTGGTTAAGCGTCTGCCTTCAGCTCAGGTCATGATCCCAGGGTCCTGGGATAGAGTCCCACATTGGGTTCCTTGCTCCACGGGGAGCCTGCTTCTCCCTCTGCCCCTCCCCCGCTCATGCTATCTCTCTTTCTCAAATCAATAAATAAAATCTTAAAAAAAAAGGTAGAAACAGTCCAAATGTCTGTCAACAGATGAATGGATAAACAAAATGTGGGTATTATTCAGCCGTAAAAGCAATGAAGTACTGATTCACGCTATAGCATGGATAAACCTTGAAAACATTATGTGAAGTGAAGAAACCAGACCAAAAAAATGTTGTATGATTTGATTTATATGAAATGTCCAGAAGAGGTAAATCTACAGAGACAGAAAGTACATTAGTGGTTGCCAAGGGATGGGGTAGGGGAGAATTCCGACTGCTAATAGACATGGGTTTCTTTTAAGGGTGATGGAAATGTTCTGAAATAAGACAGTGGTGATAGTTGTACAACATTATGAATGTACTAAAAACTACTGAATAGTATAATTTTAAATAGTTGAAATGGTGAATTACATGCTAGGTAAATTTTACTTCAATTAAAAAGTTGTAATAAAATAAAAATCCTGTACTTTTCAAAAAACATCAGTGTCAGAAAATACAAAGAGTCTTGGGTACAATTCCAGATTAAAGGAGACTAAGAAGACAAAATGAATGAATGAATGCAAGGCAGGATTTCAGATATATATATATTTTTTGCTATTAAATGTAATTATTAGAGCAATTTACAAGAGGTCCATAGGTTAGAAAATAATATTGTTTCAGTGTTAATTACCTAATTTTCATAGCTGTACTTGGTTAAATAAGAGAATTCCTTGGTTTTAAGAAATATGCACTGAAGTCTTTAGTAGTAGAGGGGCATAATGTCTGCAACTTACTCTTTTTTAAAAAAGAGTTATTTATTTGTTTGTTTATTTATTTCAGAGAGAGAGTGCTAGTGGGGGCAGAGGGAGAGGGAGAGAGAGAGAAGCAGACTCCCCGATGATCAGATCTCACACCAGCAGACCATGACCTGAGCTGAAATCAAGAGCCAGACGCTCAACCGGCTGAGCCACCCAGGCGCCCCTGCAACTTACCCTTAAACAGAAAAAATTGCATATACACACACATCATGTGTATGTGGGGAAAGAAAAGGGAAAGGACAACACAAATGTATGTAAAATGTTAACATCTGGGGAATCTAGGTGAAGGACGTTTTAAAAAGTTTGTACTACTCCTGTCACTTTTCTGTAAGTCTAAACTTTTGTTGAAATACAAAAAAAAAATTTTTTTTAATGCGATGGCACATGTAAATTGCTTAGCACAGCGAGTGCTGGGCCACGGAAGAACTCAAAATAGGCTCTAACCAGCCTACTGTTGACGTTTACTGTTAAGGTTAGAGATCGTCCAGGGCGCCTGGGTGGCTCAGTTGGTTAAGCGACTGCCTTCGGCTCAGGTCATGATCCTGGAGTCCCAGGATCGAGTCCCGCATCGGGCTCCCTGCTCAGCAGGGAGTCTGCTTCTCCCTCTGACCCTCCCCCCTCTCATGTGCTCTCTCTCTCTCATTCTCTCTCTTTCAAGTAAATAAATAAATTAATTAAAAAAAAAAAAGGTTAGAGATCGTCCAGGTTAACCCCTTGGGAAAGCTGGGAAAACGGAGTCCAGGAGAGGGCCGGAAGCTGCCTGCCTGAGGTCATGCAGGAGTGGCCGGGGGTGCCCTGCACCTCCCAGCATGCCAGTAAGGGTTCTTTGTATAGCAGGTGCCAACCAAGATGTGCCCACTCTCTTCATCTCTGGGGCAGACCTGCTACATCCTAGGCCCTAGACTCTCCTGTCCCCAAGGAAACCTGAGACGGCTGTGACAATGAGTAGGGACACTGGGCCCAGCCTGGACAGGAACATTCAGCAAATGCCAAGGAACAATGCACATTCATTCATTCATTTCACACCTGCTTCCTAAGCAGTTAGGTGATGCCAGGCCCTGTGTGCCTTCATGGTGTACCCCCCCCGCCCACTGGACGGAAGGCAGACAAGCAAACGATCCCTACGGAATATATCAGAGGAGTTATTCAAGAACCTGGGTCTGAAGGACAAGTGGGCTTTAACCAAGTAGAGGAGTAAAGGCGCGCCTGGCTGAGGACCGACATGTACAAAGGCCCTGGGGTGGGAGGCATTCAGGTTCCTTAGGAATGAAGCTCCATGGGCACTGACCTCCTAGTGAGGTCAGGGGGCCCAGTCAGGAAATAGGAGGGACTCAACAGCATTTACTGAGGCAGTAAAAGAGGCACATCAGCCTCCTACTCATCTGGTGTCATTTCCTCCTTCCACCTGTCCCTCCCTTCTTGGGGGGGGGGGGCTCTGAACAGTGCCTGGTTGAGCATCTCCAAGGAGCTGCCCCCTCCCCTGACGGTGGGAAGGGTTAAAGGTGAGGCAGACAGTCCAGCTGGGAGACGGGTAGTGGGCCTCTGAGCAGGACCCCTAGCAGGATCCCAGAGAAGCCAGCCAGGGATGGGGTGAGTTGACAGAAGGGAGTGCTGAGACATGCCAGGCTGATGAGCTGCCCCAACCAGGAGCCTGGCACATGAGCTCGGTGTTTATAAATAACCCACCCGGTGCCCGGGCCTGCACCAGGCCAAAGGACCAGGGAGGCTCCCAGGGCAACAGCTGGAGCCCAGGCCCCCTGCGTCTTTGCCCCCCTCGATGGCCCTAACACTCAGAGCTCGGCCGGAAGGAAGGAGCAGCCCACCGAGAGCCTCATAAATGAAGGAAAGCTGAAGTCCCTGCCCGCAGCTCAGCATCTGCAGAGCCGGTGGGGAACCAGAGGGCTCCCCCTTGACCTGCCCACTCTTACACCCAAGAGCCCCTTCCCAAGCACAGGGAACGCACGTCCAGTTCCCGGGCCCCGGAAGGGCACAGGGTGGCCCAGAGCCTCCCTCTCCCCCCGCCCCACTCCCCGAAAGCCCCCGGAGAACTCACACCACCAGGTAGGTCAGAATGGAGACCTGCAGCAGCCGGTAGAGCAGGCCCACCTTCTTGTTCTTGGCGATGACGTACTTTTCGGTTTTGTAGTCGAACAGCGACTGGGAGAGCCCCTTGCAGCCCGCCTGCCCCATGGCGCTGGCTCACCTGCTCCTGCTCCCCGCCGGCTCCCCGCGCGCTCCGCGCCGGCCCCAGGCCGCTGGGCACTGCGGCTCCCGGAGGCGCGGCTCCAACGCGCAGGGTCGCCGGGCCGGGCGCGCGGGGGCGCGGGCCGCTGCCGGCGACGCTGCGGAAACCGCGCTGAGGGCCGGGGGCGGAGGGTGGCGGTGCCCGGCCTCAGCTGCGACCTGGCCGCCGCCTCTCCCTCTCCCTCCTCCCCTGCGGAGGACACGCCTATGAGGGCCTTCCTGAGGCGCAGGGCCGCACGTGCGGCCCCCCAGCCGGAAATCAGAAATCGGGCGCTGGAGGAGCAGGGGCGAGGGGATGAGCGTAGGAAGGGCTGCTTTTCAAGCAACCCCACTTTTTCTACTCCCAAAGCAATACTGGGGTGGGGGTTGGATAGATTGAATAAATGGGGAAACTGAGGCCAGGGGCGGCGGGACCTACAACACAGGAAATGAAGAGAGGGTAAAGAGCGTTTGTAGGCAAACACCCCGGGTTTGATTTTTCCTGCTCTCTGGGGGACCTTGCTTCTCACCACACAGGCTGAGAGAGACTGAAGACTTGCCTGATCCGTGGCTCCTGTGTCCTCTGTGAATCAGTGGATGTCCCTACAGGGGCAGTTGCTGCTCGCTTAAAACCAAACGCTCCCAGGGAGTCAGTTGCCAAGCAGGTCCCAGCGCCCACAGCATGAAGACCTCTGTACCAGATCTGGGACAGACAGATGGGCTGGGGCTGCAGAGATGTAGGCAGAATCACAAAATATGCCTGGAGGGAGTTCAAACCAACTGTCTGAAATGTTCCCAAAGCAAGAGATGCGCCTAATCTAGGGTGCTAAAACTGCACCCTCCTCACAGCAGGTGAAATTAAATGAGAGGGCATGGGCACTGGGATGAAGGAGGGCATCTCTGAGATCAGTTTTAGAACTTGTGACAGCCACGGAGAGGCAGGCGCTGTGAGTTTCTGCATCCGGCCATCTGACTAGAAGCGGTCCTGCTCCTCTCTCTACCCAGGCCTTCACACACATAGAAGTTCCCCTCCCTGAACCACAGGCGCCAGGCGTTAGAAGGGTCCCAAAAGTTCACCAAGGTGAACTTTCTCTAAAAGTAAAAGCTACAGGGCAGTAGGTGTCCAGTTTTACTGTGCATGGGAATCATTTGGAAGAAAAATGCGAATCCCTGTGCCCTGCCCCTTATATTTTCATTCCATAAGTCTAGGATGGGGCCTGGGGATCTGTATTTTGCTCTCAGACTGTCATTTGGGAAGCACAGATCTTTGCATCTTTTCATCAAATTCAAATGCCAGGGCGCCTGGGTGGCTCAGTTGGTTAAGCGACTGCCTTCGGCTCAGGTCATGATCCTGGAGTCCCGGGATCGAGTCCCGCATCAGGCTTCCTGCTCAGCAGTGAGTCTGCTTCTCCCTCGGACCCTCCCCCCTCTCATGCTCGCTCTCTCTATCTTGTTCTCTCTCTCAAATAAATAAATAAAATCTTAAAAAAAAAATTCAAATGCCATTTCCTCAAAAGGTGTATTCTTGTTACCACCCCCCCAAAATTGGTCCCCACCCCAGTCACTTTCTATCCCATTACCCCTTCTGATTCCCTGAAAACACTTGTCATTCTTGGATAGGATCTTGTTTATTTATTGACTGTGTCCCCCACTAAGACCCTAAGCTCCTGGAGCATGGGGACCTTGCCTTTGGACATCTTTGTGTCCTATACCCACTGCTGTATCTGCCAGATATCAGCTCAATACATATTTGTCAAATGAAGGAACAAACTCAGGCCTGATTTTTTAAACAGGGAGTCATGACTGGGGATTTTAGAAGCTGATACCATCCTGGGGGGAAGGTTTGGGAACTGTCCCCAGACCTTCCTTCCCCACTCTCCCACCAGCCTCTTCCTCAGCCCACCTCATAAGAGGCTCTCCAATCCTGGGGGATGAGGGTGTGGGTTGAGGCAGCCACGAGGGAGTCACCTGACTCCTGTGAACATTCCATCAACCTGAGCCTAGGAGGAAAGTAGCCTTTCAGCATCTCAAATCTTGTCTGAAGAAGAGCTTGAGGCTGAAAAACACCACACCAGCAGGGCCCCTTACCCTTGCATAAGCTGCATACAGGATGGTGCCACATTGGGTCTCTCCACTCCCCGAAGTGAGTTCCAGGCTTTGTGGCCTGGCCTGCCTGTTCTGCTGGGAGGTCCCCAGAGACCCAGGCCTTCATTTCTCAGGTCGGGTAACTGAGGACCCAGGTCACAGGGCAGAGCCTACAACTAGCCCCAGTCCAGGGCACTCTCCCCTGTTCTTGCTTGCTCAGCCGTTTTGTGAGTGTGTGTTGTGTGCTGCCGCTAAGGCTGAAACGCAAGGATCCCTGTCCTCCATGTGTGGCTCATCCTAACTGCCGCTCTGGCTTTAGAGAAGGGACTCTGCTCTTGTGTGCCCAGCAGTGTGGAGAGCCCTCCCTGAACCCCCCATGACTCAGCCAAGACCAACCTGCAGTTTCTGATAGAACCATCGTAAAGCTTTAGGGACCACATGAAGGAGTACTGGAGGGGAAAGGGCCACTCTTTCGGTCAGGCCAGACCCCCCCCCCCCCCGTGGGTTCCCTCATAGCGCAGCTTCTTAGACTACTAGGTCCAGACCCATCAGTGGATCATGATATCCACTTACTGGGTTACAAACAGCATATCCCCCTCCCAAAAAGAGAGAGAGAAATATCAGTGTGCTTATTAAGGAAGTAAGGTAGGCATAGTTTCATGAAACTTGTTTGGAGTATGAGTGTGTGCATATGATGTAGAATGTATTTCTTCCTGGGGTCATGGTCAAAACACTGTGGAAAATGCTTCTGGAAAGCTACAAACCCAAGTATCTGCAATCTACCTCCACATGGGAGGCCAGCTCACAACCCTTACAAGTTCAGCTCGACACTCAATATACCTGAAGTGGGAGAAGGGGCCTATGCTTTTTACATTTCCATTATTATAAAATTCTAAGTCAGGGATGTTTCCAAAAGTAAGATGTATTCTCCACTTGAAAGAAAATTGCCTACTGTTTTTGAGTGACAGTTTCTCCAGTTTCTACCTAACCCCATCTGCACAGTCTTCCAAGCCCCCCAAGCACCCTGTTCCAGGGATCGTCACCAGTGAGGGTGTCTCAGCACATACTACTTGCTCAGCTTCTACATGCATTTAATCATCACAACCCTAACACTTACGTGCTTGGTGCAATCATTATCCTTATGTTTCCCTAAGAGGCTAGATGAGCCAGAATTTGAATCCAGGTGACCTGGCTCTCCAGCCCAAGCAATGATGTCCACTGTCACCATGAGCACAGTGCTTTACAGTTTCCACATCAACTCACGTGACTCACTCTGTGAACCCAGCCAGAGAGGTAACTCTCAATCCCATTACACATTTGATGGAACAAGGTCCTCAGTCACCTGAGAAGCTAAAGTTAGTCCTAGGTCTCCCAGCCATCCAGTCAGGGCTCAGTTGTCTAGAGCCTGAGGGTTCTCTAGATGACAGTTAGTGTGTAGCTCGCACATTTGCCCTGCCACCATGGAGGGAGGCAGCTGCTGAGACCCAGTCGTATAGGGCTCCTCAAAAGGCAACAGACTCTCTCGTGATGCCATATCAGAGTGAGGGGTCAGTCAAGAGAATGGGCACCATCTGTGGGAGCTCCCACTGCTGCTGGGGCAGAGAGCACCCTGGCATGCCAAGAAATGGCTGAATGCCTTGAACCCTCACTTCCTGGGTCAGGGGTCAGGGTGAATGGCCTGTCCTCAGAGTAGTCAAACCCTTCCCTGCCTCACCGCCACATCCCTCCCCTCTCCTTTCCCAAAGAAGTCTTGAGTGTTGTCCACCTGAAAGAAGGATTGGCAATGGGTGTGAATTTATCCATTCTCATCTGGTTCACAAGACTTTGTCTAGCTGAATGACCTAAGGTACCAGCAATCAAGTGATGGGGAATTATAAATTGAATTTCTTTTTTTTTTAAAGATTTTATTTATTCATTTGACAGAGAGAGAGAGAGAGAGAGAGAACGAGAGAGGGAACACAAGCAGGGGGAGAGGGAGAAGCAGGCTTTCCACCGAGCAGGGAGCCCGATGCAGGGCTCGATCCCAGGACCCTGGATCATAACCCGAGCCGAAGGCAGATGCCCAACGACTGAGCCACCCAGGAGCCCCTATAAACTGAATTTCTAAAGAACCTTTTTTCTTATGTCATCTCACTTACTCCTAAGACCTGCCAACATCTTAAGCCTATTGTTCTGTGTGGTTTGGACCCACAACCCACATGGCTGTGGCCATCTTGGTCTGCTCTGGGTCCTGGGACAACCTCTAGTTAAAAATATGGTGGATCCATAGGGCACCTGGGTGGCTCAGTTGGTTGAGCAACCGACTTTATTTTGGCTCAGGTCATGATCTCCAGGTCCTGGGATTGAGCCCTGTGTCAGGCTCTGTGCTCAGCGGGGAGTCTGCTTGAGATTCTCTCCCTCTCCCTCTGTTCCCACCCCTGTTTGTGCTCTCCCTCTCTCACTCTAGAATAAACAAGTAAATCTTAAAACAACAACAACCTGGTGGATTCTCAAGTGTTGAAATTGAAACAGACAGAGCCTCCACATGTCCCCCCAGAGAAATGTGTTGGACTCTCTTAGTGGAAAGCAGGCCCTCTGGACTCTGATTCCAACCTTTCCGCCATACCATTCTCTCTTCCTTCTCCTATGAATTTTAGAGATTATAAGGGAGAAGTATCGTGCAATAGAGTGAGCCTTAGAGGCAGGAGAATTACAAGGCAATCACCCCTTTAATCAAGAAAAACTCCCATTCTGTGGGAGATGAGAAGGAGCTTGTAGGAGGGAAACCGTGGGCTGGCTGCAGGTGGGTGGCTGCCTGAAAGTGGCCAATAGCATCACTGTGTTTCCATCAGAGGCTTGCAGGTATCACTTGGTCACCCTGCAGCCCCCGAACACACATGGTTTCCTCCTTTTCTCTCCAGCCCTGGTAAGGGCTTCCCCAGTACTAAAGCTTTTCCTTTAGCCTGAGGAGGCTAACAAACCCAAAGAATGTTCTCCAAAACATTAAAGGAAGACAAATAGAAATTTAAAACCCCACAAAGTCCATAAAATAATATGGCTCTTGGAGGTTCAGATATTACTTACATATAGTGAATGTGTTTCTACTTCCTACCCCCAGGAGAGGAGGGTTCATGCAAGGCCTAGAGGGAGGAGATTTGAGTCTGTGCTGGGGCACAAAAGGAAGTTACAGCAACATTAAGGAAGGCGTCTGAGGACCATCTACAGACCCGGCCTTCCTTCAGCGTCCTAAGTATCTGGATGGCACAGAAGGGACAAGAGTGGGAAAGGCATGGTGTAGAAAGGGTTTAACAAAAGGCCCCACAAAACAATTTATCCTTTAATTTTTCTTTTGCTCTGACAGTCCTGCTATGATAAACGCATTCCATTAATAGACATTACTCGTCCATTTAAAAGAAGTAGCAGATGCATTATTAATGTCATTTCAATACGGTCAACAGGAAAAGGAAGATCCTCTCTGTAGGAAGCATTTCTGAGTCCATCAGTGGCTCCTGTGACCCATCTTAATTGATGGGTTGTTATTCATTACTTAGTTCTCAAAATGCAACCTGGGGAAAAACTCTACAGAGATCTCAAATACTTAAAAGAGTAAACTATTGATCTACTGAGCACCAAAAAGGATAAAGGTTCAAGTCAACCAATCTAACACAGTATGTCTTAGAGCAAGCTCATCTCGTTCTTCCTCCTGCTCTCTACAGTGCTTTCTCCCACAGCCTTTGTGAAATTCCTCACACGCGTCCCCTCCACTCCGTTCCACTCTCAAATTCACAGAACTAAAGTGGTAATGAAATGGCAATGAGCAGAAAATCCTTGCATAAAAAATACACCATGAGTAGTTGTGGCTTCCCAGTTCCTTATCCACAATTCTTCCTTAGGTTATTCTTTATTGCAGTTACTGTCCCCACCTGCTTACCAGCCTCACATACCCCATTATGCACACTCCACTTCAGCCCAATTGGCTCACATGCTTTACCACATCCTTCATTTTCCCACCTCCATGCCTTTGCCCACGGCTGGTCTCCCCTCAGTCCTCCATGGCTTCAAGGGGTCTGCCTCCTTCATGAAGGCTTCCAGAATCCCTCGCGTTCTCTAAATTCCCGAAGGACAGGATCTGTACAATTTAGGGAGTTACCATTGGGTACACATCTGTCAGACAGGACTTGGAGTGCAGGAAAGGGCTTTACCACTCTTTGTACCACACGGCCTTCGTGAAGTAGGTGGTCATGGAGCCTTGTGGGGTGATAAGAGAGGGGGAGGGGGACAGAAAGGAAGGAAGGAAGAAAGGGAGGGAGGATGGACTGATTCCTGATCTCCCTGCCTCTGGCCATTAGCCTGCATATTAGAAGTGTCTGAGGACAGAGTGACTAAGCCTTTATTTTGTGTGCATATTCACAGAAGATTTCAGAGATAGTTCTGCCTCAGCATTGTCTTCTGTCTCCTGAGGCAACTTCTTCTCATCAAGACTCCAAGTCTGTGCTAAGGCCCATCCACTGACAAAGAACAATCGGATAAACAAACCCTGATCTCACAACTCCTATCTTCCAGGGGGTGACTCTCGCATGAAAATCATCAGGAGTGCTTGCCAAAAAAGCAGATTTTCAGGCCCAAGCTAGACTAGAGTATCAAGAGCCTTTAGTGGACAAGGCCAAGGAACCGGAAATGCTGAGCTCCACCCATAACTCTCGTGCCCAGCAAAGTCTGAAAGCCACCACTCTACCCAGGGCTTTCACCTCAGCCTTGCTAAGTCTGTCAGGAAGCTTTTATGGGAAAAATCATTAGATTTGGAGATCCAAAACTCTGCTGCTGTTCCAACAGCTCTGCTATATACTAGACTTGTGGGGTGGTTTCTTCCTCCATAAAACAGAGGTAAAACTCTCTGGAGTGATCATTAAGATTAGCTGCAAAAGTACAAAGCCCAGGGTAGGACACTGCTTTTCTTAAATGGACCAGAACATATAACATAGGAGGTCTGTGAAGTCGGATGAAAAATATGTTACCTATTTTTTTCCTGCTCTTTAACTGAAATTTGACATTTCCTTTAATTAGGAAAGCAGGCAACAAACCATAGCAGTATTAGGAAATATCTGTATCTTGGCACCAATAGAAGTTACAGCTATCTTCCCACATTACAGTTATCGCAGATATCTCAAAATACATTTTAAGCTCATCACTACCTTGAAAGAAGGGTAGTTATTAGGCCTGCTGCTTTAACACTTTAATAAAGAAGCACATGTATCTCCATAAGAATTTTTAAATATTCTGATCATTGTATTTCAATATAATTGGTTATTTGTAAACTTTTATTGTATGTTTTTGAAAACAAGCTGATAGATGGATAGATGGGAAAATATGTGATAAGGCAAGCCTAGTGTAAAATGTAAATGGAAGAATCTAGATGGTGGGTAGACAGGTGTTCACAATTGCAAAATTCAACTCTTCATAATACCATGCTGGGAAAAAATCTGAAAAGGGGTCCCTAGGTTTCACCAGACCACCAAAGGGGTCTATGGCACAGAGAAAAGTTAGAAACCCCTGACCTAGAGGTACTGGTGTCCTTCACTAGCTAGCTGATCCACAGGGTGAGTTCATCATTGGCAAAGTACCCCAAGCCCCGGTGTAGAATGCCAGGAGTTAGGCTGGTAGCCTTTTCCTAAACTACGAAATCTCAAAGGTTTGCAGAATCAAAGTGTTCCAGCGGTGTTTTCTCCCACCCCAGCACTCCAACCTTAGTCTCTGACCTCACAGCTCTAAAGAGAAAAAAGATTACCCCAGAGTAGGACACTAGTCAAACCCCAGAAACCAAGGCCAAGAGCCCGAGAACATCTGCCAGCACTCTAGGCAAGGTGAGTCCAGGCACCTTTCCCAGGCCCTGGACAGAAGAGGACATATCCCCAGAGGCCACATCTTCAATCACCTCCCTCCCAACTGTGCCCTGAGGACTTGGACTGGCTATCGGGTCCCAGAATCCTGTTTTCAGGGTGGAGGGAGAGGGGGGAGCAGAACCTCCAGCTGGCTCTCCTGGAGGTTGGCCCCATGGTCCTGGTTCTTTGGGGTACTTAGGAAGAGTTTCTCTCTCTCTCTCTCTTTTTTAAGATTTCATTTGAGAGAGAGAGAAAGAGAGAGAGAGAGCACAAGAGGGGGAAGCATCAGAGGGAGAAGCAGATTCCCCACTAAGCAGGGAGCCCAATGTGGACTCAATCCCGGGACTCCAGGATCATGACCTGAGCCGAAGGCAGTCGATTAACTGACTGAGCCACCCAGGTGCCCAAGAGTTTCTCTTTTAGACAGACTACCAGTAAGGACTACTACTTCCTAATGCTCACCAGCAAATTTATATGACTCAGTTCCCCCATTCTGGAAGTCACATTGCTCCAATTCTGAGTCAAATCACCCTTACTCCCCCAGAGGCTCCAGAGTTCAGAGGGAGAAATACTTCTCTTACTTCTATCCCAGAAGATGGTGCAGTTCAGAAGAGCTAATGAGAAAATACCAGGGCCATATTTTAACTCGACAAGAAAGAAAAAGTAAGGCACAAAGGAGGAAAAACAAAGTCATCTTATTTCATGGGAAAATACATGGTCTTGCCAGCAAAGGAAAGTAAACTAAAGCTATGATTATACACCCATCAAGCAAATAAGTTAAGTAAAAACGGAGATCTCAGGACCGTGTAACCTGGCTCAATCCTTCGGGAAAGCTCTTTGGCATTGTATAGCAATTACAAAAATGTCTTTAACTGCACTTTTGGAAAAAGTTGAAAGGGCCTCTTTATGAACTCTTTATGAACTATAAAGAGCTATGCAAATTTATTAATTCCCCAAGGACACATTAACCTAAAGTGTCACCTCTCCTTATCCACTCCACCCACAATTGGCAGCAGTATTTTTTCTCTGACACCGGTTCTTTGAAAATGGTCACAAATTCTCACAAATGGCAGAATATATGATTCTATTGATGTAAAAGAAAACAAAACCCCAAAACCATATACTATTTATGTATATATGTGAATATTTATAAATGCACAGAATAAAGCCTGGAAGGATATATGCTAAACCAGTTCACCACAGCTTCTAAGGAGGGGCTCGGATGGGGTAGGGTGTGACAAAGGCAACTTTTCACCTTTTTTTGTTTTTAAAGATTTATTTGAGTAAGAGAAAGAGCATGAGCAGGAAGGGCAGAGGGAGAGGGAGAGAGAATCTCCAGCAGACTCCACGCTGAGAGCAGAGTCCGAGGTGGGGGTTGACCTCACAACCCTGAGATCACAACCTGAGCTGAAACCAAGAGTCTGACGCTTAACTGTGCCACCCAGGTGCCCCAATTTTTCACTTTTTACTATGATCTTACTATGACATTGTTATTATTTATGTACTTTTCAAAATATCATTCTATTTAAATCTTCTTTTTTTTTAAGATTTTTATTTATTTATTTGACAGAGAGAGACACAGCGAGAGAGGGAATGCAAGCAGGGGGAGTGGGAGAGGGA
The DNA here is from genome assembly GCF_009762305.2 of Zalophus californianus. Taxonomy (NCBI): domain Eukaryota; kingdom Metazoa; phylum Chordata; class Mammalia; order Carnivora; family Otariidae; genus Zalophus; species Zalophus californianus. Next base: position 13,635,254 of record NC_045610.1, on the reverse strand, counting down.
GAAGCAGACTTCCCGTGGAGCAGGGAACCCGACACGGGGCTCAATTCCAGGACCCTGGGATCATGACCTGAGCGGAAGGCAGATGCTCAACGACTGAACCACCCAGGCGCCCCCAAAATATTGTTCTATTTATCAGTCAAGTTAGTTAACTGAAGTTGGGAATTGTCTATTTAGGTACATCCAGCTATTTCCTGAACTCTGATATTAGAACTACTCTTCTTAAAATGATTCAATGTTTCCCTTGATTCCATTTACTAAATTTGTTCTTAAAGTAATGACAGGGCTGACTGGATCAATCGGTAGAGCATGCAACTCTTGATCTCAGGGTTGTGGGTTTGGGCCCCCCCGTTGGGTGTAGAGATTACTTAAAAATAAAATCTTTAAAAAAAAAAGTAATGGTAGAATTCTGGCACTATTACAAGGTTCACCGTTACTAATTATAGCTAGGAGACCCAAAAATACCTAGATCCTGATCTTAAGTAAATATCCTTCCTTGAAGGGGTAGAGATGTGCATAGAGTATACACTATTTGTGGATAATGTAAGGCTGCTAGGCTTGGCCATATGAAGCAATCCTTTCTCAGAATTTAATTAGGCCTAAAAAGTCTGACAGATTTAGGTTTTCACATCTGCTTGATGTCATCCCACCAACAACCAAATCCAAAGTTCCGATGGTATCCCAAGAGAAAAAGTTTATTTGAATCTGTACTCATTAGCCTGTAACAGGGGAAATGAAAACAGAGAAATCACAAGGGGCATTTTCCCCATGCTGGGGTCAAGCTGACCTCATGCTGGTCTTATCTGGTCGGGACATTGGCCGTGACCCACTGTCCTTAGATCTATACAAGCTTTGGCACTTCCTGTTCCCAGGCAGAGGAGGGTAAAAAGGAAATGGAAAATGCCTGGCACTAGAAAGGCATCTTTTAGAATAAAGACAAGGCCTTGGTCCAAGCTATAGCACATGAATTTGTAAAATCTAATCATGTCTCTTCAGAAGTCTCCTCCCTTCTCAGGCGGGTCCCTTAGGTAGTCTCTTAACTACAATTGCATTGGCTTGACTCCAATCCGATCAGCACAGCTGTCAGTCAACAGGTCATAGGTGCTTAATATAAGGCTTGACTGTTAAAATCAGAGTAGGGTTTTATTTGTAATAAAATAATATAAAAGCAAGGGCTGTAAGTCACCTATAACACTGAAAATTTGGACGTAACTCCTGAGTCCAACAACAGAAATATCGAAGCAAACTGACCTCTTTGCCCTCAAAGGCAAATGCTCTGAAATAACTCAAGAAATAGAAAGAATGAAGAACTGTAGCATTGGAAACAGAGAACGATGTAATAAAGGGACTAAAAATATGAAGGAATGGGGCGCCTGGGTGGCTCAGTCATTAAGCGTCTGCCTTTGGCTCAGGTCATGATCCCAGGGTCCTGAGATCGAGCCCCACATCAGGCTCCCTGCTCGGCGGGAAGCCTGCTTCTCCCTCTCCCTCTCCCACTCCCCCTGCTTGTGTTCCCTCTCTCGCTGTGTCTCTGTCAAATAAATAAATAAAGTCTTTAAAAAAAAAATACGAAGGAATTCCTGAAAGAAGTGAAGCAGATGGAATCAGATCAACAGAAAAGTTGATCATGCTCTCAATCAAAGAGCCTGGTGATTTAACACAATAAGAGGCTCCATGAGAAGTGGATGGGTTTTCCAACCAAAGGCCCAGAAATTGCCCAAAGGCAGGATGGCAGGGAGTGGGACCATGGGCAGGCTGTGGGCCAGGCAGTGGAGGGTACAGAGAAATCCCATTAACTTCTCAGAGCTCTACAAGTTCTAGTCAAAGAAATAAGGGTGAAAAGAGTAGAAATATAAGACTCCAAATCACCATTATTTCCAGATAGCATTTCCTTTGAAAATCCACGAGACTCAACTAAGAAGCTATTAAAAAACAAAGTACAGGGAACGCGTATGTGGCTCAGTGCTTCTCCCCCTGCTTGTGTTCTCTCTTTGACAAATCTTTTTTTTTTAAAGATTTTATTTGAAAGAGAGAGAGTGCACATGAGCAGGGGGGAGGGGCAGAGGTAGAAGGAGAAGCAGGTTTTCCACTGAGTAGGCAGCCCGATGCGGGGGCTCAATCCCAGGACCCTGGGATCATGACCTGAGTTGAAGGCAGACGCTTAACCGACTGAGCCACCCAGGCGTCCCTAATAGATGAATCTTAAAAAAAAAAAAAAATCTCAGCAAGTGGAAAAATGTCATATTTCTGAGTAGGAAAACAGTACCATAAAGAAAGCAATTCTTCCCAACCTAATCTGTACAACTAAATTAAAATCCCAAGGGGTTTCTTTTGTGAATTTGAAACACAGATACTAAGAACTATCTGAAAAAATATAATCAGTAATTTTTTTTAAGAATGAAAATGTCCTATCAGGTATCAAAATTTACTGCAAAGTTATAATGATGAAAACTGGTATCAAAAACAGGATACCATTTTTTACAATGATCAGGTTAGCAAAATAAAGTTTGATGGCGCCCAGTGGTGACAAGGCACATTGTGGCACTTCATATACTCTAAGCACGGGTATAAACTGGTAAAAACTTTTTGGAGGTTGCCATCATCTATGAAAAAAATTTAATTGAGGGGTGCCTGGGTGGCTCAGTCGTTAAGCATTTGCCTTTGGCTCAGGTCATGGTCCCAGGATCCTGGGATTGAGCCCCACATCGGGCTCCCTGCTCAGCGGGAAGCCTGCTTCTTCCTCTCCCACTCCCCCTGCTTGTGTTTCCTCTCTGGCATTGTCTCTGTCAAATAAATAAAATCTTAAAAAAGAAGATTGGGGTAGATCTGCAGATGTTGCTATTGAAAGATACCTAGAATCTATTAGATGAAAAAGCAGGAGGTGGGACACTAGGTACAATGTAATTCCATTTATATACAGATTTGTATTTGTATATATATAAATATATCTAGAGAGAGAGAAAGCTTATGCTGGTATATTCATAGGAATATTTTTAAAGAATATCTAAAAATTGGGATGCCTGGGTGGCTTAGTTGTTAAGCGTCTGCCTTCGGCTCAGGTCATGATCCCAGGGTCCTGGGATCGAGTCCCACATCGGGCTCCTTGCTCAGTGAGGAGCCTGCTTCTCCCTCTCCCTCTACTGCTCCCCCTGCTTGTGCTCTTTCTCTCTCTCTGACAAATAAATAAACAAAAATCTTAAAAAAAAAAAGAATACTTTAAAAAATAAAAGAATATCTAAAAATTTATTAACAGTGGTTGCATTTGGAAAGATATTGGAGGTGGAGAGAAGAGGGAGACTGACTTTTCCTTTTTTAGATACCTTTGTGCTGTTCTGAATTTATCATTTGCATAATGCTAGAAAGTGTTCCTTCAATTGTGGTACTGGTACAGGAACAAACAGGCCAGTGAAACAAAATTAAATTTCCAGAATTTATATGTATGTATATGAATTTCACAAGGAGTAACAGCAGAATTTCAAATTATTAATGAGCATTTCAATAAATGACATAGGGACAACTATTATTCATTGGAAATAATATAATTAGACTCAGGTTCAATAAGAAAACAGAAGCCACTCTAGATATTTCAAGCAGAAAGGGATTTAATAAAGAGAGTTGTGTTTCAAATCTGTCAGGAGGGCTGGAAAATAAAAACAGGAGAGTTGGTATCACCCAGAGGTCAGGAAGTGCGGGAAGTTGCCACCACTGCTGGAGTCCATGGCAAAAAGAAAGACTTCTTTCCACCTTCCAGTCTCATGCAAGTGCCTCTCACTGGCAAAACCTAAACTAGAAACCCACAGCAAAGGAGTCTGGGAAATGTTTAAAACCTTTCAGCCCCTGTGACACAGGAGAGTGTGGATAAGCAAAGGAGGTGTTTATTTCAGTAAGTGATGTGGTAAAAGTTATGCTTCTGGGAGAAAACAAACAAACAAACAAACAAAACCGAAACTCGGTCCCTAATTCATACCTTATACACATATAAATTTCAGAAAAAAAATAAAATTAAAAAAAATGATAGCATCTGAATTAAAGACAAGGATTACTTTCTACATTATATACTGACACACCATTTAATTTTTATGCAATAACTTTTATGATCCATGAAAACAAAGATTGCTCCATTACAGGGTTAGGAGTAGGGAGATGGGTCAAGTTTTAACATGGGGCATAAAGATAAAGTAAGATACCAAGAACAAAGCCAGCCTGTAACGAGGCCCTAATCTCTGTGCCCCCAACTCCCAGGCCAGGTTCCATCTCCACCTGTGCAACAGTGCTCTCTCCCAGTGACAGTATTTACAGAGGAACAAAAGTCTCCCTGAGCAAGTCACTAAGCAGGAAGCTGGGTAAGGATTAACACAGTGCATTAAACACAACAGAAATGAAGCTACAGATCAAAGTCTTTGTTTTCTCTTTGCCTCCCTAGTTCCTGTTTTGGTGACTTTTGTTTTTCTCCTTTTTACATTTGTTATAGGCGGTGCTTTTTTATGGCCTGATTTGAAATAATAGGCAACATCTTAGGATCTTGAAAATGCCAGACTAGGAAATGTTTCTGAACACTGTCCCCCAAGAGGTACTCTGTAGAAGACTACATTGGGAGACATTAATAGAAATGCCGAGAAAAAGCATTTTTAGGCAAATAAGGTTAGAAATTGCCGTACCTCCTCTTGGGGAAAAAATATCACAAAGTATATTATGTTTCTGTATTAAAGGCACTTCTATAAAGAAAACAGTTTAATTTTATTTAATATCAGATGTTTACCAAGTTTATTTTCTGCACAACACACATTTTTAGTACAACGTATGGTTAAAAAACAATATTCCACAATTAATTTGTTAGATTCTACTCTAGATCATCTTAAAAAAAAAAAAAAAGGAACGACACCAAGACTGGTTGATGTTCTCTCCCAACAGATGAGGAAGCTGGTCCTAATCTTCTACGAGCAGATTCTCAGATTTCAGCTGGGTCTTCCTTGTACTGTCCAAGTTCAGGTGTTGGTATTTTCTTTTAAAAAAGCCACACTAAAACAAAGGAGGGGAAGTCCCATTATAGGCCTAAGATACCCACCTGTTTTAGAAAACCATTATCTAGTTGCCAAAATAGCCCTTATACTCCTCTGCTTTTCATGCCTCCTCTGAATCTCTCCCTGATAACCTGATCCTTCAAGATCTGTCTTTTTCTTTTAATCAGGAATGATTATATTTAAAAAATTCTTTTATTTAAATTCAATTAGCCAACATATAGTACATCATTAGTTTTTGATGTAGTGTTCAACGATTCATTAGTTGCCTATAACACCCAGTGCTCATCACAACACATGCCCTCGTCAATACCCATCACCCAGTTACCCCTTTCCCCCACCCCCTCCCTTCCATAACCCTGTTTGTTTCCCGGAGTCAAGAGTCTCTTGTGATTTATCTCCCTCTCTGATTTCTTCCCCGTTTTCCTTCCCTTCCCCTATGGTCCTCTGCGCTATTCTTTATGTTCTACATATGAGTGAAAAACCATATAATTGTGTTTTTCTGCTTGATTTATTTCACTTAGCATAACATCCTTTAGTTCCATCCATGTCAATGCAAATGGTCAGTATTCATCCTTTCTGGTGGCTGAGTAATATCCCATTGTATATACGGACCACATCTTCTTTATCCATTCGTCTGTTGAAGGGCATCTCGGCTCCTTCCACAGTTTGGCTGTTGTGGGCATTGCTGCTGTGAACACTGGTGTGCACGTGCCCCTTTTCACTACAGTTGTACAAGATCCATCTTAAATGCTGCCTTTCCACAAGCCTCTTCTGGTGCTCATTCTCCGGTCAGAAGTGAAAAATCACCTTCCCCTTAAGCCCCAAAGTTCCTTAACCTTTTTAACTTAACTAAATCTGCAAAGTATTCTAGTTTCAGCTGTAATGGATCTTATTTATGTAAAAATACTCAGCCTACTATGCATAGTATGGCCTCCTACATCAAGAAACTCACAATCTAGGAGCACCTGGCTAGCTCAGTGACTCTTGATCTCAGGGTTGTAAGTTTGAGCCCCACGCTGGGTGTAGAGATTGCTTAAAAATTAAAAAAAAATTTTTTTTTTTTAAAAAGAAACTCACAATCTAGTAGAAACAAAAATAATTACCATACATTGTGATGACTACCACTTGCGTTTCCAGAAAGCAGCTTATTCACAGGAAAAACATATAACTCAGCCCAGAGGACTGAGGAATCTCTGGGCTGAGATTTAAGGGAATAGTGTGAACAAGGTGAAAAAGTGGGAAAAGGCGTTGGTGTGGGGGGTGGCAGCACAGACAGCAAGCACAGAGACACTAAACTTACTGAGTTACACGTGTTTAGAGAAAAAAGCAAGACCTAATGGTAGAGAGGGGTGGAGGCCACAGAGTGAGGGTCTTGAAAGCAGTAAGAAAGTTTGAACATTAAAAGAGGGGAAGGAGAGTAAAGTATTTAAATAGGGTAATGATCATCATATCTATTTTAGGAAAATCTCTCTGTACTCTGGTATTTTCACATGAGTAGAACTGACCTGAAACAGGATGATTATAATCACAGTCAAAACCAGAAGGCCACTAACACTGCTTCCAATAATAATGATGACAGACAAATAATACTCCTCTTTCAGGAAGATGACAGTGATCTGGAACGAGACAAGGAGAGCATCCAATAAGTCTGCTAATGCAGGTGAGAAAAAAATTCTTCGTGTTATTTTAAGGAGCAAAATATGAGAACTTGGCAACCTTCTGTATATTGACCAAGGCTGACAGTAAAGCAAAAAGCTAAATGTTTCTTGATGCATCATCTAAAATTATCTAACATCGAGACTTCCAGTTTCTGGTCCCATGTGTAGAGTACATGGCAGGCACCACTCCGTACTAACAAGTACAAAGCTGAACAGACTCAAAAGTCAACAATTCTTGACTTCCCAAGAGAGGGAAAGACACCTGGCAAACTGCTGCCCCCAAGACTGGTGAGAGAGATAGACAAATATAGGGAGTAGAGGCTTCCCAGTGCTGGGGTACGAAAATCTGATCTGTAATTGATGAATTACGAGAAGCTCAGTATTGACAACTCTCAGAGTTAAAAACTCAAGGGAACCCAGTCATAATGGAGCCCCCACAACACTATAAGGTTTTCCTCCAGGAGCTTTACCAGGTTCCTACAGTAAATACTAGAGAAAAATCCCTTTGTGCCTCTGGCACCAGGAGAGAAAAAGGAACCATTTTGAAATAGGCCACAGTACTCTTTTTGGCCTACCCTCAGGGGAAACTAGTTAATTGGAGCCTAACCAGCTAAGGTATTACCAGAGTCCAACTGACCTGGGGTAAGGGAAATACCTAACTCAAGCCCACTCTAGGTATCCTGTCCCACGTTAAGGGGGTTGAAAAAAAATGAGAAACGTGAAAATGTAAAGTTCACAGCCCCGAAGCATAGGCTCACTAAAAGACTGAAACCTAGTCATAGGATGGTAGAGCACTTCCCCTCCCGACACCTCACCACATTAATAAAGACCTATTTACAGCAGTTCCTTTTACCTGGTACATCATGTCTAGCTATCAAGAACAAATTATCAGAAAAAAAAATTAAAAAATTATAAAACATATCAAAAGGCAAAAAACACAACTTGAAGACACAAAGCAAGCATGAGAACCAGACAGAGAAAGGATGTTTGAATTATCAGACCTGATAATTAAAACAACTATGATTAATATGGTAAGGGCTCTAATGGATAAGTAGACAACATGCAGGAACAAAGACAAAGAACAGATAGGTAACGTAAGCAGAGAGATGGAAACCCCAGGAAAGAAACCAAAAAAATATGCTAGAGATAAAAAAACAACAACAACAACAACAGTGTAACAGAAATGAAGAATACCTTTGATGAGCTCATTAGTAGACTGGCCATGGTTAAAGAATCTCTGAGCTAAATATACCAAAGGAATCCATGAAAAGCAAAGAGAACAAAAATTGGATGGAAAAAACACACCAATAACAGCACAACAAAATTACCTAAGGAACAAAATACTTTCAGTTATTTTGGTCTGTCAGGAGATCTGTTAAAGATTCTTTGACAGTTTAACAGAAGTCTCAGAGAATTATGGTCTCTAGGTTTTAGAGAACACTGAAAGACAGAAAATCAGTTCTACATCCAGCTATGCCACTCTGTGTCCTTGAGCCCCAAGCTCCTCTTCAAACTGATGACCTATTTTAAATGATCTCTAAGTCCTTTTCAACTCTCTTCTGACAGCTCTTTTCGACCTTGCACAAATCCCACACAAAATATATGACAAAGATACTTGTCTGCTCTTCACCAAACTGAAGTGTATGTTACCTCAGAGACACAATAATAAATGCACAATGGCATCCATGTATACTACAGTTGATCCTTCAACCACACGGGTTTGAACTGCATAGGTCCACTTATATGCATATTTTTTTGGATAAATACAGTACTGTAAATGTATCTTTTATGATTTTCTTTTTTTTTAAGATTTTATTTATTTATTCATGAGAGACAGAGAGAGAGAGAGAGGCAGAGGGAGAAGCAGGTTCCCAGTGGGGCAGAGAGCCCCGATGCAGGACCCGATCCCAGGACCCTGGGATTATGACCTGAGCTGCAGGCAGACGCTTAACCGACTAAGCCACCCAGACGGCCCTTAAATACTGTACTCTTACAATAAAGTAAGCTAGAGAAAAGAAAATGTTAAGAAAATCATAAAAGAGGGCGCCTGGGTGGCTCAGATGGTTGTCTGCCTTCGGCTCAGGTCATGATCCCAGGGTCCTGGAATGGAGCCCCGCATCAGGCTCCCTGCTCAGCAGGAGGCCTGCTTCTCCCTCTGCCTGCCGCTCCCCCTGCTTGTGCTCATTCCCTCTATCTGACAAATAAATAAAATCTTTAAAAAAAAAAGAATACAGTATTTAATACAATAAGGCTTCTGGTCCATAGCATGCTATTTGTAAAGTTTTTGGGGAGTCAAAAGTTATACATGGGTTTTGACCACATGGGGAGTCACGTTGCTCAAGAGTCAGCTGCTGTCCCCAGCATTCTTGTCTAAAGGCTGTCTCAGGAGTCTAAGCCCTCTTCTCACTAACAGGACTCAGCTGGAAAGTGATGGCCCTCCCATGGCCAGAGTTTCCCAGGACTTAAGTGGGACCAGAGGGCCACCAAAACTTCTCTGCCTGCCCAAACACTGAGTTCCTTTCATGCACGTGTTTAAGCACCAAGGTTGGGGGGCTTTGGAGACAATTTCTGTATGGGTTGGAAAGCTGGACAAATTTAACTTTAATATTTTTTTATTTCTGAGAGAGCGCACGCATGCGCCACACACATGCACTTGTGCAAGCAGGGAAAGGCAGAGGAAGAGGGAGAGAATCTTTAGTGGACTGTGGGCTGAGCACAGAGACTGATGCGGGGCTCTATTCCTCGACCCTGAGATCATGACCTGAGCTGAAACCAAGAGCTGAATGCTCAACTGACTGAGCCACCCGGGCGCCCCTGAACAAATTTCCCTTTAAGGCCTCTTCTAATTAAGTTATAAATGCTGGTTACTTCCTAGGGTTGATCCTTCAGGCAACTATTTAATTCCTATGTAGCTGAGGTTAATAGGAGTAAGTTCTGGGCCTTGAGAGTAGGGAGGGAGAGGAAAAACAAGAAGAGAGCTGGTTTTTCTTCCATGGAAGAGTGAAGTGGGGGACAGGGGGAAGGTCTTGAGAATCTGGGTTTAGGAAAGTAATGAAGTCCCAAGGTCATAGTGATGTAACAGGGCAGATTTCAGTAGAAGAAATGCTCCTCTTTCTCAAAGCCTCTTCCCCTTTTCCTCTTCTAAACCCACAGGTTCCAAATTTGACCTAAAGCTACTCTGGTAAAGGTGAAGAGAGAAGCAGGACACAGGATACTAGTGCTTATAGTCAAACACTGATGGTGGCCTACCCAATAACCATTCTCTCCTTTTAATTTTCATTCAGAAATCATGACTGGTCTAAGCTAATCATGACAGAGCTATTCGCCTTTGCCAGTGACCAAGAGGAAATCCAGTTCTCACTGAAAAGATGTAAGGAGATAGCTACTGGGAGTTTTTAGGAAAATTTCCCTCCCTAAAAAGGGAAGACACACTTAGAAAAACTCCTTTTGCTACTGATCTCTTGCTTCCTGTTTTGTGTCCTGCCACATGGAAACACAGCACTGGGAGAGGTGATATCTTTGTGCTGGCACAGCCTGTAGGGCACAAGATCCAAAGGAGCCAGGCTGTTGACCAAACAGATGCCTTTATGGTACATTAGTGGGAGTTTTCCCCTACTTGCAGATGAAATGCGCTTGGATACATGGCTATTTATACTCATAGGTTCATTCTACCTTAGTTGCTTATTGTCAGGAACAACTTAATACTCTGCTTAGGGTATTGAATTTAAATAAAGGAAAATAATTATGGGGAATCTATGTACAGAAATGAAAGCATCAGTAAGAGAGGGAAATAAATTATATATATGTGCATATACGAAACTGTTAACTGTAGCACTCTTTGGGAAGATGGAGTTGGGGACATGGGAAGAGGGGGAATGAGGAACCATTATTTTTCATTTGATATTTTTCTGTAAGGCTTGGATTTTCTTGCTCTTCTATTTAAAAAAAAAAAAATCTGGGCCGTGGGATAATGGAGCACTTCTCTTTCTTCCCATGTAACTTTTTGTATTAGAAATACTTAAAAATAAAAGGTAATGTTATTTCTGACATGTCTGGAGAACTGTTCCTTTCTCCTCCTCCAGGAAGGAAATCACAGGACCTAATATTTAGCAATCCAGCCTCACTCTCTTAACATTCCCTCCAGTAATGATCATGCCTGACTAAAGAGCCCACATTATCTCTCAAGCCAGCTGCTGCAGCTGACCCTTAACCATATCTAGGTTAAGTGTCAAGATCATTTAGCCCATAGATTTCAGTTTGACTTGTGGTCACACTTTGGCAAAAGGAATCCCAAGAGTCCTACTATTTAGTTTAAAATTTATAAAAGAATCACACATTCCTGAGTAACTAGTTAATACTATAAACACTGATACTACACACTAGGAAGACAGTCAATGTATACAAAAAAGTAATTTCTCACTTGGCAAATTTTAAAACTACGTTTTCAAATCAAAGTATACAGAGCTGTTGATTTCACCCTAGTTATTTCAGCTTAGGCCTCTTATTCAACTGCCACTTCAAAGATGGAAAAACTGAGGCAGAATCTGACTAATTCAAGGTCACAGAGGCAGCTTGTGGTAGAGTCGAGATCAGAGGTGGCAAGACTGAAAACAGGAAGAGTTGCCTGTACAGAGGCTCTAAGGCTAGGCACAGTTTTCCCCAGAACACCGCTCAGAAAACCAGAAAACAGCCAGGGATTACCTTAGTTCTGTGGTTCTCTGCATTCAGCCTCTCATATAGAGATTTGTTGAAAGATATTTCACCAACGATCTGTAGTTCAGTTACACCTCTTGGTAACTGTAAGATGGAGGGTAGGTAAAACGTATTTTAGACATAGACTTATTGTTTTTGGACAGCATCTTTTCCTTTAAACGTGTTCCTTCTCCTGTATTCCTTTGTCTAGTTAGTGGTCTTGGCAACCATAAAGTTGCCAAAGCAAGAAACCTGCAATCATTCCCCAATTTCTTTTCCTTTACACTTTACCTCCTGTCACAGCCCCACTCACCAGCCCCAAATCAGTTCTTGACAATTCTTTTTTTTTCTTTCTCACATCTGTCCCTTTTCTCCATCCCTCATTGCTACGCCTTCAGTTCAGATCTCATCATTCTCATCTGGATCACTGTGAGGAGTTAAACTTGATCCTAGTGCCCACTTTAGAATGAGTGATCAGGGAATGCCTCTCCAAGAAGGTAACATCTGAACTAAATATAAGAAACCATGCACATGAAGATACGGGGGAAGAACAGTGTCATGCAGGGACACCTGGATGGCTCAGTAGGTTAAGCGTCTGCCTTCGGCTAGGGTCATGATCCCAGGGTCCTGGGATCAAGCCCCACATCCGGCTTGCTGCTCAGTGGAGAGCCAGCTTCTCCCTCTCCCTCTGTCCCTCCCCCCCATTCATGCTCTCTCTCTCTATCTCAAATAAGTAATAAAATGAAAATTTAAAAAAAAAGTGTCATGCAGCAGGGACAGCAAGTGCAAAGATCCTGTGGCCAGAATAATATTGGAGAAACCAAAAGGACAGAATAGCTGGAGTATAAGAAGTGGGAAAGAGGAGAGTACTAGGAGATAAAGTTCAAGAAGCAGAGACTAGACCATGCAGTGCCTTGCAGGCCATTGAAAAAGTATGTGTTTTACTCTAGATGTATTCAAATGTCACTTTTTTCTTTTCAGAGCCGTGGCACGTTTACTTTATTTATTTATTTAAAGATTTTATTTATTTGACAGAAAGAGACAGCAAGAGAGGGAACACAAGTAGGGGGAGTGGGAGAGGGAGAAGCAGGCTTCCCGCTGAGCATGGAGCCTGATGCAGGGCTCGATCCCAGGACCCCGGGATCATGACCTGAGCCGAAGGCACACTTAACAACTGAGCCACTCAGATGCCCCAGCACGATGTTTACTTTAAAATAGCTGTTATGTGAAGAAAGATTTGTAGAGGGCAGGGCAAGAGCAGAGACCGGAGGAAAAGACAGTGTTTACTGCAACAGCCTGGGCAAAAGATGGTAGCCTGAACTACAACAGTAGCAGTGGAGGTGGAGAGAAGTGAATGGATTCAGAACCTATTTTGGAGGTGGAAGGACAGAGCTTGGCGCTGGAACAGGTATGGGGATGTAGGAAAGGAAGAAGTCACAAGTATTTCCCAAGGTAAGTAAATACAGTAAGTTACCCTCATCAATTATCCCAAGTAATTGTGTAAAGAACAGACTGGGGCAAAAGGTGAATCAGGACACCTGTCTTGGACATGTTACATTTGAGATGTTGTTAACTTTTCTCAGAGAGAGAGCAGAGGCACGTGAGCACAATCAAATGTGGAGCATTCACCATCTCAAGTATCTGCTGAGATTGATTCAAGGACAGCTCCGCGGCCACCGTTACATTTTCTGTATTCGAAGTGATGGTACAGTTCACTGAATACCATTCTTCCACATACTGAAAATGAAACTCTGGTTATAGTTAGCGCCGTCCCCTTTTGAGTGAAAAAGCAGAAAACATTAACACTGGGCACGCAGAGCATGTTCAGGCCCCAGAAGAGAGGGTGTGAACAGTTTCGGCGCTCCCCTTGGCTCAAGCAAAGCCGCAACCGTGGCTAACCGTGGCTAACGGGGCCCAGCGAGAACACTGAGGACAGCCTCGAGGCCACCCCGCAAAAGCTTTCGGCAGGAAACGCCCGCAAAAGTAACCCCGGGCCGCTCCCGTCGCCCGCTTCGAGGCCTCCTCCCTCCCTCCACCTCTCGCGACGGTCGCGCTCACCCAAGCAGGATCGCTCCCACAGCGGTCCGACTTCGGACTAGACTTGCACTCGGTGTGGGCCTGAAACGAGAGCCATGGAAGTGCGAAGAGGAAGACGCCAAACCGCCCGTCACCCGCCCGCCGCCGCCACCTCGCGCGGGGCCCATTGTGATGCGGGTGCTCACGGCCGGACGCTAGGACCCAGCAGCCCGGCCGGCCCGCGCGTCTGCCTTAAGGAAGTCTCGCGGTGTTTGCATTTGAACCTCCGGGCGGGTGCCGACTATGGCGGCGTCACTCCAGCGACCGGGGAATCGGCTCTTCCGAACGTACGGGGCTGTGGGCGGCGGGAGGCCGCGGCGGCGGCCGGATCGGGCAGCCGCGCAGTGGTTCCCGCCGCAAGAGCAGAAGCGTTTTTTCAGCAGCAGCAGCAGTAGCAGCGACGCCAGCAGCGGCGGCCCCTCGCGGTCTAGCACTTCCGACGACCCCGACGACCCCGACTTCCTCGGCATTCCGGTAGGTCAGCGGCGGAGGCGCCCTGGCGGTCGAGCCTCCAAGGACCGGCTGAGTCTGGTCGCGACGCCACGACGCCCGAGGCTGCGAGCTCGGCCTCCGCAGAAGTGCAGCACCCCCTGCGGCCCGCTCGGACCGCCGCCCTTCCCTAACGGCAACCCAGGCCGCCTCAGCCCGGACCTCAGCGCGTGCAGCCAGCCCGGGGACGGCGGCGAGCTGGGCACCAGTGCCTCCCTGTTCAGCAGTCTGGCCTCTCCCGGCCCCGGCCCCTCCGCCTCTCCGGATGCGGCCTCCGAAGTTCCGGGCGGCTTCCACCTTCCAGTGGCCTCCCCGGGCCCAGCACCCCTCCACGGCTTCCAGGAGGCAGCAACAGGAGGAGGCAGGTTCACCAGGTTGGCCCATCGAGCCCATGCCAGTCTCAGGTCCGCTGTCTTTAGTCTTATGGACTGTGGAAACCCTGAAGATTATGAGTTTGGGGCCGATGGGAGGAATATGAGGGAGTCTTGCTGTGAAAGGAAACGGGCTGGGAAGAGGCTGGAGAGGCCAGCTTTATCAAGCATGGGTAAGAAAAGGGCCACAGACCAGGACTCCTGTCAAGAGATCGGGTCTCCAGGGGCTGCCCAGATGGACTACGAGGCAGATGGCTGCAAGGGCTGTATTGTACCTGGGGAAATCAACGGGCTGGAGAAAACTGGGCCTAGGCGAAAAAGGAAACTTCAGGAAACAGTAGAAACCTCCCTTCTCCATTACCACCAGTTTAAGAAGAGCCAAAAGATGGGAAAAGACTCATTCCTCGCCCAGGACCTGGCTCATTTACAGAATGCCTGCTCTTGGACCAAAGCCAGGGCTTCCTTCAGTTTCCACAAGAAGAAGATGGTGACTGCTATGTCAGAAGTATGTAGCAGCCACACCATTGCCAGTTCTCTCTCTGAGTCCCTCATATCCGAATATTCAAACCCTCCGGTTATGAACAGAACAAACAGTGCTCTGTCTCCTTGGCACTGCTCTTCCATGTATTTGCTAACCCCCTTAAAGACACTACATGTCACAGACAAAAAGGCATCTGACGCTGAAAAGGTTTATGGGGAATGCAATCAGGAAGGTCCTATCCCCTTTAGCTATTGCCTTTCCACAGAAAAACTGGAGTGCTGTCAGAAGATTGGGGAAGGGGTGTTTGGAGAAGTGTTTCAAACAGTTACTAATCACACACCCGTTGCCCTAAAAATCATTGCTATTGAAGGACCAGATTTAGTCAATGGAGCCCATCAGAAAACTTTTGAGGAAATTCTGCCGGAGATCATCATCTCCAAAGAGTTGAGCCTCTTGTCTGATGAGGTATGCAACCGTACGGAAGGCTTTATTGGTTTGAACTCCGTGCACTGTGTTCAAGGATCTTACCCTCCCTTGCTCCTCAGAGCCTGGGACCATTATAACTCAACTAAGGGTTCTGCAAATGACCGGCCTGACTTTTTTGAGGAAGACCAGCTCTTCATTGTACTGGAATTTGAGTTTGGAGGGACTGACTTAGAGCAAATGAGAACGAAGTTGTCCTCCATGGCTACTGCAAAGAGCATCCTGCACCAAATCACAGCATCCCTCGCAGTGGCAGAGGCGTCACTGCACTTTGAGCACCGAGACTTACACTGGGGGAACGTGCTCTTAAAGAAAACCAGCCTCAAAGAGCTCCACTACACCCTCAATGGGAAGACAAGCACTATCCCCACCCGGGGAGTGCAAGTCAATATCATTGACTACACACTGTCGCGGTTGGAGCGGGATGGGATTGTGGTGTTCTGTGACATTTCCATGGATGAGGACCTATTTACAGGTGAAGGTGACTACCAGTTTGAGATCTACAGGCTAATGAGGAAGGAGAACAACAACTGCTGGGCTGAATATCACCCTTATAATAATGTGCTCTGGCTCCATTACCTCACAGATAAGATTCTGAAACAGATGACCTTCAAGATTAAATGTAACACCCCAGCCATGAAACAAATGAAGAGAAAGATCCAGCATTTCTATAGGACAATGCTGAACTTCAGCTCTGCCACTGACTTGCTTTGCCAACACAGTCTATTTAAGTAAGCCAGAGGTGCCTTATTGGCCCAAACTTAGAGGACACTCGTCTTCCAGCCCCTGATGCTATTTTCAATCTCCATCCCCAGAGCAGGGTGGAATTCCCATTCTATATGTTTCTAGAAATTAACAGACGTTCTTTAAAAATAAACTGTACATCAGAACAAATGATTACAATTTATAAGCCCTCTTTCTCTCAGCAGAGTCCATTCTGTAAATGCCTTTCTGTATATTCCTTTTTGAACCTTGACATTTCATGAACCCTGAGCCCCCCCCCCAAAAAAAAAGAATTGCAGGAAAGCCAAAGGCCTCAACTTTCATACTCATCAGAGCCTGTGGCTGTAGGTATCATAAGGGAACCATACTACAGATGAAGAGTCAACTGAGAGCAAAGGGGCTGTAGCAAAGCAGAGACAGAGACAGACTGGAGGGAGGAAAGGGAGATGGTATATTTATAGGGAGAAATGCAAGGAATAGCTCATGTTTATCAAGCTTATTTGCCAGTCACAAAGAGAAGCAGAATTTATCAGTTTTTCAAAGGGAAAATAAATGTCTCCATGGGTATTAAAAAGGTTTGATTTTTTTTTGCTAATTTTTCATCAAGGGAAGGAAAACTGGAATGTTGCTTTAAGAGCTGAATGATTGATATTTCTTATGAACGTGACTGGCAATTTACTCCTGATGTGTTCCCAAGTTAACTTGTTTTTACTCCTTTCCTAGAATTCTAGTTTTACACCTTTGAGAATCCACAGTCACTCTGGAAAAGAGATGTGATCGTGATTAAAAAACAAACAAACAAAAACAATACACCTCTAAGTACCTGAATCTTTGTCAGGTTTTTCACTCTTATAAATTGGAGAGCTTGTAGTTTGATTGGAACACAAATTTGCAGCTGGAATACAGCTCCAAATAGATTTTCCCCATGTATCTACAAAATAAAATCAGAGAGTAGGAGATCAAAACTGGTGGTGTTTCGCCACCTGTAACTTTGCAATAATAAGCATTAAGCACTTACATTGAAGAGGAATTCTTTGTAGACAGAAAGCCCCTGGCTTGTGTTCATGTACATCACTGAAGGTCTGCAAATGAGAGGATATTTGTTAGGCCTCAAGGCCCCCTTCTTTCAAATGAGCCAGAATGCTACCAATTGGATACACTAGGACAGAGGGCACCATATCCTTAAGAAGAATCAAAGCAGAATATCAAAATGTAAAGTGGTGGTAGGGCAGTTCAGATCAGGTAGAATATTTGAATTCTGTGTATTTGGGCTGGTTCTGTGTCTAATTGTTATTCCTCGGTGGCCTTACTTTTCTCCTTCCTTACTTCCCAATCCCGTAGCTCCTCTCTTCCCTCCTTAGCATTATGTCAGTAACCTTTAGTATTAAGACCAGTTGGCACTGCACCTCCTTTGATTACTACCATGGGGTTTCTAGGACCCAACTGTTCTTGCCCTAGCGATCAGTGGGAGCCTGGGTTTTAAGCAGCCTCCTGTCAGAGATGAGGAATGCCCACATCCACCCTGACCACCTGAAGCTGCAGGTGTCGGCCCCCTGGAAGTACTTACTTAGGGAGAACTGCAATGAAGGCATGCTTGAATTGAAGGCTGTGGCTCTGTGTGACCGAAGACTTTTTGTCATTGAAACTAGGAAATAAGAGTGTCAGTTCACAGCATTATCAACTGTGTATACAGCTGCTTATATACCTTGGCTTCTCAGGGTCAGGGAGGGTCAGATAAGAAAAGACACTTGAAGATAAGTAATTAGAGTGCAGAGGACTTGCCAGAAGACCATACTTGGAGAAACACTGATTTAAAAAGGGTTTCTCAACCTTGACAATAATAACATTTTTTGTGAGAGGCCATCTTATATACGCTATGGTGTTTAGCATCCCTGGTCTCTACCCACTAGGTACCAGAAGCATTCCCTCACCCCACAGGCTGTGGCAACCAAAAATGTTTTTAGGCATTGCCCCCAAAGGGCAGAATCATCCCCATTTGAGAACCTTTCCCCAAAACTATATCCATACCCTACCCCTGAAATGTAGAAGTTTTGCAGGTGACCGAGCTTCTCCAAGTTAAATGAACCAGGAATAGAACTTATGTCCAAGGCTCATTTACCAGACTATAGTATAGTTTTGCTTTGTGTGTCAATAAAAGGACATTTTGAGTAACTCTGATAACAAGAAGGGAAGCCAAGGCACTGCAGCCGCATAGATTCCTTCTGCGGTTTCACTGAGGCTCTCCCCGGGCAGTGACCGAGCCGAAGCTCACACATGCACATGGGAGGGAGGCTTCTTCCAGGGCCACAGCCTGGGCCCGCAGGGCCACAGGCACTACTTACTTGGTGACTGTCACAGTGATGTTGGCTGTCCTGTTTGGAAAGGCATTCTCCTCTAGCTGCCAAACTACTGAAAAGTTTGCCTATTAAAAAAAGAAAAAAGGTCACCTGATTCTTCTCTAGCACTCACAAACTGCTTCCTACTAACTAACAGACTGGGAAACCACTCTTATGCCTCACATTTTAGCCCAGCATGCTTGCACATCCATTATTCCATGTACGCCTTGTAATGTCCATAAGGAGTAAGCAGGGTGCACAGCATTATTCCCCTTTTACAGTTGAGGGAACCACTTCAGAGCTTCCCCACAACACAAAGACCATCAGTGGCAGATGAGGGACTCACAACTAATAACTTTGGGCCTGCTGCTCTTCCCATACTACTCCCAGCTTCACTCTGCTGTATGGGGTGAGGCAACGGTTTGTGGCTATATCCCCCACCCCACCACTCCCTACTTCGAGAGCAAACTTGGCAGCTCTAAGCTCTGCTGTGGATTGACTGCAGTAAAGGGAAATGTGGAGACCATGACTTAAGATTCAAATGAGACTGGGATGTAGGAGACACCACCTCCACGTAAGTGAGAAGAGTCCGCCAACCCAAACACTCACAGATGACCTCTTGAGTATAGGGTAACCAATCTTGCAGTTCATGACCAGCACAGAAGCATTTGGCTTAGGGTCATCACACTGAATGTCTGGAGAAGGAGGCTGTTAACACACAGAAGACACTGTTCTTAAAGAGCAAGAAAGGAAGCAGTTTCCTGATACCAATTCAACAAACATTCACTGATTTTCTACATGCCAGACATCTGCCAGGAGCCTTGGGACACAAATCAGACTTGGTTTCTGTCTTCCTCCCAAGCTGGGCAGAAGGGATCAATGGTAGGTAGTTGAGGAATTTAAATACAAGCCCTAAGCAGTGGTTCTGTAAAAGGTACAAGGAAAAACAGTATCAAAAGAAGTGAAATCCAACTAGGAGGAATCTGTGAAGTCTTCAGGGGAAGAAGATATTTGAACTGGGCAAACTTGTCATACTGACTCCTTACAGTGAGGAAGACTGTGCTGTGGTGTCTAACTAAACAAAAGCAAAGACAGTTATTAAAGGATGCTGGGGAAGGGTGGAGTTCGGGTGATACAGAAGGAAAGCAGAGTTTTGTGTTTTTTTTAAGATTTTATTTATTTATTTGACAGAGACACAGCGAGAGAGGGAACACAAGGTGGGGGAGTGGGAGAGGGAGAAGCAGGCTTCCCGCAGAGCAGGGAGCCCGATGCTGGGCTCAATCCCAGGACCCTGAGATCATGACCTGAGCCGAAGGCAGACACCCAACGACTGAGCCACCCAGGCGACCCTAGGAAAGCAGAGTTCTGATGGGCTCTATGTAAAGCAGGGTTGTGTGTAAAAGGGTCCATCAACATCAGATCTGGACCCAGGGACCCATTCCCTCGGAAACTCTTAGGGAGTTGTAAAGGTGTATCCAGAAGTGCTTTATCTGAAGCTCTGCCCCCCGCCCCCCAGATGGAAATGAGACTGCTTCTCTTCAAAGGGACTTCTATTCTCTAGTCAAGTGAAATGGTTTCATAATTACAGATAGAACTTCAAGCAGCCAAGTTTTCTGATTGCCTACGATTTTAGAGAACATTTCTCAGGGTTACGATACTTCACAGCCGCAGGATGTCCTTGGGAGAAACACTGTTTCCTGTTATCTTGCAGCTAGCTTCCAGTCTGTGACCCCAGGCTCACGAGGGGCCCAGGGGCAGGGCCGACTCTTACTTTCCCAGTGCAGGCTCATGTGTGAATCTTTCCCTCCCAGAACCATGGTCAAGAAAGGGTGACTGCAGGGTGCCTTGGTGGCTCCGTTGGTTATAAGCGACTGCCTTCGGCTCAGGTCATGATCCTGGAGTCCCTGGATCGAGTCCCGCATCAGGCTCCCTGCTCAGCAGGAAGTCTGCTTCTCCCTCTGACCCTCCCCCCTCTCATGTGCTCTCTCTCTCTGTCAAATAAATAAATAAAATCTTTAAAAAAAAAAAGAAAGGGTGACTGCAGAACAGCCGCACTGCAGGTGCTGTAGGCAGAGAACAGCGTGCCTGGACCCACAGCACAGCATGTGGTTGGACTGGAGGGGATTCATCTCATTAACAATCATTTATTGGATGGACCAAGATGAGCCTGGAGGCAGGGAGACCAGTTAGGAGGTTGCCATAAAAAAGCAGGTATGCAGGGAGGGAAGGCTTTGAGTGGCATGTTTCATTGTTACCTTTTGTATCCTCTTAAACTGGAGGTTTCTGGGGTAATTCAAACTCATGGTCGTCATGTAGGAATCTTCCCCAGAGTTAGTTAGGTTAATGTTCATAGTCAGCTCCTTTGTGAGACCCACCACCAATTCCTGCCTGCACAGTGTAGGCAAATAGGTACATGTTACCAGTTTATTTAATCTGTAAAAACCTCAATGCAGTACAATAGAACATCCTTAACTAGCTCCTTATATTGCCTGACGGATACATTTAGCCTAGATTTTCTTCCCCTCAACATAAGCAAGTGCCTGGACCAGCACACCCACCTCAGTTGCTGTGTGAGAGGGTGTTAATGGCTACCATGGTGCTCACCATATGGCAGGGACGGTGCTAAATGCTTCACATCCTGAAGTAATCCTCGTAATGCCCCTATAAAATAGTATGCTTACTCTCCATTGCATAGAAAAGGAAACAGAAGCCAAGAGAGTCTAACTAATTTGCCTCAGGTCTAGCACTCTCAAGAGAGGGTTGGGAAAATTATATTTAAATCCTCTTTCTGGGACGCCTGGGTGGCTCAGTCGTTAGGCGTCTGCCTTCAGCTCAGGCCATGATCCCAGGGTCCTGGGATTGAGCCCTGCATCGGGCTCCCTGCTCAGCAGGAAGCCTGCTTCTCCCTCTGCCTCTGACCCTTCCCCGCTTGTGCTCTCTCTCACTCTCTCTCTTTCAAATAAAGTAAAATCTTAAAAAAAAAAAAAATAAATGCTCTTTCTACTACCAATTCACTGCAGCCCTAGGCAAGATACTTCATTCTCCCAAGTTCATACATTTCACATATACTTATGGAGTATTTTCTCTGTGCCAGGTACTCTGCTCAGTACTGGAGATTAGCGGTGTATGAGACAGATACTGTCCCTGCCTCTTTCTTGGCCTCAGCTTTCCCATCCGCAAAATCATTCAGGCCCTTCCAATTTAAAGACTGGTTTAAAACAGTCTGTTCAGACAGGAGGAGAGAAGACTTGGGGATTTGTGAGAGCTTCCTTCAGTCCCCTGAGGTGCTGCGGGCCCCAAGGTATAAAACCACTATCCACCACTGAGATCTACAGAAAAACATATTAGCAATACAAAGAAAATCTCCTAACTATCTGAAATGTTCAAAAACACGTTACGAAGCTTCGGGAAGCAATGTGACATGTGTTTTCCTGTCATGTTGTTTTTGTTTTATCACAGCTGAGAAGAGGATAGATTGACCGGTGGGAGAGAGGGGCAGAGATAGCTAGAGTCTGCTGCGTGTGGACATCCGTTCGAGAGATGGCAAAGGCCTGTGTAAGGTAGTAGTAGTGGGGACAGAGGCAAGGGATTGAAGCCAGATATGGGAAGGCCACACTTGCAACCAGAGCAACAGAAAGAGGGATCAAGGATGCGTCCTGAATTTTCACCTTGGATAACCAAGTGGTGCTATTCGTGAGGGAGAGAACATGGAGGAAGACCAGAGGGTGGCAGCTGACCACATGAGTCCAGTCAGGGGCTATAATGAGAGGTGCCTATGGCATAACAAGGTAGAGATGTTGAAACAGCAGTTGGATATACTGTTCTAGAGCCCAGGAGAGAGATCTGGGAGCCACTGGAATATTTCACAGGGGTTCTTAACCTGAGGGCCAGGGACGGTTTCAGAGGGCCCCAAGTGCAAACACTTATGTATGCACATGTGATCCTCTGGGGAGGAGGGCCTGTAGTTTTCCTTAGGCTCTTTAGGAGATCTGTACCTACAAAAACGTGGAAAACACTGAAATATTTGGATGCTAAAGATTAGTCTCAATCATGCTTTTGAAAAAGAAGAAGAGACTGATTACTATTTACACTAGGGGGCGACGTAGGGCCAGTTGTGTGTGTATATATATCACAAGGAGTTGGCTGGGAGGGAACTTCTGGTCTGTAATCAATTCCCGTTGGAAACAGTGGCATCTGTTTATCAGGCTGGATTCCAAAGCACTCAAAAGCCTTCAGTTGGATCCTCAGTAATCGAGATGGGCTAAGCCATCCACAAGTCCTACAAATGTCTATGAAAAGGCTTACCAGGACTCAGGAAACAGTGTTCTTCCCCACAAATGCCTACTCTGGCCAACAGGCCATTGGTACCACGTTCTGTATATGGCACTTGTAGCCAGGGAGGGTATTTTAAGACCATCACATGTCCAAAGCCAAACTCCTTTATCTCTTCCTCTCCACCCTGCCTTCCAAAATCATTCTTCTAAAGGCTTCCTTCCCCAATTCAGTTCTTGGCATTGCCTTTACTCTGGAGTTCAGTTGTGATCCAACAGAACTTTTGCATTAATGGAAATAGTCTATATCTGTGCTGTTCAAGATCACCAGCCATATGTGGGTGTTGAGCACTTGAAATGTGCCTAGTTCACCTGAGGAACTAAAATTTAATTATACCTAATTTTAATTAAATAGCCAAATGTGACTAGTAGCTACTGTACTGGACAGCAAAGTTCTAGATGCACAGGACGAAATGACGGAGGCTGCCTTAGACCCTTCTCTTTCTCTCACTCCCCACATCTAATCTGTCATCAAATCTTGTGGGCTTTAACTTCAAAATATAACCACCTTAAACTGCTACCACTGTGGCCCGAGTCACCATCGCTTCCCACCTGAATTATAATAGATCTTTACCATCTCCCTGCTTACATCTTTGCTCCTGCAGTCTACATACAACACAGCAGCAAGAATGAGCCTGTTAAAATGCAAGATCCTGTCATTCCTCTGGTTTCCTAGTTCACAGTAAAAGCCCTTATGCAGGGCCTCAGAAGCCCTGAATAACCGTGCTCCCTGCTCTGACATTACCTCTCCCTTCCTCACTCTACTGCAACCACACTGGTGTCCTGGCCGTTCCTCCCACCTCCAGCCATGCTTCTATCTCAGGGCATTTGCAGTTGCTCTTCCTGCAGACACCCACAGAGTCCATTCCTCAACCTCCTCCTGTGTATACCAAATCATCACCTCAGTGAGCCCTTTCCTGACCATTCTAAAACTGCAACCCGTCCCTACCCAGAACTTTTTCCCACCTTCCCTGCCTTTTATTCATAGTATATCTCATCAATATAAAATTCACCTATTATCTTCTCCACCTAAAATACCAGAAGGGCAAGAATTTTTGTCTGTGTTGTTTGCTGATGCATCTTCAGCATGTAGAGTGCTTGGCACTAAGGAGATGTGCCATAAATATTTAATGAATTAGTTAAGTAATTTGGTTAAGAGGTGAGCCAAGGAAGAGGCTACCTCTAACTGAGGTAGTCCTAGGAGCAAGGAACACTGGGTTATGAAAAATAGCATTATTCAGGGTGCCAAGACACCTGGGTTCAAGTCCACCAAATGACCACTGTGACTCCACACAGTCCTTCAACTACTGAGTCTGTTCCCTAATCTATAAAACAGGAATACAAATCTCTTGCTTCCCTCATGTGTGGCTGAGGACCCAATGAGATAATAAATGCAAAGCCCTTTATGGGCCACCCCATGAGGATGGGTCGGTTTTGATGAGGGTTTTGCCCAGGTGTGCCTTCAGAAGGAAGTTAATTGCGGAAACTATGATGACTGGATCCAACTCACTGAGAGGTAGTGGTGGCCATCTGTAACTCAGCAACACAGAACAACTTATTCTTGCAGTTCTTCTCATAGGGCAGCTGTAACCAAACAGAGAGAAGCAGGGGTCAGCCCAGGGACACCACCATCCCCAGTAACTTCTCCTTAGGACACACTTATCCTTTCTTAGACTCTGAGAAGTACAGGTACACAGAAGCGGAGGCTGATAGGCTGGGGTTGTGCCCACGTGGGCCAAGAGAGCTGTGACTGGCATTCCTTGACCTGTCAGGGGTAGGGAGTGTGTTTGGTCTTACAACATAGGTACACTACGATCAGGCCTGGTCCAGGTAAAAAATGGGGTGGCCTTCATGGAATGGTGGGGGTGCCTGTCACATTTATGTCATGTGAATTAAGCAGCAGTGTTCACAACTCACTAATCTGAACATCTGGGGGAGGAAAACCTAAGTGAAGAGAAAGAAGCTTCCTTAGTCCTTTTAAAAGTAGAGACAGGAACAGCAGGGGCAGGAATGGGGTATACCTAATCACATATTATCAGGTCCAGTCCCCATGACCAGTCTTCCCCGTAGGTTAAATACTCCCCTTATAATCTTGCCTACACTAAAACAAACTAATTTGGAAGGTTACATAGGGTCCAAAAGGCCCAGTCAAGGTTGAACAGCCCTAGTTAAGTTGAAAGATCAAATTTTCTTTTATTATTATTATTATTATGTTCAGTTAGCCAGCACATAGTACATTAGTTTTTGATGTAGTGTTCAATGATTCATTAGTTGCATATAACACCCAGTGCTCATCACCACACATGTCCTCCTTAATATCCATCACCCTATTACCCCCTCCCCTCACCCCTCTCCCTTCTGTAACCCTCAGTTTGGTTCCCAGAGTCCAGAGTCTCTCATGGTTTGTCTCCCTCTCTGATTTCTTCCCATTCAGTTTTCCCTCCCTTCCTCTGTGGTCCTCGGATCTATTCCTTATGTTCCACATATGAGTGAAACCATACAATAATTATCTTTCTCTGCTTGACTTATTTCAGAAAGATCAAATTTTCTAAAGGAGCTGCATCTATTTTTTATTATGAAGGAAACATAGCCAGCTCCTTAATAGGAGAATCTCTGTACTTATGTCCCCAGCAGCCAGTCACCACCTCAGCAGCTTTCTGCAAAGACTGTTACCATGGCTTGGAGCTGGAATGGGAGCTCAGAGTTAGAAAAGAAAACCTTCTTCCTGGAGAAGGGAGATGCAGTTTGCAGAGGTCAGATCTTGGAGCTCTATCTGGCTTGGTCAACAGTTTTTCACTCAACCCCAGTGGAAGAGAGCAGGATTAAACCAAGCTCCCAGCTAGAACTCATTTCTTTGGAAACACCTCTGTGCCTAACCCAACACCAAATAATTTCTCCACACCCATTTTATTGATGGAATAAATTTTTTTTAAAAAATCTCTTTGCTGGACAAAGTAATAATTGATTAAGGTAAGAATCATGAATGGATGTTATGTAAGATATAAATACACAGTCTCAAAGCATCTCTCTATAAGATCCTTATTAATTACAAAAGGACAAATCAACATGACGTGCCTGGTGATATCTGAGTAAAGTTTGTACATTAGATAATGGCATTTTATCACTGTTAATTTCCTGATTTTGATCCTTGTACTGTGGTTTTGTAAGAGAATGTTCTTGTTTTTTAGGAAATATATACTGAAGTATTGGGGGGTAAAAGAGGCATCATATCTGTGACTTAGTCTTAAATGGCTGCAAAATATAAATGTGTGATGTGCATATATATATATGTATATATATATATATATATATATATATATGAGAGAATGATAAAGCAAATATGATAAAATGTCAAAACGGTAACTTTTGGGGAATCTGAATAAAAGATGCATGGCAATTCTTTGGACTATTCTTTAATTTTTTAGCAAGCCAAATATTTCACAATAAAAAGGTTCTAAAAAACAGAATATATATAATTAATGTTCGTCTGCTTATTCATGAAATTTTGTGACATTAGTTCTCCTAATCTTTTCTGAATCATCTAACTTGCTGTCAATACCAAATTTTTAAAAATTCTTTACAAAATAAATACACTATTATAAATACACTATTTATAAGTTTAAAACAACATTTCTTGCCTAAAATAATCAAGATGACAATCTTCACTCATAGGGAGGCTGATTCTCCCGCTTCCTGGGCAGGTGAGCAATAGAAACAGTTACCTTATGTTACTCTCTTTCTATTCACTATTTGTGATTGATTCATTGGATATTGGCCAAAATTTGAGCCAAAGAATTATATAATTTAATTTATATAGAGCATTGTTGTAAAAATATTAGACAGTCATGAGTGTCCAATGATTACCTGGAAATATACTTATGCTACCTGAAGCTTTTCTGTGCCAGTATGAACTGCTTTTGGCTTCTTCTTTTTCTTTTTGGAGAGGCAGTTCATTCCAGCTGAATGTAATTATTATTTCAAATGCTCATGTTGTCA
The DNA here is from genome assembly GCF_009762305.2 of Zalophus californianus. Classification (NCBI taxonomy): domain Eukaryota; kingdom Metazoa; phylum Chordata; class Mammalia; order Carnivora; family Otariidae; genus Zalophus; species Zalophus californianus. Next base: position 13,608,600 of record NC_045610.1, on the reverse strand, counting down.
CTTTGATCATGCTGAGTTTTCTATATGCTGTAAGACCCTCTAAATGAAGACTGACAGAATACCATGGGGGCCAGGGCCTAGGTGGGAACCAAATCACCTTAGATATCAAAGAATCAGGAAATTTGACTGTTTATTTCATCCTCTTATTTCCCTTAGTTATGAGAGAAGTTTCTTGTGACATTACCTGCTTGTTTAGGGTACAGGTTTTGTAGGCCAGGCATTCAGCCTAAAGGCCGTGGTCAGGACCTGGGTCAGCAGATGCACTAAAGGGCATCCTGTCTACAGCACAGAGCAGGTTAGCTCTAGTCCGGGCCCCATACAGGACCCCCATCACACCAGGAACCCCACCACACCTCATCAGAGACCCTTGCCAAGTTGGACAACATATTCCTATGCATCATTAAATGTGTAGCAAGCACGTTTTCTGTGAACATGAAGGAACTAACCTTGCATGTGGTTTGGAGAGTTGTGTTACCCACCAGTAAGGCCCTAGGCAAATTAACACCATCTTAGGAACTCAATTTCCCCATTTAAACAGCCAAGGGGCCCAAATACTGTCTGAGGGCCCTCCTAACTTTAACATTCTTTGAAGTTAGAGGAGCAGGTGCTTGTTCGGGTGTGGCTCCCAGGAGATTCTTGTGTAGCTGAGTCACCTGGAAGATGGCGAAGGGCTTAGTGTAGAAGTCCAAAACAGGGTGGGGATGGTCCCTCTGGCCCTCCGTGGTCTGGAGTTGGTAGCTGACGCTGACACTGATGTTGGAGAAGCAGTCCTCCTCACAGAGCTAGAGTTACCAAGTAATGCAGGGTCAGAGTCGGGGACAAGATGACAAGGAGAATACTTTTAATTTTAAAGTAGTCATAATAAGAAACAAACAATGAAAGTGGTGAGTCAGAAGTTGTAAGCCTCTTCCAAATAAGCCAAGCTGAAGGGAAACTTCCTTCAACCAAGCTGCCTAGAGCTGTGGGAAAATCTCACTTGATCTGCTATGGCCTCAGGCCGGATAACTCCTGATGGTCCCCATCCCAAACCCAAAGGGATTTTGGCCAGCAGAATTTTAAAACCAATTTGAATTTTTTGGAGGGCAAATGGATGCCACAGAAGGGAAGAATCATGGTCACATCTGTGTTTATAAAGATCTTTCTCAAAGCAGCCTGCAGGACATATTAGAAAGGTACAAGCTGAACATAAGGAGATTGCGTAGGGTGCCATTGGCCATTCTCCTTAAGTGAGCCTTTCAGCCACAGTAGGAGCTCTGAACACCCGAGAGTCAGTGAGCCTGATTCCTGTGTGGAAAATGGAACTTTCATTGAAGGAAGGCATAGACTTGCTAGAAACTCTCTCATAATCCAGTTAACACTGAACAGACATAGGAACAGATGTGTAGGCAGAAGCATAATTTACGAGTTTACTGGCATAAATGATCCTTCTAGGTCCTTCTAGGCCCTGCCAGGCTCTGAATGCTGACAAATACATTTCTTTTATGTCTCTAGGCACCTTTGTCAGGAGTAAGCCTTTGTAAATGATAACTCTTGTCTTTATTTCTACTTTCTCATTCAAATTTTCTGATGTTTATTCATATAAAGGCACTCAGCCCCACTGCTACTACCAGGTGTGCTTTCAGGAACTCAATCCTTCAGTAGCCCCACTGCTACTACCACGTGAGGTGGGGGACCTCTGTTATTCCTGATTGGTTACCAAGAAAAATGGCAGACAGTTGAACATTTCCCTTTGTGTCGAGCTTCTGGGAAGTTCAGAGGTACAGTAAATGTTCAATTTCAGCAGATTTCTTTACTCTGGAGTTCTAGGACAATTAACTCCGTCTCTCATGTCATTATGTGGTTCTTGATCTATTAGGATTATTTTAATTGCCTAGTTTGTTTTGGGTCTATGCCCTTCATTGCATGCACCTCAAATCTTTTCTCAACAATATACACTCCTCTGGACTTTCTTCTAAACTCCTCCACTCACCTCTCCCTCTGTGGGAATGAGCAGGAGGGACTCACAAAGCCGAGGCACACCGCCATCCCACTCCTTATGGTGGCTCTGACAAATTCTCTTGTCTGAACACTGCAGCCTCTTCCTCTGCTTCATCACGTCCACATCCACCGTGAAGTTCAGGAGTGTCTCTCTGAAGCCTGGGAATGAAGACCAGACTTTCATGATGAGGCTGGAGTGGGTAAGCCTTAGACAAAGTGCCCCTCTCCTGCCTGCAGTTCCTTATGAGCCCCTCCTGCATGGTGTCCCCACCTAGTCCCTTGTGCTGGATTCCTGAGTTTCTTCATTTCGGAAGTACCTTTCTCATGGTCTTCTGGCACCTGGCTAGGGTTCCCCAGTTTGGTCCAGCTCCAAACCCATTCTTAGGGCTGAGTCAGTCTTCCCTTAGGGGAAGGAGGGCTCAGAGAAGAGGCTATGAGTGAAGGAGAAAGGAAGGAGGAAGAATAATCAGAAGATGGGAGAGAAACCATAGAGTAAAACCCGAGGATAGCAGAGCTGGAAGCACCTTCAGACCACCTGGGCCAGCTCCCTTACTGTACAGAATAGAAGAGATGGGAGATGGAGGCATGGCTGCTTTTTTCTGAGTGTGCTTTCAAGAACTCAATCCTTCAACCTTGAGGAAGAGATCCAAAGCACCTCTTCCCAGCAGGGATAAATCCCTTCATAGTATGGATTTAATAGCAGACCACCCTTTTCTGGGTCACTTCCCATTAAACAGAACCTAATGTCAAAGGAACTCAGCTCTAATAGAGGGATTTCAAGCACCAGGACTTCATAATACTCCCTGTACCCCTCCCCTGGCAGGCCTCTTTTCCTGTCCCCTACTGAAGCCAACAAGGAATGACCACAACCCTTGGCAGGTGGTGGTGGTGGTGGTGGGGTCAGTTAGGCTGCCTGTTACCTGACTTAGCAGCTGTGGTCATAGGGTTGATTTCAAAACACAAACATGCATTCACACTGCTGTTGAAGCCAATGGGCAGTGCCTTGGGGGTGAAGGTCATGGACACCTTCAGGTAAACCACAGGTCTTGAGCTAAACGAGACAGCAAAGAGAACTGTGAGAAATGACTGTAAGACCTTCAGCGCTTGGCTCATTCATTCCTTCAGTGAATATTTATTGAACATCTCCAATATACCAAGTGTTGTTCTGCATTTTCGGGATAGAGTAGGGAAAGAGACAAGTCCCTCCTCTAGTGGGAAAACAGACAATAAGCAAATAAGAAGAAACTATGTACAGGTAATGCTATGATAATAAAATAGGATAAGGTAATAGAGATTGGGGGCTACTTAGGTTGGGTGATCATGGCTGGCCTCACTGATGAGACATTTGAGATGTGTTAACTAGAGCTGAATATAAGGGGACCCTCACTCCCAGCGGAAAGTACAGCTAGTACAAAGGGCGTGTGGCAGCAATGAGCTTGATTTGTTTGAGGAACACAGAGGTCAGCATGACTGGAGCACAGTTCGTGAGACAGAGCATAGGAGATGGGGGTGGAGGGGTAGGCAGGGCCAGGCCACGGAGAGGGTGGGCCACTGCAAGGAATTTGGATGTTCCTCTCTAAGTGGGAGCTGTTGAGGGGTTTTAAGCAGCAGAATAAAGGGATTACTCTGGCAGCTGCGTGGAGAATGGAGCATGGGGAGTGGAGGCAGGGAAGAATGCCATAGCAATGGTGGAGGTGAGAGATGACAGCGTCTTGTACGGGGAGGTATTTTGGAGACAAAGCCAACAAAATCTTGTTAATGGGGTGGCAGAAGAAGGAAAGAGGAACCAAGGATGACTCCTAGGTTTTTGTCCTGAACAAATGGTGCCATTTACTGAGCTGGGAAGCATGGGGAAGGGCAGGTTGGGAGAATGAGGAATGGGTGAGAATATGAGGCCCATTTTTAGACATTTTAACTTTGAGATGCCTGACAGTAACAGCCAAGAGGGATGTTCGATAGACGGCCAAGTCTGGAGCTCAGTGGAGGGCACAGGGCAGATAGGTGCTTTGCCAGAGTCTTTACAGCCATGGGATTTGATAATTTACTTAGGGATGGAGCATAGAAGCTCTGAAATTCATATCATCATCAAAATAATAGCCTTCACTGACCACTGTACCAAATACTTTGCAAAGATTCTCTCAATCTTCATAACTCTGTGGGGTAGATGCTAGTGTTATTCCCATTTACGGATGAGAAAATTGGGACTCAGAATACAATAACTTGCCCAAGGGCGCATGGTTAATTGAGAACCGAGGTTCAAAGCCAGATGCACAGATTCCAGAGCTGATGCCCTTAACAAACACATTTACTCCCTCCATCAGTTCCTGGTGTCTTCATGGGGTCACTGAATATTTATTGAACATCTCCAATATACCAAGTGTTGTTCTGCATACTAGGTGAGGCTGGGACTTGGGACCACAGAAGGCAGGGCGAACCCCTACCGGAGCACAGCTGCCCGGCCCAGAGTGCCCACAGTGATGTCAGCAAGGTGGTCACCGGTCAGATCTAAGCCACCAGCCACTGACATGCCGAAGTAGTGGAGTCCTGAGGCGACCGCTGAAGCTTTGATCCGCTGTGGAGGGAGAAACACAAGGCATGGAGGAGGAGAAGGGGAGTCCTTTTGGGTTTTATTCAAATCAGCATGATCAGCTTTGGTCCCCACCCCAGGGAGCCCTCAGCTGAGGAACTGAAAAAAGAAGGGCAAGGTTTCCCAGGGGTAGTGGCATTTGAATGGAGCCCTGAAGGGCAGGTGGGACTTGACATGGGGAGAGCGAGGGAAGCAGGGGGTGGGGAAGAGCAGGGCCATCTGAGGACATAGCTGGGGGCCACTACAGTGGGAACAGAAGGGGATTTGGGTACAAGGAGGCTTGATGAGGGGCTGGGCAGTGAGGTGGGCCTGTCTAATCAGACATGGGAGAAGATGGGGAGAGACAGGAGCCAGGCCGGGGGTGGGAAGGGGAAACAGAATCATTAGGACATGTGTGGGGCATGAGTGGACGGGGTCCAGAGGAGCAGCAGGTCTGGGGGAAGAGGATGCTTTGGGTTAGGCAGCATGAGACTGAGATGCCTGGGGGGCCATCCAGTGCGGTGTTCAGGAGGCAGCTAGACAGAAGTTAGGAGAGAAACTGTGGTCTGAGGTGGGTAAAAGTGCCCACAAAATAGGTAACATGAGAGGCTGGCAATGGAGTCCTGGGGCATGAGAGTTAAGGCATGGAGGAGGTGGGTGGGGGACAGGAGCCAGAGAAGGGACAGAAGGAGAGGAAGGAGAATCTGAGGGAGGTCCATGGTCAGGAATGCCAAAAAAGGGAGATACAGCTAAGGAAATAGACAGATGTTGCCACAACCTCTTTACCCCACTGGAAGTGTCTGGGGTGAGGCCCTGGCCTGGAACCTCTGAGGGACTTCTGTGCTTCACTGGGCACTCCTAACCCCTTGGGACCTGCCCGACACTTAGAACTGCAGCTGGCTTGGGCTCAGGCCATCACATATAGGGGAGGTCAGAATCCCAGAGCAGAGGCTGAAGAAAGCCCTGCAGGTTACCTGAGAGGGGCTAGTTGAAAGGCCATCCTGGCGTCCATTGTAGATGTACACGCTGCCAAAGCTGGTGCCATCGACTGCCTCAAAACCCTCCAGGGGGGCCCCAATGGCCACATCTGTGAGGTTATCCTGACTGATATCCCCTATTGTTGCCATGGCAAAGCCAAATCGGACATTAGTGAATCCAGGGTGCCCACTCAGAGTGCATGCCAAGGAGAAGGAACCATTGGAACCATTCTGTAAAGCAAAGAGGCAGCTCAGCCCTCAAGAGAGGGATGCAGCATGCACACCCATGCCACCCCAGGAGGCATGCTCATTGGACTTGTTTCTGATTCTCTAGTAGGGAGGCTGAGGCTCAGAAAAGGCAACGGACCTCCCCAAGGTTACACAGTGAGTGAGTGGTAAAGCCGGGATCCTCCTGCCTTGCAGTTCAGCACCCAGAGCCTGCCCCCTCTGTTCCCACAGTTACGGGTACTGGACTGGCAATTGGGAGGCCTGGGTTCTAGTCTTGGCTCGACCACACACTTGCTATGTAAACTTGAGCTAATCTCAACATTGTTGAGCCTCAGCTTCCTGAGATCAAGTGAGATCATAGACAAAACATGCTTTGTCAACTGTGCAGATCTGTGGGATATTATCATCATCAACATGAGACGATGGGGTGAAGAAAGTGAAAAAACAGAGTACGGGAGGAAAGGTGATGGTGCCCCATTGGCCACCATCCACCCTGAGCACCTCCCCATCGCTGTCCTTCCATGCAAGACAGGACCAGGGTGCTCCCAACCTCCAACACATCTGCACCAGGCTGAGCCGCCACAACCCCAGCAAGCCTGCAAAGACGGAGACTCCCACCTGCTCATTCAGATGGTACACATAGACTCTGCCTTCCTCTCTGTGAATGTGGTAGAATGGAGCCGCCACCAGCAGGAGGTCCGTGGTCCCATCCATGTCAATGTCCACAGGGCACAGCTCAGAGCCAAAATAGGATCCCATCTACAGCCCAGGAGGAACTTAGCACACAAGGGTGCTGTGGAGGCCTTCCCGATACCCCTCAGCAAGGCCAAATCCCTGCTCCTGCTCTTCCTGACTGCCAGTTTGGGTCATTCCAGATCAACATGTTCACCAGAGTAACAAGAAAGCCTGGGTGAGCGGCTATATCCCCTGCAATGGGGGAAGCCAGCTGACAATCAGACATGCAGAGCTGGGGCAATGGCACTGCATTCTGCCTGAGTTCTGTCCAGGCTGAGTCCATAACCCACTGTGTGCCTCGAAGCCTGTCCCATTCCCTCCAGGGCCACTAGATCCTCCCTCCATAATAACAGGGGCACCCTTCTCCAGCAGGTACCTGCTCTCCCTCCAGCACTGGCACGAAGTTGGTCTCTCTGCCCTGCTTCTGGAGCTCAAATACGGCCCCCCGCTGCTTGTACCGTGGAGCCCCCGCCACATAGGAGAGGCCACAGGTCTTGTGCAGTAGGGCCACTGCGTAACCTGGGACAAGGGGGTTGGTGGTGGTTGTGGTTGGGAGCTCCCATTGGGCCACTCCTTTGACTCCCCCCGCCCACTTTCCCAGCCAGTCCGTCAAAGTAGCCTGGGCAGGGGGGCAGATTTGAAGAAACTATCTTTCTCATCCTTTTAAAAATTGTCATCAGGGAGTGCTCGTACTTACCCACTGTGGCTTGTCACACACATGTGCCCCACCACACAGAAGTGATATGCACTCATTATTATATATACAGCTTCATTCAAAATACACTCCTTCACACACATTCACCACCCATGTTCATCACACACACAGTATATGAGGACCAGGGAGAGGGGTGAAGGGTCACTCACCACTACTCTTAATGGTGAGGCCCTGCCTCCTCAGGTAGCTGCCCAGGGCCACCCTGAGCTTCAGTACTGAGGAGGCCCTGTCCTCATCCAGAAGGCCCTAATTCTCAGCCTCAGGGTCCCTAACCAAGGCCTATTGCTCAGTCCATGTGACTGACCAGAGCCTGCCCTAACTAGGAAGCCTCATGCAGTCTGATGCCCAGCCTCAGTGTCCCTCCCTGGGCCCCACCCTCACTCAGGTGGTCTCCAGGCCCCGCCTCACCCAGATAGCTGTACTGTGCATTCTTGGTATCCGCCGCAGTCTGGTTCAGGAAGCGACCCTGGTGGCTGTGCATGTCGTAGAGCAGTGCGCCCCCCGACCAGTTAAAGGCCCCGACAGCACCAAGCAGCACCTGCCCCTACAAGGGACGAGTGTTGGAGGCCATCTGAGGGGGAGGGACCCAGGCCAGCCACAGCAGGGGTGGGGGTACGGGGAGCTGGGGGGCAGGGGTGGAGGGCACGTTTACGTTCAGTGATCACTGACCACCTGGCTAGATACGCAGGAGGAAGATAAGACGGGCAAATACTCGGTTCCTGCCTTGTACCCATGACCCTATCAGGACAACTGTCCCTCCAGTACCGGTCAACCCCAGGACAGAAATCTGACCCAGGCCCCAGATGTTGAGCATTAAAACAAAGTAGGATTGAACAAGACAGAGTTCATGTCCTACTGTACAGGTTGCCTGGCACACAAGGCCCACCTGTGTTGAGCAATTTGCTAACCATAATTCCACGTCCATGCAAGGCTGGTGTCCTCACCATGCCTGCATCTTTTCCCATCGCGAGGAACAGTGCCTCTGAGGACAAGTATGAAACTTGGTAGGCAAGTGACCCAAGCCAAAGCCTGTGTTAGTAGTGCATATTAAGGGGGAACTGCTCTATCCCTGGGCACACAGAACAAAACGACCTCCTGTAATAAATATGGCCATTCTTTCATCTACTTCAGTGGTCCAGATTAGGGCAAGCAAATACAAGTGTTTCCCTTTATCCTAAAAGGGCTGGTTCAGAGGCCTCGTTACAGGAGGGCAGAGCCCTACACTGTGAGCCAGGGGTCCCCAAGTCCCTGGGTATCCCTGGGGCCCCTCCTCTACGGTAAGCCTGCCTGGTGTTGAGTTGGCCACATACCTTATCCAGGATCTGGGCACTGAACCCGATCTGTGCCAGCTGGTAGTGGAGGGCCTCTCCAACCGTGCCTAGAAGCCAAGAAGCCAGTGAGACACTGCTGTGGGCTGAGGTGAAGGGAGAAACCAAGTCAGGTAAGAGCCCAGTTTGATCTCATACCCAGAGGGAATGGCATTCAGAATAATGGGACACACACCAGGCTGAGACTGGAAACCTGGTCCTGCTTTAGTAACTACTGGCAGAGTAAGCTTGGGCAGCTCACTCCCGCTTTCTGGGCCTCAGTTTCCTCATCTGTGAGTTCCTGAGAGTGGGATCCATGCTCCAGTCATCCTTCGTTTTCCGGCATCAGAAGAAGCTTCTCATCAGAGCTTCAGGGGACTCTGGGGAAGTGAGGAGGCCTGGGGGGGACTTTAGGGGGACCATCTTTATAGAGATGGGACAGCTGAGGCTCAGAAAAGTCAGGGGAGTTGCCCAGAGAGCCATACGGAGGTAGGACAGGAGTGGGGCCAGAGCACAGGGCTTGGCCTCCTGCCAGATGCTGAGGGGACTTGCCCCGCAGAGGCCTCACCTTCCATCTGAACGATATTCTGCTGCAGTTTGCTCAGCAGTCCATCCAGTGCTGTGTAGTTGGTCACCTTGAAGGCATATCTGTCATCGGGGTCTGAGGCGATCAGCTTCAATTCACTGTAGGTCTTATTATTCTCAAATGCCTTTCCCACCTGCACAGGGGCCCTCGGTCAGTGGATCGGGATCGCGAGAGCAGGCTGGATCCCAGGCCCAGGGAGAGGGCTGAACTCCTCTGCTGGCCTTCAGGGCCCTCCACCCCCTGCCTCTGTTCCCTGCTCCCTGTTCTCCTGCACACACTCCTTCCTTCTCACACCAGGCTCATTCTCCCATGCTGTGCCCTTTGCCTGCAGAGCCCATCCCGCCTCCCCTGCACCCTAGACTAGCTCCTCCTATTTGTCCTCCAAGACTCAGCTTAGCACCATCTCCTCCAGGAACCTTCCCTGATGTCCTTCCTTTGGGATCCCTGCATGTCCACTGCTCTTCCCATCACTGCTGGGCAAGTGAGCTGTGACCACCACTGGGAAACAAGCCCTCTGTGGGAAGACCCAGGATGGAATGGGGGAAGTTCAGGATATAGGGACTGGGAGTAGTTGGTGAGTGTCTGTAAATAGAGCAAGGCTTGAGTAAGCTGTTTACAGAAGCCCCTACCAGGAACCCTGGCTCCTCCCCACCCCAGGCTGCACAGGGTCAGGAGGTGCCCCCAACTCTTGGCTCTTACCCCAATGGCAAAGCGCTCAACACCTTGCATCTTTGGGGAATTGATGACAGTAGTGAGGTTGAGTGGGTCCTCAAATATGTCCCCATCGGTGAGTACCACCATGACCTTGGATGCATTTTTTCTGGAGCCGTGGCTTGGTGTGAAGACGTTGTCTCTAAGTAGGGGACAGTAAATGAGGAGGAGAACTTTGCCAGAGGGATATTGAGCTCTGGGAAATTTTATTCACTGACCTGTTTTAGAATTAGAGAGATTTAAGGAGCCCTCCAAAATGGGGAACAAAAATCCAAAGAGCCCCCCTTTGGCATACAGCAGGGCCAGGTGGAGGGGAGGCTGTGACACGCCTTGCCCCTCACCTCCTCCCATAGAAAGGTTCTGGACAGCACTTCAGTCTACTCTCGTGAATAATAACGATATTAATAATAGTGGCTAATATTTACATAGTACTTATGTGCCAGACACTGTTGTAAGCACTGGATATATTTTAACCCATTTAATCCTCACCAAATCCTATAAGACAAGTACTATTATTATTCTCATTTTATTTAATTAATTAATTTATTATTTATTTTGAGAGAGAGAGAGAAAGAGAGTGTGCGCTCAGGGGTAGGGGCAGAGGGAAAGAGAATCTGAGGCAGACTCCATGCTGAGCACAGAGCCTGACATGAGCCTCGATCTCAGGACCAAGAGTCGGTCCCTCAATCAACTGAGCCACCCAGATGCCCCTATTTATTCTCATTTTAAAAGTGAGGCATCGGGGGCTCCTGGGTGGTTCAGTCCATTAAGCGTTTTGGCTCAGGTCATAATCTCAGGGTCATGAGATCGCACTCTGCATTGCTCTCCGCATGGGGCATGGAGCCTGCCTAAGATTCTCTTTCTTCCTCTCTCTCTGCCCCTCCTCCAACCTCCCACCCCTGCTCGCACATGTGAGCTCATTCTCTCTCTCTCAAAAAAAAAAGAGAAAAAAAAGAAAAAGTTAGGCAACTGAAGCACAGACAGGTTAGGCAACTCACCCAAGGTCTCTGAAGTACAAACTGGGGCTGGGATTGAACCCAGGCAGCCACGAAGCCCATACCTGTAAGCACTGTGCTCTACTGCTGCTCACAATTGGAGTCTTTGGAAGAATTTTTGGAGGATGTCTTGGGATATCATCCATCAGCCGGGGCTGGATTGAAAGACCTCGCATTCCCCTTAGCCCAGGAAGAGCTAGAACCTGATCCTCTCCTCCTCGCTGCTCTATCCAGACACCTCTCCAGGCATGAGGCCTCGGAGCTTCTGGGCAGGGCCATGAGCCGGCATGTAGTAGGTGCTCAGGGAATTCCCACTGCCCTTGTACTTACAGGACATGCTGCATGGCAGAAGCAGTCTTGGTGACTCTCCCCACTTGAGTGATGTTCTGGACTCTGGCGAGGGAGGCCATCACATCCTGGCTATCCCGAAGATCAAACTCAGTCTGGATCACTTCCCCGTATTGCACCAGGGCAAAGCTGCACTAAAGAGCAGAAGCCAAGGTGGGGAGGAGGTTGGCAGAATCCCCATGCCCAAAGCACCCCCTGACCCTTAGATGGCTCCCCCTGGAAGTAGTAAAAGAATCCATTCATTTCTCCTTGCCTCTAGGCAGGAGGAGATGTTAAAGCAGAGGGAAATCTCTAAGCAAGCAGAGATGGAGGAAGCTATGATAATAATGGTTCCCAGGGAATCACAGACTTGTCCCTGAAATCATGTCTCTGTGTAGTCCCCCTCCCACATATAGACTATGGGGTTGGTCATGTGACCGGCTTTGGCCAATGGGACATTGGCAAATGTGATACAGTCAGAACCGTGAAAAGTGCATGCATGCATTGGGTCTTGCCCTCTTGGAACACTATAGCCATGAAAAAGTTGGGCTGGCCTGCTGGAAGCACATGGCCCAGACAAGTAAGGCCATCTTAGGCCATCCAGTCAAGCAACAAGATGTCTGCAGCTGCAGGACTAACTGCAGGCAAGACCAGCAGAAGAACCACCCAGCTGAGCCCAGCCTACATAGCTGATCCACAGAACTGTGAGCAAATAAGTGGTTGTTGTTTTGAGGTGGTGTGTTCACAGCAATAGAGAACTGATAGACCATGTGAGTCTACCTCTTAGGGAAGCCCACCTCAAAGCACTTCTCATAGAAGTTCCTCATCATGTTGGAGACGAAGTCTTTGGCTCTCTGGAAGTCTGGGGGGTCAATGCTTCCTGAGCCATCCAGGACGATGGCAATCTCAGTGCCTGGTCAGGAGTGAGCATGGGATTTGAGGCAGCAGTGAGGGCAGCATGTACTGCCCTGTGGGGTACCCACCCCATTCAAGCTCTGGGGGCTCAGTTCAGGGAGGAAGTTGGTAAAGTTCCCAAGATTGAAGATTTTGTCTCAGAGGCAGAGAGCCAGAGCCTGCTCACTCTGACTTGCCAAGTGAGTCACTGCCATCGCTCCTGCTCTTTAGGCCTCAGTTTCCCCATCTGTAATATGGAGGAGGGCAGAGCTGGGACTGACCAGGTCTATAGAATCTAGCCATTGCTCCCCATCTTCCAGACCTAGGCACACCTCCCCCCAGAGGCCTCAGAACCTCTGGGCAGGGCTGCTGGAGGTCGCCAGCTTAGGGATCGGCTCTGATGGCCTCTGAGAGCAACCCAGATCTGCCTCTTCTCACCGGCTGCCTCCTCCTCATCATCTTCCTGTGTCTTCAGAGTCCGGCGCCACCTGGCTGGCTTCTCTATGTTGCCTTTCTTGTTCCTGTGGCAGTTTCTGTCATCCACATGTGCACTAGGATCCAGATTTTCTTTAAAAAACGCACATGGAAGAACTCAGAGTCAGACAGCCTCCTTGTTCACCTCCAGGCAGGCCCACACTTAGATCTGCCCTGATTCCCTTCACAGGGGCCTAGGCTTGCCTTGCCCTATGTCCCTCTACATCTGCCATGCCTCTTCTTAGAGACCCGAGGAGATCTCTTCAATGCTGTCCAAGGTCAGTGAGTGTCCAACCCTTACCAAGGTTGGAGAAGTGGACCTGGGTGTGGTTTTGGAAGTTGTTGGATAGTAGGCTGCATGTTCCTGTGAGTTCTGAGCTGAGGCTGTGGGGCTTCCGGGCCAGCACTTGAATGCAGATCTAGGGGAGGGGGGAGAAAGGGAGGGGAAAGCCTAGGTCACCTCCAGCACAGTCCCCCTAATCACAGCTACACCATCACTCCCATGCCAGAACCAAGTTCATCAACCAGGCAGAGGATGTAGGAGTAGTTCGTTCACCCCTCAGCAGGGGGTAGGAGTCATGCTGGGGTCAAAGCTGAGGTTAAGCACCTGGGTCAGTGTGCTGCTCACATGGAGTACCCAGGTCCAAGCCTTGGTCAGTCCTGGGGTTGGTACCAAGGAGATAGCTGGGCTCAGCCCTGAGAATATACCAGTCAGACCGATATCAACACTGGTCAACCATAGGGTTAATGCCACCCTCCCTGAAGCCCTCCATTGTCCCACCTCATGCACACTCACCAAAACACTGTGGTGGTTCCGAACAACTGTCACTCCCCGGTACCTTCCCTTTGGGGTGGGGACAATCTCTGAAACAGTTAAGGCCAGGTAAGGAGGGAGGGATGCTGGGAGGCAACTCTTCAGCCAAGGTCAGATGTCACGGGGCCCCATGAAGAACTGTTGGCCCTTCGGAGCAGCCTCTAGAAGCTGGTTGAGGGGATTTCAAGTACAGGCCTGGACATGTTCAGGGCAAAGTGGCTATTCCCCAAACTTATTCACTGACTCATTCAACAAATGTCCTGTGATGTCTGCTCTGTGCCTGGCCTCATGCCAGATGGTGATGGGGATCTAGAAATAACTGAGACCTGGGGCTTTTCTTACAGGGGGTCCCAGTCTAGAGGGGCAGGAGGGCAGAGAAGCACTAGCTGGTGGGTGTGTGCAGCACCAGGGAGGTGTGCAAGATGCTAAAGGACTGGCTATAAGGATCAATGAACTCTCTAATCTCAAAGTTCTGTTGCTGGAGAATCTTACTGCTCCCCACCGAGACCCCAGGGTGAACATGTAGCTCACTCATTTCTCTCTATATTGTGGGCCTCAGAAGATGCATTTTCAAGCCATAAGATCACTCAGTTGCCCTGCCAGCCTGCATCCCCTTCTGAAGCAGAGAGTGAGGCCGTTCCACATCGTGTCTCTCACAGAGACAAGGACTCTACCATACACAGTCGAAGGGTCATCAGCAAATGTAGGCCTTGAGCTGGACTGGGTGGGATGGGTAGAGTTGGTTAATGAGTGAATTAGGTCCATTCATTTGTTTCCTCATTTATTCTTTCAAACAGCATTTATTGAGTGTCTACTGTATGCCAGTCCCATGCTAGATGCTAGGATGGCCACAGGTTGGGAGGGGTGGGGTTGGATTCCACTGAGGTGTGTTGAGTTGGGACAGGTTGGGTTTTGGAATCAGAGTTGAGTTTGCCAGCTCTAGATGCATGACCTTAGTCATACTGGCAATCAAAGGACTTCTCTGAGCTATAGCTTCCTCTTTTATAAAATGGTATAATTTTGAGGATTAAAAGCGAACAAAGCACTTAGCACAGTGCCAGGCACATGGTGAGCACTCAATACATTTTAAGTATCATTTTTGTTAGGCGTGGGTCTGGAAAGGTGGGCTGGGGATCAGGGTCAGGTTGGGATGGGGTCGGGCATTGAGATAGAAAACCTGCTATTGGTGGTGGAATCTAGGGTAGAGGGACTGGACTAGGTTCAAGTGGACTGGGCCAGATAAGTGGGATTCCTTGGAAGGAGGTCCTAGGAGCATTCCCTGGAGTTGAGGTAGACTTACCTACTCGTTTACAGGAGATCTTATCTTGGATGAGGGAACAACAGTGCAGGAGGCCTGCTTCCCCCTTGGTTTGAGGGCCGGTGACCAGGAGCCTGAGTTGGAAAGGTAGACAGCAAAGTTGAGCTGGCCAATGATTCCTTTCTTCTTTCTGCATGCCCAGGCACTGTCTTCCCACTCCCAATCCAGAGGCTCACAGGCTCCCTATCTGGAAAACTAATGGAGGAGGTTCCGACCTGAGGCAGGCAGGCAGACTCCAGCCCAGAATGGCAGATTCTGCATTATGTGGGAGGCATTTGCTCAGCATTTACCTTTACACAGCTCCAGGTGGGAAATGGTTAAATGCACCTGCTCTCTGCTGACTCACCCTGACAGAGATGGGGGTGGTATTGATGGTAAATAAAGACTCCCTACTCTTTGGGGTGTGGGGGGGGTAGGTACCAGGAAGCCATCAGCAGGACCGCTGGTTCTGTTGGGGGCAGTGCTGGCTTCCTGGTGGCTGCCAGGGGAACTGCCCGCCCTGGCCTCAGTGATAGTATTTCCTGAGAAGAGCATGTTGGTGCTCTATCCTATGGGTGAGTCAGAAATGGAGGTTTGAAGGGGGGAGCGCCTTAGCCACATTAAGGCAGCCTCCAGAGATATGATTCCCTAAGGCAAACTTTGCCCCTCATCCCAAGCCCAGGGAGACAGCAGAGTCCAGTGTCCGCCTAAGCACTCTCATTATCCATGCTGCCCAGGGAGAACTGGTCTGCTTCAAGGCAGGGAGTGAGCTCCCCATCCTAGGGGTTGGGTTGTGAGTAGGGGGTATTGAGGAAGGGGCCCCGAGGCTGGGCTTGGTAACAGTGAACCAGTTCCAAGATCTTTGTGCTGAGGGCAGCAGGAAGCCATGGAGGACTTTACAATGGGGAATATTAGTCTGTACTTTCAAAAGGTCATGATGTAGCTATGGTGGGTTGGGTGGCAGGATTGAGGTACCATCTCCACTTCCTCACTTCCTATCACTCTATTATAATTATGAAATAGATCATTTACTTATCTCCATGGATTAAGAATAATAATAAAGTCTACACCTGTGTATATGCCCCCAACCCCAGCTTAACCCACCCCAAGCTGATTCTACCTTCTGATACGGCTACTGTCGAGGTTAACAGTGGTCCCCACACTGTCAAATCTAATGGACACCTCTCTGTCCTTATCTTCTTCAACCTCTCAGCAGCCCTGGACATCTGACCATCCCCTCCTTGAAATACTTTCTTCTTGATTTCCCCCCACCTCTCTCAACACTCTTTCTCAGACTCCTTTGTTGGCTTCTTCACTGTCTAACTTCTAAATGTTGCCAGAGCCTTGGGGCTTGGTTCTTGTTTTCCTTGCCAGCACATTCTCCCTAGTGATCCCCTCCAATCCCATGGCTTCAGTACACCTGTAAATGCTGAAATTCTGTGGCCCTAGGATCCCTCCACCAGAAGTCAGGCCAGCATCGCTGTAGGAAATAGGAAATAGCTGTAGGAAATGCACCCCCCCAAGATGTCCATGTCCTAATTCCCAGAACCTGTGAATATGCTACTTTTTGTGGCCAAATGGATTTTGTAGGTTTGATTAAGTTATGGATCTTGAAATAAGGGAAATTATCCTGGTTTATCTCGGTGGACCCAATGTAATCACAAGGGTCCTTATAAGAGGAAGGCAAGACGGTCAGAGTCAGAGAAAGATCTGAAGATGCTACACTGCTGATTTTAAAGATGGAAGAAGAGGTCAAAAGCCAAGGAATGTGGTTAGCCTCTAGAAACTGAAAACGGTAAGGAAACCCATTCTCCCCTGAGCCACCAGAAGAAACACAGCCCTGCTAACACACCTTGATTTTAGCCTATTTAGACCCATTTTGGACTTCTGACTTCCAGAACTGTGAGATAATAAATTTGTGTTGCTTTAAGCCTCTAATTTTGTGGTTGTTACAGCAGCCATAGGAAACAAATGCAATGACTAACTGCCCCGTCTAATTAGACTGACCAAACAGAGCTTGGGGTCTTGTCCTCCCAAGCCTGTGCTTGCCTCCCTCCCTCCCTCCCTTTCTTCCAAGATTTTATTTGTTTATTTGACAGAGAGAGACACAGCGAGAGAGGGAACACAAGCAGGGGGAGTGGGAGAGGGAGAAGCGGGCTTCCTGCTGAGCAGGGAGCCCGATGCGGGGCTCCATCCCAGGACCCTGGGACCATGACCTGAGCCGAAGGCAGCCGCTTAACAACTGAGCCACCCGGGCGCCTCAAGTTTATGCTTTTCCATTTTCCTCAAGGCAATAGATGGTAGCACCAACCACTACATTATAAAGCCTGAAGCCTGGGTGCATCTTTATTTGCTTCAGCTTTTCACTCATCCGAGCATCAAGTCCATCAGGAAACCCTATGGATTCTTCCTCCAAATTATACCTACAGAGCATCTCTTTTTTCCATTTCCCCATCACCATCCTGGCCACCAGCATCTTGCCTGGTCTATGATAGTAGCCTCCTAACTGGTAGTGTTTGTTTTTGAAATTTACCCTTATAGTTTATACCATATCACTCCCCTGCTTCAGTAGCCTCCCATGCGCTTAGAAAGAGTCCATACTCCTTGATGCACCCCACAGGGCCTTGCCGGTCTAGCCTCTCTCTGCCTGAGATCTCCTCTCCCCATTTCTGTTTTTTTTTTTTTTTTTTAATGATTTTATTTATTTATTTATTTGAGAGAGAGAGAGAGTGAGTGAGAAAGAGCATGAGATGGGGAGGATCAGAGGGAGAAGCAGGCTTCCCGCCGAGCAGGAAGCCCAATGCGGGGCTCGATCCCAGGACCCTGGGATCATGACCTGAGCCGAAGGCAGACACTTAACGACTGAGCCACCCAGGCGCCCTCCTCTTCCCATTTCTTTGCTCTCCAAGCTCCAGCTCCACACTGGCTGGCTTCTGTTCCAGCCCCTTCTTTGGACAGCCCCAGTTCTTGCCTGCCCCCAGCCCTCTGCCTTGCTGTGCCTTTTGCCTGGAAGCCTGCCTTTCACTCCCCAAGTCTGGCTCATTTCCATCTCCTGGCCTTGCTTAACTGTCATGTCCTCATAAAGGCTTTCTCCAGCCAGCGCCACCTCACAGCACAGCTACTCTGCTGTATGTCTCCCAGTTTTATTTCCTTTTCAGAACTTGTTATGTCTGATAGTATCCTTTTTACTTGCTTATGTGCTTATTATCTGTCTCCCCCACTAGACCGTAAGTTCCTCAAGGATCACATCTAATCTTGTTGACCATGTTATTTCCAGAGCATGGAAGAATGACTGGCAAAGAGTTAGGGCTCAGTAAATATGGTTAAATATTGACTGAATTACAGCCCAGGAAGCAGGTAAGGGCGCTAATGTGGGGCAGGGCTGAAGAGCAGAGGGGCAGCCCTGTGGGCTCTGCAGCTGAGCTCCCAAAATAGGTCACCTGCTCAGCAACACTGCCTTTGCTCCAGACTCCTCCCCGGGCTGAGCCTCAGCCCTTGGTCTAGCACCGCATTCCCTCTCCCCCATAAAGGTGGGGTCAGAACTAGTCTCCACTCCAAATCATGTTTTGGTGGGGTAGGTCCAGGCCTGGAATAGCCTCAGCTCTCCTTCCTCCTTCAGGCCATTGCCCGAGCTATTTCCTTCCCAACTCTTTTTCCTGCCAACAGTCATTGTAAACACCTGCTCCTCAGGAAGTCTTCCTAAAAGGAACAACTTGACCCCCTCCAAGCCCTCCAGGTAGCCCTGACTACTGGAACCCACCTCTATACTCACCTAGACTGTGAGTTCTCAAGAGACTACCCATATACAGCTGTCCAGGCTGTGAACTGCAGAACCCAAGGTTGCCATTCATATCAAGTCATGCAGCTGTGGCCTGGGGCCCAGTCTGAGCTGCCTCTGTTGCCCAACCACTTTACCCCCATGATGGGTAGTCTCTTGATCTCCAGGTTTGTTGACTGAATGACTGACTAACAATAACCAAACCCACCATCAGCTGACATCCCCGGGGACCCTATTGTACCCTAGGCTAGAAGCAGTCCATCTCCTGCCTTCACCCACCTTTAACCTGGGTCCATTCTGAGTCTAACCCCATACCTCCCAGGAGAAGGCCTTCTTTTTTTTTCCCAAGTTTTTTTTTTTTTTTTTTTTTAATTTTATTTATGTATTTGACACAGAGAGGGAGAGCACAAGCAGGGGAAGCAGCAGAGAGAGAGGGAGAAGCAGACTCCCCACAGAGCAGGAAGCCCAACACGCAGCTCGATCCCAGGACCCTGGGAACATGACCTGAGCCGAAGGCAGATGCTTAACGACTGAGCCACCCAGGTACCCCTACCCCAACTTTTATCGTATTTTTTTAGTTTATTTTTTATGGTTTCATTTGCATTTTTATTGAAGTATAATTAACATACAGTGTTATATTCGTTTCAGGTGTGGAAGGCCTTCTTTATGTTCCATTCATTTCACCCTGCGGCAACGACACTCATGCTGCCAGCCCCGGCTGTTCTATTTTAGGGAGAAACAGCACAAGGAAGTGAGAGGGACACATCACCCTTTCACAGGGAGCCCAGCCTCCTCCGCTCTCTGTGGCCCTGAGGAGGCCAGCAGCACATTTCCTGCTCAGCACGGCAGGCACGTGGTCTTGGGCTTCACCATTTGTGGCAGGAACCCAAAGTTCCTTCCACCACATCCTCCTGTGAGCCTCCTCTGCTTCAGCAGGTGTTCAGGGAGGTTTTCATGAGCCCAGCTGGGCTCTCCTTGCACCCTGTGGTGGACTCAGAGCCTTCCGCTCCAGGGGCTCCAATCACCTTGGCTTCTAGTCAGGGGGCCTGGAGCTGGAGAGGGTCCTGCTGGGGTACTGGTGGAAGGGGACTGGGCAAGAGATGGTCACAAATAACTGGGATTGACACTTGGCTTTCAGGAGCATGGGGAGCAACCAGAACACTCATGCACTGAAGTTTGGAAAACTAAATGTTGGCTCTATGCATAAGTCCTGATCCAGCAATTCCAATGCTGGGCACATGCCTGATAAAAGGAAGTACACCTGCCCATCAAGAGCAGTATAATTTGTCCAAGGAAATTGGCCAAATGCCCATTGTCAGCACTGTTCACACAATGGAAGACTTAAGAGCAATGAGAATAAGTATCATTGTCTCAGGCAATACCATTTTCAAAATTCACAGACTCTATTGAGGAAGAATAATGGCATGCCTCATTTATAAGTTCAAGAACAAGCAAAACTAATCCAGGGAGGTGGAGATAAGAGCACTGGTTAGCTCTTGGCAGGGGATGTGCCTGGAAGGGAACACGAGGCTAGAGGGGGCTTAGGTGAGGCTGGTAATGTGCTTTTTTTTTTTTAAGATTTTATTTATTTATTTGTCAGAGAGAGAGAGAGTGTGCACAAGCAGGGGGAGTGGAAGAGGGAGAGGCAGTTTTCCTGCAGAGCAGGGAGCCTGATGTGGGACTCGATCCCAGGACCCTGGGATCATGACCTGAGCTGAAGGCAGATGCTTCACTGACTGAGACACTCAGGCATCCCGAGGCTGGTAATGTTCTGCTTCTTCATTTGGATGCTGCTTACATAGGTGTTTCATTTTGCAAACATTCACTGAGCTACATGCTTATGATGGGGGCATTTTCTGTGTGGCAAATGTCCATAAAATTTTACCAAAACAAGAACAACAAAACACAAAACAAACACTGACTTTAATTCATCTTCCTGCAGCCAAGAACTTGTTAACAACCTTCTCACCACCCCTTCCTGCTTCAAACCTTTCTGGAGCCTCAAATCCTTGGTGCCTAGGTGGCAAGGCACCACCCACCTCTCCCAGCCTATTGCTCATTGCACTCAGCTTCGATCATTTGACATTTTCTGTTCCTTGACTTTGCTCCCACTGGCTTCCAGGCTTCTGACCACACTCCTCTTGGCTGGGACATCCCCCTCCCCTGCCTTCTCACACTAATTCCTACTCATCTCCTCAGCCCCAGGGTTGATGCGCACCTTGTGACTGAAGGATACACCTGCCTCTATGTCTCCAAAGTACCCTAGACATCCCCACCAGAGCTGCCATCACTCCTCTTGTCATTGCCTGCCTTGTCTGTCTCCTTCATGAGCCAGGGGGCCCCACGAGGGCAGGGACTGTGCCTCTTTCACTATCTTATCCCCACATTTAGCCTGTGATTGAGTCGATGCTCCATAAATACTTCCTGAATGTATGAATGAATGAACAAACTGACCCTGCCCTTCCCACTTGCATGGTCACCAGCCTCTTCACTGTACAGGGAGGAAACCACAGTCTAGCAAGGGGTCCAAGCATGCTTAGCTGGCGGGGTCATGGCCCAAGTCCCAGGGCTATAAGGCTGCCTCAGAAGCTGTTACTGCCTACCCATCCTCCACCAAACAGAGCTTCTGCTATGCTCAACTTGGGAAGATGGGGAGCTCCGCTCAGCCAGAAAACTTGGGCTCCTCATCTGGCTCTGCCCCAAAGCCTGTCTGGATGCTGGGCTCATGGCTCATGTGTGCTGGGTAAGAAGGAAACCCTTGACCACTGACAAGAAGCAAAGCAGCAGGGATGGGGAGGGGACTGGCCTGGGGCAGGGCATGAGCAGAGCTGGGTGACAGCAAGCACAGAGAAAGCCATATGTCCATTATGAACAAAAAGGAAAGGAAAAATTGCTCTAGATTAAAAGAGAATAAAGAGACACAACAATATGGCACATGTGAACCTTGACTGGATCCTGGCTTCAAAACAAAGCAGCTCTAAAAGTCATTTTGATGACGATAAGGGACAAAACTAAAGACATGTTTCTACATTAGCATATCCCCACTATCACCATCTGATATAATACATATTTTGCTTGCTTGCTCATTGTCTATCTCCCCCGAGCCTAAGAATTTTTGTCTACTTTGCTCACAGCTGTATCTTCAGGGTCTGGCACATAGTCAGTGCTCCGTATAGATACTTGTTGAATAAATGACCATTGTATATATAATTCAACAATCACCATTTTTACCTTACGTTTTGGGAGTGATTCAAGTTAACAACCACTGTGCTCATTTTATTCATTTGACCTGCTTCTAATATTGCATCGTATATGATTCACAGCTTATTTCCTCCATTTTCCTAATGAGGACCATTTCCAGTCTTTCACTATTCTAAGAAATGCTACAATAAATAGCTTTACATGTGCCTGGGACTATCTCTAAGGTTGGCGTCTGGGAGTGGAATGGCTGGGTCAAAGGCATCTTGGACATTACCAGATATGGTAAAACGATTCTCTGAGTTGGTTGTATCAATTTACAGCCCCACAGGTTCCCACATCCTCACCAGCAGAATTTTGTCACATTTAAAATTTGTGGCTTATCTAATGGGTGGGTACAGATGAGATTTTTATTTTTTTTAAAAAGATTTTATTTGTTTGAGAGAGAGAGAATGAGCAGTGGGGAGGGGCAGAGGAAGAGAGAAAGAGAAGCAGATTCACCGCGGAGCAGGGAGCCCGATGTGGGGCTCCATCCCGGGAGCCTGAGATCATGACCTGAGCCGAAGGCAGACACTTAACCAACTGAGCCACCCAGACATCCCCCAGATGAGATTTTAAAAACACAAATGCAATGTTTAGTGAGCTTGAGTTTGGCCAGAAACTGTAATAAATCCTTTCTGTGCATTAACTCAAATAGTTTTATGCAACAACCCCGTGATATAGGGAAATCTCTACCACTACAGTAGAGATAAGAAACGGGTTGTGGGTTGAGTGCTTCGCTACAAGTACAGAGTAAAGCTGTCACTGACCCATGGCTACCAGACCCACAACCTGCCTCTTAACCACATTCCCTGATGCCTCGCAGTTTCCATTTTTTCTCTGATATTTTTGTCATTGCCCAAAATTTCTATACTGAGCATTACAAAACAGCCTTAAACTTTATTTTAAAATAGTTTGAGGTCATATCCTGCCCCCCGTTCCCTGGCAGTAAAGAGGGCTAGGATTGGCCTGGTGCTCATAGCCTCTCTCCTGTACACCTTTTTGAAAGTGAAGGGAGTTTTTTCCCAGACTGTGGGGGTGAGCCTTCTCTGGGGCTTGTTCAGACTCCCCAGAGGCGCCCTCAATTATGCCTCCCATCTGCCAGGCGCCACTCACCAGGTCTGGTTGGTGCTGGAGTCTTGGTGAAGAAGGGAGTTGAGCACATAGGGTGTGTCTCCCTCAGGAGTCACCCAGATCCGGGCCTCATCCACGTTGAAGGCCGCCAGAAGAGCAAGGCCTGTGGAGAACAGAGGAACATTAACAAAAGAGGGAGCCTGTCGAGGCCTTGGCTAGGCCTTTGACTCCCATCATTCAGTCACATCTTGTGGGGTCATCACACCCATTCTACAGACGAGAAATTGAGACTCCCAAGATCTTTTTCCTGTGGGAATAGGACAGGAACGTAGGCATGTCTGACCCAGACCCCCGCCCCCCCCAATCCTCCTACTAAACTGTGTCAGCACCAAGGCCTCTTCCTCCAGGAAACTTTCCCTGGTTCTCCCCTAGAAGTACTTCCCACCTTCTCACACCTCCCACTATGCACTTTCTGTACCTGTCAGCGCATACTCACGACAGGGTCTTGCCCCAAAGTTGAGCCCCAGGGACAGGCTATACATACATTCTATCTACGACCCTCCACCAAGTGACCCAAGAGAAAACGTCTTCAAACAGGTACAAGAATGTTTACAGAAGCTTTATTTGTAATAGTTCCCAACTGGAAACAATCCAAAGGGCCATCAGCTGGGGAAGGGATAAACTGTGGTATATTCATACAATGGAATACTACTCAGGAGTAAAAAGGAATGAGCAATTGACACACACAGCGAGATGGGTATATCACAAAAATCATTATGCTGAGTGAAAGGAGCTTTACATAAAAGAGCATGTACTGTATAATTCCACTTACATGATGTTCTAGAACCAGCAAAACTGATTTATGGTAAAAAATATTTCCTGGGGGTATGGGGATGGGGCTTAACTGGGAAGGGACAGGAAGAAACTTTGTAGGCTGATGGAAATATCCTAGATCTTGACAGGAATTTGGATGACAAAGGTGTGTGCATTTGTCAAAAACACACTGAATGGTCAACTTAAAAATTTGTGCATTTCATCGAAGGTACATTTTCCCTCAAAAAAGAACCATAAACAAACACCGAACTCTAGTTGATGTGTATGCTGAAATATTTAGGGATAAATTATACCAATGTCTGCAGTTTACTTTGAAATGCATCAAAATGCAAGATGGCTTGATGGATGGCTAGATGGATATGCAGATATATGTTTATATATATGATATATATGTGATAATGCAAATAGAACAAAATGTTGACAATTGTAAAATCTAAGTGTGGTATATAATTTTCCACTGCACAATTATTTCAACTTTTCTGTATATTTGACATCTTTCACTAAAAAGTTTTGAGGAAAAATTGATATTGACAGATTGTCCCCCACAGAGGTTATGCCAATTCATACAACAACAGAATAGGAAAAGGCCTGTTTTCCCATAGCACTGCTTGAGCTGTGTGCAGACCTTTTCATCCTTGTTTTGAAGGAGTACCTTATCATTTTGTTCCAAAATATATTTTTTTTAAATTATGAGTGAGGTCAAGCCTCTTATTTTAAGTTGTTTACTACCTATTAATATACATTATCCATTTGTATGAAGTATTTATTGCTTTCTTATTAATTTGTGAGAGTTGTTTTTTTTAAAAGATTTTATTTATTTATTTGACAGAGAGACAGCGAGACAGGGAACACAAGCAGGGGGAGTGGGAGAGGGAGAAGCAGGCTTCCCGCCGAGCAGGGAGCCCAACGAGGGGCTCGATCCCAGGACCTGGGATCATGACCTGAGATGCTTAACGACTGGGCCACCCAGGTGCCCTGTAAGAGTTTTTGAATCCAAAAGAAATTATCAATGTGTTAAAGATATTGTTTCTCACTTAGCTATTTATTTGGCTTGCATGATATCTTTCCCCACAACTATAGTTTGTATGTAGTCATTTTTCATTTATGACTCTTGAGTTTTATGTCATGCTTCCCCATTCAGTGATTTTTTTTTTTTTAAGTTCACTCATGTTTTCCTCTATATTTTGGGGTTTTTTTTGTTTCACTTCTTACACTTGAATCTTTGATCCAGCTACACTTTATTTTTGTGTGTGGAGTAAAATAGCGATCCAGCTTTTACTTTTTCTCCCCACAAATGAAATTGTCTCAACATTATTTCTTGAATAGCTCATCTTAACCCCATAGATTTTGCAGTATCAACTTTATCATTCTCAGAAATCCCATATGCATCTGGGCCTCTGTTGGGACCATGCCACTCCACTGTAAAAACTCTAATGTAAATTATTTCCATAGAGAAAGGGCAAGGTGAAGTTCAGTGTACAGAACTCATCTGTTCAACTACTGTTCAAGGAGAAACTTTTTGCAGTGGCTCTTGAAAAGCTATACTACTTTTTGGAAAACACTCTTTTTTAAATGATGTTAGTAATAATGACTTTTTCATCCCTAAATACACCACATAAACATGCTATAAGGAATGATGTTCTGACATCACACTTTCAGGCAAAAACATACTAATTTTCTTAATAAAACAGTTCCTAGCCCAACAATATCATAGGAAACAAATGTGCACTGCTTGCCTTATTTGGATAAATCCCAAATGCTTTGTTTTTGCATATACATGGCGATTGAAAGGGCTGGAGAGGTAGTAGCTTCTGTGATTCTGCAGTGTGTTAAATGCATAAGCTATTCCATGTATTTTGAAGTGCGTTCAGGTTTAGTGTTTGTTTTACCCTCAGTGTATTTTTCTGTGCTATAACTTTATTTTTAAAGGTAGTTTGAATGCAAGATAACCATGAGTACCCAAAAGACTGAAGAAATGGTGCAGAAGGAAAAATGTACCTTTCTCAATGACTCCCTCACAAATATTCTCCACTACTCATCATTAAGTCTTCATTTCTTCTTTTAATGAGGACAATTAACCTTTATTGCAATAAGTTGTATATGTAAATTGTATCTTTATATTCAAATTTTTTTTTTAGTATAAACCTGTTTTATTGGCCAATTAATAAATTTTTCCATCAGTAAAAACTGTTTGGGTATTGGGCTGGATGGAATGAACCAGTTTTTCCATTGAAATTGATGTAAATATTTCTTCCAATTAATGGTTTTACACTTAGCAGTAGCAATTTTAAAAACAAATTAAAATCATTAGGCAAAGGACAGGTTTACAGACTTTTATATAAGGAAGAGAAAGAAATATCTATATACAAATACATTGTTCTTTATTTACCAAGAAGATATAAATTTAAAATCTGTATGCATCCAATAACATCACTACAAAATATATTTAAAAATTGATTGAATTAAAAGGAAAAATACAAAAATCCACAACCAAAATGGGAGATTTTAATGCTTTAACAATCTTTCATATAAGCTATGAAAAGATCACTAAGGAGATAGAAGATCTGAACAACACAATTAACAAAATTGACCTGATTAATAGAACACTGTAAATAATGGTAAAATAAGCACTTTTCAAATGCACATGAAACATTTGCCAAAATTGAACATATGCTACATCAAAAAGCAGCCCCAATAAACTTCAATGGATTGAAATAATTCAGAATATGTTCTCTGACTACAGTGGAATTAAATTAGAAGCCAATAACAAAAAGAAACTAAAAAAACTTGAACGTCTCAGAAAGTAAGCAATGCAGGGGCGGGGAGGAGCAAGATGGAGGAGTAGGAGACCTAAATTTCGTCTGGTCTCAGGAATTCAGCTGGATAGGGATCATACCATTCTGAACACCTATGAACTCAACAGGAGATCGAAGAAAAGAATAGCAGCAACTCTCTCAACAGAAAAGTGACCACTTACTGGAAGGTAGGATGTGCGGAGAAGTAGAATCCGAGGCGATATTCGGGAGGATAGATGGCGGGGGGGTGGGGTGGGGGTGGGGCCTCCGTCAGCCACTTCTGGCAAGTGCTAGAGCCGCGTAGCACAAGATCGGAACTTTCGGAAGTCGGCTCCGCTGAGGGACGTCGCTCCAGTGGTTAAGCGGGGGGTGGAACCCTCGCGGGACAGTGTGGTCTCAGGACCCTCGGGGTCACAGAAAGACCGGGGGTGCCTGAGTGCGGCAGAGCTCCCAGGTATTGGAGTGGGGAAGCCGGCTGCAGAGACGGAGCCGAGGCGTGGGCTCTCAGCTCAGGGTTGCCATACACTGTGATCGGTGACAGTCGAGCCACTGCTCCTCCAGCAGGGACCCAACAAGCAGCAGATCCCGGGAGACTCCCCTCCCTCCCCTGGGAGGAGCGCGTGGGAGCACACCGCAGGGATCTGCTGGGTTTGGAGACTCCACACGGGGTCAGGTGCCAGAGATAGAAACACTCGGTCACAGGCCGGGGGAGCAAGGAGTGCAGCCAGAGACCGGAGAGACGGGAGTGACTGCTTTTCTCTGGGGGTGCACTGAGGAGCGGGGCCCTGAGTTCTCGGCTCCTCTGGGGCGGAGATTGGGAGGCCGCCATTTTCACTGTCATCCTCCAAAGCTGGACCGAGAGCTTGCGGGGAACAAAAGCTCCCGAGAGCAAACCTGAGCGATTGCTTAGCCTGGACCAACAAGGGCGGGGCAGTTCCGCCTCCCGCAAAGACACTTGAGAACCATGGCAACAGGCCCCTCCCCCAGAAGATCAGCACAAACAGCCAGCCAAGACCAAGTTTACTGATCAATGAGAACGGCAGAACTCCAGCGCTAGGGGAATACTGCATATAGAATTCATGGCCTTTTTCCCATGATTCTTTAGTCTCTCAAAGTTAATTTTTTTAACTGTCTTTTTTTCTTTTGAATTTTTTTTCCTTTTTCAACCAACATCTTATCAATCCCTTTTTTAAAAAAATCTTTTTTACTTTTCATTTTTAGAGTCATATTCTATCCCTTCATAGTAGTTAACCTTATTTTTGGTATATATATATATATATAATATATATATATAATATATATATATATAAGTTGTTCCCTCTTCAAAATTTTGGAATACAGTTTCTTCTAATAGATCAAAATATACCCTAAATCTCTAGTGTATGGCTTTGTTCTACTCTCCTGCCTGATCACATTCTCTCCCTTTTTTTTGAAATCCTCTTTCTTTTTTCAACCAACTTATCAATTCCTTTTATAAAATCTTATAATTTTCATCTTTACAGTCATATTCCATCCCTTCATCGTATTAACCCTTATTTTTGTACATATATGTTTTTCTTTCTTTAAAATTTTGGGAGGCACTTTCTTCTAACAGACCAAAACACACCAAAAATCTAGTGTGTGGCACTGATCTATGCACCAGCCTGATCATATGTGATCATATTCTGTTTTTTTAGTTTTGTTTTGTTTTTGTATGCTTCTATCTTTTTCTTTTTCTTTTTTTTTTCTTTTTTCTTTCTTTCCCTTTCTTTTCTCCTAGTTTCAGGTCTCTTCTGATTTTTTCAGTGTATATTTTCTGGTGATGTCGTTACCCTGTTAGCATTTACTCCTCTCATTCATCTATTCTCCTTTGGACAAAATGACAAGATGGAAAAAATTACCTCAACAAAAAGAACAAGAGGCAGTACCGACTACCAGGGACCTAATCAATACGGATATTAGTAAGATGTCAGAACTAGAGTTCAGAATGATGATTTTAAAGATACTAGCTGCGCTTGAAAAAAGCATGGAGGTTATTAGAGAAACTCTTTCTGCAGAAATAAAAGAACTAAAATCTAAGCAAGTCAAAATCAAAAAGGCTATTAATGAGGTGCAATCAAACATGGAGGCTCTAACTGTTAGGATAAATGAGGCAGAAGAGAGAATTAGTGATATAGAAGACCAAATGATGAAAAATCAAGACACTGAGAAAAAGAGAGATAAACAACTACTGGATCATGAGGGCAGAATTCGAGAGATAATGAAACCATAAGATGAAACAATATTAGAATAATTGGGATCCCAGAAGAAGAGAGAGAGAGAGAGAGGGGCAGAAGGTATATTGGAGCAAATTATAGCAGAGAACTTCCCTAATTTGGGGAAGGAAAGAGGCATCAAAATCCAGGAGTCACAGAGAACCCGCCTCAAAATCGATAAAAATAGGTCAGCACCCCGACATCTAAAGTAAAACTTACAAGGCTCAGCGACAAAGAGAAAATTCTGAAAGCAGCTTGGGAGAAGAGATCTGTAACCTACAATGGTAGAAACACTAGATTGGCAACAGACCTATCCACAGAGACCTGGCAGGCCAGAAAGGACTGGCATGATATCGTCAGAGCACTAAATGAGAAAAATATGCAGCCAAGAATACTATATCCAGCTAGGCTGTCATCAAAAATAGAAGGAGAGATAAAAAGCTTCCAGGGCAAACCAAAACTAAAGGAATTTGCAAACACGAAACCAGCCCTCCAAGAAATATTGAAAGGGGTCCTCTAAGCAAAGAGAGAGCTTACAAGTAACACAGACCAGAAAGAACACAGATAATATACAGTAACAGTCACCTTACAGGCAATACAATGGCACTAAATTCATATCTTTCAATAGTTACCTTGAGTGTAAATGGGCAAAGCGCCCCAATCAAAAGACACAGGCTATCAGATTGGATAAAAAAACAACACCCACCAATATGCTGTCTGCAAGAGACTCATTTTAGACCCAAAGACACCCCCAGATTGAAAGTGAGGCGGTGGAAAACCATTTACCATGCTAATGGACACCAAAAGAAAGCTGGGGTGGCAATCCTTATATCAGTCAAATTAGATTTTAAACCAAAGACTGTAATAAGAGATGAGGAAGGACACTATATCCTACTTAAAGGGTCTATCCAACAAGAAGATCTAACAATTGTAAATATCTACGCCCCTAACATGGGAGCAGCCAATTATATAAGGCAGTTAATAACAAAAGCAAGGAAACACATCGACAACAATACAATAATAGTGGGGGACTTTAACACCCCCCTGACTGAAATGGACAGATCATCTAAGCAAAAGATCAACAAGGAAATAAAAACTTTAAATGACACACTGGACCAAATGGACTTCACAGATAGATTCAGAACATTCCATCCCAAAGCAACAGAATACACGTTCTTCTCTAGTGCCCATGGAACATTCTCCAGAATAGATCACAACCTAGGTCACAAATCAGGTCTCAACTGGTACCAAAAGACTGGGATCGTTCCCTGCATATTCTCAAAGCACAATGCTTTGAAACTAGAACTCAGTGAAAACAAGAAAGTCGGAAACAACTCAAATATATGGAGGCTGAAGAGCATCCTACTAAAGAGTGAATGGGTCAACCAGGAAATTGAAGAATTAAAAAAATTCATGGAAACAAACAAAAATGAAAACACAACTGTTCAAAATCTTTGGGATACAGCAAAGGCAGTGTTAAGAGGAAAGTATATAGCAATACAAGCCTTTCTCGAGAAACAAGAAAGGTCTCAAATACACAACCTAACCCTACACCTAAAGGAGCTGGAGAAAGAACAGCAAATAAAGCCTAAACCCAGCAGGAGAAGAGAAATAAGAAAGATCAGAGCAGAAATCAATGAAATAGAAACCAAAAGAACAGTAGAACAGATCAATGAAACTAGGAGCTGGTTCTTTGAAAGAATTAACAAGATTCATAAACCCCTGGCCAGACTCATCACACATAAAAGAGAAATGACCCAAATCAACAAAATCATGAATGAAAGAGGAGAGATCACAACCAACACCAAAGACATACAAACAGTTGTAAGAACATATTATGAGCAACTCTATGCCAGCAAATTAGATAACCTGGAAGAAATGGATGCATTCCTAGAGATGTATCAACTACCAAAACTGAACCAGGAAGAAAGAGAAAACCTAAACAGACCTATAACCCCTAGGGAAATTGAAGCAGTCATCAAAAATCTCCCAACAAACAAAAGCCCAGGACCAGATGGCTTCCCAGGGGAATTCTACCAAACATTTCAAGAAGAATTAATACCTATTCTCCTGAAACTGTTCCAAAAAATAGAAATGGAAGGAAAACTTCCAAACTCGTTTTCTGAGGCCACCATTACCTTGATCCCCAAACCAAAGACCCCAACAAAAAGGAGAATTACAGACCAATATCCTTGATGAACATGGATGCAAAAATTCTCACCAAAATACTAGCCAATAGGATCCAACAGTACATTAAAAAGATTATTCACCACGACCAAGTGGGATTTATCTCTGGGCTGCAAGGTTGGTTCAACATCTGCAAATCAATCAACGTGATACAATACATTAATAAAAGAAAGAACAAGAGTCATATGATCCTCTCAATAGATGCAGAAAAAGCATTTGACAAAGTACAGCATCCTTTCTTGATCAAAACTCTTCAGAGTATAGGCATAGAGGGTACATACCTCAAGATCATAAAAGCCATCTATGAAAAACCCACAGTGAATATCATTCTCAATGGGGAAAAACTGAGAGCTTTCCCCCCAAGGTCAGGAACACGGCAGGGATGTCCGCTATCACCACTGCCTTTCAACATAGTATTAGAAGTCCTAGCCACAGCAATCAGACAGCAAAAAGAAATAAAAGGCATCTGAAGTGGCAAAGAAATCAAACTCTCACTGTTTGCATATGATATGATACTTTATGTGGAAAACCCAAAAGACTCCACCCCAAAACTGCAAGAACTCATACAGGAATTCAGTCAAGTGGCAGGATATAAAATCAATGCACAGAAATCAGTGGCATTCCTATACATCAACAACAAGACAGAAGAGAGACAAATTAAGGAGTTGATCCCATTTACTACTTGTACCCAAAACCATAAGATACCAAGGAATAAATCTAACCAAGGAGGCAAAGGATCTGTACTCAGAAAACTATAAAATACTCATGAAAGAAATTGAGGAAGACACAAAGAAATGGAAAAACGTTCCATGCTCATGGATTGGAAGAACAAATATTGTGAAGATGTCAATGCTACCTAGTGCAATCTACACATTCAGACATGACAGATGTTGGCGGGGATGCAGAGAAAGGGGCACCCTCCTACACTGTTGGTGAGACTGTAAGCTGGTGCAGCCACTCCGGAAAACAGTATGGAGGTTCCTCAAAAAGTTGAAAATAGAGCTACCATATGACCCAGCAATTGTACTACTGTGTATTTACCCCAAAGATACAAATGTAGGGCTCTGAAGGGGTATGTGCACCCTGATTTTTATAGCAGCAATGTCCACAATAGCCAAACTGTGGGAAGAGCCAAGATGTCCATCGACAGATGAATGGATAAAGAAATGTGGTATATATACACAATGGAATATTATGCAGCCATCAAAAGGAATGATATCTTGCCATTTGCAACGAGGTAAATGGAACTGGAGGGTATTTTGCTGAACGAATAAGTCAGTCAGAGAAAGACATGTATCATATGACCTCACTGATATGAGAAATTCTTAATCTCAGGAAACAAACTGAGTGTTGCTGTAGTGGTGGGGGGTGGGAGGGATGGGGTGGCTGGGTGATAGACATTGGGGAGGGTATGTGCTATGGTGAGCGCTGTGAATTGTGCAAGACTGTGGAATCACAGATCTGTACTTCTGAAACAAATAATGCAACATATGTTAAAGAAAAAGAAGAAGATAGCAGGAGGGGAAGAATGAAGGGGAGTAAGTCGGAGGGGGAGACGAACCAGGAGAGACGATGGACTCTGAAAAACAAACTGAGGGTTCTGGAGGGGAGGAGGGTGGGGGGATGGGTTAGCCTGGTGATGGGTATTAAAGAGGGCACATTCTGCGTGGAGCGCTGGGTGTTACGCACAAACAATGAATCATGGGACAGTACATCAAGAACTAATGATGTAATGTATGGTGATTAACATAACAATAAAAATTAAAAAAACTAATGATGTAATGTATGGTGATTAACATAACATCACAATAAAAAAAAGGACCATGTTCAACTCTACATAATAAATATAATTATGTAAGTGAAAAAAAAACGAAATTAAGCAATGCCCTTCCAAATAACCTGGAGTCAAAAATGAAATCACAATGGAAATTTTTAAATATTTTGAAATAAATGAGAATTAAGATACGACAAAACTTGTGGGAAACAGTTAAAGCAGTGCTTAGAGGAAATGTACAGCCTTAAGGGCATATGTTAAAAAAGAAGAAAGGGAAAACTCTTATCTAAGCTTCCTTCTCAAAAAGGTAAAAGAATAACAAATTAAACCCAAAGAAAATCCAGGAAGGAATAAAGATATGAGCATATATCAACAAAACAAAACTAACCTACAGTAGAGAAAATCAACAAAGCTAAAGTTTGTGTTTTAGAAAAGTTAATAAAACTGATAAACCCCTAGAAACACTGATCAAGAAAAAAAGAACACACAAATTAGCAATATGAATGAAAAAGAGGACATCAGAACGGATCCTAAGATATTTAAGAAATAATAAGAGGATAGTATATACAATTTTATGCCACTGCGCTTCACAATTTTGTTGAAATAGGCAAATTCCTTGAAATATTTACCAAAACAGATGAAAAAAGTGCAAGCTGAATAATCTTTATCAAAGAAATTAAATTGATTATTAAAAACCTTAGGAAGAATTCCAAGCACAGATAGCTTTACAGCAAACTCTTCCAAACATTTAAAGAAGAAATAGCAATCTTACACAAACTGTTCCAGAAAACAGAATTGAGAGAACACTTACCAATCATCTTATGGGGTCAGAATAACATTGATATTAAAACCTGACAAGAGCAAAGATTTAAAAAACAAACAAACAAAAATCAGAAAAAAAAACCTGACAGGAGCAATACAAGGAAGGACAATTGATCTCTCTCTTGGATATAGATGTAGAAATCATAGACAAAATATTAGCAAATCAAATCTGGTGACATATAAAAAGCATAATATATCACAACAAGTTGAGTTTATTTCAGGAATGGAAGGGTGGATTGACATTTGATAATAACTGATTTATTTATCACATTAACAGGGAGAAAAGGAAAAAAATCGTATGTTCATTATGACAGATGCAGGAAAAAGGCATGATAAAATCTCATACTGATCTGTGATAAAAAATCACAGTAAACCAGAATAGAAGGAATTTCCTTAATCTGATCAAGAATATCAACAAAAACCTTCAGCACACATCATTCTTATTGGTGAGTTGCTGAAAGCTTTCCCTAAAATCAGGAATGAGACAAGGATGATCACTCTCACCACTTTTTTTTGTTTGTTTGTTTAAAGATTTATTTATTTGACAGAGAGAGAGAGAGAGAACACAAGCAGGGGGAGTGGGAGAGGGAGAAGCAGGCCTCCTGCTGAACAGGGAGCCCGATGCAGGGCTCGATCCCAGGACCCTGGGATCATGACCTGAGCTGAAGGCAGATGCTTAATGACTGAGCCACTCAGGCACCCCCACTCTCACAACTTTTACTCAACATTTTACCAGAGGACTTAGATCAATAAGAAAAAAAGATACAGAGCATAAAGATTAAAAAGGAAAAAATAAAACTGCTATTATTTGCAGATGAAATGATTAAGTAGACTGAGAAATCCAACAGATCCACAGCCAAACACAGAATTAACAAGAGCCTTTAGCAAGGTTACTGGATATAGAAGCAATATACAAAGAAACACTGTACTTCTATATGCCGTCAATGATCAAATAAAAAATGAACAATTTTTAAAGATGCTATTAGCAAAAGACAGAAAAATCAAATGCTCAAAAATAAGTCTAGGGGCGTCTGGGTGGCTCAGTCATTAAGTGTCTGCCTTCGGCTCAGGTCATGATCCCAGTGTCCTGGGATTGAGTCCCGCATCAGGCTCCCTGCTCTGTGGGAAGCCTGCTTCTCCCTCTCACACTCCCCCTGCTTGTGTCCCCTCTCTCGCTGTGTCTCTGTCAAATAAATAAATAAAATCTTTAAAAAAAATAAGTATAACTAAAAACATGCAAAACCTCTATGTTGAAAACTATAAAAGATTAGGAGAGATTAAAGATCTAAGTAGATGGAGGAATAGATCATGTTCATGAACGGAAGACTCAATATTGCTGTCAGTTATCACTACACTGATCTATAGCTTCAGTAGAATCCTAATCAAAATCCCAGCAAATTACTGGGCGGGGGTGGTGGTGAGATATGTTATCAAGCCAATTTAAAAATTTATAGGAAACTGCATAGGGCAAGAATAGTCAGGCACTCTTAAGGGAGAATAACAAACTTGTAGGACTTTGTAACACACTATCATTTATCAAGACATTACAAAGTTATAGTTAAGACAGAATTATACTGGCACAGGGCAGACAGACCGATGGAACAGAGAGTCCAACACACATGATCACCTATTTTATGACAAAGGTGACAGTGAAGAACAGGGAGGAAAGGATATTTTTATTTTTTTAAATATTTTATTTATTTATTTGAGAGACAGAGAGAGAGAGAGAACACAAGCGGCAGGAGGGTCAGAGGGAGAAGCAGACTCCCTGCTGAGCAGGGAGCCCGACGTGGGACTCGATCCTGGGACTCCAGGATCATGACCTGAGCCGAAGGCAGTCGCTTAACCGACTGAGCCACCCAGGTGCCCAAGAATGATTTTTTAAATGGTGCTGGGTCACTTGGATATCAATATTGAAAAAAAAATTAATCTTGACTATTCTCACCCAATATCTCTCTCTCTCACACACACACACACACACACACACACACACACATTCCTGATGGGTTGAAATGTGGATTTGGATGGACTCATTTTGAAAAATGAAACAATAACGTTTTTAAGTGAAAACAGAGGACCCTGGGGTGGACAAATATTTTTTAAACAGGACACAAAAAGCACTAACCATAAAGGAAAGAATTGATAAACTGAACTTCATTAAACTCAAGAACTTCTGTTTATCAAAAGACACCATTAAGAGAATAAAGAGGCAAGCCACAGAGTGAGAGAAGATACTTGCAAAACGAATATCTGAGAAAAGACTTATATCAGAATATGTACAAAATTCCTACAGCTCAATAAGAAAGAAGTATGTAAGCTAATGGAAAAAGGACATTTCACAAGAAATTATCCAAATGGCTAGTAATCAAATAAGAAGGCACTCAACAGACTTCAGAGAAAGGCAAATTAGAACCACCATATAATATCACTATACAACTACCAGAACGGCTGAAATGAAAAAGATAATACCAAGTGTTAACAATGATTTGGAGCAACTAGAACTCTCAAATACTGCTGGTAAGAATATAAGTCAGTACAACCCCTTCAGGAAACCATTTGTGTGTATCACTGGAGTGGAGCATATGTATAACTTATGGCCCAGCAATTCTATTCTTAGGCATATCACCAGCAGAAGTGTGTTTATGTGTCCACAAAAAGACATGTACAAGAATGTTCACAGCCTCACTATTCGTAACTCCAAATTGGAACACCCAAGTATCCATCTGGAGTAGAAAGGATAAGCTGTGAATAGTTACCAATGGAATACTTCACAGCAGTGAAAATAACCTACAACAAGGTGGTTGGATTTCATAAACACAATGTTGCGTCAAAGACTAGGAATAAAACAGACCATACTGTATAATTCCATTTATACTAAATTTAAAACAGGCAAAATAATCTATGGTATTAAAACTTAGGAGAGTGGTTACCCTTGGGGATAAGGTAATGAATGACTAGAGGGAGTAACAAAGGGTACTTCTGGGCTGTTGGTCATATTCTGTGTCTTGAAATGGGTACAAGTCACATGGATTTTATTTAATTTGAAAAGTTACTAATCTGATTTTATTGTGTAATTCAAAAAAGTTTACATTAAAATATAATTGCAAGTTTCTGAAACACATTGACTATATAAAAATTCTATAAGTTAATAATAATATTTAAGAGAGAAGAAAAAATCCTCCAAAACAAATCAAAACACTGCATTGGTTGGCATTGGAAGTAATGAGGGCACCATCCCCTTACTCTAAAAGTTGTTTATTAAAGAGAAAAACTAACTAATTTTCTTATCTTTGCTATATAAATTGCATTTCAGGGTCACCAAATAGTCCTAGTTGATATGGGCAGAGTAATAGAATCATAAAAACACAATTTTGCAAGCCACTGTACAATAATGAATTCAGGCCACGATAATCAAAGCATGAAACTACTAGAAGAAAGTTTGATAGAAAACTTTACAATTAGACTGACACCCCCTGAACCCACTAGTCAATCTTAACGTCCCCAAGAATGGGTCTTCAGACATATGTGCCTTGGAGTGTGACACCACAGGAAGGTGACAGGAGTCCCAGACTCTGCATTTTCAACAAGCTCCCAAGTGATGCCCATGCTGCTGATCCTCAGACCACATTTTGAGTAGCATGCCTTTAAAATACTTTGGCAAAAGAAACAAAAAGGGGGAGTGAGATATATCTAGGAAGTATAGCAAAATCCCCACAATAGTTTAGAGTATGCTTGCCAAAAAAGCTCAACTGAATTTAATGAAGTCATTAGCACTAACATTCAGGTTTTGGGAAATTCAGAGGATAAAGGGACAAACTGCACCAGAAGGAAGCAAACACACAAATCTTGAATGAAGCTGCTCTACAAGACAAGTGACCAAGCTCTGCAGTAAAGCAAAGACTTGAAAAAGACACACAAACCCAGAAATAGGCAAGGGGGCCACTTTAGACTAAGAGAGGCATAGCAACCAAATGTAATGTGGACCTTGTTTGGATCTTGGCTCAAAAAAACTTATTGTTAAAAAAAAGATAAATTGAGATAGGAAGATTTAAATATGGACACCCCACAATTATTGTTAACTTTCTTAGGTGATAAGAACATTGTGGCTAGCTAAGAAAAATAACCACATACCTCAGAAACATGTACTGAAGTGCTTGGGTAGGGGAGGAAACGACACAATGTTTTGGGTTTGCCTTAAAATAATGCTTCTGAAACATTAAATTGCTAACAAGTCACCCAAGTTTCTTGTTAAAATACAGATTCCGAGGGGTGCCTGGGTGGCTCAGTCGTTAAGCGTCTGCCTTTGGCTCAGGTCATGATCTCAGGGTCCTGGGATCGAGCCCCGCATCGGGCTCCCTGCTCAGCAGGGAGTCTGCTTCTCCCTCTCCCACTCCCCCTGTTTGTGTTCCCTCTCTTGCTGTGTCTCCCTCTGTCAAATAAATAAATAAAATGTTTAAAAAAAAGAAAAAAAATACAGATTCCGATTCAGTAGATCAGGAAGTGGGACTGAGAGCCTCGTCTAACAGGACCCTAAGTGATGCCCTGCTGCTGGTCACCACACCAAATTTTGAGCAGCACAGTTTTAAAGGAAACCAAAAGGGATATGGAATGATGCAGCAAGTGCAGCAAGTCTTGATAATGGTGTAATCTGGGTGATGGGTGAGGGGTCTGACGCTGACGGCTCAGTATGTGGGTGCTGATGTTAGTGTTATAACCACAAGGGAGGGCCTGTCATGTTCTGACAGCCCTACCCTCCATCTCAAGCCCCTGTGTGCCGTCAGACACATGAGCCCAGCCAAACCAGTGTCTGTCACCACAATACCCACAGAGCTGCCTCTCCTAAGCTGTCTCCAGCCACCTAGGCCTGCTGAGTAAGAATAAGACCCTCCCTTCATCCTGTCAGCCAGCACTCCTCGCCCCCTCAAACCTCTATCTTCCCCCAACACACTGGGCATTTTATTTTTTTTAATTTTATTTTATTTAAATCCAATTCATTAGCATACAGTGTATTACTAGTTTCAGAGGTAGAGTTCAGAGATTCATCAGTTGCGTATAACACGCAGTGCTCATTCCAGTATGTGCCCTCCTTCATGCCCATCACCCAGTGACCCCATTGCCCCACCCACCTCCCCTCCAGCAACCCTCTGTTTCTTTCCTACAGTTAAGAGTCTCTTATGGGGGGCGCCTGGGTGGCTCAGTCATTAAGTATCTGCCTTCAGCTCAGCTCATGATTCCAGGGTCCTGGGATCAAATCCCACATTGGGCTCCCTGCTTCGCGGGAAGCCTGCTTCTCCCTCTCCCACTCCCCTGCTTGTGTTCCCTCTCTCGCTGTGTCTCCGTCAAATAAATAAATAACATCTTTAAAAAAAAAAAGAGTCTTTTCTGGGCATTTTGAATATACATTCAAATGTATATTCAAAATACAGCACTATTCTTGGTTTAGCAAATTTAGGCCCAGGGGGCATGGGTTGTCCAAATTTACATAAGGAGCTAGCTGTAGAACTGGGACTAGAGTCTGGTGTCCTGACACCCAAGCCCAGAACACCCAGAAAGGCCTAGGGGGAGCTCCTGCCTCATAGCCGCATGCAAGTTGCCTGTCCCATGGGGCAGCTCACCTTCAAGCCACCCACATCAGTCTTTCACACAGGAGCCTCACCATCTTCCCCTTCCTCCAGGACTCTGCCTTCCCATATGTAAGTCTCACTGTTGCCACCTGCTCAAGATCTGCTGTGGCTTCCCATTCCCCTCAGGGTGAGTGCCAAGCTCCCTTAGCTGCCTGGTACTCTTGGCCCTCCACCCTCCCCACCACCACCCTGGACCTCTCCAGCCTGACTGCCCACAAGCCCCCCGTATACATCCTACAAGGCAACCTCCCAGCAAAGGTTGGAAACATCTAGTTCCCACATGGACCACAGTCCACACCTGGCTTGCCACAAACATTCCACTTCTCAGATGTTTTGCCTCTGCTTGGAATGCCCTTTCCCATGTGCGAGATTGGAAGGCATCGTCAATGGACCCACTGGCTGGCGCTAGAGTGTTTGTAGTGTTGAATGCAGCCCGCTCTCTCTTCACACGGGGCCCAGGACAGGGACAGTGCACCCTCACCCCCAGGGCCCAGCATGTCCTGGGCAGGGGGCAGGGTGGGGGGGTGTTGACAGCAGCCTTCGGCTCCCACTCAAGCTTTGCCCTGCATCTTCCTAAACAGACTCCTCACACTCCCCATCTTTGTCCATATTGGTTCTAAACAGAAAGCCCCCCTCTACCAGTCTATACTTGCTAAAGACCATGAGTTGGACACTATGTTCCCTCATCCCTAACCACCAAGGTTTTCCATCATATACTTGCACGCAAGTATTGGGGTGTGCCCTGGGCAGAGCCAGGTCTGACATCTTCCCACTCCCCATGAGGACCTAACAGGGCCACAGGTCTCAGCCTGAAGTTGATACAAGAGCACAGCAGGCCCTCGACTTCTGATGTTAAGTGTTATAATCACAAGGGAGGGCCTGTCGTGTTCTGACAGCCTTACCCTCCATCTCAAGCCCCTCTGTAAGGTGACCCAGGGAGAAGTGAGTGGCTGGGGTCATAGGATGGCTCAAGGGTAAAGACTGAGCTGGGACAGCAGGCTGTATGGTAGCAGGGCAAGATAGGGCTAGGAGTGGGGCTAAGGGCAGCTCCAGGGTTAGAGTATGTTTGTGTACCTGCTCCTGGCTAAAAAACTCTTAAGACAATTGAGGTTGTCTCATCTGCTCTCACAGATGAGAAGTGGACATCACCACAGTGGGTGGCTTGGGAAGGGTAAAAGATCAGGGTCACGTCAGAATAGTCTGGATTTTCTCCAGTCTAGGGAAGCCCAGCCAGGCACAGGATTCAGGGCCCTGGGCCTGGAGTCATAGTCTGAGAGGTTCCTCCCAACCTCCCTGCATCTCTGTGTCACTTTTCCAGACTCTTCCCAGCCCCCAAGACTCAGCACCAGTCTCAACCCCCCCAGGAAACTCTTCAGGATTGGTCCATCCCTCCATCCCACCTCACAGCCACCTTCGTTTCTCCCACTCAGACTGGAGCTGCTGGGGCCTTACTCTCACACCCTTTCCAAAGCTTAGCCAAGCTGTGGGCTAAGTGATCACATTGCAAGTCTGCTCCACCTTGCTCTCTGCTGTCCATCAGCTTGGGGACTGTCTAGGCCCCAGAAGGGGTTTGATAAATGTCCCTTGGATTGACATTGCTGAAAAAGGCACTGGGGCAATGGCTGGTCATGCCAGAGGCCACAGGAAACAGACACTAGGAGGAGCTCAGAATGATGCCAGGGTTAGCACCCCAGGCCACGGGGTATTCTAGAGCTGGAAGTCAGGGCAGAGGCCTGGGCTTGAGCCCCATTTCTCCATGTACTTGCTTGTAACTCTGGACAGTCACTGCACCTCTCTGGGCTCCAGTCACTTCCTCCTTTCTGGGAAGGGGTGGACCAGAGTCTAGACTAAGTATCTTTTTCAGACATACTTGGTGATGGGGGATCAAAGCCTTAAGCCATAAAAAGTGTGAAACCCTCTCCACACTCTGTATGTGACTGAAAATAAAGAGAAGTCTAAACTGTAAAATAAGGAAAAGGAAGTTCAACAAAGTTTTGGCCTTTTCATATGATTATTTTAGAATATCAAATATTAAAATGTGTCCAAAAATGTATGCTTTGCCGGTCCCCTACACTTTTGGCCTGCCTTCTGGTGACCAGGCCCCGGGGTGGATGCTAATTCTGGGTTCCCTCCAACAATGGATTCAGCTTTGTCAGACACTGGTGCTCACTTGCTGGCCCCTGCCCATCCTTCAGGAAGAACTCGGGCTCCCAAGAGCCTTGGAACATCTGCCTGATGTTCATCTCATTCTTCCATCAAGCTTCTGACCAATGCAGGAGACCCCCAGGGAAGCTTGTCCAGATCACTATGCCAGACCACCCTAGCCCCCTGCTTGACCTGAGCTGCCTCCAGGGGCTCGATGACCATGCTCAATCTCATCCTTGAGGCCTTGTAGGCAGGTGCAGGCTCATGGCTTGGCTTGCCCCAAGTGGTTTCCATGGTAGGTTTAAAGGCCAGAATGGGACCCCCAGGCTGGGGGAAGAGGAACTGCCCCCCTCCACCCACACACAGGTTCTCATACTGGCCCTAACATCAGAAACAGGAAGCAGGCTCCCCCAGTACGTTCACCTTCTACCACACAGACACATGCCCCCCAGTCTCTCCTCAACGCTCATGTTCTCAGAGTCCCCCACCCTCATCAGCTGAGCACCAGTCTGGGATGGAAGGGTGCTCTGCTGGGCAGTGTGGGCACCGTCAGCCTCCATACTCTGAGAACAAACTTGCACAGACCCAGGGACCTGCCAGGAACTGGTGCGGTGGGGAAAAGGCCCAAGGCGGGGAGGGGAGGCTGGCTGGAGGAGGAACAGGGTGGCAGAGCTCGGCAGTCTGAAGTCACAGGCTGTCAGTACCAACAGCCTCAGAAGCCCTTCTGAGTAAGGCTGGGGATCTAACCCAGCAAGCAAGAGCACCTCCCTCAGGGATTCCCTACGGTCTCTGACCTCTCGCTCTGAGGGAGCGCCATTTCGACAGATAGGCTGTGCTGAGGGCACAGCAACCTCCCAGGGCCGGGGGTGGGGCAGACTTACTGGTCATGTAGAGCAGTGTGTGGAAGAGCCACATCCTAGCAGGAGCAGAGGCAGCGGCGTGGACCTCGGCCTATTCAGCTTCCCCTCCTCTGCGTGGGTGGCCAGGAGGTGGAGACTGACACACACAGAAGCAAGGACCCACAGGCAGACAGGCACTTACAAGTAGACACGGATGTTCCCACTTGTGCACAGCTGGCTGTGTGGCTTCCTCGGCAGTTGTGGGCTGGGTCCTGGAAACTCAGAGACAGTTGTGAGCCCTTCTACATGACCCATGCTTCATGGAACAGTGAACCGAAGCTTGGCCTAGGAACACAGCTCTGGATGTCCTCATCAGATAGATGTTTGAGTGCAGCAGTATTAATCCAGACGTTATCATTCATGTGAGTGAGTCCCAGGCCCCTGCCCTGCTCTAGAACCTACCACCAGATACCTCAGCCCAACACCCAGCCCAGGATCCTTAGTGGTGGTTGCCTCAGCAGTGAGAATGGGGTCCCCTTCCTATCAGAAGTACCCCCACAGCTAGAAATCGGGCTCCTGCACCTGGCCCCTGCATTCAGGGCCCTGAGGCTATGGAGGGCCTGATAAATGTTAAGACCCAGTGCACTGACTGAAATCACCACCTCAGTGAATTCAGCTTGGCTGCATTCTCTTTAAAACCTGGCTATAGCAACGTGGGCAGCTCTGAGCTACCGGACAGAAGACATAAAATTCCATAAATCTTTACAGCATACCTCTGATCCAGTCCAGCCCCCCAACAGTCTGCAGGCATATTTAAAAGCTAACTTCATAATCTGTCAAGTTTTCCCTGTGACCAAGTCTGTCGTCGGTCACAGAAGGAAGTGTCCCTGCTTCCCCGACTGTTGTAGTGTACAGCAGTGCTGTCCAACAGAACTATGATGGTGTTCTAGATCTGCACTGTCCAACACTGCATGTGGCTACTGAGCCCTCGCAACGTTATCAGTGCCAACTGAGGACCTGAATTTTAAATTGTATTTAATTTTAATGAATTCACATTCAAAAAGGCAGGAGAGTCTATGTCTCTCACATGAAATGTCCGCATCCCCAGAGAGAGCACACTGAAGTGTTAGTGCAAGTGTTAAAACAAAGCAGACAAGGGTGTTGACTTAATGACAAGACGAAAATCAATTTTATTTTGTTTCTCACATTGAAAGCTTGCTTGGCCAAAGTCTTGTGGAGATCAATGACACTTAAAACATGTTTGCATTGTCTGCTTTGGTCTGACAAAATACCTACAGCTAATGTGATAGTTCCCTGATGCTATATGGTTGCTTGAACAGAGATTACAATTCACCATTTCGGACACTGTCTGACAGCTGGAAACAAAGTTCCAGGTTTGATGATCTGCCTGCCAGATCACAACAAAGACCATCCAAATTGGCTTAACCTTGTCATAGTCCAGAGTCCTGGCCTGTTTTCCCACCACCCCAGGGCTCAGTGACTTTCCCCCTACGCCACACTTGTTTGGAGTGCCAGGGGCACTTGGCAGAGCCAGAAGAAGCTCCTCTCCCCATCATCCCTGACCCAGAGGGGGAAGAGAGTAGCCCCAGGCCACAGAGCAGAACAGACCAGCAGTAGGGACATGTTAGAACCCAGGACTGCAGCTTGCTCAAGATTTCTGAGAGCAGGACTTCATGTCTGGAGTACGAACTTCAGGGCACCTCAGGAGGCCAAGCCAAGCTGGTGACTGGAGGCTGGACAGGGTGCAGGGCCATTTCTGCATCTTTGGAGACTTCTAGAATGCAGACTCATCCTGCATCCCTCAAAGATGTATTTATCCAAGCTTGCTGGTGTCAGCATGACAGAATACTAATCATGAGCACACATAGGTCCGGCATGTCCCTCTGATAGTAACTGCTGTCCCCACAAATCCAAATTTAAGATCCCAAGAAAAGAGCGAGACTATGTTCAACAATGCTTCTGCTCAGAGCCTCATACAGGTTTTAGACAAATGGTAAGGGACCAACTTGAGGGACATTCTACAACATTTAACTGGGCTGAACTCTTCAAAAATATCAGTATATCCATAAGACAAAGGTTAAAGGATTGTTCCAGGTTAAAGGAGACTAAGGAGAGGAAACAAAATGCAGTGTGATCCTGGACCAGGAAAAAAAAAAGCTTCAAAAAACATT
Source organism: Zalophus californianus (assembly GCF_009762305.2). Lineage (NCBI taxonomy): Eukaryota > Metazoa > Chordata > Mammalia > Carnivora > Otariidae > Zalophus > Zalophus californianus. Next base: position 13,564,462 of record NC_045610.1, on the reverse strand, counting down.
GGGACAGCTGGTAAAAATGAAACATGAACTAAAGATTAGATACTACTGTGCTGATCAGATAAAATTATACACTTCCTGAATTTGAGAACTATGTGATGGTCATATGAGAGACTGTCCTTATTTCCTAAGAATTTAGGAAATGTACACTAAAATATTTAAGGGTAAAGGGATAGGTGTATGCAAGTCATTCTCAAATAGTTCATGCTTCAGAGGTGGGGATGGGGGGACAGAAGGTAGGAGGGAAAGAATGAATGATAAAATATTGCAAAATGTTCTTTGTTCTATCCTTGAAACTTCTCTGTAATTTTGAAATTATTTCAAAATAAAAAGTCTTAAAAGTTACAGGATGGAGATGACCTGTTCAGCAAGAGGTCAAAGCACTAACGGCTCTGTTTTGAGAGTGAGTCCAAAGCTCTGGTATCTGCATTCACCAGTGGATGGGGGGCTGTTCCCACAGTCCTGCCTCATCGCCTGTAGGCCTAGAAGACGTTCTAACTACCCACTAGCCTTCTGAGTTCTGGGAAGCTGGGTAGAGGGCATTTGGAAGCATGAGGACTTACAGAGACAGGGCTGCAATGGAGGACAGAGCTGGCAAAGGGCAGCTGGGGGCAATCTGAGGAGTGGTAGGAATCACTACCATTGACTGAGCACTAAGGAGGGAGTGCCAGACTCAGTGCCAAGGGCCTTCCATGCAAAGCCCTCATCTGACCCTAACAGCCACCCTACTTGGTTATCCTGATTTCCCAGATGAGAATACTGGACTGGAGAGGTTAAGTAACTTGCCTAAGGCCATATGGCTAATAAGTGGCAGAGTTGGGACTTAAGACAGGTCTGTCTCTTCCAGTACCAGGACTCTGAACTACTACAACCCTACTCCTCTCATACCCATAGGGCTAAATCTCTCCCAGTTTGTGAGCTTTTAAAAAGCAGAGACCTCATTTCACAAACATATACTGGGTGTCTTGAACTGAACTGTGTGCCCCGCCCCCTGCCAAATTCGTATGTTGAAGCCATAAACCCCCCAACATGAGTTTATTTGGAGATAGGGTCTAAAGGCCTTAAAGGAGATAATTAAGGTCATAAATGTATGGCCCTAATCAATAGGCTTAGTGGCCTTAGCAAAGGAAGAGCGATCTCTCTCCCCATGTGCACGTACCAAGGAAAGGCCATGTGAGGGCACTATGAGAATATGGCCGTCTGCAAGCCAGGAAGAGAGCCCTCATTAGAACCTGACTATGCTACCATCCTGATCTTGGCCTTTCAGCCTCTAGATGGTGAGAAAATAAATTTCTGGTGTTTAAGCCACTCAGTCTATGGTATTTTGTTATGGCAGCCCATGCTAATACAATGGACTACTTCCTAAAAAGCCTCCCAAATAAAACATGGAATGGTGCATGCATGCGTGTGTTGGGGAAGGTGGGCTTAGTGCGGAGGAAGCAAGGGAGAGGATCCTCTTGTTCTTCTGTAGCTGAGGGGTTGGTTTATGGACCAAGGGTCCAAGGGCTTGGGCCTCTTGCTTGCCCCTACCTCCTTCCTGTGCAACTTAGGCTCCTAATGGTCTTTGCAAAGGTAGAGCAAAGATCCTAGAACTCACATTAGCAACAGAAAGAAACCTGGAGGCCATCCCAGTTGAGCTCTTCGTCTGACAGACAGGGAAACTGGGGTCCAGAGAGGGGAAGGGATTTGTTCAGTCTTGTTCAGTTTGTATGTGAGAAAAAATGAGTCCCCAAGCTTCAGGCCCAGTCTCATTCTATTTGACCTTCCCCCAAAGACACTCTACCTGAGCTAAAAGTACAACCTCCTGCTCATAGGCTTTCTGAGTAATCCTTGCCAATGACAAGAGGGGAGGCACCACATGATTAAACACACAAACAGCCAGGAAGGGACAGGAAGATCATGTCTCCTCTCCTGCCAATGTTGTGGGCCTCTTGGCTTCACTAACCTACAGCTTCACTACCCTACAGTCAGAGGTGAGGGTGACAGACAATTTGAGATAACACAAAGTTTCACCTACTGAAGACTCTGGTCATGCACAGAGGGCCTCAGAATTGCTCGAGCAAAAACAGGTAAGAACCCTAGGGCAGGGTATTGACTTTGGCAGGTTAATACCACCCATACTCTAGAGTTTTATCTATAGCACAGGAAACTCCCACTTTAGTGCCTCACAATCCAAAATAGGCTTTTGAGCCAGCATTTCCCTAATTGCTCCCAGGAACATCAAAATCTTGTGAAATGTTCATAGAATTTCATTAAAAAAAATGCTTACCATATTTTTTCTTCTAAGATTTATTTTATAAACATGTAAGAAAAGTTCTGGATTTTTGTTGGTCAGATTATGCAATAATCTGCCTTGAAGCAAGTGTGATATTCTCAAAATTATCAAAAACATTCTGTCCTTTTAGTTCTTAAAGGAAAAAAAATGTTTTAACTTCATTTGTTTCCTGTTATATAAAGTTTAAAAGCAAATACTTATATACCCAATTGATTTGTACAGCAATTAATTAATCTGTGAAGCCATGGTTCGCTGTTACTGTGAACCCAAACGGCCCGTTTGCACTGCAGCATAACTTTAAGAACACTCGAGTGAGAGCTGGAATTGCTACTGGAGGCAAAAGAGCTGCTGCCTGAACAAGTTTTCTCTTTGCCTTCTTTGGACTGCTGTCACTTTCCTTTCCCATAGGACCCAAAGCTAAGAACTGGCTCAGTAGTCCCTCTTTGGGGCCTCTCATCCACCTACCAGCTTCCTTTCCTGCTCTCCTGGGGCAGATGAATGCTTTCCAAAAAAAATATTCTACATGATTCTCTTGCAAATTCTTTATACAGCAGGTACACTTCAGCTCAGATATGGCCAGATCACCAAAATTTGAATTTTATGGAGGTCTAATTAATGAGATTTTTTTCTTATACAAGTACAGTTTATGTACTTCTGAATAATCTTCCTCTTTTTCAATCTGGTAATGTCAGCTAGATTTCGACTAGCCTATAGGCAAAGGAGTCAGAGCTGGGTTGTTACCATAATTCACTCATTTACCAAACACTTCTTAAGTACTCCTTACTCTGGACTGGCATGGTGGGAGGATACAGAGATAACAACATGAAGACACCTGCTCATTAGGAGCTCACAGGCTAAAAGGGAAAATAAAACATGAACATCAAGTACTGTGTGTACAAGGCAGAAAACAAGGACTAGCCTGTAAGAGGACCCCAGGCCTCAGAGAACGAAGCTGTTCCTGCAGCTGGGGGATTTAGACATTCACCGCATGTTTACAGATAACCTGCTAGGTGCCAGGCATGGCTCTAAGACTGGAGAAACCCCCATGAACAAACCAGACATGGTGCCTACTCTCATGGAGCTTACAATCTAGCAAAAAAGACAAAGTAGGAACAGGGAATTACAATTCAGTGTATAGCCGTGCTGGCTCTGGGGGGCGGTTACAGAGATTTGGCATCATACACACATTTCACTTAGGCAAACACAATGGTATAGTCTCCTGAGAAAATTTTTAAAATGACAAGGAGAAAGGAAAACAATTTTAAGTCATTTGGGCCATTTCACCTGCCCCTCCACTCACCTAAGGTAAGCTTGTGTGGCTTGTTACAGTTCCCAAGAGCCTCTTCAAAAGTGAGTTGCTTGCCTGAGTGAGTTTAACACCTAAAAATAAGTGGTTTTTTTTTTCCACAATATGGCCTTCATTGCAGGCCTACCACTTCAGCTGGAGCTCAACCAAAGAAACTATGATCTGTTCCCACACAGGCAGAAACCAACTGTGCTGGATCTCACGATGCTGGTTTTCAACATGGCATGTTCCCCAGGATTTCCAAGAGGAATTTTGATTACACTCCATTTTTATCTTAGGTGTGACTGTATAGCCCAACCTTGAAATGAGCAGAGTCTCATTCATGACAGCACTGTGTAGCAGAGGCCCATAACCTGGCTCTGGAAGTTGGAGGCAGCCACCTCTAAGTCTATGAGGATGAGGGAAAAGAGAAGGCAAGGCTTAGGCAGAAGGGAGAAAGGTCCAGGGGAGTGTGTCACTGCTGGGGAAGAAAAGCACTGAGCAGAGTTGTGAAAGGCTGGTGAGATCAAGATGGGTCCAAGTAACTAGTGGGCACAGGGCAGGGGAGGTTGGGGAGAACAGGCCAGAGATACCAGAAGTTAGATTTTGACAAGCCTTGTGAGCTATCATTGGAGTTTGGAATTTATTCCAAGCTTTGGAAAGGTTTTAAGCAGAAGAATAACAGAATAACTTTCTTAAGAAAGTTCATTCTGAAGCACACGGAAGGATGCCCAGTATCATTATACATCAGGGAAATGCAAATCAGAATCACAAGGAGCTACCACTTCACGTTGCGAAATAAGTGTTGTCGAGGATCGTGGAAAAACCAGAGCCCTCATACACTAATGGGGAAAATGGAAAATGATGCAGCCATTTGGGAGAATAGTCTGGCAGTTCTTCAAAAGGTTAAAACAGAGTTACCGTATGACCCAGCAATTCCACCCCTAGATATATAACCCAAGAGTAATGAAAACATGATCACAAACATTTGTACATAAATGTTCCATAGCAGCATAATTCACATCAGCCAAAAGTAGAAACAACCCAAATGTCCATCAACTGATGAATGGGTAAATAAAATGTACTGTATTGATACAATGGAATATTATTCATTAATAAAAAGAAGTACTAATACGGGCTACAACACGGATGATCCTCAAAAATATGTTTAGTGAAAGAAGCCAATCACAAATCGCCACAAAGTGTATGATTCCATTTACATGAGCATTCAAAAAAGGCAAATCCACAGAAACCAAAAGTAGTGGTTGCCAGGAGGGAAGAGGGACTGGGGAATGATTGTTAATGGATATAGGGTTTGTTTTTGGTGATGAAAATGTTCTAAAATTGACTATGTGATGGCTGCACAACTCTGTGAATATACTAAAAGCCACTGACGTGTATACTTTTTTTTCCTAAAATTTTTTATTTTTAAGTAACCTCTATACCCAATGTGGGGCTCAAACTCACAACCCCGAGATCGAGTCGCATGCTCCTCCAACTGAGACAGCCAGTGCCCTTGAAGTGTATACTTGAAAGGAGTGAACTGTACACTATGTAAATAACAGCTCAGTAAAGCTGCAAACAGCAAAAGTTCATCCCAGCTGCAGTGCACAGAACAGAGATGGAGGGATGGGATATGGGGCAGAGATCAGGGAGGAGCTGTCACAGGGATGAAGTGGGAGAAGACAGTGATTGAACTAAGGGGAGGAGTTCATGGGACAAAAAAAGGGGCCAGAGGAGGGCTTGTCACAGGCTCCACAAGTTCTCCTGGGTAGCTGGTGTCTCTCCCAAGAGGGAGAGTGGGAAACAGAAATGAGGTATCTGCAATTACTATCAAGCAGCAGCAATGTATTTGCAATCTCATATGCATAAAGACTAAGAAGAATATAGAAAAGTCTGTAGCCCTGGTGCCCACATACATAAGGAGCGCCCAGGCACACTGAGCTGCCACTAGGGCCATCCTGACTGTCTACCCTCACTCCCAAACTCCAAAGAAAGGGCCTGGGCATTCAGAGCACATGTAAGATGTTGTAAGATCTGAGTGCCTGAGTGTGGGCCAGAGAGCAAGAGGAGGTGGCCAACAATAACTTGGGGAAGTAAAATCTTCAAAGATACTTTTCTGGGGTCTGTGTGTTTGTAAGAATTACAAGGCTGCAGAAGTGGGCATTTTTCATGGTAAGATCAAAGGCCCAGTTTTGACTACACACCACCACCTTCTCAGAAAGCCTTCCCTGATCTCTAGCAGGAGATTGGCCAGGACTATAAGGCCATGGGAGAGATGGGCTCAAACTACTGGTGGAAAAGGTCGTGACTGGGAAACACAGAAGGGCTTTTTTTGAACACTGCTGAGACCACATCAGTTAGGACCCTGACCACAAGGACATCTCTGTCCCACGAGAAGACCCAGAGACTGTAATGGAAATGGGATGGAGGTCAATCCCTGCCCCAAACCTCATGCATGCCCTTCTTGACCCTCCCCACACCTGCAACAGAAACTGGTGCTGGCCAGCCCACCACAACCATTGCTTCGGGAAGAGTAAAACACCACTGAGATGCACCAACAAAGTCAGAAGCTCTGGTACCAGCCCATTCACTTGCCAGATGGGAAAACTAGAGGCCCAGGCCCATGGAACAGAAACCAGGGGTTGGCATCCAGGTCTCGGACTCTCAGGTCCTTGTCCTTCTCACTCTACCAACTCCCCAGACCTTGCCCTTCTCAAGAACCTGGCTCTCAGCTGTATGCTCCACCGGGCAAAAAAAGCTAGAAACCTCAGAAACGTTAGGTCTCAACTGGCAGAGAACCATCTCTCTCCAAGAATCCGATGAGGAGGCGGAAACATACAGTAGTTAATAGCCTCTAATCTTTCTAAAGGGATTGAAAAGCAGGTACAGCAACAAAACATGGTAGAGTACAGCTGCTGTGGCTCTCAAGCCCCACAGCCCTTTCCTTCCTTTCTTAGCAGCAGTGTTCTGCATTCACACCACACTGTAATCAACTATCAATGCCACAAGTAAAGATCCTTAGAATCCAGGGCTGCACCAGGTACTAAAACACTCCAGACAGGTGAGGAGTTGTGACATCACAAAGGGACAAAGGCTTACTATCTCTAATTCTTAAGTTCTAGTGAATTGAAGTGAAACACTATTTTTAAGCCTGTAGAGGAATACGAACATTAAATACTTCAAAATAAAGATCAAATAGTAAGACAAAGTAATCTACTGCCTTTAAAATAATCTCAAAGTTTAGAAGTAAACGAGAAATAAACTAAAATTTCTATTACTATTATCTTATTTGCCAGTTTTAAAGATATCTTCAGGTGCCAGAACTTGGAAATAGAAAGAATAAATACTAATGTATCACTTCTGAAGTGATAATAAACAACAGGACCCCATCTCAGATGGATGGATTTTTTTCCTACAGTGGCCAAAAAGCAAGCTGAACACTATATACAACAGACTGACTATACAATTAGGATCATTTAAAAATAATGAGACTCCTCTCTTTGCCTTCTTCCAAAGTATATAATATATATTTAACAGCACACATAAGACACCACTTGATCTTCCCTTGTAGCCAACAGGAAATACTTTCACATATAAAAATTAAAAATTTAAACTTTTAAATCATTAATATTTTTAAACATAATACAGACTTAAAAATTGTTCAACATTAATCCATGACCCCACCCCTAGCACAAAAATCCACCCCAAATCCAGAAGTCACAGTTTTTTGTTCCTAAAAATCCCACAGCACTGAACTTGGATCTTCACTTCAAGCTGATTGCTAAGATGCCCCTAACAGAAATCCCCAGGGAGGAACGGAAGCACGATCGATGCTGCATCTCTTATCTACCTGGGCGGCACTGGTGCACCTCTGAGGTCAGGTCCATGAGATCCGGCCCCCACACTAGGGTCCTGGAAGGGTGAGCTGGCAGCTTCCCTCATCTTCCCCCTCGAAGGCTGTCCAATAAGCACCTGGGAATTGACTTTTCTTGGGAAAAGGGTGCTGGTAACAGCTGTCAGGGCCAAGGCAATAGTGAGAAGTTCAGTTCTCTGCTCTTTGGATGAACTGTGTAAAACATTTCTTTAAAAGCACAATGTTAAAAATATTAAGAAAAACATCTACAAAATCTGGAGGGCTGCCTTTTCCTCAAAGGGTAAAGCTTGTGGGGTAGTGGGGAAAGGATTGAGGGCCCAGAACTCTTACTCTGCAGCAAAATATAGACAGATGCCCTTCAAAACACATCACATTCTTAACATGTCTTGCTGAAGCAGCAAGAGCTGAGGGTGACTGTGTAAGAGCAGGAGGGGGCGCCAACTCCTGCGGGGGGGCGGAAGGGTCCTACTGTGCACCCCACCCTGCACAAGAATGTCAGATTTTAGTGCAGCTGCCATTAGCCCCAAGGGCGTCAGGACTCTGCCTCTGAACCAGAGCTGCTTTCCCGACTAACTTCAATCTGGAGAGATGGTAAGTTATCTAACCGGCTCTTCTTTTGGCGAGACTGTTCTTTCTCCTTTATCAGAGCCCCCCATGCCCTTTGCAGCTCAGAGTCATCTTCCTCAGTGCCTGGCGCCCTGTGATCCACCTTCTTCGTGTTCTTTTCTTTGGTCTTGGGTGCAGATCCTAAGCGCGTCCATAAACTACCTGTTTGGGTGAGAAGGCATTTCAGTTTTGGTGGTCAATGCTGAGAAGCAGGGACATTGCCATCACCTGATGTGCAAGAAACACTGGGGAGGGGTCTGTGGCTCTTCTAACCTCTCTGCAGCATTAGGAAGGTAATCTCATTTCCCTGGCTATCATCCCTGCCTGCACACTGAGGGATCTTTGGGTCCCACAGCTAGGGGATGTGTGCCTCCCCATGCATATCAGAATCACCTTGGAGGCTGCTTATGCTATACCTGCCTCTCCCTGGTGAGACTCACCATTCTCTGTAGAGCTTCATTCTGCCAGGAGTGGGCCATTCCCAGATCATTCCCAGCTATAAATTCTGCAAACTGACAGGCCTGCTATACTGTAAACTTTCAGAGAGTTGGCCCACTATCCATTAATTTTTAAAATATACTTTATTAATATCTAACAATGGAGAAATATGTGTTTAGCATTTCATACCATACTACACTATAAAGGCAATTAAATATTTTATTTATAAAGAATTTAACAATGTGAAAAAATGATCACAATAAAATCCTGTATGAAAAAAGCAGAGTATGTATATGGGCAAAGATGTGAATAGAGACTTAAGACTAAATAATATTTGCGCTAAACAGAAAGAACCAAGGCTGGTTTTGTTTTTTTCTATTTTCTAAATTTTCCATACCCTTATTACAATTATGACGACTATAACGGAAGAGGAAAAATAATTTATTTTTGACACACGCTATTTCCTGCCTTTGACCAACAAAGTATTTCTATGCTATAGTCTGCTCTTACCCAATTCCTATCCCCCTCGGTTTCAAGTGTTACCAACCTGATTTCTTCTCCCGAGTATCAGAGTAGAGGCCTTTAACATCTTGCCTGGGAACACCCAGCCTACTATGTACATCAGAAAAAGGCTCTCTCCGAAAGACTGGGTTACTACCAAAAGCCTTTTCTGGAGAATATGGTCTTTTTCCTAACCGCTGGCGTATATCTAGAAAAAGGAAAAAAAGGATTACTGTGACCAAGCGTGTGTGCTTTGCTATCGATATTGTCAACCTGAGATCCCTAGAGGACCTGGTGCCAAATCTCCCCAAACCAAGACAAAGAGCCTGACAAAATCAAGCTTCTAAAATCCTTCTCTCTATATAATCAGTCCGGATTCCCCTAGGAAAGTTCAGACATTGAGGCTGCCAGTGGAAAAAAACTCTCAGCTGACTGCTCCAGAAAGGAATTTCTGACACAAACTCAGCTGTTTTGTTTTGTGTGTGTGTGTGCGTTTTTTTTTTTTTTTAAGTAGAACCAAGCATACCAAAGAATTTACAAACATTTCAGCTAACAAACAATACTGTAAGTTCCCTGAGAACAGAAACCACAATCTTTGAACATATAAGGAATTCTTAATAAACTTATTACATTTAATAGTAAATGTAATGAGACTGACAAAAGCAAAGGATCAAGGGAAGATATCACAAATCAAATTTGTTTTTCCCTTCCCCCAATCCTCCTCCAAGAAATCTGTCCTCTTGAGTTCCCCCCAACAATAACAGCAACAACAACACGTTTACTAGCAAGTCACTGTACTGCGGCCTTCATCCATCTTGCTTATTGTTTCAGAGAGTAGCATCCCCAACTTTCTGGTTTTTCAGGCCTGAGTCCTTTGGCTTCTTTCCCTTTGCCCCCTCACTTCCTAGTGCCAAGTCTTCTTCCTTTACAAGTTTTGATGTTCTCATCCATTCCATCTCCACTCCCCAATCTAGTTTAGACCCTTGTTACTTATTTAGCTCTCTACCCTACCCCACCCTGCCACAAATTATCTAAAATAAATATGTTTATTTCCCACCTCAAAAAACTAGGTTTGCCAATGGAGATCCCACTCCCTCCCCGAGCCTTGCTCTAAAGCCACTTTCTTTAAGAAGCCCTCCACAATTCCCCCAGCAGACCCACCTCCCCTCTGTGCTCCCACAGCACACTGTTTACAGACCTAGTAGAGCACTTACTCCATTCTGTTTTGGGGTGGAATTACCAGAATGTGTGCACTCGTGTCTCTCCATCTAAGTGCTATGATGACTTTGCATCCCCTTCAAAGATTCTAACATTCCCACCATCTAACCCAGGGCCTGGCACACAGCAGGCATGGCCAAGTACCCACTCTGCACATGTATACTATCTAGTTCAAATTCCTGACCATTTATACAAAAACCCAACTTAATTTCTATCATCCTTATGTATAAAGTATATCAATGACATACAGAGTAAAACAATTGGGACATAAATATTGAAAGCTAGTACTGCAAAAGTACGATTATTTTTCATGTCCTTAAAGTTCCAATGCCTAACCCAAAATTTAGAAGTGATGAACTAGGACAAATAAATCAGTTCATTACTGGTAATGTTTTATCCGAGGACCTACCTCTGCCCTAATTTGCTTTCTGGAGCTCAGAACCACAACTGAACAAACAATACCTGACTTAGTATTGCTGCCTGGTGGCCGTGGACATGTGTGCTGACGTTTTTCATCTAACAGATGTCGGACATCTACAAATTTCTCAGTTGGTAATTTGTTACCAATTCGGTTTTTGATATTGCTTGTGGATATAGTATCTGCCCTCATGGAGTTCCTTTAAAAAAAAAAAGGCACAATTAACCAACTTCAACTGTGGGATAAAGACTATGCAATAATCTCATATATTTTGGAGAAAACAATTTAAGAGTCCAATCTAATATAGCCAATATTCACTCACAAATACCATATATCAATAATTATTTGCTTATAAAAATCATGATCAGCCTGTTATAAAGAGATCAGGGCAAGTAGGTTTCTGAGTTTTCCAGTGTGGTTTCCACAAATGATATCTGTAAACTATCAAATAATGTGTAATTGCAAGTCCCAGTACCCTCCCTTCTGGGACAAATGTTGAGTAAGGCCTGCAAAGGGCTCAGGGATCTCTGTTCACCCAGGCTGTGATTTTGCTGTAGTCAACATACAACAGAGTCTACAATCTCTTTCTTTAAAGGGCAGACTTCTCTGTCAAAGACATCTGCTACCATGCTAGGCACCAGCATTATTCTGGCAGCATTCAACACTGGAAAGTTCTCTGAAAACTAAAAATAAGGATATGAGCAAAGCCATATAAATGAACCAGATTGAATTGTTTTTCCTTTCCCCAAATACACTACCACGAACACTTAGAGAGAGAACCCCTAGACCCCAACACTTTGAGTTGTGCATTTGCTATCTGCCCTTAGGAATCTGTTCATCCCCAATAGTCATCAAAGAAATATATATTAGAACAACTATTTTTTTGGCCACAAAATTAGCAAAAATTAGAAAGAGTGATAAGACTGGTGAGTATGTAGGTAATAGGTTATAAAGTGAGTAAAACCTTTTTGGAAGGAAATTTAGCAACACGGATTTTTTTTTTTTTTAAGATTTATTTATTTTGGAGAGTGAGAGAGAGTGCGTGCATGCGAGAACAGGGGTGGGCGGACAAGGACACAGGAAGAGGAGAGAGTCTTAGGCAGACTCCATGCTGAGCCCGATGCAGGGCTCGATCTCACAACCCTGAGAGCATGACCTGAGCCAAAACTGAGTCGGATGCTCAATCAACTGAGCCACCTAGGCACTTTTAGCAACACCACATTTTTAAATATATATGTAGTTTTGTGCAATAACTGGAATTCAAGAAATTTATCTAGTTAGTGCAACAGTAAGAAAATAGAAACCTACATGTCTATCAATAAGGGATTGGTTAAAAAAATCATGATACTTTCAAACAATGTACTACATCTGGGTGGAAAGAAAAGCAGAAGTCTGCAATATATTAAACAGAAAAAGCACACTGCATAACAATATAAATACAACTTCATTTTTGTAGAACTATAATTTCTCCATGTGTTAGGTATATACATAAAATTAGCAGGAAAGTTATTCATTTAATTGCTAAATCATTATTTTAAGAAAGGTGATATTATGGATGATTTTCACTTTCTATTACTGTCTATCATTTTTATAAGAAGGATTACTTCTTGTATATTTACAGGAAAAACTAGATGCTTTTATTCAAATTCTTCAACGGACTGAAATTAGAACAGATAAAAGTGATTATAAAATTAAGAGGAGTTAAGAGAAAGTTACAAATTAGTATTTAAAATAAAATAAAAAGTTAGCATTGAAAAAAAAAACTATTTTTACCTAATATTTTTCAACTGGGATTCCACTTCATCAGCATACATGGTCATTTTCATGCTCTTCTTTGGTGAAGGAGTGGAAATCATTTTCAATTCTAGGTCATAGTCCATTTCATCAGAGTCTGAACTACTGGCACTGGACTGCCCAGAGGTGCTCCGCTCCCGGGGCTGCTTGAGAGCTGGCAGCTCCTCGTGGTACTCCACCACCACCCTGTCATCTGCATCCATGTCCTGGTCTTCCTCTGCCTCCTCCTCTTCTTCCTCTTCAATGGGTTCCTCTGGAACATTTACTAGTCCTAAGAAATTTAACCAAAACACATTAGGAAAAGCACTAAAACTAACAAATCTGATTTTCTACTCTATGTTGGTGACCTTTTAAAAAGGTGGGGTTCCCATGCCCGAGATCTTACTAGAGCATTATCTGTAAGTTCCAATCTAGTTGCCATTCTGATACCTACAACAGAAGAATGGCTAGTACGGTATGATCTAGTAACCTGATGGACTATTATAAAGTTATCTAAAGTGCAGTTGATTGTCATTATTCATGAATTCTATATTTGCAAATCTGCCAAATTTATTTTTAACTCCATATCAACACTTGTAAAGGTGTTTTTATGGTCATTTGTGGACATGTGCAGAGTGACAAAAAAATTGAGTCATCAGCTGTGCATATTCCCAGCTGAGGTCAAATGAGGCAACACTCTGCTTTCTTATTTCAGCTCTCATACTGTAAACAAACATTGCAGTTCATTAAATGCCATGCTTTTCATATTTTTGTGGCTTTTGTTGATTTCATTTAAAAATTTTTTAAAATGGCCTCCAAGTGTACTGCCAAAGCTGTCTTGTGTTCTTAAGCCCAAGAAGGCTGTGATGTGCCTTACAGAATAAACACATGTTAAATAAGCTTTGTTCGAGCATGAGTTATAGTGCTGTTGGCTGAGTCCAATGTTAATGAATCAACAATATGTATTAAATAAGATGTCTTTAAACAGAAACACACATCCAAGAAGGTTATATATTGATCAGCTGATGAAAATGGTGTGACCAGAGTCTCTGAATGGTTTAGTATTCACTATATCAATGATCACAGTGACTTTATAGAACATAACCACTATGAATAATGAAAATCAACTGTAACTTTAAAGTTCATGGAAAAATGCTTATAAGTGGGAGATGACTATAAAATGTTAACAATTATATTTATTATGAAAAGAAACAAATAAATGTAAAATGAAATCTGTTGTTTATGTTAGCGTGCTAGAATTAGGGGCAATTTGCTTCTTAATTTCTTTAATGTAAATATAAAGATTGTATGGTAAGAATACCTTAGAGTAATTGAAATTGGAAACCTGTAACTGTGTAACAGAAAAGTATGTACATTTTTAAGAAGCAGATTTCAAATATACAATTTTGGATATACTCATTAAATAAAAATGATAGACTTCACCTGTCCCTGTTACCATGATAAACATGTATACATGTTATCCCATGTTTGTATGCTGACTTAGCAGTTCTACAAAGCATGTAGAAGATTCTACAGATTAGATTAAAAATAAAAACAAATCTTTTTTTTAAATAAAAACAAACCTTTATAAAACATAATGAAAACGGTTCTTTCATAAGCACCAAAACAAAGAAAGAAAGGAAGGAAAGACAGAACAAACAAAATGAAACCCAAGTCATGGTATCTCATTTAACGGAGGCATTCGTGTGCATAAGCCAATAAGTATAAAACACTAGACATAGCAGCCTATTTTCATTATCAGACAAAGAAATAATAAAATCAAGTCATCTGATAAAATAACTTAAAAGATTTTCATGCAGCTTTTGATATTAATAGTAGAAAAATTAGATTCCTACAGAAAATTTTCTTTCAATTTTTCCTATGTCATATTTGGCCTTTTTTGTTAGAACAGCTTTTATTAAATCATTTGACCTCTTTTGTATGGGCAATTTAAAATTAATCGTGACTTGACTTACTTTCCTATATGTTGGCAGAGGGTGAGGGCAAGGAAGAGAGGATGATAAAGTTTGGAACCTTAAAAGACTGTATTAAGAATAAGAATATGATTTCGGGAGCCAAACATGTGTCTACCCAAGAGCTGAGCAGGCAACTACCGGAATGTCGGTGTTTATAGGACGTCAAGCCAACGTCATCCCCAATCAGGGCTCTCTTCTTGATCACATCCCGCTGAATGCGACGGGAATGATATCTTCGCTTCCTGCAACATTCCAAGATAAGCACATAGTCAAAAAACCAACAAAAAGGACCTTGAAATCTACTAATTAAATTCAACTATACACTGATGAAATGTTAGGTGCTGAAACAGAGACATTTTACGTGAAACTCAAACTCAGCCTTTCATACCATTTACCCTAGAGTTAAGAATCTTGAACTCTTTCTTCTTGTCTTCCTTCGAGTCCACACATGGTGTTGACATTCCACTGCAGAATACCAACTGAGGGATTAAGAAAAGCTTACGTAGTATTTAAACTATTGTATTTTAAAGTTCTGGACTCACCAAGAATTACTAAGAATTCCTTTCATGCCTCCGTAATTTGGATTCCCATATTTCATGTAATACTGACTTCTTCTGGCTGCTCCAAGTTCCTTTTTGTCATCTAAAAATTAATTACGACAGTTACCCAGGATTTCCCATTGGTATGAAGACAATGTTGAATGGTTTAAAAAAATGTTTTCCATAGCTGGGCTCAGATCAGCACAATCTGCCAACAAAAGGGAAAGATACACTACAAATATTCACTCTCAGTGCCTACAAAAGCAAAGCAGTGCAATATAGGGGGGGGAGCAAAATACAGAGATGAATGAGGTTAAGCCGCCATTAAGGAGCTGACTGACCTCATAGAGAAAATACTATTAACAACAACAATAATACAACATACAAGGTTCTAAGAAGCTTAAGAGAGCTTCAGTCATTATAGCTGTTCAGGAATAAAAAAGGCTTTCCAGAAGAGGTAGTATTTTCCTGGCCCCCCTGAAAGATGACATTTGTTTCTGAATGACAACACTCCAATAACAAAGAAGTAGTAAAGAAACAGATTATATATATTCCATATATCTGGTAAAACATTTTTTCCAATCATGACGTTCCTCAAAATGGCTTACAGAAAACAGCATAACACCATTTATCTAGAATGCACTCAAATAAGCCACTCAAATGAATATAGATAGAGAGAAGATCACTTTTGTCAAGTTAAAGTGCCAGTTAATAGAAAGAAATGATCATACACATTTTTGTTGAGGCACTCACTGACAACAACAGATGAATACCAATGCACATGTATCCAGTACTATAAGTAAACAGTGGCACAAGCCAGTATGTACACCCTTTAAAAAACATGCCCACCAGCTCCTTGGAGAATGGCTGATTCCAGATTTGGGACAGGGAAAGTACAAGTTGAGTCTGGAAAAACAAGATGTTTTACTGTGCCATAAAGAAAGAAAGTGCTCAAAGAATCATGAAGGCATGTCAAAATAACAGAGCTTGAAGGGCTCCACTGGCCAAATCCAAGAAGATTTGTAAATCAAAACAATGATATGAATGAATAACCCACTGAATAAAATAAGACTCACGAATCTAAACTGATAAGTAAGTAAGTAAATAAATAAATGGGTAGAAAGAGAAAGTTCTTCCTTATAGCAGAATGCCAACAAACGTAGTTAGTTGAAACGTAGTTAAAAAGTCATCAATGGATGTTGAGTGGAAGTATGATGAGCAAAAGTCTATTTACATAATTTCAAAGTACCTCCCACAAATTTTTATATTACAAATGGAAATACAGGAGAAACCTAGCAATCATTACCTTAACCAAGTGAGAAAAGTTAACATCTCCAGACATGGGACAAGTAAGTATCACGTGTCTCCTGACATGATGCACTGCAAATGATATAACAGCATTTCTGTGGTACTCTTGCCTAACACACAAAACCCGATTTAATCAGGAAGAGATATTAGACAAACCGAAACTGAGGGGCAGTCTATAAAATAATGAGCTTAGACTCCTTAAACATGTCTCAGTCAAGAAAAATAGATCAGAGGAGTATTCCATATTCAAAATTCATATATATTTTAATGCACACCAGAATCATTGTGCATAGAGAGCTTTACAAATTTAAGAGGCTTTTAACTCCTTAGAGAATTAGAGCTGAATGGCACAATTAGCAATGTCCAGGAGGATATTGCTGTGATGAATAAAAAAGTATAATTTTAAAATGTTTTAATAGTTCAGATGATAAATTGGCTGAAACGCACAGAGAGCAAACTAGCTTTCACAGAAAATAACTTCCTTTAGCCAGAAATCACAAAAGTATACAAATAGCTAACATTCACCTTCAAAATCTGAAATTCAACTCAGGCAGCAAGCCATCATTTCACAAGCACAGAACATTATAGCTTGAAGGGACTTTGAGATTACTTGACCTAACTTCCTATTCAAAAGAGAAGGATGTCACTCAAAAATAAATGGCTTAGATTACAACTAAAAATTAATGCCAAATATCACAGTTACCTTTTGTAGCAAATCTCATGAATAACCTATTTCCTTTAGCAAGTTTGTTAGCTGGACGAAGATCATTTCTTAGCAGAGACTCTTCTTCTACT
Organism: Zalophus californianus; assembly: GCF_009762305.2. Lineage (NCBI taxonomy): Eukaryota > Metazoa > Chordata > Mammalia > Carnivora > Otariidae > Zalophus > Zalophus californianus. The sequence goes on along the minus strand of NC_045610.1, from coordinate 13,547,456 downwards.
TGAGACAATGTGTCCAACTTAAGAAAAAAAGAGCATTTTCAATATAAACATTAAAGCTTCTTTCATATTTATTCAGTAGCAAAGTCCCCATTGAGAAAGCATTCTTTAACAATTGTTGAACCATGACAGCACATGTTCTTCTGAAACATTTCTAAGTCAGAAGTCTTCCCTGAACACCTTGTCTAAAGAATAGTCTCCATCATTCTCTATCTGCTTACCCTTCTTTACTTTTCTCCATAGCACTCCTCCCTTTCTGACATTATATTATATATCTGTGTATCTGTGTATTGTCTATCTTCGCCACTAGAATGTATGTTCCAAGAGGGGAAGGACTTTGGTTTGATGCTCTATATCCACAGGACCTAGAATTTGGTATAGAGTAGGTACTCAATAAATATTTTTTAAATGAATACACTTTAATATTTCCAACAATAACACATGCCCCATTAGGAAATATTCTGTCACTTGTTTTTTCTTAATTTTACTGATTAGATAACACTTCAAAATATTTCTCAATAAAACCATTTTCTTTTATACACAAGTATGAGTACTATTCTAAGATTTCAAGAAAAATCACTCATTACAGCCATATGAACTTAAAGGCCAGGAGCCTAGTGTACCCTCAAAAGGTTTAACAGTGAAAGCCAGAGGAAGAACTCAATTTACTAAGACCTTAAGCCTTAAATAAGAGAGTAAGCAGTTTTTACACTAAAACCTTATATATATATTTTTGCCCTATTACTAACCTCTGTATCACTTGAGTTCTCATCTTCAACTTCTCCTTCTTCAGCCTCGTCATCATCTGAACTGTCTTCCTGCTTATCTAAAATACAATATAAGGGACAGGATGAACCTTAACATAACTCCATCTCATGTAATTTAAAAGTCCAATATTTCCTATTTACTGATGATCCAAAGCATCACAGCTTATTTTAGAAATAACTGACAATGAGATGCTATATAATGCTCTGCAGAGAAACCTAAACCAACGGTGTAAAGAATAGGACTTTCAGCCCTAAAGTCCCTCCTTTGTGTTGTTACCTTTTTTACTTTTCTCCGATGACCTGTCCTCATTGACATCCCTGCTTCTTATCTTGTCCAGGGCTGGCAGAGAGCTCATATTGATAAGGGCTCGTGTGGCTGTCATTTCATCCAGCCAAACCACATTACCTAAAACAAAATGTAAAATAAAACATTACATCACATCCAAATGGTTTAAGTTTTTAAAAAACAGAGACTGCAACATATTCATTGCTATGGCCTCATATAGCTACAGGTCAGTATCAGTGAATGTATGAACCAACTAATGAAAGTAGTACAGAAAGTGGTAGTAAAACCTCTTTGATGAAATTAGCCTAGAGTTGCATTCCCAAACTGGGTTCCACAAAATAACTGTAAAGTATTCCATGAGAAAGGGTTCTGCATATTAAAACTGCCTGGCTCAGTGAGTACTATATAGTGTTAGCAGTTCTTGTGGTGATGATGATGATGACAAGAAGACAACCGTCAAATAAATTTAGATTATCCTTCATACTACTGCCCTCTACAGGGAAGCCATCTGTTGTACCTTGTCATTCAGACACACTAATGATTGTTTCCCACTGTGAAGTGTGGATGATGATGGTACCCATGGAGCATATACAATGGAGGCATGACAGCCACTTGGCTTTGTAGCAACTAATTTAATCTGCTTATTTAAACAAGAGAATTTAGCAAAGAAAAGGTGTTGAGAAGTCTTACAGAAAAGAAATCTATTTAATTTTGTTTAAAAGAGCATTTCTTGGGCGCCTGGGTGGCTCAGTTGGTTAAGCGACTGCCTTCGGCTCAGGTCATGATCCTGGAGTCCCTGGATCGAGTCCCACATCGGGTTCCCTGCTTGGCGGGAGTCTGCTTCTCCCTCTGACCCTCTTCCCTCTTGTGCTCTCTATCTCTCATTCTCTCTCAAATAAATAAATAAAATCTTTAAAAAAATAAAAATCTTAAAAAAAAAGAAAAAGAGCATTTCTCAAACCAAAGTCACCTTTCCATTTTCAGTTTGGGAAATGAAGGTCTATAGATTCTCACTTTTGTTATGAACGTGTGACGTGGCCTTGGGCAAACAATTTTCCTTCTGTTTCTCAGTTCTGATGTACAACATGAGTTAGGAAAACTGGGTAAATCTAAAGGGTCCCTCCGACTCTAATATCCCTTAGCTACAGTTTTAGTGACTTAGATGAGGAGTTAGCAAATTACGACCTGCAGGCCAAATCCAGCCCACCACCTATTCATTTATTTATTTATATTTATACCAGCTTTATATAGGTATAATTAATTAAGTAACAATAAACTACACATCCACCATGTTTTTTACTAAAAAAAAAAAAAAAAAAAAAATTCTGTGGAAAGCGGCCAGGCTTGTAGGCTTGTTCAGTAACATGTTGTCTATGGCAGCTTTCATGCTACAATAGCAGAGCTGAATAGATGTAACAAAACAAAGACTGCATGGCCTGCAAAGCCTAAAATATTTATTGTTAGCTCTTTATAAAAAAAGGTTTGCCAAGCCTTGATTTAGATAGTGTAAATTAAGCAAAAGGAAAAATGGAGAAAACTCTTCCACTCAGTCATGTTTCTTCATTCAGTGAAAACACTGAATCAACATCTTCTAAAGAAAGTAGCTGGAAAAACCAGGCAGCTATTCAGGGTACAACCTAGCAGGTCAGCAAACTGGCAGTAAACAAAGCCAGACTAGAAGTGAGTTAAGACAAGGAGCCAGCAGAGTGATTACCACAGGTCCTACCAGACTTGGAATAGCGAGGCAAGTAAAAATTACAGCTAGTTCACAAGTTGGAGAACTCATAGGTTAGGGCAAGCAGGTGAAGTTTCAAAGCAAGCAGAGGTGAGAGGTCTCATACAGTGTCAGAGGGTTCCAGTTTAGTTCTAAATCAAATACTAAGGCAGAACCAGCCCTGTGAAGAGCTATATTGGGAAGGTGTGATGCCCAAGTCTATACAGTTGGATCCACCCCTTTGTTGGGAAATTGTGGGAGTTAAAGAGGTCTCAATCATGTAAACAAGGCTCAGATGCCAGCAACCAACCTCCTAGATTCCTGGTCATCACATCTGAGCTGACTTGGAATACTCATGGAATATGATCTGGCAGATTGGCTAAGGCATTCTGGTTCTCATCAATGGGCAATCTTTCTCCCCTAGGCTAAAGGTAGAGGTTAGGGCACAGACGAGTAGTCTCAACCACAAATATTCACCATCTGAGATGGCAAAATTAAAATCATAAACAAAACTATATTCAACAAAAAACTTGCGTGTACTTACAGGAGGTATCATCCAGCCATTCAATGTGAGCAGGAGGATATTCTTTAAAATAGGAAAAGATATCCTGAGTACTCATCTCATCTACTCCACAAATGTAGATTGTCTCCAGTCTCACTTTGGGGATTGCTAGAAAAACAAGACACAAAAGAGATGATAGAATTTTCCCCACCCGCTATTGCACATCCCACCAGTAGCCCTTTGTGACGGTTCGGATAACATGTGTTTAGAAAAGAAGTATGCTAGAAGAGATGACAATTACTTCAAAAGAAATGAAATAGGACAGTAAGGTAAACTATTTTAATTTTTATCACAGAGCAACAGCATTAAACAAATGATCTAATTCAGAACAGGCATATCAGGCTGAGAAAGATTAAACAAATGGTGTTGGTAAAACACAAGGTATCTCTCCCCAAATTAACCTGTAGTAATTAAAGCAAAAACAAATTCAATAGGATTGCTCCTTGAACTTGACAAGCTGATTCTATAATTTTAGAATGTATGTCAAATAGAGATGTGCAATAGCCATGACAATTCTGAAGAGATGCTGCTCCTGAATATAAAGCAAAGTATGAAACTAAAGAAATCCTACAAAGCAATAATAAAATGACAGCACAAAATAAAAATGAACATAAGCACACATTTCACACAAAAGGAAATAAAAAAGGCCAATAAACATATGAAAAGACAGTCGATCTCACTAGTAATCAGAAAAATGCACATTAAAACAAAACACAAGCTTTCATTGCCCATCTGTTGTGTAGTATAGCCACCTTCATTAATTAGCTGGATCTTCTGGATAATTTGCTGCAGCTTCTACATGCTTGTACTTCACCTTGTGCTTTTTATGTTACAGAGATGGATGGCTTCTTTCCTTAAACCTAATGACCCAACCTCTGCTAGCTTCAAACTTTTCTTCTGTAGCTTCCTCACCTCTCCCACCCTTCACAGAATAGAATAGAGTCGGGGCCTTCCTCTGCATTAGGCTTTGGCTTAAGGGAATGGGCTGGTTTGATCTCCTATGCAGACCCAAGGCTTTCTCCATATGAGCAAAAAGGCTATTTCAATTCTTATCATTCGTGTGTTCACTGCAGTAGCACTTTTAATTTCTTTGAGAACTTTTCCTTTGCATTCACAACTTGGCTGTTTGCCACAAGAAGCCTAGCTTTTGGCCTATCTTGGCTTTTGATGTATCTTCCTCACTAAGTTTAATCACCTCTAGCTTTTGATTTAAAATGAGAGACATGGACCCTCTTTTCACCTGAACACTTAAAGAGGCTGTTGTAGGATTATTAATTGGCCTAATTTCAATACTGTTATGTCTCAGGGAATGGGGACCCAAGGAGAGGAAGAGAAACGGGCAACCGGCCAGTTGGTGGAGCAGTCAGAACACCCACATTTATCAAGTTCTCCATCTTGTAAGGGAGTGGTTTGTGGCATCCCAAAACAATTACAATAGTAACATCAAAGATACTGATCACAGATCACCATAACAAATACAATAATAATGAAAAAGTATGAAATACTGAATTACCAAAATGTGACAGAGAGTCAACGTGAGCAAATGCCGTTGGAAAAATGGCACCAACAGACCTGCTCAACACACTTTCCACAAACCTTCAATTTGTTAAAAAACAAAACAAAACAAAAAACAGTATCTACAAAGTACAATAAAATGAAGTGTTCCTGTACAATGTGATGACATTAAAAAAAAATAATATATAAACCCAAGAGTCAGTATTTGTGCACACAAATACCTAGAAAAAGGCCTGGTATAATTCACACTGATAACAGTTGTAACCTCTGGGGAGGAAGAAAGGTTGAAGGCTATAGTAAAAAAGGAAAGACCTGTAGTCTGAAAACTATAAAACACGAATGAAAGAAATTCAAGACGATGCAAAGAAAGGGAAAGCCATTCATTGCTCATGGGTTGGAAGAACAAATATTGTTAAAATGTCTATGTTACCCAAAGCAATCTACAGATTTAATGCAATCCCTATCAAAACACCAACAGCATTTTTCACAGAACTAGAACAAACAATCCTAAAATTTATATGGAACCACAAAAGACCTTGAATATACAAAGCAATCTTGAAAAAGAAAAACAAAACTGGAGATATCACAATTCCAGAGTTCAACTTATATTACAAAGCAGTCATAATTAAAACAGTATGGTACTGGCATAAAAACTGACACACAGATCAATGGAACAGAAGAGAAAAACCAGACATAGACTTAACAATTATAAGGTCAGTTAATCTTCAACAAAGGCGGAATGAATATACAATGAAAAAAAGACAGTCTCTTCAACAAATGGCACTGGGAAAACTGGACAGCCACATGCAAAAGAATGAAACTGGACCACTTTCTTTGACCATACACAAAAATAAACTCAAAATGGATTCAAGACCTAAATGTGAGATCTGAATCCATAAAAATCCTTGAAGAGAGTACAGGCAGTAATCTCTTGGACATCGACTGTAGCAACACTTTTTTAGATGTATTTCATGAGGCAAGGAAAATAAAAGCAAAAATAAACTACTGGGAGTACATCAAAATAAGAAGTTTCTGCACAGCAAAGGAAACAATTAACAAAACTTAAAGGCAACCTACTGAATGGGAGAAGATATTTGCAAATGACATATTTGATAAAGGCTGAGTGTCCAAAATATATAAAGAAATTGACACAACTCAACATCCAAAAACTGAATGCCATTTAAGAATGGGCAGAAGTGTTTGCTTTGGCTGCACATATACTAAAATTGGAATGATACAGAGAAGATTAGCATGGCCCCTAAGCAAGGATGACATGTAAATTTGTAGAGCCTTCCATATTTTTTAATGCTAAGCTAAATAAGTCAGAGAAAAACAAATACCATATGATTTCACTCATATGTGGAAAGAAACAAAACAAAGAAGTAAAGGGAAAAAATGACAGGGAGAGAAACAAATCAAGAAACAGACTCTTAATTGCAGAGAACAAACTGATGGTTACAGATGGGAGCGGGGTAGGGTGGATGGGTTACAGAGGTGATGGGGCCGGGGGAGCGGAGCAAGATGGCAGAGGTGTAGGAGACCTGGATTTCGTCTGGTCCAGGAATTCAGCTGGATAGGGATCAAACCATTCTGAACACCTACAAACTCAACAGGAGATCGAAGAAAAGAATAGCAACAACTCTCACAACAGAAAAGCAACCACTTTCTGGAAGGTAGGATGAGCAGAAGTAAATCCGAGGCAATATCCGGGAGGATAGACGGCGGGGGAGGGGGCCTCTGTTGGCCGCTTCTGACAAATGATAGAGCACCAGAGGACAAAATTGGAACTTTTAGAAGTCGGTTCAGCTGAGGTACGTTGCTGCAGCGGATAAGCAGGGGGTGGAACCCTCTCTGGGACAGTGTGGTCTCAGGACCCTCAGGGTCACAGGAAGACCGGGGGTGCCTGAGTACAGCAGAGCTCCCAGGTATCGGAGTGGGGAAGCCGGCTGCAGAGACGGAGCCAAGGAGTGGGCTCTCAGCTCGGGGTTGCCATAAACCGTGATCCACGGCACAGTCGGGCCATTGCTCTTCCAGCAGCGACCCACCGAGTGGCAGATCCGGGGAGACTCCCCTTCCTCCCCCGGGAGGAGCAGCACAGGAGCGCACCGCAGGGATCTAATGAGTTTGGAGACTCCACACGGGGTCGGGTGCCAGAGATAGAAACGCTTGGTCAGAGGTGGGGTGACCACGGAGTGCCGCCGGAGACCGGGGAGACGGGAGTGATTGGCGGCTTTTCTCTGGGGGCGCACTGAGGAGCAGGGCCCTGAGTTCTTGGTTCCTCCGGGGCGGAGAATGGGATGCCGCCATTTTTACTCTCGTCCTCCAAGCTGTATGGAAAGCTTGCAGGGAACAAAAGCTCCCAAGAGAGGGGGAGACGAACCATGAGAGACGATGAACTCTGAAAAACAAACTGAAGGTTCTAGAGGGGAGGGGGATGGGAGGATGGGTTAGCCTGGTGATGGGTACTAAAGAGGGCACGTTCTGCATGGAGTACTGGGTGTTATACACAAACAATGAATCATGGAACACTACGTCAAAAACTAATGATGTAATGTATGGTGATTAACATAACAATAAAAATTTCAAAAAAAAAGCTCCTGAAAGCAAACCCGAGCGGATTCCTTAGCCAGGACCCGGCAAGGGTGGGCAAATTCCGACTACGGGAAAGACAACTGGGAACCATGGCAACAGGTTCCTCCCCCGGAAGATCCGCAAGAACATCCAGCCAAGACCAAGTTTACCAATCAATGAGAACGGCAGAACTCCAGCGCTAGAGAAATACTGCACATATAATTCATGGCTTTTTTCCCATGATTCTTTAGTCTTTCAAAGTTAATTTTTTTAACTGTCTTTTCTTTTCTTTCTTTTTTCAATTTTTCTTTTTCCCTTTTTCAACCAACATCTTATCAATCCCTTTGTTAAAAAATATTTTTTATTTTTCATTTTTAGCGATATTCTATCCCTTCATAGTAGTTACCCTTCTTTATGGTATATACATATAAGTTGTCCTCTCTTTAAAATTTTGAGATACAGTTTCTTCTAACAGATCAAAATATACCCTAAATCTCTAGTATATGGCTTTGTTCAAGTCTCCTGCCTGATCACATTCTCTCCTTTGCCTCTCTTTTTAAAAACCCCTTCTGTCTTTTTTCAACCAACTTATCAATTCCTTTTATAAAGTCTTTTCTAATTTTCATCTTTACAGTCATATTCCATCCCCTCATCATATTAACCCTTATTTTTGTACATATGTAAGTTTTTCCTTCTTTAAAAATTTGGGAGGCACTTTCTTCTAACAGACCAAAACACGCCAAAAATCTAGTGTGTGGCACTGATCTATGCACCAGCCTGATCATATGGGATCATATTGTTTTTTTGTTTTGTATTGTTTTTGTTTGCTTTTATCTTTTTCTTTCTTTTTCTTTTTTCTTTATTTCTCTTTCTCCCACCAGTTTCAGGTGTTTTCTGATTTGTTTAGTATTTTCTGGGGATGTTGTTACCCTGTTAGTATTTTGTTCTCTCATTCATCTAGTCTCCTCTGGACAAAATGACAAGATGGAAAAAATTACCTCAACAAAAAGAACAAGAGACAGTACCGTCTGCCAGGAACCTACTCAATACGGACATTAGTACAATGTCGGAACTACAGTTCAGAATGATGATTTTTAAGTAACTAGCTGGGCTTGAAAAAAACATGGAAGTTATTAGAGAAACCCTTTCTGGAGAAATAAAAGAACTAAAATCTAACTAAGTCAAAATCAAAAAGGCTATTAATGAGGTGCAATAAAAAATGGAGGCTCTAACTGCTAGGATAAGAGAGGCAGAAGAGAGAATCAGTGATATAGAAGACCAAATTATGGAAAATCAAGAAGCTGAGAAAAAGAGAGATAAACAACTACTGGATAATGAGGGCAAAATTCGGGAGACAAGTGATACCATAAGATGAAATATTAGAATAATTGGGATCCCAGAAGAAGAAACAGAGAGAAGGGCAAAAGGTATATTGGAGCAAATTATAGCAGAGAACTTCCCTAATGTGGGGAAGGAAACAGGCATCAAAATCCAGAAGGCACAGAGAACCCCTCTCAAAATCAATAAAAATAGGTCAACACCCCGACATCTAAGAGTAAAACTTATGAGTCTCAAAGACAAAGAGAAAATCCTGAAAGCAGCTCAGGAGAAGAGATCTGTAATTTCCAATGACAGAAACATTAGATTGGCAACAGACCTGTCCACAGAGACCTGGCAGGCCAGAAAGCACTGGCATGATATCTTCAGAGCACTAAATGAGAAAATTATGCAGCCAAGAACACTATATCCAGCTAGGCTGTCACTGAAAATAGAAGGAGAGATAAAAACTTCCAGGACAAACAAAAACTAAAGGAATTTGCAAACACGAAACCAGCTCTACAAGAAATATTGAAAGGAGTCCTCTAAGCAAAGAGAGAGCTTACAAGTAACATAGACCAGAAAGGAACACAGACAATATACAGTAACAGTCACCTTACAGGCAACACATGGCACTAAATTCATATCTTTCAATAGTTAACCTGAGTGTAAATGGGCTAAATGCCTCAATCAAAAGACACAGGCTATCAGATTGGATAAAAAAACAAGACCCATCGATATGCTGTCTGCAAGAGACTCATTTCAGACCCAAACACACCCCCAGACTGAAAGTGAGGGGGTGGAAAATCATTTACCATGCTAATGGACACCAAAAGAAAGCTGGCACCAAAATCAGACAAATTAGATTTTAAACCAAACACTGTAATAAGAGATGAGGAAGGACACTATATCCTACTTAAAGGGTCTATCCAACAAGAAGATCTAACAATTATAAGTAATTATGCCCCTAACATGGGAGCAGCCAATTATATAAGGCAGTTAATAACAAAAGCAAGGAAACACATCGATAACAATACAATAGTTGTGGGGGACTTTAAAAACCCCCTCACTGAAATGGACAGATCTAAGCAAAAGATCAACAAGGAAATAAAGACTTTAAATGACACACTGGACCAAATGGACTTCACAGATAGATTCAGAACATTCCATCCCAAAGCAACAGAATACACATTCTTCTCTAGTGCCCATGGAACATTCTCCAGAATAGATTACATCCTAGGTCACAAATCAGGTCTCAACTGGTAAAGATTAGGATTATTCCCTGCATATTTTCAGACTACAATGCTTTGAAACTAGAATTCAATCACAAGCGGAAAGTCGGAAAGAACTCAAATACATGGAGGCTAAAGAGCATCCTACTAAAGAATGAATGGGTAAACTAGGAAATAAAAGAATTAAAAAAATTCATGGAAACAAACAAAAATGAAAACACAACTGTTCAAAATCTTTGGGAGACAACAAAGGCAGTGTTAAGAGGAAAGTATATAGCAATACAAGCCTTTCTCAAGAAACAAGAAAGGTCTCAAATACACAACCTAACCCTACACCTAAAGGAGCTGGAGAAAGCACAGCAAATAAAGCCTAAACCCAGCAGGAGAAGAGAAATAAGAAAGATCAGAGCAGAAATCAATGAAATAGAAACCAAAGGAGCAGTAGAACAGATCAACGAAACTAGGAGCTGGTTCTTTGAAAGAATTAACAAGATTCATAACCCCCTGGCCAGACTTATCAAGGAAAAGAGAAATGACCCAAATCAACAAAATCATGAATGAAAGAAGAGAGATCACAACCAACACCAAAGACAGACAACAATTATAAGAACATATTATGAGCAACTATATGCCAGCAAATTAGGTGACCTGGAAGAAATGGATGCATTCCTAGAGATGTATCAATTACCAAAATTGAACCAGGAAGAAATAGAAAACCTGAACAGACCTATAACCACTAAGGAAATTGAAGCAGTCATCAAAAATCTCCCAACAAACAAAAGCCCAGGACCAGACGGCTTCCCAGGGGAATTCTACCAAACATTTCAAGATTTAATACCTCTTCTTCTGAAACTGTTCCAAAAAATAGAAATGGAAGGAAAACTTCCAAACTCGTTTTCTGAGGCCGCCATTACCTTGATCCCCAAACCAAAGACCCCATCAAAAAGGAGAATTACAGACCAATATCCTTGATGAACATGGATGCAAAAATTCTCACCAAAATACTAGCCAATAGGATCCAACAGTACATCAAAGGATTATTCACCATGACCAAGTGGGATTTATCCCTGGGCTGCAAGGTTGGTTCAACATCTGCATATCAATCAATGTGATACAATATATTAACAAAAGAAAGAACAAGAATCATATGATCCTCTCAACAGATGCAGAAAAAGCATTTGACAAAGTACAGCATCCTTTCTTGATCAAAACTCTTCAGAATATAGGCATAAAGGGTACATGCCTCAATATCATAAAAGCCAACTATGAAAAACCCACAGTGAATATCATTCTCAATGGGGAAAAACTGAGAGCTTTCCCCCTAAGGTCAGGAACGTGGCAGGGATGTCCAGTACCAGCACTGCTATTCAACATAGTACTAGAAGTCCTAGCCACAGCAACCAGACAACAGAAAGAAATAAAAGGCATCCAAATAGGCAAAGAGGAAGTCAAACTCTCACTCTTTGCATATGATATACTTTATGTGGAAAACCCAAAAGACTCCACCCCAAAACTGCTAGAACTCATACAGGAATTCAGTCCAGTGGCAGGATATAAAATCAATGCACAGAAATCAGTGGCATTCCTGCACACCAACAACAAGACAGAAGAAAGAAAAATTAAGGAGTCGATCCCATTTACAATTGCACCCAAAACCATTAGATACCTAGGAATAAATCTAACCAAAGAGGCAAAGGATCTGTACTCAGAAAACTATAAAATACTCATGAAAGAAATTGAGGAAGACAGAAAGAAATGGAAAAATGTTCCACACTCACGGATTGGAAGAACAAACACTGTGAAGATGTCAATGCTACCTAGAGCAATCTACACATTCAATGCAATCCCCATCAAAAAACCATCACTTTTTTCAAAGAAATGGAACAAATAATCCTAAAATTTGTATGGAACCAGCAAAGACCCCGAATAGCCAGAGGAATGTTGAAAAAGAAAAGCAAAGCTGGCGGCATCACAATTCCGGACTTCCAGCTCTATTACAAAGCTGTCATCATCAAGACAGTATGGTACTGGCACAAAAACAGACACATAGATCCATGGAACAGAATTGAGAGCCCAGAAATGGACCCTCAACTCTATGGTCAACTCATCTTCGACAAAGCAGGAAAGAATGTCCAATGGCAAAAAGACAGTCTCTTCAACAAATGGTGTTGGGAAAACGGGACAGCCATATGCAGAAGAATGAAACTGGCCCATTTCCTTACACCACACACAAAAATAGACTCCAAATGGTTGAAAGACCTCAATGTGAAACAGGAGTCCATCAAAATCCTAAAGGAGAACACAGGCAGCAACCTCTTCGACCTCAGCCACAGCAACTTCTTCCTAGAAACATCACCAAAGGCCAGGGAAGCAAGGCCCAAAATGAACTATTGGGACTTCATCAAGATAAAAAGCTTTAGCACAGCAAAAGAAACAGTCCACAAAACCAAAAGACAACCGACAGAATGGGAGAAGATATTTGCAAATGACATAATCAGATAAAGGGCTAGTATCCACAATCTATAAAGAACTTATCAAACTCAACACCCAAAGAACAAATAATCCAATCAAGAAATGTGCAGAAGACATGAACAGACATTTTTCCAAAGAAGACATCCAAATGGCCAACAGACACATGAAAAAGTGCTCAACATCGCTCGGCATCAGGGAAATCCAAATCAAAACCCCAATGAGATACCACGTCACACCAGTCAGAATGGGTGAAACTAACAATTCCGGAAATGACAGATGTTGGCGGGGATGTGGAGAAAGGGGAACCCTCCTACACTGTTGGTGGGAATGCAAGCTGGTGCAACCGCTCTGGAAAACAGTATGGAGGTTCCTCAAACAGTTGAAAATAGAGCTACCATACGATCCAGCAATTGCATTACTGGGTATTTACCCCAAAGATACAAATGTAGGGATCCGAAGGGGTACGTGCACCCCGATGTTTATAGCAGCTATGTCCACAAGATCCAAACTGTGGAAAGAGCCAAGATGTCCATCGACAGATGAATAAAGATGTGGTATATATACACAATGGAATATTATGCAGCCATCAAAAGGAAGGAGACCTTGCCATTTGCAACGACGTGAATGGATATGGAGGGTGTTATGCTGAGTGAAATAAGTCAATCAGAGAAAGACATGTATCATATGACCTCAGTGATATGAGGAATTCTGAATCTCAGGAAACAAACTGAGGCTTGCTGGAGTGGGGGTAGGGTGGGAGGGATGGGGTGGCTGGGTGACAGACATGGGGAGGGTATGTGCAATGGTGAGTGCTGTGAATTGTGCAAGACTGTTGAATCACAGATCTGTACTTCTGAAACAAATAATGCAATATATGTTAAGAAAAAAAAAAAGAAGATAGCAGGAGGGGAAGAATGAAGGGGAGTAAGTCGGAGGGGGAGACGAACCATGAGAGGCGATGGACTCTGAAAAACAAACTGAGGGTTCTAGAGGGGAGGGGGGTGGCGGGATGGGTTAGCCTGGTGATGGGTATTAAAGAGGGCACGTTCTGCTTGGAGCACTGGGTGTTATGCACAAACAATGAATCATGGAACACTACATCAAAAACTAATGATGTAATGTATGGCGATTAACATTAACAATAAAAAAATTTAAAGAAAAAAAGAGGCGGTGTGTGTGTGTGTGTGTGTGTGTGTAATGGAATATTATGCAGTCATCAAAAGGAATGAGATCTTGCCATTTGCAATGACGTGGATGGAACTGGAGGGTGTTATGCTGAGCGAAATAAATCAATCATAGAAAGAAATGTATCATATGATCTCACTGATATGAGGAATTCTTAATCTCAGGAAACAAACTGAGGGTTGCTGGAGTAGTGGGGGGTGGGAGGGATGGGGTGGCTGGGTGATACACATTGGGGAGGGTATGTGCTATGGTGAGCGCTGTGAATTGTGCAAGACTGTTGAATCACAGATCTGTACCTCTGAAACAAATAATACAATATACATTAAAAAATAAAAAGAAAAGAAGATAGCAGGAGGGGAAGAATGATGCGGGGGAAATCAGAGGGGGACACGAACCATGAGAGACGACGGACTCTGAAAAACAAACTGAGGAGTCTGGGGGCGGGTGGGAGGATGGGTTAGCCTGGTGAGGGGTATTAAAGAGGGCACGTTCTGCATGGAGCACTGGGTGTTATATACAAACAATGAATCAGGGAACACTACATCAAAAACTAATGATGTAATGTATGGCAATTAACATAACAATAAAAAATAAAAAAAAAAAATAGAAGTGCCCTACAATCTCGTAATCACACTATTGGTATTGACACCCAAAAAACAAAACCATGATTCCAAAGGGATACATGCAACATTACTAATAATAGCCAAATTAAGGAAGCAGCCCAAGTGTCCATTAATAGATGAATGGATAAAGATGTGGTGTATACAGGGGTGCCTGGGTGGCGTAGTTGAGCGACCTATTCTTGGTTTCGGCTCGGGTCATGGTCTCTGGGTAGTGGGATTGAGCTCTGTGTTAGGCTCTGGATGGAGTCTGTTTGGGATTCTCTCTCCCTCTCCCTCTGCCCTTCCTGCTCATGCTCTCTCTCTCTCTCAAATAAATAAATCTTAAAAAAAAAAAAAGTGGTCTACACACACACACACACACACACACACACACACACACACACACACACAGAGGAATATTATTTAATCATAAAAAAGAATGAAATCTTGACATTTGCAACAACTTGGAAAGAGCTAGAGAGTATTATGCTGAGTGAAATAAGTCAGTCAGAGAAAGACAAACACCATATGATCTCACTGATATGTGGAATTTAAGAAACAAAAGAAACAAGCAAAGGAAAAAGAAGAGAGAGAGAGAAAGAGACAAACCAAGAAATAGACTCTTAATGGTTACCAGAGCAGATGGGGGTGGAGGGATGGGTGAAATAGGTGATAAGGATTAAAGAGTAGATGTACCATGATGGAAATAAATAAATAAATAAATAAAAGCCAGACCCTCCAAAAAAAGAACCTCAGCCTTAACCAGGATTGTGTTACTTTTTTTTAAATTTTTTTGTTATGTTAATCACCATACATTACATCATTAGTTTTTGATGTAGTGTTCCATGATTCATTGTTTGTGCATAACACCCAGTGCTCCATGCAGAACGTGCCCTCTTTAATACCCATCACCAGGCTAACCCATCCCCCCTCCCCCCTCCCCTCTAGATCCCTCAGTTTGTTTTTCAGAGTCCATCATCTCTCATGGTTCGTCTCCCCCTCCGACTTACTCCCCTTCATTCTTCCCCTCCTGCTATCTTCTTCTTGTTTTTTTTTCTTAACATATATTGCATTATTTGTTTCAGAAGTACAGATCCGTGATTCAACAGTTTGCACAATTCACAGCGCTCACCATAGCACATACCCTCCCCAATGTCTGTCATCCCATCCCTCCCACCCCCCACCACTCCTGCAACCCTGAGTTTGTTTCCTGAGGTTAAAAATTCCTCCTATCAGCGAGGTCATATGATACACGTCTTTCTCTGATTGACTTATTTCACTCAGCGTAACACCCTCCAGTTCCATCCATGTCGTTGCAAATGGCAAGGTCTCCTTCCTTTTGATGGCTGCATAATATTCCATTGTGTATATATACCACCTCTTCTTTATCCATTCATCTGTCGGTGTACATCTTGGCTCTTTCCACACTTTGGCTATTGTGGACATTGCTGCTATAAACATCGGGGTGCATGTACCCCTTCGGATCCCTACATTTGTATCTTTGGGGTAAATACCCAGTAGTGCAATTGCTGGATCATATGTTAGCTCTAGTTTCAACTGTTTGAGGACCCTCCATACTGTTTTCCAGAGTGGTTGCACCAGCTTGCATTCCCACCAACAGGAGTGTGTTACTTTTTTACTAAATACTTCAGTATATATCTCACTTAATCTTTGTAGTTGTGAAATATGCAAATATATCAATAAAATTTTTTTCAAATACCTGTGTATCCACCACCTAACTTAATGCTTAATTTCTTAAAAAGATTTGAGGCAAATAAAACATGACATATAGAACAGGCCTGTGTAATTCCTCTACATCCCTTCTCTCACTCCCTTCTCTGAAGTAATTCTGTCAAGAATTCAAGGTCCATTACTCCTAAGTATGTTTTCATATGCCTATTTAAAACAAATGAACCTAGGGGCACTTGGGTAGCTGAGGTGGTTAAGCGTCCCCAACTAGTGATTTTGGCTCAGGTCATGACCTCATGGGTCATGGAATCTAGCCCCCACGTCAGACTCCGTGCTCAGCAGGCAGTCTGCTTGGGATTCTCTCTCTCTTCTCCCTCTGCCCCTTCCCTGCTCATACAAGCTCTTTCTTTCTCTCAACAAAGAAATAAGTGTTTAAAAACACCCAAAAAACAAAAACAAAACAAATGAATTTAAAGTATTTAAGTATTTACTTAAAAGTATGCGAATATATTCAGACAAAAAAATGTTTAACTACTTGTCATTCTGAAGAGTAAAAGACAGGTTTAATTAGAAACCATATAGGTATGGTCAGACTCAATCGTACCTTCCTGCCAGCCAGATTCATGAAGACAGAGATACCATTGAGATTTATGAACTCTGGCAAGTCCTTATCAGTGACCAGCAGTTCAACAGTGAACAGACCCCAAATACAACTGAGATGGATGTCCACATTGGACAGGATCCTTCTTAGTTCTTCAAGCTAAATCATGACTTTGGAAGAAAAAAATCCTTTGGGAAGTAAAGACATAGGTCTGAAGGTAACACATACAGGGAGAGCTCCTGGTGATGGTAGCGGGAACAGACTGAGGATTGGGGAGAAAAGAGCTTGTAGGAGACTTGCTGCTCTGGTAACAAGGATTTAGTCATAAGTGAGACAAGCAGAGAAAATAAAGACCAAAAAATGACAAAAATGATACAAGTATCAAGAATATCACAGCACTGTTCTATCAAAACATTAAAACAACATTTAGAAAAAACCCTACAGGTGAGGAAATAGTTTAAAAAACAAAGGGAAAAGAGTATAAGGAACAAAGCTTCTAGCCTCAGACGTCTATGTTTTGAAGAAGAGAGAATGACATAAAAATCTAGAAATGGGCAATGGACAATCTCGATCAAAAGAAGCAGATAAAGATGTAAAAAAGGGATGCAAATGCCGTATCACTACAGAGAAAAACTACTCTCAGTCAGCTAGAGGATAAAAAAGGTTCATTCTCAAAGGAGAATCAAACTGACTGACAGTTGACAGTGGCAAGATCCACTGGATATGGAAACTGTTAAGCTCAAGATTTGATGGAAGACTGCCAAAAAAAAATTTCCTCACCTTGCTGACAAAGTCACTGCCTAAAATAAAACAACCAAAAAGGCACCTAGACTTATGCCCAACTGAGAAAGGGCTAATTGCTGATGTGGCAGTGAACACATGCACTGGTGAATGAGGACTCAACATTTACTGAGTACTGACTTATAAGCAAGGTGGTGAGGGCATCATCTTGGATTTTCTAGCAGGAAAGAAGACAATGAATGACAGATAACAGGACACCAAACTGAAGTTTTTAGGAAAGCAGATTTCTGAAAATCCAGAGAAAAAGTAGTCAATTCCAAGGCCTCAGATTAAAATGATCAAAAACTTGGGGTGCCTGGGTGGTTCAGTCAGTTAAGCATCTGCCTTCGGCTCAGGTCATGATCCCAGAGTTCTGGGATCAAGCCCTGCGCAAGGAGCCCGACTTTCCCTCTCCCTCTTTGCTTTCTCCCTCTGTCTTGCTCTCTCTGAAATAAAATCTTTAAAAAATAAATAAATAAAAATAAAATGATCAAAAGCTTTGGAATACACTAAATACATTAACTCAAAGTATGAGAGGTGATCCCCAAAAAAGAAAAGGCAGCAGCGCTTAGGGGAGCACAACTTGCCAAAGAAAAAACATGGAAGATAAAGAGTAAATTACTAATGACTAATGTAACAGAATCAATGTAAAAAATATAAAAATCTAAGCAACTAACATCAGGCTATATAATGACATGGAAAATGCTGATGATCAGCTATCAAGTAAAAAGGAAAAAACCAATAGGACTACGCCACAATAGCCAAACTGTGGAAAGAGCCAAGATGTCCATCGACAGATGAATGGATAAAGAAGATGTGGTATATATACACAATGGAATATTATGCAGCCATCAAAAGGAATGAGATCTTGCCATTTGCAATGACGTGGATGGAACTGGAGGGTATTATGCTGAGTGAAATAAGTCAATCAGAGAAAGACATGTATCATATGACCTCACTGATATGAGGAATTCTTAATCTCAGGAACAAACTGAGGGTTGCTGGAGTGGTCGGGGGTGGGAGGGATGGGGTGGCTGGGTGATAGACATTGGGGAAGATATGTGCTACGGTGAGCGCTGTGAATTGTGTAAGACTGTTGAATCACAGATCTGTACTTCTGAAACAAATAACGCAACATATTTTAAGAAAAAAGAAAAAGAAGAAGATAGCAGGAGAGGAAGAATGAAGGGGAGTAAGTCAGAGGGGGAGACGAACCAGGAGAGATGATGGACTCTGAAAAACAAACTGAGGTTTCTAGAGGGGAAGAGGGTAGGGGGATGGGTTAGCCTGGTGATGGGTATTAAAGAGGGCACGTTCTGCATGGAGCACTGGGTGTTATGAACAAACAATGAATCATGGAACACTACACCAAAACAAATTATGTAATATATGGTGATTAACATAACAATAAAAAATATGGGGAAAAAAAACCCCAATAGGACTACAAAAGGAGTAACAAAAATAAAGGATCCAGAAAGGATTAGAAGGAAATACACAAAATGCTGACAATGACTGGGTTTGAGTGGCAGACTGTGGGTAACCTTTCCTCTTACCCTACTTTCCAAATTTTCTTTGGTGAACATGAATTGTTTGTATAACATCTAATGAGGAAAAGGTTATAGTCCAGAGTAAGAAGGCTCATCAAAAATGCTAATGGCTTTTTTTTTTAAAGATTTTATTTATTTATCTGAAAGAGAGAATGGGAGAGAGAGAACATGAGGTGGGGGGAGGGTCAGAGAGAGAAGCCGACTCCCCGCTGAGCAGGGAGCCTGATGCGGGACTTGATTCCGGGACTCCAGAATCATGACCTGAGCCAAAGGCAGTCGCTTAACCAACTAAGCCACCCAGGCGCCCATGGCTTTTTCTTTTAAGTGTTTGGAGCAACACTGCTTTGGGAAGATGATGCAAGAAAAAGGGCAGAACTGTTGCTCTATTGTGCTATTCTAATAATTGACAGAACAGCTATTATTACATAAGAACTAAAACCCAAGACAGATGATAACAGCTAAGAATTAGCTTTAATAAGTTTAAATCTTCTTCAAAAATTACATCCCATTGCACTGACTAAAACACTTAGCTGTGATTTCAGAATTAAGCAGTAATCTCTAAATTAGGTAGATAATCTCTAGGAAGTTGCAGAGAAGGAGTAAAGTACCTTAAAGCCTTAAGAAAGACTAATCATGTACTGATTCTCATAAGAGGAAAAGAGAAATTATTTCCCAAATCACAGACTGAAACGATGTCATTCTCTGAAATTAAAAAAAAAAAAAAAACCAAAACAAAACCCAACAACAACAAAAACACCGCAAAAGAAACAAAAAACGTTTCTGGCAGTGATGACCTCCCCATGAGTACACGCCCCTGGCAAAGGACCTCCTGTACCTTTCCCTGGAATGCTACAAAAGCACTACCGTCTTGAGCCACACACAAACGGTAGTTGTCTGTGTTGGCTGCTCCACTGTCCTCCGCCAGCCCACAGGAGGAAAAGCAAGGCTTACAGAAGGATGCTCCTTCAGGCGGAAGCAGCACTAAAAGCACCCTGAATCAAGATGAGTGGGACACTATCCCAATAAACAGATTTTGGATTTAAAAAAAAAAAAAAAAGCTTATCAGACAGACTCTATGATCCCTTAAGAAATCAAGTCTTTCCCATAAGAAATTACAAGAGTTTACACTAACCTGTTTCTTTTTTGATAGGATTACCAGACCTAGAAATTCAAAGAATACTACAGATGGTGTTCTACCTCAAGTTTATTAAAGCATGTAATCTAGTTCCTCATGACAATAAAATGAAATGCAGGCCTGATAACAGAGTAAGACTAATAATTCATGGATCTGTTTCATGGCATGATACAGGATTATCTTAATATTTACCAAGATGCAGAAGTGAGAAGTATAGCTAAAATGTTGAAAGATAGTTATGATAAAATCAACTCAATAGGCTGAAATAGTCTTGAAATCAACAAGATGTAAACTGATAAGGATAAATAAAAAGGTAATTTTTTAAAAGTATCTCAAGAACAAGATGGGAAGACTGTTTTGATGGGTGCAATTCCTGGGGGAAAGCCCTGGGTGCTTAGGTTGACTAGAAGATTAATACAACACTACAAAACAGCTAGGACAGATACTACAGTAACAGTCCTGCCACACTCCCCATGAATCCAACCATATCTGGAATCTACACCTCACCTTATGTAGGGCATTTTGAGACTGGAAAGAGTCTAGAGGAAGGAGACCAGAAAGTCGTGTCACATAAAGAAAGTTTAGGGCACAGCCTGCCAATTGCCTCAGAAGGTTCACTGTGTGAATAAGGAAAGGACTTAATGTTGTTCTAAGAGTCACAGGAGTAACTAATAGACAGAAATTACTAGAAAGCAATTTCTACTCAACATGAGGAAGTATCCAAACATAAGACTGACCGCTTCATAAATAGTTCTTGTGCCACCACTAGGAAACGTTCAGGCAAAGGCCAAAAGACCATTGAGAACCTTGCCAAAGGGCCTGCAGCACTGGGTAGGAGGTTGGTCTAGATAACCTCTAAGTCCCTTCCAAACATGAGAGCTTTGATCTTGGGGATAAGGAGACTAAAGCTGCTTGACAATGAATCACTCAAGATTAGCAAGAACTCTTGATGCAGAATGCTCTAGTGCAACATATCCCAAACTATGTTACTGAATGCTGGCAGAGAGGTTAGGAACACAGGCCTTGGTCAGACCAGCCTTCAAATCCCAGCCTTGCTACTTACCTAGCTGTAGGACCTGAGCGAGCTTCTCAAACTCAGCACCTTAGTTTCCTCATCAGTAAGACAAATGAATACTCTCCCCCTCACAGCACTGCTCAAAGGATTAAGTTAACCACATAGCAGAGTGACAAGCACATAATAAGCATTTATCAAGTGGTATCTTTTATTATTGCTGGAAAAGAAGAAGAAGAAAGAAGAAAAAGAAAGAAGAAGAAAGAAGAAGAAGAAATAACTTGACATCTGGTGTGGCTGCAGGAGTCAAGATACTTATTCCAATGTCCCCATTCTCCCAAGAGGCTAGGTCACTTGGATGGCTGCCTGAAGATGGAGAACATCAGATAATGATAACAACATTTATTGGGCACTTTACTATATGCCACTCTAAGAACTGTAACATTTTAATAAAGCCTCTCAATAACCCTATAAAAACTCCTGGGGTCCTGGGATAGAGTCCTGCCTTTCCAGATAAGGAAACTGAGGTTTAGAGGCTAAATAACTTGCCCAAGGTCACAGAGCTAGAAAGTGACAGGTCAGGCTTCAGAACCCATGCTCTTAACCATTACATTAAAGGCTTTCAAGCCTGACTATACATTAGAATTACCTGGGGAGACACAAAAGAAAGAACTATCTCTGGGACCTTTACAACCCCCCTCCCATTCTAATTTAAATTGATCTGGGATAGGCAGCAGGGTTCTCCAAGTTTAGCAACACTATCCTAGGTCATGAGGCCTCCCAGATGAGAAACAAGTTGTAATGAACAACCCTCTCTAGCTGACATCCTAGGCAGATCAATCAGGATTGCTTTTCCAAAAAAACAGAAACAAAAACAAAACTAAAGCTTTTTATTTTTTTTAAAGATTTTATTTACTTGTCAGAGAGAGAGAGAGAGAAAAGCGGCAGGCAGAGGGAAAAGCAGGCTCCCCACTGAGCAAGGAGCCGATGTGGGACTTGATCCCAGGACCCTGGGATCATGACCTGAGCCGAAGGCAGACGCTTAATGGACTGAACCACGCAGGTGTCCCTAAAGCTTTTTTTTTTTAATTAAAACTACACCTTGAAAGTGATCCTTTTCAGGTAGGTATCATTTTCCCACTTTATAAACAAGGAGACCAAGACCTGAAAAGGTTCAATAACTTGCCCACATTCACAAAGAAACTGACACTGAATTCCAGGAGGGCTTAGCACACTAAAGAGTTCCAACAGAGGTGGGAGAGAAATTTGAGTGGGTGATTAGGGATGCTTTACGGAGGAAGTGACATCTGAACCAGATAAAGCATGGGATAAGGAAGGGCTAATCAGCAGACTAAAAGGCATGAATAAGATCAGAGCAAGATGTCACAAGATGGGATGTCTGGGTGGCTCAGTTAAGCGTCTGACTTCGGCTCAGGTCCTGGGATCGAGTCCTACATCGGGCTCCTTGCTCAGTGGGGAGCCTGCTTCTCCCTCTGCCTGCCGCTCCCCCCTTGCTTGTGCGCACGCTCTTTCTCTCTGACAAATAAATAAAATCTTAAAAAAAAAAATCACAAGAAATGTTCACAGGACTAGAAGTAAACAGGTGGAGTAAAACTATGGTGCTTCAAGGTGGAGTTGTGAAAGGCCTCAGAGGTCTACTTGAGCCCAAACTGTACAGGCACATGAATGCCAAGCTGCACAGCTGTTCTATTTTCCTAAAACAGAAATCCACTCAAGCAGATGCCTGGAAACCCAGCCTACACAGGAAGCAAGGTCATATTTCCAACTTCAACTCATGGTGCAGAAAAAGAGTAAAGCAGCATCCAGAGTTGAGCTCTGTATCCAAGCTACTCTGTCCACTGGGAGGGACTGAGGAGGTTTGGGTTTATGGTATCATATACGTACTATAAGGCAATAGAGCAAAGTAATTAAGAGCAAGGCTTTAGAGTCAGAAAACCTGGGTTCAAATCCTGACTCTACTTTTATTAGTTGTGTAACCCTGGGCATTTATTAAATTTCTTTGTAGAATAGGGATAAAAATATATTTCTCATAGGGTTGTTGTGAGAAATGACTGAGAAACAAGTGTGTAATGTGCTAAGTGACATAGTGCCTGGTAAAACAGCAAGTTCCCAACAAGAAAAACTCACACAGCAAGCAGAGACCTTTAACATGCATTCAGAAGGATGCCTACTAAGCCCTTCACAAATACCCAAATTTGCAAATACTAAAGGAGACCTTTTGCACTGATGGATTTATATTAGAGTGGAATAATATGGGCTGTGAATTAAAAGAGTAATTTTTCTTTTTATTTATAAATTGCTTTGGAAGACTGGGGCAGATTACTATATATGTAATTCAGGGTGAGTTCTAGGAAGCAAAATGTTTACCCTAATAAAACACAAAAATAAAATTACAAACCTGTATCACACAAGTATTAATGGTTTTCCCCTACCAATCCCAGTATTCCTGACTCCCCTAAAAAAACCTATCAGTGTGATACACTTCCATTACATTATTTATTTACTTATTTGAGAGAAAGCACAAGTGTGAACGAGCATGTAGGGGGAGGGGCAGAAGGAGAGGGACAGAGACTTAATTAAGCAAACTGCATTGAGCGCAGAGCCCAATGTGAGGCTCAATCTCATGACCTGATGAGATCATGACCTAAGCTGAAACCAAGAGTCGGATATTTAACTGACTGTGCCACCCAGACATCCCACACTTCCGTTACATTTAAAGGCAAAGAAAAGTTAACACTTCCATGATAAAAGCAGAAAATGAGTAAGATTCTGTAGAAGTATAGGTTCTAATCTCAGCTCTGCTACTAACTGGGTGACCTTCTCTGGGCTTTCTCAGACAAGATGATCTCTCTTTTCCAGCTATAGCATCTAAAGACACAGCTAACAGCAGCTCAACTTTATTTTTTTTTTAAGATTTTATTTATTTATTTGAGAGAGAGAGTGAGAGAGAGCATGAGAACAAGGTGCAGGGCAAAGGGAGAAGCAGACTCCCCGCTGAGCATGGAGCCCGATGTGGGGCTTGATCCCGGGACTCCAGGATCATGACCTGAGCCGAAGGCAGACACAACCGACTGAGCCACCCAGGCACCCCAGCAGCCCAAATTTAAACACATCACCTCAGAAATGGAGGCTTCACAAGTCCCTTCCTTTGGGAGTGTTTGGATGAGGACTGGACATGCAAGGCAAGGCCAAAAGCACAAGGCCATGGCAGGGAAAACCCATTTTCTGGGGCAATGTGGAAAAATACCCCCCAACACATTGTACCTTTCTTCATCATGTCTCGGTCCAAGGCTACATTTCTTTGGGCAAGATTTACTTCTGATCGAAAATGGAAGCGCTTGGCTCGCTGTTCTTTCTTTTCAATTGCTTCCTAGAGGGTACAAAAAAAGCCAAAGTGTCACATGGAGGAGGAAAGTTAAATCACAAATGCAACATAATACTTCAGTGACAACCCTAAAGTAAATCAGAAGAAATAAGCAACATTGTGCCTTTAATAATTTTTGCAGAGAAATGGATATTCACAGTCAATGACTGGGACAGCATATACTAATACTGCTATAATCTGTAATAATATCCATGATTCAATGTGTATCACTGTGTCTGGGGCATAGTAGGAATTCAATGAATATTTATTGATTCAACGAGTTAAGGACTGCTTTAGTTCTATGACATTTTACCTATTATTAGCAATCATGCAAACAAATTACAACTACACAATCTCACTCTAATCTTCCAGGTGCAGAAACTGAGGTAGAAAAAGTCAAAACGCTTGCTGGAGATACTTTGGCTGGCGGGGGGGCAGATCTTCTGATCTCAGTGCTATTTCTAGAAACCCCATCACCACCCGCATCTCACATCATCTGCGTGCATGGTAATCACACCTATCACATTATGTCTGCCTGAGCAGTCCACTCCCTAAAGCGTTTTCCCTGTTTAAAAATAACATTAAAGCAAAGAAACTCTCTCTATTCTAGGCTTGTGTCCATGGAATTGCCAGTTTTCATCTTTAAGTGACAAAAAGCACCGATACTTCACTGAAAAACAAAATAATCAGCTTTTTAAGTTTTTCTCCAAGAGCTAAAATAAGTCCAGGTCCAACTGTGGGTTTCTGATAGCTCTTAGGAACTCTTCACTAATTGTACATTGACTTTGCGACACTAATTGAACGTCTGACTACAAGAAAGCTTGTGGGGATTGGTAAAGCGGCAACACTTTGTTATTCCCCAACAGTTCTGCTACTTTTCTTCACTGAAGTGTTCCCAGTGCAAACAACAAATCGACCTTTCCTTAGTAACAACTTAAGTCCCAATTCTAGGGCTACCACCCTTTCCCTCATATATGTTTCACATAATGGCTAACTGTACAAGAGTAAGAACAGAACCATCTACTTTTTCAATTACGGTAAGAAAACATCTTCACTTTATTCTATTTTCTTGCCCGTCTAAAAGATGACTAGTCCTGGGCGCCTGGGTGGCTCAGTTGGTTAAGCGACTGCCTTCAGCTCAGGTCATGATCCTGGAGTCCCGGGATCGAGTCCCACATCGGGCTCCCTGCTCAGCAGGGAGTCTGCTTCTCCCTCTGACCCTCCCCCCTCTCATGTGCTCTCTCTCTCTCTCATTCTCGCTCTCTCAAATAAATAAATAAATAAAATCTTTAAAAAAAATAAAATAAAAGATGACTAGTTCTTTCTTTTGGCCTTTAAGCAATCTGAGACAAATTGAGACCCAGATAAAATACAAAAAGGTAAGCAGGACATGTTTATTTTTATACGCCCAATATAGTTAAACAGTACCATTATTCAGAATTATTAATTCAAAATTCTGTTCTAAACTGCACACATTAAAATCAGAATGAATGTCTAAGCTGGATACTATCAAGTATCCAATTAAAGCAACAAATGTATACTGTTTATAATAAGGACAATAATAGGCTAGGCTCTGTAAAGAGTTATAGGAAAGCTGGTAACCTAGTAATAGCAGCCACTAGATAAAAGGCAATACTCCCAGGTACTGAGAATAATTCAGATGACTTGGCTTTCAAAGTTTAGACAGTCACACAATCAGGAAATCCTATTTTTCTAAGCCGGCAACCAGTGAAAAATAAAGACATTTACTAACAGCCTCCTATATGCCAGGTACTTTTCATGTTTTGTTTCATTTGAAGTGGAAACAGTATTAAAAACAGTATTTAAAAACACATTTTTAAAGAGTAGATATAACATAAAAAAAACATTCCCAGTGCAGAACTTTTTCTTAGCTATGGTTAAGCACAGGAAACAAAGTACATGGATTTTATCTTTTCACAAATGTAAGAACACAAATGCTGCCTGTATGTTTTCAGGATGCATGAAGGCATCATTGTATAATATAAAATTTAAGTTAAAAAAGTTTTAATCAAGCAACAAAAGAAAAATGGAGGTAAAGAGTAACTGCTGTTCCACAAATCCAAGGGATCAAGTTCATTAAGTTCACCTGCTTATCAAAATGAATAAATAAATTATGGTCTGTCTTACCTTGGAGGTGACATCAATTCCAGTGATGAAGCTGCCAGCCTTGTTTTCATATCTTCTGCTTGTGTCCTAACACGAGGGCGAAGAGTGAGAAATGCTAACAGCAACTGAAGAAAAACTCATGATGAAAGACAGCCCCGCAACAGATTCCTTTTGGGTAGTCATTCCTTTCAGCAATCCTTCCTCACCCTGACAACCCTTTACTATGAGGAAGCCTGTCTCAGTAACTCCAGGTAGTACGCAATCAACCACTCTAACAAGAAGTCTTTTCTAGGTCAGACCCTGTCCCAAACCTTAACTAAGTCCATCTGCTGAAGGTATTTATGTAAATGAAAATCTACAGGCTTTCATGAAAAATGTCCAAGTTAAGTAAGGCACACTCACTCATCTCCCCAGCCCACATAGGACAAATTCATCATGCCAGGCCACCAGGTGGAGCACAAGTCTTCACCAAAATGCAGAAAAGTCCAGACTCACCTAGACCTCCTAGGAAAACACAGCACAGTGCAATGAAAAGAGAATGGGACTTGGAAGTCACAGCTCTGAGATTCACTAAGTACTTGACACTGTACAACTTCTTTGGCCTCTTTGGGCCTGGGTTTCCTCCATGGTATCTGCCTACCCTCCTAACCTCCTTAACTGCTCTCCCATTTGCTCTCCCGAACTTTCCATTTCTCCAACAAAACAACTGTGTTCCCATTTCATAGCCTTTGCACCTACTGTGGCCCCTGCTGGGAATACTTTCTTCCAAATCTGCCCTTGGTTGGCTCCTTTTTGTCACTCAGGCTTCAGCTTAACTGTCACCAGTCACTATCGGAGGATTTCCCTGACCATCCTAGCCCATTTGGTTTCCCGCTCTGCACACCTTCCCTGTTTTCTGCACTCTCTGTCCCATTGACACGTTTTACTTTCTTCATAGCATTTACTACTATTGAAATTCTTAATTTGTGTCCTCCAACTAAAACATAAACTCCAGGAGAGAGTTTGATCTTGATCTTGATCAAGGGCCTAGGATTGTGCCTGGCTGCATGCTGCACTGGACGAATAAAGGGATAATATCTACTTCACAACTGCACTAATATTTAAACAACATAATGTAGTAAATGGTAAAATGCCACTATGTTAATGGTTACCAGAGTCTTTATCATTTGCTATCTTTAGTGATCCTATCTTTTTTGCTTTTTCCCACTATTTCAGTCTAAAAGCCAGACTTGCTGACATGTGGTAAAAAGTAGTTCATGTTAGATGAGAAATTAAGTACATAAGAGCCATGCAGGCCTAAGACCAGCCCTAAGAACGGGACATAGGACCACCAGACCAAAAGCAAAACACCTCTCCCCACCCCCCATGTGATAAAAGACGGACCAAGGACCACTGCAGGTTCGCTTATGTTTTGGTCTCACTAAGGGTCACATGCCGGGGCCACGGTGTAGGTGCTACAGAGCAAGTGGAATGGGGACAAGATGACTCTCAAGTCACAAAAGAAACGCTAAGTTTCTGCTGCTGACAAGTCCAACCCTCTAAGAGAAACCGCGAGTGCTGTATTTTAACAAACATCAGCTCCAACGGAGACCCTGATGCAGGCGTCACCCGGCAGTTCCTCCGGTTCCCGCCCGGGGCCCCGCCTTTATCTCAAGCGCCCAGACAACTCCAGGCCCTCCTCGCTCACCCCCCTGCACAGCCTGGCTCAGAGAGGCAGCAAAAGGGGTGTCCTCAACTACCCCTTAGTCTCCCCCATTTTCTCCAGGCCCCTCAACACCCATTTCCGGGCGCCCTGGCGTCCCTTCTCCCGCTCCCCGTCTCTCCTCAAGCCTGGCGCCTCCGCCCCCCACCCCCCGCCCGAGCGCTCACTCCCCTCTTTCCCCTTCCCCTGACTTCCCCCGGCCCAGGCGCCGGCCACCTCCCCTTCCGGCCGGCTCGGCCGCGGGGCACTGGCTCAGCGACCTCCTCCTCGCCCCCGCCCCCCGCCCGTACCGGGATCAGTTCTTTCAGCGAGCGCCGCACCGGCACAATCTCCAGCTCGCCCTCCTCCACCTCCATGGGCTCCGGCTCGCCACGCTCCAAACCGGAGTCTGCTTCAGGCGACGGGAGCCCTAGAGCCGGCCCCGCCGGGGCCTCTGCCTTCACCGACACTCGCAGGCCCCGTACGGCCGCCATAGCCGCCTGCCGGCCGCACCACTGAGAGCCCACCTCGCACACTCGCCGGCTAGAGCGCCCCCGCCACTGGCCACAGAGCAGCTGTCGCTGCTCCCTAGAGTGTCGCCTACTTCGGCTAGAAGCACCACACCCCTCCCCCTCAGCGCCGCCTCCCCCTGGTGGCGGGAAGAACCCAGGACAGCGGGAGCGGGACCTGGGGAGGAGAAGGCGGGTAGAGTTGGGGACGCGGGCGGGGCCTGCTGGAGGGGGCGGGGCCTGGAGGAGATCGGTGTAACCTGCACTTAGAGAATAGGTTCGCCTTGAGCAGTAAACCTGTTATAAGAAAAAAAAAGAAGAAGAAGATGGCAGGAGGGGAAGAATGAAGGGGGGGAAATCGGAGGGGGAGACGAACCATAAGAGACTATGGACTCTGAAAAACAAACAGGGTTCTAGAGGGGAGGGCGGTGGGAGGATGGGTTAGCCTGGTGATGGGTATTAAAGAGGGCACGTTCTGCGTGGAGCACTGGGTGTTATATGCAAACAATGAATCATGGAACATTACATCAAAAACTAATGATGTCATGTATGGTGATTAGCATAACATAATAAAAAATCAACTAAAAAAAAGGCAGATTTACAATGATCATTACATGTCAGTGACTGTTCCGACTGCTTGATATCTTACAACTCTATTGATAAGGTGCTATTACTAGCATCATTTCACATATGAGGAAACAGGCATAGAAACTTACCCAAGGTGACAGGCTATTTATTTAAAGATTTTCTTTGTCAGAGAAAGAGAGTGCACACAAGTGGGGGAGCAGCAGTCAGGTAGAGGGAGAAGCAGGCTCCCCTCTGAGGAAGGAGCCCAACAGGACAGATCCCAGGACCCTGGGAATCATGACCCGAATGGAAGGCAGATGCTTAACCAAGTGAGCCACCCATGCGCCCCTATTTTTTATTTTTCTAAGTAGGCTCCATCATGGAGCCCAATGTAGGGCTTAACTCACAACCCTGAGATCAACACCTGAGCTGAAATCAAGATTGGGATGCTCAACTGAGTGAGTAAGCCACCTAGGCGCCTGGGCGACAGGCTATTTAAGGGATAAAACCTGAATCTGAGCTTAAGGTTCCAGAGCCTTGGTCTATCACTTCTAGGCAGTTGGTAGGTTTACAGCCTACTTCCTTGCCAACTGTGTCTCTTTAAAGTCTCCCAATAACTGGCCCATTTTACATACATAACTGTTGAGACTCCAGAAGAGTAGTGAGCTGCCCAAAGCCCAGAGCTTGAACCCCAATTTCCTGACTCCCCAAGGCTCAGTCCACTGTAAACTCCTGAGCATGGTTTCTTGCAACATTTCTGAGAGCCTGGTTGGAAGACAGGGAGAGTCCTCTAGGTTTCCAGAGGGCACCACTGGTCAGTTTTTGCTTTGAGTCCTGATTTTGCACCTTCCTTTCTATGTTACCCTGGGCTAGATCTGGCCCCTACCTGGGCCTGTCTTCCCATCTGAAGAGGGTGTAAGTGGGACCCTAGGGTCTCTGAGGCCCTACTAGCTCTAACCATGGAGGAACAAATAATTATAAACCAAGGGAAGGCATAATCAGCATCAGACATATCTGGGTTTCAAACTGACAGGCTCTGTCCCTTACACCATGTGTGACCTTTGCAAGCCACTTAACCCTTCAAAATCTCAGTTTCTTCATCAGTAAAATGGGATAATATTACCCCCCTCCAAAGGAGAGTGTGAGGATTGAATGATATGTAGATGTAGGACCCAACAGCAGGAGTATAACACATCAAAGTTTTTCTTAAATGTGAGCTGAATCACAGCACAAACACAAGATGGGGCTCTTTAGAGGGCTAGTTTTATTTGGTGAAAGGGACACAGTAGTTAACAAAATTGGATTGAATGCATGGAATGCATGTGCATGAATTTTTAAGAACATTTCAAAGAAAGTTTGTGCTTGGGGTGGCCAGCTTTGGGTAACAGTGATAGACCCCAGAATTACACTTGTTTTCTAGGCCTGAAGGGGTGGGGGATGGGGAGAGGAGGAAGCAGTCCTTCCTCAGCTGTGGCCTCTGGAGGCCAGCAGAAAAAGCTGGGCAGACTCTCTCCTACAGTATAGGTACCTTGTTGCTTGAGGATTCAGGCATTGCAGTTCAGCACAGTTCAGAGGAAAACCAGTTCCCTGGGGGAGTTCTAGCTGGCAGGAGAATTAGGAATCCAGAGCAAGCCAGGGCAACAGGCAAACACGAGGGTTCCTAGACTCCTGCCAGGAATGCCCTCTGTGCCTTACTCCTTTTTGGTCACCTAACTTAACCCTACCTCACCCCCTTCACCTCTGTCCTCAGTGCACCCTGCTGAGGTGGAGCCACAGAATTAGGAGGGGTAAAGAATAATTTTCAAAAACTCAAAAAAGTTACTTAAATATAAAATGAACACATGTCAAAGCTTTTATTCACTGATTAATGAATGAGGACATCAGTAAGATATTAACACTAGTTCAAAAGAATTTGAGAATGAATACAGAGTTGGTCAAAGGAATGCTGAAATGAACTTAACAACAAAGGTTAATGCCCTACAATGCAAGAAAGTGCAACCTTTGGGTTTCCCCCTTATCAGACAGAAAATATTTGCATTGCTATTGGACAAGAATCATTTACTCATTATAAGTTTCCTATGAATTAGCCTCTACTCTTACAGAGTTATAAAATACTCAATAGTAAATCAGAAATCAAGCAAAGGTACATGTTCCTTAGAAAATCAGGTGATCCCCAGGTGGAACTGGCACGTTGAACAGCACCTGACCCTGAGAGGACATCATTGTAGTTCCTTTTCCTATTCATTTTCCTATTTCCAAAGTCTGGATGATTTCTTATTAACAGAAGAAACCAGGAGAGTGACACATTGGGGGAGAGAGGAGAGAGAGTTTCACGAAGGAAGTGATCGAGTGTCAAATGCAGTGGAACTTGGTTTGTTGGCTGTTGGTGACCTTGAGGAGACCAATGCCCATGAAAGAGAAGGTAGATTAATGGTGGAATGTGAAAAAGTATGGACAAGTCTTTCAAAAAGTTTGTGAAGATGGAGGCTAGGGGCCAAGGGAGGCTATTAACAGTGTGCTCTACAGGATTCACTTTTTTTTTTCTTTGACTGAATCGGCCACACACTCTCCTTTCTCTCTCTCCCATTCATGGAGGAGGGGAATAAAAATAATAGAAGCCTATCTCTCCTAGGGCAAACAAAAGGAAAAGCAATTAAAAGGTAATATAAGCTTCTAAGGTGAAATCAAATGCTACCTGAGGACTGGTAACATGGTCCACTGACCTGAGGTGATGACTATTCAGAGATGTTCTTTAATGCAGTTTTTTAAAATATTTTAGTTATTTATTTGACAGAGAGAGACACAGCAAGAGAGGGAACACAAGCAGGGGGAGTGGGAGAGGGAGAGCAGAGCTCTCCGCAGAGCAGGGAGCCCGATGCGGGGCTCGATCCCAGGACCCTGGGATCATGACCTGAGCTGAAGGCAGACGCTTAACGACTGAGCCACCCAGGCGCCCCTCTTTAATGCAGTTTTAAATTGGGCACACACAACCCCATGCCTCACACACCCCAGTTTATGTCTATCCTTGGAACAGGGGCAGGTTGTTAGTTAAGGAAAAATGTCCACAGTTAAAGGAAAGCTCACGAGGCAGCTGAACCTGGTGAGGGAGTTGTATCCACGTCCCCCAACACAGCTAAATTCTTGAAAGGGCTATCTTCCCTCATTTCTCCATCTGACTTGACTACTCTGTATCACGGACACTGATGGTCACTCCCTAGTTCTTGAAACCACGCACACACTCTTCTGTTATAAAGCCACACTCGGTTTTCCTTTTTCACCTTCCCTGCTGCTCCTGCTCCAGGGCCTTTTCAGGTTCTTCCTCTTCACCCAATATTAATAGTTGTCCAGGACTCAGTCCTAGACCCTCTTTCTTCTCACCCCATGCTCAATGTCTAGGCCGTCTTATCCCATCCATGGCTTCCAGTTCCCCCACTATATATACCCCTAGGTCCCCCACATCTCTATCTCCAGTTCTCCCCTCTCCTCTGAGCTCCAGACCCACACATCTGATCGCCTAGTGCACATCTTCCTCTGAATGTCTCAGGGCCCCTCCCCTCTCCTACATATCCCTCTCATCCATCTGCTTCTCTCCATCCTCTTGGTTACCATTCCTCAGCTTCTCTCCATCCCGGCTGTCATCATATCCCATCTTGTCTGGACACTGCTGTGGCCTTCGCACTGATTTCTCCATTTTTCTGTTTCCTCCACCCTCATCCCTCCTCTACCCTGTGGCCAGACTGGTTTTTTCAGTACACATTATCCAGGCCTGCCTTCCTCTTCAACTTCATTTTGTACTGCGTTCCTCCTCACTCCCAACATCACCACCTGAGTTCTTGGTAAGCCCCAGCCTCCCTCCTACCACGGGGGTCTTGCATAGCTTGGTCTCTTGCCTGAGCTTTCTTTCCCCCTCCTTGGCCTAGATAGTTCTTCCTTGACTTCAGATCTCAGCTGGAGCCTCCTTTCCTCTGGGAACCTCCCAGCTACTCTTAGCCACCACCACAAACCTTTCCTATACAGCACTCATATCAGTTCAAAATCATCCACATACATGCATGGCAACCTGATTGATGTCTGTCTCCTGCAGTGGGCTATGACAGCCATGAGAGCAGGAACAGTATTGATTTAGCTGATTGTCTAACTCAGTGCCCAGGTGTAGAAGGCCCTGGACATATACTGAAACAGATGGATGGATGGATGGATGGATGGATGGATGGATGGATGGATGGATGGGCATATCAAAAGAAAATGAGACTTTTGCCCACATTAGATTTAAAGACATGGAGCACCAGATCTACCCCCCACCTTTACCAAATTCTAGACCAGGGCTACTCAATGTCAACCATCACTGTTCATTAAAATCGCCTAGGTGAAGATGCATACTTGTAACTAGTAGATAAATAAGTCCTGGAGATGTAATACACAGTACAGTGATTATAGACAACAAAATTATTATAAATATAAAACTTGCTAAGAGACTAGATCTTTTTTTTTTTTTTTTAAAGATTTTATTTATTTATTTGAGAGAGAGAATGAGAGATAGAAAGCACGAGAAGGAAGAGGGTCAGAGGGAGAAGCAGACTCCCTGCTGAGCAGGGAGCCCGATGCGGGACTCGATCCCGGGACTCCAGGATCATGACCTGAGCCGAAGGCAGTCGCTTAACCAACTGAGCCACCCAGGCGCCCTAAGAGACTAGATCTTAATTGTCCCAACCACTACAAGAAATGATAATTATGTGAAGAGACAGGGGTGTTAGCTAATGCTATCATGGCAATCATATTGCAATACAAATATATCAAATCAATATGTTTGTACACCTTAAACTTATAGAATATTATATGTCAAATGCATCTCAATTAAAAATAATAAAAAAAACTTAAAAATCAACTAGGAAGCTGAAAAGATTACACATTGTATGATTCCAACTCTATGACATTCTGGAAAAAGCAAAAGTATGGAGTCAGTAAAAAGATCGGTGGTTGCCAGGGGTTGGGGGTAGGTGAAGGGTGGGGTTTGGGGGGAGGGAGGGATGGACAGGTGGGACATGGGGGATTCTTAGGGCGGTGAAACTACTCTGTGTGAAACTGGAAGGGTGATACACGGTATTATACATTTGTCAAAACTTATACAACATACAACACAAAGAGTGGACTCTGAAGTAAACTGTCTAGTTAATTATGATGTGTCAATACTATCTCATTGGTTGTAACAGACGGACCACCATCGTAAGGCAAGATGTTACTAACAGGAGAGCCTGGGGGGCAGGAGGGGAGCCTGAGAGGGTGTGCAGAAACTCTTTGTACTTTCCTCGCAACTTTTCTGTAAACCTAAAACTGTTCCAAAATATAGTCTATTCATTAAAAAAAAAAAAAAAAATCCTGACATTCAGACTACATCCCAGACCAATTAAATCAGAATCTCTGATGGTGGAGCCCAGGCATCAGGGTTGTTTTTTTTTTTTTTTTTCCAAAGCTCCCTGGGGGAATCCTAGCATGTAGGCTCGTGGATAACTACTGTTTGGACTGAACTGGGAGTGGGAGGGGCAGATCAGGGCTGGGAGCCTGCCCTCAGCTTTGGGGTGGGTTTCCCAGGAAGGTGGGTAGATATTGGCACAGCTTGCTTTCAAGAAGGAGATGGGAGCACCTGAGGGCAAGGGGATCCTCTTCTGTGAAAGTTCCAGTGCCTTAGGGATGGTCCCCTGGACTCTGGGGGAGACCAAGTATACAGACTTAACCAGCTCCTTCCTGTGTTGCAGTTCCCCATTATTCCAGTTCCATTCCTTTGGCATAGACACATCTGGGCCATGGGAGGTGGGCTCTTGAGGAGACCAAAGGTCTTTGGGGTGGGGGTGTCATAAGCTCTTAATGCAGACAGTATCAGCCAATTGCATGGACCATGGCTAGGAAAGTGACCGGTCTTGCGGGGAATGGGACAGAGTGAGCCAGGCAGGAACAGGAAAGAAGGAGCCAGGGCAGAGGGCATCTGAGAGAGAAGGCAGGAGGGGTTTCCTCCTACATGCCCAGGAGTGTAAGGCAGTAGCCTTCAGAAAGCCAAGGGTGTGGAAATCTGGGTTATAGCTATAGGGGAGGCCTGAGCTAGTAGTTTTCAGGCTGAGGAACAGGAACATGGGACCAGAAAAAGCCAGTGATATACAGGCCAGAGAAGGGCCTTACTGGGGATCAAAGTGGAAAGAATGGGGTCCCCAGAGGGAAGACCCCATCTTGTGATTCAGCTGAGAGATGCTCTTTGAATGGTCATCATGGTGGAACAGTCAGTGGGCAGATATAGTTTGAGAAAGTGACTCAGTCAGTGGGTGAGGTTGCAATTCTTAGGCCCTGATTCCAGTCTTGTAGGAAATGGACTAGACCCCAGACCACATGCCAAGGGTGTCTCTGGGGCTGTGACAAGGGAAGGCTTCCTGGAGGAGGTGACTTGGGGATGGTGGGGGCCTAGGCAGTGGGGAGGGCAGGGAGGCTGGCCACAAAGCTAGGAGGGGCTAATGACAAACTGGTCAGCTTGACGTGGGAGGGGACTGGCAGCTGCCGTGGAGAATGAAAGGATTGAGACTTTGTTCCCTGGGGCATCCTAGCTGGAGAAATAAATCTGAGATCCCAGAAGGAAAAGCCAGATCTGTGTGTGTATGACAGAGGGGACCTGGACAGGAGATGGTCATTTAAGCCATGGCCACGCAGTCTAGCAGGAGGCTGGAGTGGTGCAGGGAGTCCTTGCAGGCCAGGACTCTGTTCTGCAGGTGAGATGGAGGGCACACCCTTCCCCAGACCCTCCTGGTCTCCTCCTGAGCCTCAGTTGACCCTCAGGGTCGAGAACCACCCATTGCATGGCTTCCCCTGGCTTCCCTTGGCAGAGTCCCAATGGCCTAGGAGGCAGACCTGCTTGTTTGCCCAAGGGGAGATTATGTAGGTGTGTACGCCTCGTGTGTGTGTGTGTGTGTGTGTGTGTGTGTGTGTGTGTGTGTGTGTGTGAGAGAGAGAGAGAGAGAGAGAGAGAGAGAGAGAGAGAGAGACTAAGTAATTTGTGGGGTGTTTATATGGGTCCCAGTATGTGGCTGGGTGTCCCCCTGGAAAACTGGAAACCTTAGTGGCCTTGAGGCCCCCCCTTCTACTTCAGGCTGAGACCACACAGGATGATAGGGATTGGGAGGAGCAGAGACCAGACAAAGTGCCTGTAGGTTCCAGAGCCCAAAGAGATTCTCTGCAAGTAATCAGGGCCTCCAAGGACAAACCCAACTGTCCCCTAGCCTCCAGCTGGACACCGCTGGCTTGGGCTCAGCTCTCTTGTGTGGTTAGGCTTGGAAATGCAGCCCCTGTCTCTGGTTTTCCCAGATGTCCTTTCCCTGAATAGGGTTCTCCATTTTCCTGGCAGCTGGTGTGGGAAGACCTGGGTGGGGTGGATAGACAAGGGATCTGGTCTCTAGTCTGGCTCTTCCCTGACTTGCTATGTAACTGAGTGAGACTGTTTCCTGGGCCTCAGTTTCCCTACCACAGTGTGCCTCCTAGAGTGGTTGTCCTCGTGGGGAAATGACATCATGCACCTATGGTCCTATTCAAAGTTCTTATGCATGATGATCTGGCCTGTCAAACCCAGACCCAGGACTTGGTGACCCAACGCTTGGGATGAACCACCCCCTTGGAGGTGAGGCTGACTTTGACAAGCAGAGGCAGGGGTTGGGGGAAGGCAGTGTTCTAGAGGAGTGGGTGGGCCTGAAGAGCCGTGGGGAGTAAGGGGTGAATGGAGCGTGGGGCATGGTCAGGAGTGCATCCAGAGGGTAGCAGGGCTGATGGCAGGGGCCTCAAATGCCAGGCTGACCACTGGAGAAACCTGGAAGGGTTCTGAGAGGGATGGGCGGATGGGCATGGTCAGGGGGGTGCCTGGAGATTGCTCTGGTAGCAAGAGGACGGTTTAGAGGCCTAAGGACCAAGGTCAGGAGACCAGTGAGGAAGTGAGAGATGGTGGGGAGGAAGTGCGGATAGACCTACTTACTGGTCTTGGCATTTGGGAAACTTCTGCCTGGCCACCAGTGCCCCTCTTAGAGAGGGCTTGGTACAGTCCCTCATGGGACCTTCCCAGGATGACCAGGAAACATGCAATAACAGCTTTGGTATCCATTTCTCAGATGGAAAAACTGAGCAGTATGCTGGGTGGCCCTTGGCTTGGTCTCCTGGTTGGTCTTATTTCACCCAGCTGGGAACTCCACAGATAGGTAAATACCAATCATGCAAGATGTGCTGAGCCCATGGCCTCTAAGGCTGGTTCCAGAGAGCCCCAGAAACAGAAAGTTCTTTTTCTTTTAAGGGCCTCATTTGCTGAGTACTTACTATATACCGAGTACTGTATCAGATGCTTGGCCCAAGGACTTCATTTAACTTCACAAGAACCCCCCGAGGTGCCGATATGATCCACATTCTACCAATGAGGGAACCAAGACTCCTCCGATGGCTTTGCCAAAGGTCACACACAGCTATTAAATGGAAAAGCTTGGATTCAAGCTCAAGGCTGTCTGACCTCACTGATGACTCTTCACGATGGCCATAGAGGGCCTACTATGAGCAGGGAGCTTCAGGGTGCAAAAAGCCCATGCCAGTGCCCAAGGCTAAAGGGGCACAGTAAAGACATTGGACACGTGTCACAGGGACTCCTGTGCTGCTCCACTGGGACTTTTGCCCCATGGGGAGTGGTGACGGCTCTCAAGGACCAGACCTTGGGTTTCCTGGGTCCCTGTGAAACATGGGCAACCCACTGGCTCCTAAACATCCTGTTCTTCCTAACGAAGGGCCACAGAACCCACTCAGGAGATGGAGTCACATCCTTGACTGTAGCTTCTCACCCTCCAGAGCCAGCCTTTCTCCTTCCCTCTCCCTCCTTGCCTCCTTCTCACTCCCTGCCCGTCCCCCCACCCGAGCTCCTCTCACCACTGTCCTGCTCAGACTCTTCCAGAACAACTAGCAAAGCCAGTGGTCCAGTTGGTGAGAAAGAG
The DNA here is from genome assembly GCF_009762305.2 of Zalophus californianus. Taxonomy (NCBI): domain Eukaryota; kingdom Metazoa; phylum Chordata; class Mammalia; order Carnivora; family Otariidae; genus Zalophus; species Zalophus californianus. The sequence continues at coordinate 13,509,210 of NC_045610.1, read as the reverse complement.
CACACATCCAGATATTGAAAATGTACACACAAAGTTTTTGTTTTGTTGTTTTTAACTCAAGAAAGGGCTTTTATTGTTTTTAACTCACTTCCTGGGAAGTTAGTTTTTAAAACACTCTTATGGAGTTTGTTCATCACTTGTGCTACATTCAAGAACAATACGCCAACCAAAACCCTCAGCAATGGGGTGAGCACCCCATCCAGGCTCTGACATGGGCAATGAAGCCAGGTCCACCTCTGAGGTCTGCGAGGGCAGGCCTAATTGATGTAGCCCCTTGAAACTCCCACCCTCCAGGCCCCAGTGCAGAGATGCTCAGGGAGACTTGTAGACCCGTGATTAGCCTCCCATGAATTCTAAAAAAAGTGTTCTTAAAAACAGTACCGAATTATTTTTTAAGCCCTGGGTTACAATGCCTTAGTGCAGAGGAGCTAGGGAGAAATGTGGGCCCACTGACAATGAGCCACATTCTGCTCATAGCCTTAAAGACACAAAGAAACTATATTACAGATGCATGTGCCAGTGCAAGACATGCAGGTGTGCTGTGTGCAGCAGATGGGCACGCACATGCATGTGCATGGAGGTGCGACATATACCCACAGGCACAAAGATGAGCAGGACACAGACGCTCCTCCAGCCCAGCCTCCCTTTCTTTTTCAGCACCAGCCTTCCTGCAGTAGGAGCCCCACACAGGCAACTGAAATCCCTTGTTTGGCCCATGTTTTCAGGGGAGGTATCTGAGGCCTGTTTTATTTTCCTTTGGGGGTCAATCTCTTGAGGATTTGGTCGGTAAATGCCGAGCCAGCCAGGCACAGATTCCAGAGAGAAGATCAAGTCTGCCCCAGCATGGCCAGCTCCACACACATGCTCCAGCACACCAGCTCTGTGCAGGCTGAATGTCAACTGTCTTGGGGGTGAGGCAGCGGCAGGAGGCCCACCTCTCTGTGGCCACCTGCCAGCATGCACACCCCACCAGGGTCCCACTTCCAGTGCTGCCTCCAACCTGGGCAGTTTGTCCTTCGTTGTAGGAATGTGAGGGCAGCTTCTGGGGCCAGATGGGCAGGACAGTGTAGGATCAGAGGTTGGATTCCAGTTACTTCAGCATCCGCAAGGCCACAGCCCTGTGAGTCCAGGGCCGTGGGTCAGGCCTGCCCCTGGTGTCTCTTCTACAGGGGAGCCATGCAGGGAGGGAGTAAAGTGGGCAGGCAAGGTGGGTGCTCCTGGCTCAGGCCTCTGCCCAGAGCTTTCACTTAACCCATTCTCCAGATGGCACCAAGTGTGAAACAATCAAGGAAAGTCAGTCCACCCCACCTGGCTGCCAAATGGTGAGTGTGCTGGGGACCACCCAAAGCTGTGGGAGAGCTTTCTAGATGTTCCCAAGGAGGGAACACCTTGGGAAGGAACCACCACCCTCCCGCCGCAATGTTAAAAGTAAGAGACAACAAAAAAGGAATCTGAATCCTCTAATGCTGGCCCCTGCTTCAGTGAGGCCCAGGAACACCCCCCGAGGGCTCAGAGCCTCCCTATCAGCATTCTCAGTAGACAAGAGCTCTTGCAGGAACCCCTGAGGTGGGCAAGGTACAGCCTTCCATGTGTGTATGAGGCAACTGAGCCAGGCCTGCCTGACTCCCAGTAGGAGGTCTCTGCCGTGGTGGTAAACAAGGCCTCCACCTGCTAGCTTGGTTTCCTACCTCTTGCCTTGCCAGCGAGCCAGGTGGGGTTTCTAAGGCACCACAGGTACCTCTCTTTCCCACAGGATGGGTCCCCCCAGGGAGAGCCAGGACGAGGAGAAAGGCCTCATGGGAGCCCTGCCCCCAAAGCCCAGATGACGAACATTCCAATCCTGTCCCTGGACTTGTGCGCTGAGGTCATGCAGCATGACAGAAGGAGGAGGGCCGGAAGAGGGGCCACAGTCCTCAACCCCCTGCCCGCAGGGGCGGCTGTCGGCATGAGGGCAGTGGGCCTTTGGAGGCGTGGGATGAGCGTGCTGCCGGTGGCCCTGGGCGCATGCAGGGGCTCAGGATGCAGCCTCATCTTCTTGGACGCCGGGGAGCTCCAGGCTCTTGCCCCCTTCACCACACCTGTCTTTCCTGTTCAGGGGACACCAGGGGCAGAGGGACCTCAGGGGTCAGAACATGCACTTAGGAAGACACACACACACACACACACACACACACACACACACACACACACACACACACAGCCATTCCTTTCCACAATTTCTCAACCACTGCCCCCTGCCCACTCCACCCTCCACCACCACCATTTCCCCAAGTTCGCCTCAGTCTTGCCCCCGGAATTGTGGCCCCTTGCCGGTCTCCCTATCCCTGGTCTCAGCCCACAACTTCTGTGGCTCCCTGTTGCTTGGAGATGAAGCACAGACTTCCCAGCCCGGCTTCCAGAGCTGCTCACAAGCTGACCCGCTGACTCCCCCGCATCCTTGAGTAGCAGCTAGGTCACAGGCCTGCCATGTGGCCTAGCTCAGCCCCAGTCATCCTGGGTAGAGGGGCTTTGGTTTTGTATTTTCTTTGCCTTGTTCACAGGGCAGAGTCTACCTATCAGTCTTGGAATTCTGTCATATTTAATGGATTCCTGTATCTGATTATTCCCCTAAGATTTTTCTTTTTAAAATGACTGATGAATAGATTGTGATATAAAAAAAATCAACCCCATTTAACTCCACTGTAGAGCTTTGCCAATTATCCCAAAGCATAAAAAACAGAGTCTATCAAGGACAAATGTTGGGACTTTGATGAGGTAAAACCTGCTTTTCAAAATTAAACTTGGGTCCCAGAAATATAGAATTTTATAGCTGAAAAGGATTAAGCCCAACCCTCTCACAGTCCAGATGAGTAAACTGGCCTTTCTCCCCATTAACATGTCCACGAAAGGACAGTGACTAAGGACTGCCTTGCTCAGTGGTATTCTTGGGACCCAGTTCTGTGCCACACGTGGGCTAGGTATCTTTAGCCTGTGACTGCTCTGTGCCACCACTAGGGGGCGTGAAGTCACTGGCACTGAGCTGGAGTAACCAGCCATCCAGGTTTGTTCATCATCGCGGTCCTACTTAATGCCTTTTGTCCTGCCATAATTAGTAACAGCTTCCTTTTTCACTCTCAAAAGGGGCTCTGTTTGGATGCTAAATATGTGATCCCCTACACTAAACCCAATTCCAGCATCGAGGCCTGCAGACCTAGAGGAGCCCAGAGAAGACACAGGGAGCTGAATATAAGCTCAGTACTGTCAGGGCCTCTCCAAAGGCCCACCCCTCCACCTCCCTTGGCCAGGAAGTTTGTCAAGTGGAGGGCAAGCAGTTGGTATATGGACATTACCGGGTACAAGCAACCTCTGGCTGGAGCAGACACGAGCTTGTCCACCATGATGGGACCTGACACTTCTGAAGAGCCCACTTACAAAAGGGTGGCCTCACACGAAGCCAATGTCTGGGCCCCTGCACAGTACAAGCCTCTCCTCCAGAGAGGCTGAGGTACCCGGATAACGGGTGGCACTCACCTCTCTAGGGAGCACACCTTCTCCACACAGCAGGTGGGAGGGGCAGAAGATGGGGCAGGGGTGCACAATGTCTCCCCTCTGCAGCACCCTTCACAGGCCAGAGGAAGGCAACCAATGTCCCAGGACCACCTTCTGGTCCAGGACCCCTTCCTGATTTTCTCTCTGCAGGTCTGTGCACAAACTCCAGCAGGCCTTGTTGGCATCCCAAACTGACTTTTATTTTAATGGAAGACGGTGGAAAAGCTGAGGACGAGGCTCATAGAGGTTTGGGGAGCTGCTTTTCTGACCTCTCCTAGGAGGTGGTGAATGCACATGCCTGGTTCACAGCAGGAAGCCTTTGGCAAATGGGAGTTCCCTTCCCTGGCCTGTCCATACTTACTCGCTGGACAAGCGTTTACAAAGTGATGCCTGAGCACATGGCCTCAGCAATGGCTGGAGGGAGCATGGGCTACTCAGGAAAGCGAACACTCCCCCAGGCCAGGAAGAGTCAGCAAAAGTGCCTCTCCTTCCACAGAGAGGCAACCTTCTACAAGGAGCAGACATGATGCCTACAAATCTCTACTAGGCTGCCATGAGCTGAGAACAGAGGTGCAAACGGGGCCCTCCCCTGAGACCGGGCTGAGACCCCAGGCTCCAGGCTCAGCCTGCACAGCCCAGTGACAGTGAGAGCCCGCATCCCACCCCAGGGAGCACCCTGCAGGCCACAGCCCACTGGTACTTACGACAGTAAGTTTCCTGGAGCAGACATAGATCGCTCTTCCCTCCGAGCTTGGGGCTCAAACGGGTTCCCAAAGGAACGCTTTCTCAGCATGGACTTAACCAGAATCTGGGGAGGACACACAGAGTGAGGAGCACAGGACCTCCAGGCTCCCAGACTCACCGGCAGCCTCCAGTCTGACTCCCTAAGGGGACTGCTCCTGGGTGGGCCCTGCGGAGGCTCCCTTTCAGTCCACAGAGAAAGGGGAAGAGAATTCCAAGTGGAGGAAATGGCAAGAGCACGAGCAGTGATGGCTAAGAGTGAATTCTGGGAATGGCGAGGTGCTCGGCACAACTGGGGCATAGGGGTGCCCAGAGGCCCCCTGGAGTCTGGAGTGCCAGGCTGAAAGCAGGGGCTTTATCCTGAGGACATGGGGGGTGCAATCGGGAAATGCCTTGTAGCTGAGGGGGGACGGACAGAGTGAAGGAGAGGCTGCAGCAGGAGGAGCAGAGAAGCAGAAGCCGCACCCTGGTTCTCTGACTCTGTCCCTCCTCCTGTGCCAAGGACAGCTCTGGGCGCCCCCCCGCCACACACACACACACACGTGCCTAGTGTCGGGGGCATTCAGTTGTTCTTTTACTCATTCATTCATTCAACCAACAACTATTTATCAAGTGCCCACCATGTGCCAGATGCTGTTCTAGGCACGGGCGCCACACTGAGGCAAAAATTCTTGCCCTTGTGGAGCTTATGTTCTAGTTGGGGGACATGCAGTAAATAAGACAAATCAGTAGAATATATGCTAGTTAGTGGTAAGGGCTAAGGAGAAAAAAAGAAAACGAGGTGGGAGGATATAGTATGACAAAGAGGAGGTGGGAATTTTAGATAAGGGGCCAGGGAAGGCTCCCTTCTCACTGAGGTGACTTTGGAGTAAAGGCCCTTCAGGGAGTGAAGAAGTGAGCCCTGCAGATATCTGGGCAAGGAGCATCCCCTAGGGAGGAAGGTTCTGGAGCAGCAGCTTAGGTGGCACGTGGTTAGAGCTGAGCAAACAGAGGAGAGGAGAGGTAAGGCCATGGGGGGAGGGGGTGGGAGGCGGGCAGTCTGTGCAGTGTCTTCTAGAGCTGTCAAGGCTGTGGCTTACTCTGAGTGACATGGAGCCTAAGTGAGCACGGTCTCAACTGAAGAGTGACACGATTCGTCACTAGGACCACTCTGCCTGCTGAACTGAGCAGCAACCATAGTGGGGGTGAGAGTGGGAACAGGGGACAACTTGGGAGGCTATTCCAGTGGTTAAGGAGAGAGACAGTGGTGGCTAAGACCAAAGACGTAGCAGTAGAGACCCTATGGGAGCTGACTGTTTCCAGGGACCTCATACAGATCATAGGAATGAGCAGGACTTTGGCCACCTGGCTCTAGCTCGGCCTGGACCCAGTAAGGAGGGCTGATGTGCACAGGCCTGATGTCACCTACAGCACAGGTACCAGCTCTCCCTTTGCCTTGTGATTACCCCGACTCGCTGTGATACCCCAGTGCAGGGCAGGCCATGGTTCTCAGTGGCCACGAGGGGCTACATGAATTAACTTCCAACAGTTAATATGGAAGATGTCCAAAGGAAGATGAAAAAAACAAAACTGTGAGAGGAAAGTGGAGGGAGCACATGGATGGGGTCCAAAGGGAACAGGGCCACCTCTCCAATTCAAAAGCTTCCTAGGCCTTCTTACTGTCATGTCCTTGGCACCCAGAACAGTACTTGGAAGCAGGGAGGGAAGGCAAGAGGGAGGAGGGTGGGAGAAGGGAGGGAGGGAAGGAGGGAAGGAGGGAAGGAGGGAAGGAGGGAAGGAAGAAGGAAGGAAGGAAGGAGGAAGGAAGGAAGGAAGGAAGGAAGGAAGGAAGGAAGGAAGGAAGAAGGAAGGAAGGAAGGAGGAAGGAAGGAAGGAAGGAAGGAAGGAAGGAAGGAAGGAAGGAAGGAAGGAAGGAAGGAAGGAAGGAAGGAAGGAGGAAGGAAGGAAGAAGGAAGGAAGGAAATAAGGAAGGAAGGAAGGAAGGAAGGAAAGAAAAATGCTTCTTCCAGTCATGGTGAATGTTGACACTCAGTGAGGGCAGTATATTTCTTTAAATCATTCACTCTCCTCATCAAGCCTCCTGGTCTCTTTACCATGAGGCTGAATAACATGCCCTCCTTCCCCACTGCCCTCCAGCAGGGCCTCAGTATGGATCAGCACTGGGGCTGGCTGACCAGATGGCCCTCTGTCCCTCAACAGGGCCCAGCACAGAGCAAGTCTCAGGCAATGGCAATGCCCTCCTTAGGCCCTCCCGGGACAAGGGAGCCTTCTGCCCCTCACCCCCTTACCACCGTGGTCCAGCTGGGGATGAGCTTGACTGAGTTCTTCACCTCCTCCTCCGTCACCTCCACCACACTGCAATGCTCTTCCTCCGAGGGAAGGGGCTCCTCCCCACTCTTGGTCACCCAGGGGTGCAACTGTGAAGTTGGGAGGGCAGGGAGAGGTCAGGATAGACAGACACCCAGTCAGCAAAGGACCACGGGCATTCAACCAGCAATTGCCTTGAGGGGACCCAAAGCCCACAAACCCCAAATCCAAACCCAATATATAATCTATATATCTTGGTGTAGGGCTCTCTAGAAGGAGAAATTGAGGCCTGTTTGTTGTGTCCAAGACCAGCCCAGCCCAAGACCTCTGGCTCCCCAACCTTGATGTCTGGCACCCCAATCCTTGTTTCAGGATTCTTGTCTAGCATCTTCAGGATTAGGTCCTTGAGCTCCTCACTGACCTTTGGCCTAAAGCGGGGGGAGGGGGGAAGGAAGGAGATGAGGGAGAGATAGTTACTGAGGATTCTTTCCTGCCCACCTCTCCATCCCCACCTGCTCTGGGATTCCCTGCATAGTACACGTCAGGGCCGAGACACACCCAACCCTCATTTCTTCAAAAGCAAGAGGGATACCCCAAGATATCAAGGCAGAAGGGGAGAGTTTCAGAACAAGTAGATAGATGTCCTTCTTTCCTGAACAGGAAGTAAAGCCATCTCCTGTAGGAGGCAGGGGCCACAAACACAAATGCAGTCCCAGGGGTACTGGACACCCCCTGGGTAGCAGAGATGGTGAGGATAATGTGAGAAGAGTCACTTTCTGGGATACCAGGGGCCTTTGCCCCACTCTCCATCTTATCCTGTCCTCCGCCTGGAGGTAGCCAAGAAAGATTCTCATTTGACAGAGGAAGGAACTGAGACCCAGAGAGGTTAGTGGGTTGACACATTGCTACCCAGAAGAGTGAGGGCAGGGATGAGAGACTCAGGGGAAGGGAGGGGGGCAGGACTCTCAGCCCCATATCAGCCTGGACTATTTCTGCCCAAACTCCAGGCTTCTTTGCTACCAACATTTTGGGGAAGCCCGTCTGTCCAAGCCTGCAGAGAAGGAACTCACTCTTGGGACTGTTGACCTTGGATCCCTCTGCTGTCCTAGACACTTAATCCCTTTCACAATTCCTCGGCTGGGAAGGAAGAGACCTCTGGCATGGGGTCCAGCAGGAGGAAAGGTACAGAGACAGGCAATTATAGGTAAGGGATGGAATCCAGTTGGCTAGTGTTATGTGAGAAGAGGTGGCAGAGGTCCGTGAATGCCAGGGCCACGAAAGGGCCTCTTCATGTGGGCTTTGTGAAGCCTTGGAAAAACTTTAAGTGAGATGTGGTGAGATATGTTGTGCTTTATCAGGGTCACCCTGGCCTGATTGTGGGGGCTGGACTGGAAGGAGGCCGGCAGCAGGGAGACCAAAGACAAAGTGGCTAGACAAGGCTGGGGACAGAACCAGTTAGGGGCACAGGTGGCAATGGAGTCAAGAGAATGATGAAGTAGACTCAACAGGGCCTGGGGGCCAGACTGGGAGTGGGCACAAGAAAGCAGGAGTCATTGAGGACAAACCAACGCAGGCTGGTTTCTGACCTGCCCAGGGGACTCTGATGGCAGAAGGGCCCTGAAAAGTAAGGAGTTGTGGTAGCCAATATCATAATCAGAAGAACCGCAGATGAGCAGGGAGACCTCTCTATATAGTCCCTCTGGGCTCAGAGACCTCCGTCACAAGGGGGGAGGGAGTGGCTTCAAATCCCAGACCCACTGATAACTCTCCTCTGGAGCCTCCATTTCCATCTACAATATGGGGAAGCACACTATCTTGAAGCCCTCCTACCCCATGTGAGGAAAGTAGAGGCTCCCCATGGTTCCAGGGTGTGTGTAAGGTTGATGCCATTAACCCCACAGAAGCCTTTAGAGAAGGAGCAGTGTGAATGTGTGACCTGGGGTCATTCTGGCCTCAGAGTTCCATTTGTACAATGGAATCCAATCAGATGTCTCTGAGACCTTGCTCTACAGTCCCATACCCCCCTCCCCGCCCTGTCCGCTCAGGGGCCCCTCCCAGGAAACAGCACCCCCACCTCCAGAGCTGCAGGCTGGGGTGGGGCCTTCAAAGGGCAAATGCTCTGCTACCCCTCAGACACGACTCCCTGGGGGTGGGCAGGAGCCCCCTTGAAGGGCAACTCACTCCTCAGGAAACACCACGGCCTCATTCTTGATCTTCCTATGCAGGGCCAGGATGTAATCATCGATGAATGGGCACTGTTGGGTGGAGAAGCAGACAAAGGATGCAGGCCCAGGGCCTCAACTTGCCCTGGGGGACTGACCCCATCTCTTGGTATGGCCAGAGTAGGGGGGCAGCTCTGGGCTCCTTAAGATGGGAGGAAACCTCGCAAAGACCGGTAAGGAAACCTTAGACGAGGTTTCCTCCCGGCCCACAGTAGGTGCTCAACAAACACTGACCGAACAAATGAGTCATTGAGGGAACTATGAGGCTGGATGTGCCCACTGGCCTTATGACCACCTGCAGAATGGCCTCCACTCCCAGGGCTTGGAGTTTGCGAACACACTCACTGAGGTTCCCTTCTGCCTCTCAGTACAGTCACTAGAGCGGGAGCACCTGTGGATAGCGATTTCCACCAAGTCAGTGTCGAGGGTTCTCCAGGCCTGGCCTGACCCAGAGCAAAAGGCAAGGACAATTTGTAGAATGAATGAGTGAATGAGTGAATGTGTGAATGAATGAAAGAATGAATGGCATCAAGGGCCAGAAGGACAGGGAGTGCCCTGGCGGCGAGGTGGCAACACCACCATCTACACCTCCCATTAGGATGTCTTCTGTCCCGGAGCTCCTTCACGTGAATCTCCTCCCAAGGGTCAGGAGAAAACAGAAAAACGTTTTTCCCTCAGTCTTCTCTGAGCCAGGTGGGCCCTTTCAAAAGTCACTTTTTTAGGACACAAAGGAAGGGCCTGCAGCTGTCATTCATCCTGCTTCAGCTTGGCCCAGCCCACGGTACCAAGGGCCTGGGCCCGCCCAGCTCCGCCAGCCCACTCAACACTCACCTTGCCATAGACAAAGCAGTATAACGTGACCCCGGTGGCCCACACATCCAAGGCCTAGGAAGAAACAGCTCATATCAGTCCCCCAAAACGAACCAACAGCCCTCCCTCACCTAGCTCCCATGGGCTGTGGGAGAGGGCATATTGGGGAACTCCTTCCTCAGTCATGTAGTCACTCGACAAATAACTCCCACTCACTTGTTCTATGCCTGACCCTGTGCTGAGCACTAGGGACACAGGGATGACCAGAACAGGGCCCCTACCTCTTAAGGTTTCCAAGTCCCCTTGTAACAGACCCAAACCGGATACATTTCTAACTCAACAGGTGCAAAACTACCCTTACCTACAGGATCACATTTGCTGTACCCATGGTGCACCCCAGAAACCATCGTATGTACTAAACTTAGACTCACTAAACCAGCTCGTCATCCGCTTTCCTGATGATCCACTGGAGAAGTCACCATCTACCTTCTTTCTGACACCAGAAACAGCCCCTGCCCATACCAAGGCCCTGGCCTTCGGTCACCTCCACAGCTCCTCACAGCTCCCCCATATCCTGGGTTCTAACATGTGCTCTCTCTACATTTTCCCCTTGTGGAACCCCATCTCTTCTCCTGGTTTCCACTTTCTCTCACATGTGAATGAGTCTCAAATGTCTACCTACATATTCCTGGCACAGATGCCTCATCTAAATCCAACCAGGGAACCAGGGAACACCAGACAAACGCAAACTGACGTCATTCCATAAAGTAACAGGACTGTTCTCTTCAAAAATGTCCAGGTTAGAATAGACAATAGAAGAGACAAAGAAAGGCTGAGGAAATCTTCCAGATTAAAGGACAAAGAGATGTGACAACTGAATGCTATGACTAACCCTGGGTCAGATCTTGGACCAAAAAAAGGGGGGGGGGGGCATTAAAGTACAGGATCCACACAACTGATGAAATGTGAATGGGGGGGGGCGCCTGGGTGGCTCAGTTGGTTAAGCGACTGCCCTCAGCTCAGGTCATGATCCCAGGGACCTGGGATCGAGCAGGGAGTCTGTTTCTCCCTCTGACCCTCCCCCCTCTCATGCGCTCTCTCTCTCTCTCTCTCTCTCTCTCTCTCTCTCTCATTCTCTCTCTCAAACAAATAAATAAAATCTTAAAAAAAAAGAGAAAGAAATGTGAATAAGGTCGTTTAGATAATAGTCTTGTATCAATGATAAATTTCCTAATTTTGATAATCGTACTGAGGTTATGTAAGAGAATGTCCTTGTTCTTAGAAAATATCTGCCAAAATATTTAGTGATAAAGGAGGATAATGTCTCCAACTTAACTCTCAAATGGTTCAGAAAAATGTAATCACTTAAATGTAGGGAGAGATGTGAAAAGGTAAATGGGACAAAATGTCAATAATTGGTGAATCTGAGTAAAAAGATACATGGGAGGTTTTTTTTTTATTATTCTTGTAATTTTTTGTAAATTTGGAATTATATCAAAATTAGAAGCTCTTAAAAAAATCTCTAGCTACATCCCTGACCTCTCTTTTGAGCTCCACACCCACACACGTGTCCAGATGCCTCTTAACCTTTGCCTCCTTGGCAGGTGAGAACAGGCATGTGCCCAGGGACACCCTACACTACAGGCCCTGCTCAGAAAGCTATGCCCATTGCCTGTCAGTTAGGGGGAAGCCCAAGTCCCCAAGCCGCCTTCTAAACTCTGCCCAAGGCCCATCATGCCCCCTTCCCTGCGCCCCTCAGTGCTTTTGTACATTTTCTGGACTCCACCTCATGCTCAAATCCTCCCCATTCTTCAAGGCCTAGTTCAAACCCTGCCATCTCCAAAGAGTCTGAGGGGAGCCTCCAACTTCTTCCCAAACATGAGCTCTCCTGCTCTTTTCCACCATCTCCAGAAGGACAGCGAGCTGGGCTGTCTGGGCTGTCTGTTTCATAGCCCGACCCGCACTCAGCACACAGCAGCGGGCAGAAAGTATCTGCAGGGGAGGCCTGGGGCCATTTTGCTGGAGAATGAGAGGACGCCAAAGTTGGGGAGTTTTTCAAGACCCCAGGAAGAAGCAAACAGGAAGGAGAGGACCATGTGCAGTGTTCACTCCTGAGACCTAAGGACCCTGACACCCTCAGGTTGGAAACGAGGCCCCACTGCAGGCTATCCCACCCCTCCGCCTGAACCCCAACTCAGCCCAGGTCCTAGAAGCCACCTTCCCACTGAAGCTCTGGCCAGAATCAGAAATGGCTTCAGGGGCCATGAATGCTGGAGTCCCGGCTGTGCTGGACAGCTGAGCGTCGTTGCCCTCAAACTGGTTGCTAACGCCAAAGTCAGCAATTTTCACATGCTCGTCATCTCCCAGGAGCAGGTTGGATGGCTTGATGTCCCGGTGGATGATCTTCTGGTAGTGCACTGCGGAGAGAGGCAGCTTGAGTGCTGGCGTGGGCAACCAATGCCTGGAGCCCCCACTCCCACCCCCTGCCCTCACCTGGCCAGGGAGGCCCATCTCAAACTCTAGGTGAGAAGGAGCCCATGCACACACTTGTCTCAGGAGGACCTCAAAAGGGACTTTAGGGCCCCCTCTGCTCCACGATGTGGTGGAGAGACCAAGGCCAGCCCAGGCTGTTTGAAGCAAAGCTAGGACTGGACTCTGAGGGGTCTTTGGACTCCAAATGGAGTACTCTCTGTGGCAATCAAGACACCTGTTGCTGAGGGGGACTATCGGAGGAAATCGGGAAGGGAGGCTCTCCATTGGCCATGTCTGGCCTTCCCTCATGTTATCTGCAGTCCCAAAGCCTGTCAGAACATTTCCCCAGTCTCTTCCCCCACCCCACCTGGTCAGGGATGTTCTTCCTTCTTGGACTTAGGGTAGAATAGTGAGGTATCCTGCAGAAATACCGCCTCAGGCGTAGGGACTTTGGGCTGAAGGGGTTTCAGAGAGAGAGGGCACTCCAGGCCTTGGGACTGCTGGGACAGACATGGCAGGGGCAAGAAGCAGCCTTCTCCAGGACGCTTAGCGCTCACCTTGCTCCCTGGCTCTGGGACTGCCGGGAAAATGGGCCTCTCAAGGCTGAGATGGCCAGAGACGTCCCAGCTGAGAGAAGACACTGACTCTACCCCCACCACCCACGCATGGGCTCCCCACTCAGCAAATACCTTCCCCTGGACCAGCAGATCCCAAGATGCTGTAGAGGAGGAAAGAGGAGAGGAGAGGTGGAGGGCAGGAAGGCTCGGGGCAAAGGGACTGAGTGTCACACAACAGTAACAACCAAACCAGCGGTCCTATGGGGACTGTGTCCTGTGAGCCTGCTGCAACGAGAGATTTGACACACACCCACCGGAGGGCAGAGGCTCAAGGGGCTGTGTATTTGACCATGGAAAGTGGTCTCAAATTCTTATCTCAAACTCTAGCCTCTCCCCTGAACTTGGGCTCTTTATCCATGTGGATATCCAGTAGACATCTCAATGTAGATCTCAATATTTCTCAATAACACGTCTAATTCAGACCTTGATTTCTCCGTCAGCAACGTACTCCCCCCACCCCCACGCCCCGCAAACAAACAAACAAAACAGAAGACCCCTGTTCCTCCTTTAGTCTTTCCTATTCGGTTAATGGCACATTATCAGTTGCTCAGGCCAAAAACCTCAGGATCATCCCCAACTCCTCTTTCAGACTCCATATCCTATTCATCAACAAGTCCTATGGGCTCAACTTCTAAGCTACATTCCAGATCTGACTGCTCTCATACCTGCACTTGCACTTGCCCCATCCATAAGAATCAGGCCTGGGCTCCCTGACCACAGAGCCTTCCCCAAGAAGCTTTGACCCTCCCCTAGAGGACCAGAATCACAAGGATAGAATCACACCTTCAGTGCCTGGTGCCTCCATTCATCTGCCTGTCCAGCCCCTGGTTCTGACCAGTGGGCTCTGGGAAGCCCTTCACTATGATTAGCTGGGTCTTGATAGGGCTTTACCCAAAAGCCAGATGGGATTAGCTTGTTTTGGGGTGGTGGGTGGAGAACAGAGGATGGAGGACAGCAGGCCCTCAGCTGAAGGGAAGGGCCCAGGACAGGAAGGGGTGGAAGCCAACCTGGTATAGGGTTGTGGCTGCCACTTTTCACACCCAGGGTGAAATGCCCCCTTCCCATAAGTCTAGACCCTTGAGAGGGACTATCTGCAAAGCCCTCCTGTCTGTGTGTCTCAGTTTCCCCATATGTACAAAGAGAGTATTAATTAGAGGGCACTGGAGTGACTCAAATGAGAGAAAGATAATCCTGGTTCCTGTCATCTCTGCCAGGTCCTCACCCTGTTCACCCAGGGAGAGACTATGCTCCTGATAAACCAAGCTAACATTCTAGAGAGATGGGCACCACTCTGGTTCCCCAAACCAGGCCAGAAACCTAGGTGTCTGAGGGCCCTGCCCTCCCCCTGGCCAATCAGTCATCCAGCGCTGTTCCCGCTCACCTTCTTCATGTCTCTTCCCCACTGATCCAGGCCTCACCATCTGTCACTTGGGCTGTAGAAAAAGCCTCCTTCCTAACCAGCTGGCCACCTCTTGCCCTTTACTTAGCCGCCACACAGCTGCCAGAAAGAGCTTTCTAAGATGCAAATCCTGTCATGCCCCTCCCTTCTCAAAGCCCTCAGGGGCTGACAATGCTGACGGGATAGTCAGGAAAGCCCTCCTGGTGTGGCTTGAATAGCTTCCCAGCATCCTGTTTCACCACCCACAGGGCCAGGCTTCAGCCAGATTTTACTTCTCCCCATTCTCAAATAGGACATGCCCACTGCCCTCTGTGCCTCTGCGAGGCAGTTCTCTCTGCTCCGCATACTCTCTCCCATCCATCAGCCATCAAGCCTGGCCAGCGAACTCCTACTTATCCTTCAGGACCCTGGTCACAAGTGGCCTCCTCCAGGAAGCCTCCCCTCAGTGCTCTGACAGCCGTGGGCCTCTCCAGCCTTAGCAGTCACTGCACTATAGCTGCCTGCTTCGTTTCTCGTTCCTTCCACGAGGCTGTGAGATCGCGGAGTTCCCATCCGGGTCTTTGTCATCTCCTAGCCTCTAGCCGTCCCTTAGCAGGTACTCATATAAGAATGCAGTAAGTGAAGTAAATAAATTAATGAATAAGTGCATTCCAGAAAGAGAGGCCAAGCTAACATCCTCCCTCCTGAGCTCTCATCACCTGAGGGCCCTCACAGTAAACACACCCTTCCGCACCCACAGGACCCCTGATAGCACAGACAGCCGGATGTAAATCTCTCCCTTCCTACATCTCTTGAGGCCCTGGGCACAGGTTAGCCTTGGCTAAGAACTACTCAGAGATGCAGAGAACACCCCAGGCACAGCCCGACTTGATGATGACTAGCCACGCGAGGCAACCCGCACGCATCCAGGCATCCAGGCATCCAGGGAAGTCGGCCACCACTCCCTTCCCCTTCCCACCGGAGATGCTAGGCCCCGCCCCCAGCCCACGCCACGCCCCCAAGTGAAGCTGATTGGTAGATCCGCGCTAACAGACAAGAACGGCCAAGAGCTAGCTCAGCCTGGGCCCCACCCTTTCCGGTGTCTCCCTCCCCTGTACCCCTGTTCTGGGGGCACGCAGCCCCTCACTCACAGTACTCAAGGCCTAGGATGATGTCCCGCAGGTAGAGACGAGCTTGCTCCTCCGGGAAGGGCTTGTCGCTGGGTACCTCCATGACGGGCCTACAGGAAGGGCGGGGAGGAGCAGTGTTCAGCTGAATCAGAATGAGTAAAAGCTGACTAGCGGGTGAAGCGGGACAGGGGCTGGGCCATTTAGGCCCCTCGGGACTTCCCGGGAGCCCTCTATGCTCAAACTGCTCCCCAGAACCCAAGACATTAGCTAGTTCTCCCATATAATGAAACACTTAAAACACACACAGACCCAAATATCCCTTTACAATCATCACAATTTCAAATTAGCTTTATCTTAATTTCTGATTGGCTCGGTATTCCTTCGTCTAAGTACTTAATTTTCCATAACCGAACTGTTACAAAGATGCCATTCAGAGCAGTGTTTTTCAAACTGTAGGTCTAGACCTAATAGAGGGTCATGAAATCCTCTTAGTGGTTAGCTAATGCTTTGTTTCTCTAATGAAGTAGAATTTATCAGAGTATATCACATGTAATAAAGATGCAATGTTTTGTAAAACTTTGGTTTCAGTTACAGATATGGATGGCAATGTAAAACATATGAAGGTCAAAAATATTTGAAAGCTTCTGAATCTGAGAAGGATGCTACTCTTAGCACCCCCACTCCCCGCAGAGAGACAAATCACAAGCCATACGTAGCCTATATTCAAGGTCTGGACAGTTAGGGCCTCTGGTCCACCCAGGCCTGTGCCCATTACCCCATGTCTGCTGGTGTGCAAATACCCTGGTAAGGCCAAGTAGGGCAGACATGAATTAGAACTGTGTGACCTTGGGCAAGCCACTTACCCACTCTGAACCTCAGCTTCCCCTCTTGTAAATGGCAGCAAATGGAGTCCCACCCACCCAACTCATAAACTTGTAAAGCTGAAAGAACTCTTTGTGATTTGAATCCAGGTGACAGCCCCATCTCTACATATTTGCTTGAGAAACACTCCTTTCTTCTCCCTCTCCTCCCTTATAATCTTTCCAGTTCTTCAAGGCCTGGCTCAAAACCCACCCCCTCTGTCAGAGGACTCACTGAATGTTCCAGCCTCACTGACCCCCATCGGACTTCAAAGAATTGTCCTCCTGGTCTCTTGTTTTACCCCAGACTAGAGCTCCACAAGGGCAGGGCCTTGGCCTCTGCTTTCTCCTACAGTAGTTGACCCTGGGATTAGGGACACAGGGAGGGAAAAGAAGGCCTGGATTAGACTTGGCCTGCCTGATTGGGAAGGGGAACTCACCCCTTTCTCAGGAGGTCAAACACTGAAAGAAAAGAAAAGAAAAAGTAAGTAAGGTGCAGCCAGGCTAGCAAAGCAGGTGATGCCAAGGTCCCTCCCGTGTTCTGGAAGATAGGAGAGGGGCAGGCATCCAAGCATACCTGAGGGAGCGATAGGACAAGGGTCCCAGGGTATCAGAGGAAGTAAGTGGGTGAGAGTACTTTCACTATGGATCTGCCTCATCTGATTCAGCATGGATTCCTTTTCTGGGAACGGGGTAGGTAACTGAGGCTTGGAGAAGGGGCAGGAATTTTCCTAAAGGTCATAGCAGATAGGCAGGTAGGACAGGGAGTGAAGACTAAAGCCTTGGCCTTAATTCCTAAGCCAGTGTTCTTTCTGCCCCTTTTCAGGGCCTCTAAACCCAGCCATGAAATTAACATTAACAACAATCTTGTATATAATGACTCATTTTACTCCTCATATCAGCCCTATGAGGTGGATACATTGTCCCCATTTTACAGGTGAGGAAACTGAGGCACAGAACTATCAGACAGGGTCTGGGAACCCGTATCCCATAGCCTGCTTCCTGCATCTACCTGATCCACTGTCTCTCTGATTAGTGGAGTGGGGGCTTAGGCATATTTGTTGGATCTAACTTGATATTCTAAGCCTGGGTTGGCAGGGATAGGCAAGGGAATCCAGGGCTTGAGAACATATTCACACAGCCCATGTGAAGTTCATGTGTGTCCCTGGGGGGCCCTCGGACTGACCCCAGGTAAGCTGCTTTGGGAACGAGCTGGGTCACTTACCCAAATAGAGATTGTCCTCATCCGGGTCATCCAAAACCTAGTCAGAGGGAACAGACATGGGAGTAGGGGTGGGGGAGGCACGGGGTGGGAGCCCCAGACTTCCTTGTACTCACCAGTACCCCCAGTATGCTCTGCAGTGACCCCAGACAATGGAGCAGGAACTATGCAGGCACCAGATAGATGAGGCCTCAAAAATCACGGACCCTCAACCCTAAGCCCCTTACCCTCACCGAGACCTTGAGAACATCCCAGACGAGCCTAAACTGACCCCTAAAGCCTCCCTATAGCCCCCACCCCAAGTCTAGCTCTGTCTTTGGAGGCCTTAGCCACATTACTCTTGCAGTAAGAGCCCTAGGTCTGCGCTGAGTGTTCCTAAGCACAGGACTTGGGCATGAGTTCCCAGCCACTCACCACTGCTTCCTACCTCAATCAGCTTGACCACATTCACATGGTCCAGCTTCTTTAGTATGGCAATCTCCTGGTACACTCGCTCCAGGGGCAGCAGCTGCTTGGCTGGTCCTCCTTGGGTGGCTTGGGACCCTCTTGGAGGAGGGCGACCTGGGACCAGGAAGTTGAGTCAAGCCCCTGTTGCAGGAGGCTGGGCCTCATCATGGCCCTGCAACCAGCCTCAAGCAAGAATCTTGTAAGAGCGACCCACCAAGCACATTCCCACCACCAGGCCTTTGCTCATACTGTCCCCACCTCTACCCCAGCCCTAAAAGAACTAGCTAGGGACTGAGGTGCCCTCCTTCTCTGGCCCCAGGCAAGGAGCTCCCAAGCACAGGACCCAGCAGATACATACGTGGAAAGCCATACTGCTTCAGTAACTTCTTTTTGGAAAGAACTTTCATTGCCTGAGGAGGGAGGGGCAGAAATGTCACGTGTGGGTAGCCACCAGGAGCTAGAACAGGCTGGTTATATGTGGATAGAGGTCCGGAAAGGAACACTTGGTGACTGCCACCAGAGCTGAAGCTATGGCCTAAGTGTGTGGGTAAGCCGGGTTAGGAAGTGGCCATATCTGAGTCTAGGCCTTACCCCTATTTCCCCAGTAAGCCTTTCTGGAGCTCTCCCCTCAGAGGGGCCCAGCCTCTGCTGGCATATTCTCAGGGTCAAGAAGCTTACTCCTTTTACTAAGCATACCCTTAGGGACAGGAGCTCACGCCCCCTAGAGGCAACCTTGTCCTCAGTCTTCCCAGCACAGCCGCGCGACCCACTTCCCAGGCTTCTGGGGCCTGGCCCGGGGCAACACCTCCCTCCCATCCCCAGACTCACATAGTGCCTGTCCTCACTTTCGTTGTAGGCCAGCCTCACCACGCCGTAGGCACCCTGGAAATAGGCACTGGTCAGCCCTGCCTGGGCAGGGCAGCCCCGCCCCGGACTAGCTCAGGGAATGGGCAGCCCGCACAGCTCCGGCCCCCTCCCTCCACAGCCTCCCTCCACCCCCACCACCAGCTGGCCCCCAGCAGGCATCCGTTTCTGGCAGACAGGGAGAGGGCTCCTGCGCCCCGGGATCTGCCTCTGCCGGGCTCAACACAGCTCTAAGCTCCCTCAGTCCCTCTTTGTCTTCCATCAAAAACTAAGAAATAAGGAATGGGGAATCATTTCCCACCCCTCCCTGGATATCTTCTAGAGGACAAAACTCTCTTCACTTCTAAGCTGGGGCCTTTCTGGCTCTGCCTCACATTCCCAGGGGAGAAGGAACTGTCAAGCAGAGGATCCTGACAGGCTGCCTCCACAAAGCCTCCAGAGAAAAGTCCCCACTGCCTGTCCAGTCCTACCTTGCCAATCTCACGCTGCAGCTTGTATTGGTTCAGCTGTACACAGTCCTGGGGGTGGGGAGGGGAGGAAGAGGGGAACATCAGGTAAAGCTTGACCCAGAGGCAGTGTGGATCCCACCTCAGGAGCCTGTTCAGGGCCCGATCCTGGCTCTGGGCCCCTCACTCTCAGACCCCACATCTCATCAACCTTTCAAGTTTGGATGGCGGGGGGGGGGGAAACGTGGCGGTGTCCATGCCATCAAAAGTGATGCGAGGCCTTGGATGGCGTTTGCGAACATGAATGGTGAGCCATGGCTAGGAAGCGGTGCCTAGGAAGCGGTGAAGGAAAAATGCACTGATTCCTGCCTGAACGCTGGCGTCTGGGAGACCTTCATCTGTGAGAAACACATGAGCAAGTATTTCTAGAAACAGCTACATGCAAGGTCTTGGCTGCGTGGACAAGAAAAAATGAGGAGAGCCTTAGGGACAAGAGACCAGAGGCCCGGCTCAGGCATAACAAGCCCAGGCTCTGCAATCGGTAGATTGCTCGCTCGGTACTAGGACTCACTTTCAGATCTAAGTGGCAAGGACAGAGCCAGTGGGACAGAGGAACAGAAGCAAGAACAGAGGCTGGAAACACACTGGCAGCTTCTGAGTCAGAGGAGACTCTAAGAAGCAGGATTAGAAGTGGGGGCTATCTCTCTCCGTCTCTCTCAAATAAATAAATAAATAGAAGTGGGGGCTAAAGCTGGGTTAGACTTGTGGTAGGGAGGGCAGACATACTACCTATCTTCAAATCTCTAAGAGGACTTCTTGGGGGACAAGGGAGGGGCCTATTTCTGAGGCCTGACCTAAGGGTAGGAATGGTGGGACTTGTAGGAGGCAGTGACTGGCTCAGTCGGAGCTCCCCTGGTGGGAAGAGCCATATTGTGAGACAGCAGGCTCTTCAACTCTGGGGGCTGTGCAAAAGCAAAGGCCAGGCAGCTGTGTGGCAGGGGCCGGGACAGAAAAGCATCTTCACTGAGGACTACTGAGAAGCTCACGGGGACCCCCTAGCTCTGCCCCACCAACCTCTGTGTCTGAGATGGCCACGTGGTGGGACTCAATGGTGGGCCTCCGCCAGGCCCGTGGGGAAATGTGGCTGGCAGGCCCTGTGGCATAAGGCCCAGCCTGGGCCTCCAGGCAGCTTCCTGCCGGCCGCTCTTGCAGGGAGAACTTCCTAGCTGAGAGGCTGGGACGGCCTAGGGGGGGTCTTGAAGCACCACCGGGGATCACGGAGGCAGCTCTGGTCCTTGGCAGAGGGTCCACACCATTTCTGGCAGGCTCTGGGCCACCTCCTGCCTCCTCCAAGTGGGCCACATCAATGGCTGCCACTCGTTCCACCAGCTCTGCCCGGGGGTCCTGGCAGCAGACTGCTGGGCCCCCCTCCATTGCCACAGTTAAGGGGGTCCTCTGTGCAGCCTTATTGGGAACCTGAGAAGAGAGGACAGAGAAAGCTTCAGTGCTGGCCATGGGGTATGGAGGTCAGATTTCCAGGCCCTTCTCCCATTGTAGCCACAACCCTTAGGTCCCACCTCCATGACTCTGCCCTACCTGATCCCTCTGCCTGAGTTGCCAGCATCCAAAGTCAGGTCTGTCCCTACTAACTAAAGGAATGCCGGGAGCTCATCTGGCTCTGCTGCATCGCGGCCCTCCAGACCTCAGTATCCCCATCTGTAAAACAGGGATGGTCATGTCTGCCTTGCCGGCTTCACAGGGAAGCAGGGAGAAGCTGATATTCTGGAGTCCGGACAGAGAGAATACTGGAGGACCAGCAGCACTGGGAGAAACAGAGTCCAGGGTCAGCTCAGGCCCCATCCAGCAGACAGCCCAGTGACTCACCAGCCCCACCCTTGACTGCAGAGCATTCCAGTGTTGCTGCTGGAAGCTGAGCTGGGCGCTGGTCAGGCAGAGGCCTCCCTGGTACTCCAAGCCAGTCCCTTATCTCCTCCAGGAAAGCCTCTCCAGGACCACCGAGCAAGTCTGCCATCCCCCATGCCTCCCTTTCCTGCCCCAGCGGAGTCTGTAGCCTACGAGAGGGTCCATTAGGGAGGAGCTGCTGCTTTGGTGGCTGTTAAGAGAAACTCCACTAAACTAACAGGTCATTCCTTATTTTTCCTGTTTTTTTCCTTCCAGTTTATTTGTGTGCCCAAAATATTTGTCACAGCTGCTCACGCCGAAATGCTCTCCATGGCCTGGCCTTACACCCACCCTGACCCTACTGCATTCTGAGTCCCAAACCAGGCCCCAGGCTAAGGACTGGGCCCAGCTTGAACCCCAAACCAATGTCCAACCCCAGGTCCAGCCCTCCCCTTCAACCAGAACCCTGGGCTGAACCCTGACCCCAGGCTGAATCCTGACACTCGGACTGGGACTCCATCTCTGCTGGAGGCTGAGCCCTGGCCCCACCCCAGCCCAATGCCCCTCCTCCTTCCTAGGCCAGACTCAGCATCTTCTAAGGAAAAGGAAGTGAGTGGACTCCTGACCCTCTGCCCTTCCTGTCTGGTGCTAACTTCCTCTGTACTCACACAGTGACTTTAAGAACATAGCCCTTGTTCCCCCATCACCTTGCTTTGACAGATGTCAAGGAGGTAGGGCTCACTAGAGTCCACTGGCCACAGAGGATCCTGGTCTGGATTCCAATCCTGCCTGCCAACCTACTGTGGGGTCTGAGGCAGGCTCCTTCCTGACTCTGAGCCTCAGTCTCTCCCTCCGTACTCTGATGCAGGACCTTCTCAGATTCCCTAGGGCCACAACAAGGCTTAGAGGGATAGTGGGCAAGGGTGTCATCCAGAACCCCTGTGCTTGGCACACAGTGTGTTGAACTGAGTAGAAACCTAGAGGTAGTGTCACCTCACTGGGTAGTGATGGGGTGAAAAGGTGTGAACACTATCCATACCGGGCTCAGGACTGAGTCTGCCACTGGGGAAGCTCCGTAAAAGTGAGTTGTTGTGCAGCTGTTGTTGCAATTGCCTAGGACACGCTGTGGCCCAGATGGATGTGCAGGCGGCATAAGGCGGCTATGAAGGCTGACGTCAGGCCCTCCACCCTCCCTCCTGCCTGGATCAAATTCAGGTGACTAAGCATGTCTGCGCAGGAGGCAGTGGGGAGGCCCCAAGTTCCAGCCTCATGTCCAGGTGATGGGGCCTAGCACCTGAGGCTGTGCATCTGAGGGCATGTGTCCACACGTGAGAGAACTTGTGCAAGCAGGGATGTGGGCTGGGGTCACGGTGTATGTCTGTGGGGGGTAGGGGCGGAAGAGTCCACACGGAGAAGCGCATCTGCATGGGGACAGAACTCTAGCGGGTATGTGTGTAAATGTGTTCATGTGCACTGGGTGCCTTTAGTCTTCCTGTACATGAGCTCCAGTATGCAGGGTGGGGTCTGCATGGACACCTGATCTCAGAAGGTCAAGTCTGAACTTCCCACATGGTCACCTGTCCACCAGGCTGGGCTCTGTGTCCTGGGCAGGTGCCACCCCTCTCTGAGGGGCCACCCAGGGGGGCTCTCAGGGTCCTCCCCAAGCTGAGGCCTCGGGAGACACTTTGTTGAAACTGACTGGGTAGGCAACTAGGGGCTACATGGGCAAATAGAAGAACCGACAGACAGGCTAGGACCCAGGCTCACGGCCCAGCATGGACTCTGTGGGCATGGAGAGCCTCCCAGGGACGAGCCTGGTCCTGTAGCCAAGAATGACCAGACTCAGGCCCTCTCTCACTGGGAAAAGCTACCCTAATCCTGTCCTCCCAGACTTGGGTCATGTTGCCTTGGAAAAGTCACTGAGACTGAGACTCTTGGGTCCTCCGTTTTCTCAAATGTGAATCAAGCAGGAGGCTGCCATCCTGCCAACTCCCAGGGCTATAGAAGGAAGCAGATGAGATCGTGGACAGAGAAGCAGTCCGTGCCCCGAGTGATACGGGGCTAGGATGTGTCTATATCCAGAAGCCACTAAGATAGAGAGCCTTGATGTACAATGTAGAACCCCATATCTGCCCCCCTGGCTCCAGGATGGCCTGGCACATTAACACCCTCGGGCTATGCCCCCCACCCCCAGGTGTCTGGCTACTTCCAGCGTGCAGACCCTGGTTCCAGATGCCTGCTTGGCCTGGCCTCCTCCTCAGGATGTGTCCCACCCACCTGGGTCGCTCGGAGGAGGCCCAGAGCAGGAGAGGGCAGGCAGACCCTGCTCTTGTCCAAATGTTCAAGCAGCCCCTCCTGGCATGATTTCAGGCACCACTCAGACCTCACTCTGAATTCTGGAAGGCTGCTGTGAATCTCAGGGCCAGGTTGAGCAGCCCCCACCATCCAGGCAGAGAGGACATGGCCTGGCCATCCAAAAACTGGCCAGAAGGGGAAGTTGCAAGGAGGCGATCTAGCCATCCAGGCCAGACACAGAAGGTCGCCCTGACATCGCCAGGCTGCCTCACAGGAGCGGTGTTTATGCTCCTGACAAGTGTCTGGACAGCCCTGGCAACGGGTACCCTCTGCAGCTCCTGCCTCCGCCCGGGATGACTCAGTTCTCCTTGAGGGAGGCCCAGGCATCTAGTGCCAAGTCATGCTTGAGGATGCCTACTGTGAGGACGCCCCCTCCCATCATCCCTGGAGGGGCCCCAAGCACTGAGGTGGGCTCTGTACCCAATTTGGCATGGCAACCCTCAGTGCATCTTCAGCACATCTTGGCTGATGGTGTCCGGGCATCACCCTCTATCTCCGCCCTTCCTCATCTTCCACACCAGGTCTGTACCTCCAGCCCAATTCTTTCCAGCCAGCTGCCTCCTCCCCACCACGTTCCTGGGCGGCTCAGACCCACAGGGTTCCCATTCAACTTCGCATTTCCCCCAAGTCTGCCCTTCGTCCTCTGCCTGCTGCAGAGGTAGGTATTGTCATCCTCCCAGTTCTTCAGAAACCCAGGAGCCCATCTTCTCCCTTTCACTCATCCTTGCTCCCCTAGCCCCACAATTACTCTCTACTCTGGCTGCATCACACCACTCGCAGCTTCCCAAACTGCAGCCTCTGTTCTGCTGCCAGAAGCTGTGTACAAGCTGTGCCTTCTGCCAGGGACACACCTCCCTCTATTTTGCTGCTGGAGGATAGCTCACATGTCTCCTCCTCTAGGAGCCCTCCTTGATCTCCCCACTGCTGGGTGAGGCCACTAAGTTGAACCCCTTACAAAGTCAGGACTTAGACCTCTGCTTTTCCTTCCCACTGCTTCTGCCACACAGTCTCCCCACCTCCAGGCTCATACCCTGACCCCACCCCACACCCTCCTCCACACCAGTTGCCAAAAGGAGTACTTCTAACATGCAAATGTGGTCACGATTTTCCCCACACCTGGCCTTCCAGGAACTTGGAATCTGGAGGACAGAAGAAGAGGAGACCTAGCCTCAGACAGGGGGCTCACAGGGTAGGGAGCAACCAGAGACACGGACTCCTGGGATGCAAATCCAGAGTCACTCTTTCATGCAACAAATATTCCATAATATTCCACCTGCCATATGTGCCCAGAGTCAGTCATTCATGCAACAAGTATCCCATAAGCACCTCCCGTGTTAGGTGCTGGGAAATAAAACAGTGAAGCACAAAGACAAAGTCCCTGCTTTCAGGCAGTTTAATTTCTAGTAGGGGCAAGAAGCAATACACAAGAAAGGCAGTAATTAAGAGATGAATATGTCAAGTGGTATGTGCTATGGAGGAAAAATACAGTCATGTAAGGGGAATCAAGAGTAGGGGCTGGGGGGGTACTATTTATAGTGTGGTCAGAAAGGCCTTTCTGTATAATGTGAGTAGAATCTGGAGGAAGTGAGGAGGCAAGCAGTGTGCACATCTGGGAAGGGCATTGCAGCAGGGGAACCAGAAACTGCAAAGGCTGTGAGGTGGGAGAGTGCTCCCAGTCTGAGGAACAGCAAGCGGCTAATGTTGCTGGAGTGGGGTTTTGCACATGAGAGGTACCCAGGCAAGCAGAGTTACACCTGGATGAGAAGGCCCAGCCATTTGCTGTGCCTGGCCCAAGGGAAGGCTTCCTGGAGGAGGTGGTATGTAAGCTCTTTCGTGACCACTGAGTAAGGATTTCAGAGGGGAGAGGATGGAAGTTCTCACTGTGCATGACAGACAGCCATTTTCAGGCTGGGACTCAGGGCTTGGCTTTGGAGGGGTTTGTGGACAGAGACCAGGAGGCCTCAAAAGCCAGAGGATGGTTCTGAGCAGGGCAATGACCCAGTTGGATGAGGTTTAAATGATCCCCCTGCCTGCTGTGGGGACTGAGGGTGAGAGACCAAGGAGGAGGCAAGGGTCCCCAGAGTCTGTGAGCCTAGGACGTGGTCTGACACACAGTGGGTGCTCAATCTGTACCAGCTGCATGAAGGAGTGAGGGCTGTATGGGGGCCAGTGCATCCTCAAGGACACAAGCTGTGTGATCCTCCTGATGTCCTGGCCCACTTGGCAGATACACAGCCCCATTTGCACCCACAAAAGCACAGTCCTGGGACCTGGGACATAATCTTTTCTACACACCTCTGCACCCTCCAGACACACACATACCCCCAGAGATGCGCACACCGACGTCGCACGCCGACGTCCACGTGATCGGCCCTCACACACCACTCCATCCAGTCACGCACTCCCCTCACACACACAGGCACACTCCTGTGTCCACGTGACACGCACACCCACCTCCAAACACCACACACAGGTCCCCGCGCACGTGTGCACCATTCGAGCCACCAATTCCGTGCCTGTTAGGCCCCTGAAGCCGCAGTGCCCGCTTCTTCCAACCCCTCCACCCCGGCCCCATCCAGGGGGACGACTGCGCAGCTAAAGCCACACGCCACATCTGTCCCATTCATCCACAACCCCTCCCCCCGCCTCTCCCCAGGTTTTGCAGGAAGACTCAGCGGAGAGTCGTGTAGGAGGAGCACTCCGCGCTGATCCACACGTGGGTGCACAGGTCTGGGCCCACTCTGCAGAGACACGGCCTCCCACCCACGGCTGGGGCGGGGGTGGGTAGTGCGCCGGGTATGAACGCAGCCCCGCAGACTAGAGCTGGGGAAGCGACGCAGATGACGGAGTGCCCGCATAGATGCGGTTCAGGCTGCCGGCGCAGACAGAAGCGGGCTCCGGGAGGTACCTCGTAGATCCGGCCCCCCAAAAGGGGGGAGGATCCCCGCACCAATGCGGTCCCAGAAGCCCTCATTAGACGCGGCCTCGTAGACCATCCCTCTTCCCTACAAGGCTCCGAGCAGACGTTCAGGCGTTCGTCCCCTCCCGCTCCCCGCCCCAGGTCCCCTCCTCACCGACCCCTACCTCGGCGCCTGGCGACGGTCTCCGCGGCCGGCCGGGCGGGCGACCAGGCTCGCTCCCGAGGTTCGCGCCCCGCCCCAGCCGCCTCTCCCGGGGCTGGGATCGCAGTGCTCAGACCACCCGCGCCGCGGCTCCAGACAGCTCTCCCTCCCTCGCCCGCCGCCGCGCCCCGCCCGCGTTCATTGGTCGTGCTGCGCGGCCCGCGGCGCCGCCCAATCAGTGCCCGGGACTCTCGCCCGTCTCCCGGAGGGGAGGGGCCACGGCGCGCAGTGGCTCAGGAGGGGCCCCTCCCCCTGCGGCGGGGCTGGACCTCGTCACGCCCCCGACGCCCCAGTTAAGGCTACCTGGCCTCCCCACAAATCCCTCCAAACCGCGGCCTGGGCCTTTTAGCCGGACCTGGAGAGTCCAAGTGCTTAGTCCCCAAAACCCTTTGTCTCCTCCCATCTGGGCCTGGCTGGGGCAAGGGCGCACGGGTGGCGGGGGGAGGGGGGTCGGGGGGGCTGGGGATGCGCGGTGCCTACTAGGAGGGGGGCAAAGTGAGATCCGCGACTAGGATGAGGCAGGGGCTGAGTGCCAGGGAGAAAGGCCGTGAATGGGAAGACTCGGGAGTTTAGCCTTCTGCCGGGGGTGGGGGTGGGGGTGGGGGTGGGGGTGGGGGGGTGGGGCGGGGTTGGGGAAACGCGAAGGGGTTTATCACTGGGATCATAGTCGGATTCATGTTTGGGGAAGAGCTCTATAAAACAGGAGGCAGGAATGGCCTAGCTGGGACAGAGGTCAGGACGTCCTGACCTTTACGGTGGCAATTCCTGGGGACTCTGCCCATCCCCATACCTGTCCTCTGGATTGCTCACCAGCTCTTGGTTCAATTATGCTAAGTTCACTTGTGAATCCTCTGGCACCTCACCCCACCACTTGCCCAAAACAGAGCTCCATATCACTCCCCAAACCTGGCCTCTTGTGTCCCTGTCTCAGTCTGGAGCCAGAAAACTAGGAGTCACCCTAGCCCCAACTAGCCCCGCTCATGCTGGCTCTTAAATATCGCTGGAATCCATTCATTTCTCTCCAGCTCTCTGCCTCTCTCTTAGCTCAGGCCACCCTCTTTGTGTTCCTGGATTACTGTGGCAGCCCCATTCCCATCCAGTCTCACTCCTCCTACTGGCCTTTCTCCACTAGGCCTCCAGAGTTATCTCTCAGAAACCTAAGTCTAACTAGTCAGCTCCTGCTTAGGAATCTTCTGTGGTTCATCAGTATCCTAAGAATAGGTCCAAACAAGTCCTCCATGATCTCAGTCCTAACCACCTACCTGTCTCACCCCTTTCAGGGCTTGGTTCAATGTCCCTTCTGCCAGGAGTCCTTCCCTATGACCTCCTCGCTGCCCAGCATGGGTTAGCAGCCTCTCCTAGGGATTTCCTTGTACTTAGCATCCATTTACTTGCTTGTTCCCCCTCTGGACAGGGTCTGTTTCTAATTCACCCAACATACTGTCTGACACATCATGAGCGTAGGTGCTCAAAAGATGTTTGTCTAATGAGTAATTAGATATGGCACTCAGGTTGGATTATGTGGGACTAGAGTTCAGGAAGGAGGGCTGGGCCAGAAAGACAGTTTTGGAAGTTGTCAGAAAAGACCCATAATTGTAAGTATAGCCATGGGAAAGGGTGAGATAACTCAGAGCAAATAAAGCAGAGGTCAAGGACAGAACACTTGTTTTAAGGAGGAAAGATTTCTGCACCACGTAGGATCAATTTTGACTCAGGTACCAGAAATCCCACGTAAGAGCCTCAGAGAAGACAGACCAAGGCCAGTAGGTCAGCTCTGCTCCACAAAGACCTTCCAAATGTGGCTCTTTCCACTTAACTGCTCCAGCAATCTATGACCCTTGTCCTCATGGTTCAGGGTGGTGGCTAGAGCTCTAGCCATCACATATGCATTCCAGGCAGTGGATGAAGACAAGGATGAAGAAGAGGGCAAAGGATCTGCACCAGCTCTCTTTTATGGGAAGTTCCCAAAAGGTGTCACATGGTACTTCCACATATATCCCATCAGCTAAAACTTAGTCACATGACCAGACCCAGCCGCAAGAGGAGGCAGGAAATGCAGTTTCTATGCTAGGCAGCTACGTACCCAGCTAAGAACCAAGGGTTGCATCATCGTGGACAGAAGAGGTACCCAGGGACAACTAGCTGATTCCACCATTGAAAGGGAGGCCGGATGGAGAGACAGAGCGCTACTGGTATGCCAGGCTCTGGGCTAGGCACTTTACAGATCTTACCTTACCCCAATCTGAGTAGAGGCTATTATTGTCCCTGACTCACAGAGAAGCTTGGAGAGTTCAGCAACTTGCCTGAGGACATACAGTGACCCTTGGCAGAGCTGCGGTTGAAACTTGTCTTTTCCCTGTATACTGGTCTGGCTGGAAAATCAGGAGAGGGTGGGTCCTAGGAGTTGCTGGAAGGAAATCTTTCCACAAAGGAGGGCTTGGTCAACAGTGTCAGAGGCTGACAGGCCAAGCAGGCTATGGGCTGAAGGGTCTGCTTCGATTTGGCAGCAAGGACTGTCGGTAACCTTGACAAGGGCATTTAGAAGAAGTGGGGGTGGGGGCTGGAGGCCAACTGCAGAGGGTGGGATGCCGAGGGAAGTGTAGACGTGTAGGTCTTTCTGGAATGTTGGCAGTGAAGGTAGAGCAGGCAGAGCTGCAGAGGAACGAGGGCCGGAAGGAGCAGATGCAGGTACTGGAGAGGTGAGGCGGCCTCTGCTGGGAGGCCTCTGGGCTGGATAGAAGGGCTGGATACAAAGGAGGAATCCTGGGCTCGTTCAGGAAGGAAGGGGGCAGGAGGTGCAAAAGCAGGCAGCACTGAAGAACAAAGGGAGGGAAGAAGAGGGAGTTCCTGTCCTGTAAAATCCGAAGGATGGTTCTTAGCTGGGGAAGAGGGCAGAAAGTCAAGGGCCTGAAGGACAGGGAGGGGGCTGGCCTGTGCTGTCCAGTATCGTTTCTTACTGCCACTAGCCGCGCGTGGTGATTTAAATTAATTAAAAGTAAATAAGATTAAAAATTCAGTTATTTGGTTACACTAGACACATTTTAAGTATTTAGTGGCCACGTGTGGTTAGTGAATACTATTTTGGGAAGCACAGATAGAGAATGTTTCCATCATTGCTATTGGACAGCACTGGTCTAGATAGAGTGTGGTGATGGGGGGGTTCCCAGAGACCCTGCCTGGCCATAGGTCCAGACTGCAGGTCTTGCCCACCGCAGGGCCCCTGGAAAATCCTTCCACACTATCTCCATTCAAGACCTTCCTCCCCTCGTTGAGATTCCCTCAGGTCTCTCTCCTGGAGCAGCCAGCCCCATTCTTATTCCTGCTTTCCTGAGGCCGCTCCAGAGAGTGTCTGCTGTCTGAGTGCCAGGCCTCTCAAAGCTGTGGGAGGGGTACATGGAGGACCAGAAAGAGCTCCAATGTTTGGGTACAGTGGCCCATGGACAGAGGTGAGCTGATCTCCAGCACTGACCCTGCTGGGCTCAGGGCCTAAGTGGCGACTCACCACTGTCTACCAAGAGATCCAGAGGACCTCAAAGATCTCTCAGCTCAGCCCCGCATTCCACAGATGGGGACACCTAGTTTCAGAGGGGAAAAGTGGGGAAAAGTACAGAAGGCAGAAGTTTGTCCTCCTTTTATTGTACTCCACCACTCCCTTTCCCCAGACCTTGTGTTCAGACAGAATTGGGCAGGCCTTAGGTGCTGAGGCTGGGCCACAAGCAGGGAGCCCGGGATTTGGCCAGGGCTCCAACCCAACCCAAGGTAGCTGAGTGAGGATTCATGGCTTGAAGGGACTTTCCTGGCCTGACACACTTAGGGAGATGCATATCTCCATGGAGGTATTGTGGCATGGACCATGTGTCTGTACTTGAGGGCAGAGGTACATTCAGATGGTTGTGTTTGCAGGGCCCAAGCTGTTCCAAACCAGAGTGTGGATGGGAGGGGGGTGTGCATGCCGATGAGTGTGTTCATGTACATGGGGGTGTGTACGTGAGACCATGTGACTTGTAGGTATACCACACACCTACTCAAAACCTGCATCAGCCAGGTCAGGCAGGCCCAGGCTAAATCTGATACCCAATCGGGAATGGTTCCTAAACTTTAGTCTTTGAAATGGCCTGGGGAGTTTGCCATCCTTGCATATCTGTGGCCAGCCCTAGAGATTCTAGTTCAGGAGATCTGAGGTAGACCCGGGTGCCTGCACTGTTGATAAGCTCCCTAGGAAAATCTGGGGCCAGTAAGAAACAGGGCTCAAGCAGAGCTGTCCAGTAGAACTTTCTGCAATAGTCCATGTGGTCCAATATGGCAGCCATTAGGCACATGTATCTATTTAGCAGTTGTAATGTGGCTAGTTTTAGGAACTGATTTTTTTTATTTTATTCAGTTTAAATTAATATAAATTTAAGTGGTCATCGTGGCTAGTGTCTGCCATATGGGAAAGCATGAATCTGGAGACACGAGGCAGTGCGGTGCATGAGGGCCCAGAGAGAAGCACACAGCTCTGACGGAGGGGTGTGAGAGGAGCCCTGCCCAGCCCCAGCCCCTCTAGACCAGGAGTGGCTGAGGCTGGTGTGAAGCTCCCTCTGGGGGTGGTGGAGTTGGGGCCGGAGCCCAGACTTGCTCAGGTCTCTCCCAGTGTCCCCTCTGGGCTGCCGAGGCCTAGTGTCTGCCTGGCTAAGAGCGTGGAGAGCTCCTGCGGAGACCGTTCTGTCCTGGGCCCCCAGCAGGGCCCCTGCCTGAAGCCTCATGCTGTGTCCAGTCAGGAGGCAGGGGCTGAGGGTCAGGATGCCTTCATGTTCTCCTGCAGGCTCAGGGTGGAGCTGGTGGCTGCGGGGTCACGCTCACCCTGTGTAAGCAGGGCAGGGGGATAAAAAGTCAGCTGCAGGGAAGCAGCTGGCCCCCCAACACAGACATGCGGGCCTAAGGCCTCCAAAAGGCCCACACTTGGGGAGTTCTCTTACCGCCCCTGGCCCCATGCGCTCCGCGTACTTGAACTTCTTCTGCTTGTAGTAGTGCCTTTTGGGCAGGATGTGGAGCAGCAACAGATCACAGAGAACCGTGGCCTGAGGGCAGGGAAGGGGCAGAGAGAACATGGGGATCTGGGGGCAGGGACAGAACCGTCCATATCCCACATCAGTCCTTTCTGGCTGGGGGGCTTAGCTCAAACCTGCTCTACCTAGATTTCAGGTTCTGGAAGCGGGGGATGAGGCATTGCAGGTCCCTCAGGAGATCAAGACCACCCCATCCCACCTCTGTCCTGCCCCAACCCTGGGCCTCAGTTTCTTTAGACATACTGTGGGTCTGGGGTGGTGGGGTGGGCTCAGTAAGGATGGGGTAAGAGACTATGGCTGCCACTGAGATGTGGAAGGGGAGGGACTGACCTTATTACAGTGACCCCATGACCCTAGCACTTACCACCCCAAAGATGCCAATCCCAGAGCCAATGGTCGTCATTGTGGGAATGATGTCAAACTTCCCAGCCTGGTGGCAGGGCCCAGGAAGAGAAGGATTAACAGTCAGAAGGAGCCAGGTGGAAAAGGCCTTCCTCAGAAACCCCCGGGCTAGACCCGGGGCAAGGAGCTCCCCCTTTCTCCCCTCTACCCCCACCATTAGCTGGCCCCACAGCCTGCTCCTTACAGCTGTAGCTCTACACGGGGACCCAGCTGCTGGTTAGAAGCCCTGGGTTTTGACCTTGGCTCTGCTTCCCTGGACGCAGGGAGGTAGTGGAGGAGGCAAGGTACCTGCTGGAAAGACCTGCCCTCACTGGGTACCCAGGCCCATCTGTTATTAGCAGTAAAACTGCAGAATGAAGCCTAGTCAACTTCCTGTGGTCTATAACCATGGACACCCAACAAGCACTCACAGGAACTAAGAATGTGTCTGGCTGTCCTTCACACTGGACACTCACCTTGCCATCCACGAGAATGTCAAAGCGAATCCCAAACACCTT
Source organism: Zalophus californianus (assembly GCF_009762305.2). Taxonomy (NCBI): domain Eukaryota; kingdom Metazoa; phylum Chordata; class Mammalia; order Carnivora; family Otariidae; genus Zalophus; species Zalophus californianus. The sequence continues at coordinate 13,476,840 of NC_045610.1, read as the reverse complement.
AAAGAGGTGGCGGTGGTTGGTCCCGTTTTCCACGAAGTGTCTGGCAAACCTTGGGGAAAGGGTGAGGTTGCAGAAAAGGGTGATGGAGAACAGTTTTGGGTCCAGTGTTCTTGGAGTTCAGCAGGAGCCCTCAGAGGTCCATGAGGACGGTCCCATGCCCCCAACACCCCAGGCCCCCTTCCAGGAGTGCTGTCTTCAATCCTCACCCTAACTCCTGATGTCAGGGATTTCCCCCGCCAGTCCTGGCCAGGTGGGCCTCAAAGGGTGGGGGCTCAGGCTGCCAAGGTCTTGTTCCCTGAGGGCTCCCTGCTTGGCCAGACCCAGGAGAATGGGAGCTGCCCAGCTTCCTTCTGCTTTCTTCCTGGGGACACTTACTTGGCCCCAAGAGGTTCTGGGTGTAGAAAACCCCTCAAGGGGTTCCGGGAGCCCAAAGAAGGGTGCACTGGTGGGGTCCTGGCAGGCACCTGAAATTGAAGCCTGGAGACAGGTTTTTCTCCCCATACAGTCCATGGAACTCGTAGATGGGTTTGCAGTGCCGCACATGCCAGTCCAGGTCACAGTTCCAGTCGATGGTGATGCCGACCACCCCGCCCTGCAGGGACACAGGTGTTTAAAACCCAGGGCTTCAGGATCAAGAAACTCCTGTCTTACCCTGGTGCCAGCCCTTGAAGGGGTGGGGGGAGCATTTTTTTGTTTGAGAAGAGACATTGAGAAGCTGCTGCAGGGTGGGGTCCTGTCACCCTCTCTGGCCCCACCTCCCACCCATCACACTCCAACTTTCTGATGGTTTCTAGAATACATCAAGTTCTTTCTACCTCAGGGCCTTTGCACATACAGCTCCCCCAGTTCCACAAGGCTGGCTCTTTCTTATCCTTTGGTCACTTTCTCTGAGAGGCCTTCCCTAATGACCACCTCCAGACTAAAAACATGTGCCTGTTAGTCGCTGTTTTCTCCTGGAACATTTGTCACTTTGAAATCGTCTATTTATTTTGTGTGATTACTAACCCATCTCCTCTAAGACTATAAACTCCGTGAGGGTGGGGCTGTCTGTCTCATTTATCACTGACTCCTGAGTTCCTAGTGAAAGTCACAGTGTGGAAGGCAAGGAAATAGTGTTGCATTAAAGAGTGAGTCTGTAAAGACCTGGGCTAGGAAGAGAAAACTTGAGAAAGTGAAGCTCCTCTGAACAGGTGAGGACCAGGACAGGTGGGGGTAGGCTGAGCAACAGGAGAGTTGGGAAGTGGTCAGAGCATGTGTGGAGCTGGGCAACTAGGCAGGAGGTAGGTATGCAAGTGTCTGTGGATGATGGTGAGGGTGAAAGTTCCTAGTGCAGGTGGCAGGGAGGTTTTAGGAACAGGGAAGTCTAACATTCAGCTTTCTGGTTGTGTGTGTTGCTACAGAGCAACCCCCCTCCAGGGTTTGGCAAACCGAGGCCCAAGGGCCGAACTTGGTTTCGTATTTTCTGTGGCTGCTTTTCCCTATAGCAGCTGACTTGAATGGTTGGAACAGAGTCCACATGGCCTGCAAAGATGAAAATACTTAATCTCCGGCCCTTTAAAGATAAACTTTAAAACTTGCTGATCCCTGTTCTAGATAAATGTGTCATGAGCAAGTTTTGTGTGTATGTGTGATATCACAGAGAAGAAGCTGATTTCCATCCCTAAACAGGCAACTGTAGGGGATAATGATCATGTGGGAACATGGTCACAGGGTCACCGCACGCCAGGCAGTACTGAAGTGCCATCCCGTGCATGAACTCACTTGATCTTCAGGACAATCCTGCGAGCCTGGTACTATTACTGTCCCCACTGTATAGGTAAGGGACTAGTGTGAGGCCGCATTGCTCATTAGGGGCAGACACACCCAAGGTAAGGGACTAGTGTGAGGCCTCATTGCTCATTAGGGGCAGACACACCCAAGGTAAGGGACTAGTGTGAGGCCGCATTGCTCATTAGGGGCAGAGCCGGGATTTGAACCCAGACAGACAGGTCTGTGCTCCTTACAAGGTACTGCTTCTCTCAGAACCCCAGGTGAGTGTACAAATCCCAGATTCTGGAATTCTCAGGATTCCTGAGCAGGGCACAGGACTTTTCAGGGCCATATGGCATGGAATTCAAGCTGCTTTTATCCAATATTTAAAAAACAGTGTGACCTCAGCAAACATCCAGGTGAAAATGTCTGCCCATGTCCATTCATTCTGGGCACCTCCTCTGTGTCAGGTCCATACCAGGCCCTGCTGAGGACTCAGGCCTGAGCTTCAGAAGCCCTCAGCATTAGGGAATAAATCCATAGATATACTCAGCCCATACCAGAGAGGCTTGAGGGGGGCGTTATCTGGGACTGAAAAGCCTTCTTTGACCTGCTGGTTCCAGGACCCAGGCCTCCTCATTTGCCTGGCACCATACCTTCTCAGCCAGGGTGCTAAAATTCTGTCCTGACTCTTGGACCACATAGCCCAGCTTGAACACAGGGCACAGCGGGTGCAAGATCTTGTGATAGAGGCAGGTCCTCATGTAGGCCGCATCCACCTCTTCCACCAGGTTGCGCCTACATGGGGGTGGAGGGCACGGGTGGCAGCAGAATGCCAGCTGGGAGGGTGCTCACCACACCCCAAAGCTCTGGGGATCCCTCAGAAGCTCCATAAACCCCCCTTCCACAGCCCTTGGCGACTAAAGGCAGCCCACCCCAGGAGCCCAGCTCAGGATTCTGCCTTCAGAGTGAAATCAGCAGGAATGGAAGGTGACAGAGACAGTTGAGACCAGCTGGAGTAGCCTTGGGGTGGGGTGGGGGGGTCCTGCATTTCTGCCCCCTTTTCCCACAAACCTGTTGACCTTGAAGCGTGGAAAGCTGATGCTGTTCTTGATGAAGAGAGTGAAGTTCTCGGCCTCTTGGAGAAGGGCAGGACTGGAGGAGACTGTACTCACTTACCATCCCCTCCTCAGGAGTCCCCCATGTGCCCAGCAGCGTTTGTCATGGGTGTGGGGGTGTGAGAACCTATGGGATCTTCCTGTGGCCCTGGCATGCGGGGGGTGGGGGGGGTGGGATGGGTGTGCTGTAATGATGGACTCTCGGGCCCCTTAACCAGGGGCTGGAGGATCATTGGCTTGGGGCATACAGGTGGGGTAAGGGTGGGGTTGGAAGAAGGGAGGACAGATCCTTTCCAGAACATGGATCCAGATGCCCCTTTGTCTGGGCTGGGGAACCTACTCCCGGCTCCCTGGGTGGATAAAGCGTTACCGTGGGACATTGTCATCCACCTCCACAGGACACCAGCCAAAGATCTCACACGTCTGCACAGTGTTGTTGAAGGCCACACACTTGCCTGTGCGGATGCCTGGAGCAAGGGAGGAGCCCGTGGGTGCCCACTCCAAGCTGGGGATAGAGAGGAGGCCCCACATCCCCAAGAGACCCCAGTGATGGGACACCCAAGAGCAGAAGCCTGAAGACAGAAATGTGGCTCGGTCTGGGACAGGGCAGGCCAAGGCTAGGATGGCAGGAAGGACTTCCTGGTGGAGAAAGCCTGGAGCTGAACTAGGGCTGTGCAGGGGGATGGGAGGAGGCCGACCTTACCTTGAGCCTTCCTTTCTGCCTTCCCTGGAGTGCAGCCACTGTCATCTGAGCATGTACCCCCTTCTGGGTGCTGGGGGAAGGGAGAGCAGCTGATTCCAGGCTCCTTGGGTAGTGTCCTAAGGAGAGCCCCTCCCACCCCCAGGGCCCTAGAGAAGTCGTGAGGCAGTCTTAGACAGCTTTGGGGTGACCTTTGCTTACAGCTTCCTTCCCCCAGTCCCCTTCCAGGACCCCTCTGGGCTCATGCCCAGCTGTGCTCTTGCCAGGGTCACCAGGCAGGGAGCAGAGACGTTAGGACTTGGGGATTAGGTGAGCACCGAAGCTCAGCATCTTGCTTGACACACAGCTGGGAGGGAAACCTCAGCACGGCCAAGAGCAGACTGTTACTTTGTGTGAATCTGTGCGTGAAATTCCCCCATTGCTTCCCCCTGAGGAAGCCTATCTTCAATGCCCAAGGGGACTTCCTCTTCCATTTCTTTTCCCCTGTGGATCCAGGAAGTGGGGAGAGGGGATGGGTAGCAGTCCTCACCTCTGCACAGTAGCCTTGAGCCTGGTGGGGGGTCACAATGAAATTGGTCATGATCACAAAGGAGCTGTCCCCCTGGAGATGAGGAGTAGAGGAGGGCAGGGCAGGGTTCTGAGTTGGGAGAACAGCCCCGAGAACACAAGCACTACCCCAACGATCTCCCAGAATCCACGTGACACCCAGCAGCCTCCATACCCCACGATGTCAGAATGGGATGATACTACAACCTGTTTTTGCCCCTCATTCACAGTTAGGGAAGCTGAAGCCCAGAGGGAGATAGGAGCTGGACCAGTCCAATAGGGAGACAGAGTCCAGCCCCCACTCTGAGCCAGGATGGAAGGTGTACCCCTGAGTCAGCTCACCTGGGCTGGGAAGACGTAGTCAGCTACATCCCAGACCTGGGGGCCCAGGCCTGGGAGCTTCGTCACGGCCAGACCCTTGAGTTTCACAGACACGCTGCTGATGAGGCCACTTGAGGTCTGATAGCCCTTCTCGTAGACAAACACCCACCTGTGGGGTGTTTTGGGGGTTAAAGGAGTCAGAGCTGGGCCAGGCCATTCAAAGATGGCATGAGGCTATGTCGGCTGCTGCCCTTTCTGGCACCAGCCAGACATGTCAAATACTTTCCCTTCCCCTCTCCAGATGCATCACTCTGCTCCTAATGCTACATCTTGGGCGGGGGCAGGAGAGCCTCACCTTCTTCCTGGAGCTGGCCTGTACCTGAAGTTCCCACCCTTCTTTTTACGAGGAAAATACTAATTCCCAGAGAGGAGATCCACTGAAGGACTCTTTCAGATCTTTTTCCAAAAGCAGGATTTGCTGGGGCCTAGAGGCCAAGCTTCTTGGACCATAATCCTCATGCTCAGAGTGCTCCTTCCTTCCTGAGGTTCTTCCACTGAGAACTAGCAGAACATGATGGCTGGGAACCTGGCCTTTGGTGCCCAAGAGGATGGATTGGAATCCCAGCTACACTACTCATGGGTTGTGTGATCTGGGATAAGCTATTCAATCCTCTCTGCCTCAGTTTCCTCATCTGTAAAATGAGACTAACAATAATAGTACTAATCGTACTTGCTGTGACTTATTGCATGTAAATCACGTAGAAGGGGGACTGGCATGCAGTAAGCACTACAGAGATATTAGCTATGATTATCTCAGCCATGCTGGGAGCTCCTGGCAAGGGGACTGGAAGGGAAACAGAGGGGGCAAGTGGCCCTCTGAACGGCTTGTATTATGTGGCCCCAGTTGAGGCCTTTGTGGAGTGACTCAGGCCTTGGGTGTAGGGAGGGTGGGTCACATGACCAAGGCTTGCCAATCAATGTTCCATTGCCCTAGCAACAGTGATAGGTCTAAAGATGGACACACAGCCTGGGGAGTTTCAGCAAGGAGGCTAGGATTTTTCTGGGAATTACTGGGAAAGAGACATCCCTTCTGTTAGGTAGCTAAGGAAGGTAGCTATAAGACCAAAACTATGGTTAGTCATCTTGCTACCTCACAGAGAGTAAGTCTGAGAATGAAGCCAACTTAGAGGAAAGTTAGGTCAGGAGATGGAAGAGGGCAGCCTCCTGACAATGGTTGAGCACCTGGATCTAGCCATGCCTGAAGCATGTTAAAAAAAATCTACTTCTGGACTTTTCTGTTACATGAGCTAATAAATTCCCTTTCTTCCCCCCGCCCCCTTCCCCCCCACCCCTTTCTTTATTTAAGCCAGTTTGGGTTTGGTTCCTCTTGCTTACAACTGAGAGTCCTGGATATAGTCCTTTTCCTTCAGGAAAGAATGCATCGCGATTCAGTGTAACTCTGTGTTTGAGTGTATGTGTCCGCTTGTGGTACCCATCAGAGTGCGTAGCTGTGTATCTCTGGGGGAAATCTGTGACCTCTCCTGTGGCTCTGTCTGACTGCCCAAGCAGAGCTCAAAGCCCCCCTCCTGTATTCCAGAGCTCAGGACTCGCCGCAATTCTCTGTGCATCTGTCCCAGAGTCAGTGCTAGCTCTCTGGGGGCTGTCTCCTTACCCCAGGCCCCAGCAAGTCAGCCCACCCAGATCTTCCTCTCCCCTCCTATGGTCCCCACTTCATCTTCTCCAGGCCCCTCCCCCAGCCTGGCCCAGGAGGAGCCCCCTCCCAAGCCTAAGCATGGTCACTGCTGCCCCCTGCAGGTCCCAGATGGCACCAGGCGGGGCATGACAAAAGCTCCAGTCCTCGGGCTCCCAGCCTTATCAGGGAGACTGGGAGCATCACCTACCCCTGCCCTCCTCAGCCTCCTTCCTCCGGGGAGGATCCTGACTCCATGCCCAAGCTCAGAGGAGCTTTTGGGGATGATGGGGAGCTGCTCCATGTTCTGAACTCCTCCACATAGTGGAGTGGCCAAGAGTATGGGCCCCAAAGGGTAACAGAAGCCAGGATTCAGGTATCAGCACAGCCACTCACCAGCTGTGAGACTTTAGCCTCATCTCTGAGTGCTGGCTTTCTCAGTAAAACATATGTAATGGCACTTACCTCAAAAACACTGCTGTCCATTCAACAAATAGGAGCAAATACCCCACCCCGGTACTGAACTGTGGGCTGGGCCCCAGGAAGAAAGCAGGTCTAGGTGACTAGGGGATTCCCCATGCGTTCTCATTACGGAAATTAGCGTGCAGTAGGCACATAATAAATAATCCTCTGATTTTCACTGTCTTGAGTTAGTAATTCCTCTTTATATGTCCACCTGCCCCCATCGCCCTGGCTTCTATTCCCAGCCCAAGCAGAACCTCATGTAAGCTGTCACAGATACATCATGTCCCCAGATTTTTATCCCCACTTCTGTACTCTCCCTGGAGATCTAATTCCACACATTCATTTAGCGATTCAACAAACATTTATTGATTGAGCCCTTATTATGTGCCAAGCAGTGTTCTAGGCACTAAAAATACAGGACTGAACAAAGCCAACCAAAATTCTGCACTCAAGAATCTTACAAACATGTCTATAAGACCCAGCGCTTTGTGACACCCATTCCTTCTCCCTCCCCTGGTCCCTCGTCCCAGACATCACACAGGTACCTCAAACTCAACCCAAACCCTTGCAAAACAACCTGGCAATTCCTCAAAGAGTTAAATACGGAATTACCACTTGACCCAGCAATTCCACTCCTAGTTATATACCCAACAGAACTGAAAATATGCCCTCACAAAAGCTTGTATACAAGTGTTCACAGCAACATTATACATAAGAAGCAAAAGTGGAAACAACCCAAATGACTATCAACCATGAATGGATAAATCAAATGTGACATATCCATACAGTGAAATAGTAGTATTTAGCCATAAAAAGGAATGAACTGCTGATACATGTTATAACCAACATAGATGAACCTTACAAATATTATGCTAAGTGAAAGAAGCCAGGCACAAAAGGCCGCATATGATTTTAGTTCTGTGAAATGTCCAGAGTAGGCAAAGTAGGCTGTAGAGAGAAAGAATGGGGAGTTATTGCTAAGGAGTACAGAGTTTCTTTCTGGAGTAGTGAACATGTTGTAGACTAGATAGTGGTGATGGTGGCACAACTTTGTGGTCATACGAAAAACCACTGAATTGTACATTCTCAAAGGGTGAATGTTATGGCATTTGACTAATATCTCAAAACAAAAATTCAGTGGGACCAACCTGAACGCCTCATGTCCCCCACAGAACTTGCCCCTTTGGTGCCCTCGTCTTAGAGGGTGGCACCATATCCACCCCATCCTCCTCAAAGCCTGGGCATCATCTTCACACCCTCATTCTCTATTATCCCCACATCCTTTGGGCCCCTCTGTCCTCCTGGCATTCCTCTAAGGACCCAAAGGGATTTTGCTGGGGGAGGCCGAGACGTGGGAGGAGCCGGGACAGACACCAGAGGAACTCCGGCATGGGGATGGCACGATATGTTGCGGCTGGTGGGGGCACAAGGTACAACCATGGGCAGGAGTTGAGCAGGCCAGGCAGATGCTATAGAGCACAGCAGCCTCAGGGAGGGCAAGACCAGACTCCAAGCCCGGGAGGGACTGAGTTTAGAGCTGGGGCCCACGCTGAGTGTTTGGAGGTTAAGCTACATGTTGTCTGCAGATAAGTTAGGCTGACGATTTGTGTTTAAAATTTTTTTTAATGAGTCACCAACCTCTAAATACCCAGAGGTTCCTTTGCTTAAAAATTTCAATTTCTCACTGCTCTTGAGAAGTCAAAAACTTGGGCTGTGCTGGGCCCAAGGCCTGCCGCAACGATAATGGGCAAAAACCAAGCAGTGGGCACCCCCTCCACACACATCTCCCTGGTGCGGGGCCCACCAGGATGACTACTCCTGTCTTCCATGCTCACTGCTTCTGCCTTGGCATGGCCTCCTCCTCTGTTCTTATCACTGCTGCCTCTTCACAGTGCCCTGCCTCTGGCCTCCACCCTCACCCCATCCCCTGCATGCCCTGGGCCTTCCCCTGCTAAACATCCTTCTATGGCTCCCCACGACCTATAGGAGAAAGCCCATGTTGCCCCAGCCTGGCATTCAGAGGCCTGAATCAGTAGCTGTGTTCACCCCTCCACCTCCTTTCCCCTAGGTCCTTTCATGCTCCACAGCCTAACCTTAGTGACTCTTTTGCTGTTTCTTTCCTGCTCCAGGGCCTTTCTTTGATCACACTCTGCTTTCCAGCAGGAGTGCTTGGACCAGGTAGGCACACAACGAGACTCTACCAACCAGGGTTTTTCATTTCCTTGGCCACAACAGTTGGCTTTGTGGTAGGCACTTGACGTGACCCCTGCCAGTAAGAGTTGGATCTGGGACTTTTGCTGGAACTCTGGGAAAGGAGACAGTCTTATGCCCTAGCGATGGCTAAGCTGGTGAGATGTCAGGCTGGAGCTGCTGGTGGCCGTTTTGCCACTATGAGGACAGAGAGACTCTGCCTAAGAATGAAGCCCAGAGGATAGCAGAGCTGGGAAGAGGAGAAAATCCTGGCTAGCTTCTCTGGAGAACCCAAATGGGACCAACGTGAACTCCCCATTTCCCTGTAGAACTTGTTCTTCCCGTGCCCTCCTCATGGGGGATCCAGCTTCCATGAAGCCTGCATTGATTTTTTTTTTTCCCAGTTACATAAACCACTCAGTAGCCCCACTCTTCTCTAGGAATCAAAAGAGTCCTGGTTCACTCATCCTCCACTCCTTACTTTTCCTTTGCTCACCCTGTACCCCACCTCTGTCCCATGGCTCCCAGCACAGCAATAGGCACAGAGAAAGATGCTGTAGAAATGTCCCTGGATGCATTTTCCCCAGCAATAATTTGTGTCTGTTCTCATCCCTGATTGGTATGTTCCAGGATCCATTTGAAAATCTCAGAAGCAAGTGAACTTCTCAAGAGCTCTGTGTGAGGTAGATGACGGCGGGGGGGTGGGGGGGCGGTGCAAAAGGAAAGCCAAGAGCAGGCTTGCCGGGCTTACAGCCCCAGGTGTTTTTGCTCAAGGCTGGTTCCACCACTCCGGCACCTCTTCCAGGAAGCCTTCCCAGGCTCCACTTACCAAGCAGCATTCACAGATTTCACTGGGACCCTCCTGTGTACCGCGGCCAGACCTCTGTCCTCTCCAAACCAAAGCCTCCAGGCAAGGACATACCCCAGTACACTCCTTGTTTGGGCCTGCTAGGTCACGGATGACAGCCCACTGCCTGTGTACTGAATTACAGAGAGCTCATCACCTCCCAGGAGACAGTTCTAACTGCAAATTAACCATTTTAATTTGAGACAAAAAGAGTGAGATCTTAGCTCAGCCCACCAGGGCCTCAGACCCACTTGCTCCCTCCATTTGCCATGGACTTCTCAGAAGAGTGTGACTGATAGAGAACACAACCTCAGTTTGCCTTCTCAGTCTGTTTGGGTTCTCAACATCTCAGCCTCTCTGCCTCTGTCTTAGTAATTCACCATCTCTCAGCCTCAGGACCCCTCTCTTCATCTGAGTGGTTGTGCTCCAACGTCCCTCTGTCTGGTTCTGTCTTTGTGTCTGCCCATCCCCCATCTTGTTTGTGCCTCTGTCTCTGGAATGCGGGAGTCTGGCTCTTCTCCCATGTTCCCCTTTGTACCCTGCAGCACCCATAGGACCAGACATTCAGACAGACAGGGGCCTTGGGAAGAGGGCTAATTCAAGAAAGGCGTCCCTCCTCAGAAACGAGCCTGCGTACAACATCTTTAGAGGGATCCCCCCACCCTCGCTCCGTGGAACAGTTGGGAAACTAAAACCTGAGAGAGTAAGACCAAGCCCAGACCAGTTTCTGTCTGCACCTGAGCGGTCAGCAAAGCAGTGGGCAGTGGCCAGTGGCCAGATGAGGGTGCTGGAGACAGCAGGAGTTGCAGTCAGAACAGGAGGTCTGGGCTTGAGGGTGGGGTCATGGGGGACACTGCCTTCCTCTCTCTGCTATATGACTTGGGCAAGTCAGTGCCCCTCTCTGAGGATGTTTCCTTTCCAGGTTATCAAGGCCAACTTTGGAGCCATGCAGCTGGATTCAAATCTGGTTCAGCTTCTTTCCGGTTGTGAGATCCAGACTAAATCATCCAGTGTCTCTGAGCCTCACCAACACTGAGGAGGCCACATGCGTTTGGAAACTGAGTAGGCTGTCCTTAGGAGGGAGGAAAGCAAGGGGGGAGGTAGGCAAGTCTCTGTTACTGGAGGTCTGTGTTCAGGACGGGATGTTGGCTTGGAGCATATGGTACAGCTGGGAGTGGGGTGGGGGGAGTGTCGCTTTCCCTCTGACAGTCTGTGACCAACACACAGGAGGGCCCTGGTGCTGCTCCCACTGCTGACCTGAAAGCAGAAATAAGGAGCAGTAGGGGCCACAGTGAGGACAACATTCTCCCAGCCTCTTCTGGTGAAGGATGGGCTGGGCCTGGGCAGGCAATCTCTCTGTTCCCTGGAAGGTCAGGAGTGCAGCTAATGGTGAGCTTTTAGGCCCAACCTGTACCTGGCATCCCAGCATCAGGGCCCCATTACAACGTTCTCAGAGCCCTTGTGAGGTGGGAAAGGAGAAGGCGGTGCTGAGGCCTGGGGGTCAAGAGACCTCCGCTCTAGCTGGGACTTGCTATGTGACCTGGAAGCTCCACTACTCAGTTTTCCTCACAAGCTCAAATGACATTTGCAGATGTCAAATTGGTCTGTGAACAGGAGGGAGGCAGAGGCCGAAAGGTGTCACAGGGCTAGGTCCTGGCTTCGACTCCACCTGACTCCACTTTGACTCGACCTGACCTCCACCTTTGACTCCACCTTCCCCCAGATGGAGTAGGGGGAAGGCTGTTTTGGATATCAGAGGCCCTGGAGGGACCAGAGCGATATGGTCACTGTTTGGTCTCCTAGTCAGCCCACCCTGGGCTCTAGTCAGCAGTCCTGGTTTGGTCCCTCAGCAAAAACGGGGACATGGAGACCAGAGGGGCAGGGCCCTCAGAATCACACAGCAAAGTGATTCTGCCAGGCATCCCCAAGCCCCCTCAGCAAGAGCTGAAACTCCTTCATTGGACCTGGGGCCTCCAAGAGCCTTCCGCAGTATCACTCTGAGTGGATATGATTACCCCCCACATCCCCCTGGGGCACACACACCAGGTGGCCAGCCACCTCAGTCACCCGACATGCACATGTGGATCCCCAGCCACAGGGACACAGCCAGCAGCCACCCCCAGTAGGCACATGCCCAGACACAGAGCACGTGCATCCACACAGAGCTCTAGGTACGACACACATGCACACACAGCACATGCAGTGCTCACACAAGCATATGTGTAAGCCACTGCCAGGCCTGTCTTGGCTCCCAGGACAGCAAGACTTCAGGGGAGTACCGCCTTACTCTGCCTCTGCACTCCTGGGGCAGTGGGACAGGTGTCAAGATGCCGAGAAAGGAGCAGTCATCCCTGGGACCTGAACTGACCTCCATGCCACCCGACATGCCATCACTAAGGTCCCAGGTGTTCTGAATTTGAAAGTTTCTTTGCTCTGGGGGTTTCAAATATCTCAGGATGCCTCTAATTTAGGCAGGGCAGGTGGGAACAGGGCCTGTCCCTCTTTGGCTTGTAAAATGGGGCGTGGCCTCGGTCTCTTAGTAGTGGCCTGGCTTGGCTAGGAGGTCGGAAGTAGAAGGACTTTGGTTGTGGTTTGCTGGGGCCCTGGCCTCCAGCACCACTCACCACTTGAGAGACCATTAACAGTGAGTCAGTTCCTTAGAACCCAACGTCTTTGCCTCTTGTTCACCACATGACCCAGGGCAGGACTTCCCCTCTACCTCAATGTCCCTATCTTGACAATGAGTTAGCAGGCTTCCATACCTTCTGAATAGCACTACAGTTTGTCAGGGAGGGTGACAACCGATGGAGAAAAAGGGGGCTCTTTGGGGTCATGGGGGCATCCCAGAGCCTGGAGGAAAGGCCCAGGTTGAAAGCTGGTGCAAGAGGGTGGCAGGTAGGGGGCCCAGACTCACCCAATGACGTAGACAAGAACCACAAGCTGGATCAGGCGGAAGACGACGCCCACCTTCTTGTTGCGTACGAGCACCATTCGGGGAGTGTCATATTCAAAGAAGAAAGCAGCCAGTTCATCCTGGAGCCGCTGTGCCATGGTGGGCCAGGCTGGCGCCTGAGAACCGAGCCCCTTGCACAGACTTTGCTCTTGAGGTGAGCCAGGTGTCAATGCCCACGTCTACAGTGGAGCTTCTAGGGGCTTCCTGGCCCCTTAGGAACGGCAGGGCAGGGCAGGGCAGGGCAGCTGGGGCCAGAGGTCAGGAGTCAGGGGTCAGTTGAAGGCACTTGGGTTGAAAAATAGAGTCCTCGGGTAGTCAGAGCAGCTCTTGGCCCCTGGCAGGCAATGGACTGTGGGCCAGCCGCGCCTGTGGACAAAAAAATTCCCAAAGATAGATGGGGGCGGGGCTGATGGGGCCACCCAGGCTCAGCCCCACAGCTCCTTCTGGCTCCGCCTGGGCCCTGCTGAGCCTCCGGAAACAGGAGCTGTTGGCAGGAAACCACGGGCCACCCGTCATAAGGCAAAGATAAAGCTTTCAGCCCCGCCACGAACCTAGCGGAACAGAACAGGGCCAGGGCTTGGGTGGAGTGGCCTCAGGCTGAAGCCTTCCCCAAACCATGGACCCATTCCCATATCCAAAGATCCTCCCCACTCTACCTGTGCCCCCAGGTGTGGAGCTCAGTCCCGGGGCGGGGTGGGGGTTGTGGCCAGGAGAGCAGAAGCAGAAGCAGGGCCATTTCTGGAGGTATCAGCTATCTGATACTCCCAGAGCCTGCAGCAGGACCCCCACTTCTGTCCTTATAGACCAGCTTCCATCCACCTGTTCCTCTGAGTCCAGGCCTGGCCTGTGCCCAGTCAACGTTAGCACTGGGCTGGCATCTCCATAGCTCACCTCTCCTCTCCCATCGTTTGTTCAGTCCCAGCCACACGTCCACCTCCCAAAACAAGCAGAGGGAGGGACGCAAGTGCCCGGAAGATTCAAGGGCCCCATCTGTGGCACACTGCCCCTGGGCTCCTGAGACAAAGCTGGGAAAGCCCGACATCAGACAGCCTCAGTTAATATCCTTGGCTCTGTTACTAGCTGCCTGTGAGGGCTTTGGGTGATTTTCCTCACCAGCCTGAGCTTGCATCCTCATCTGTGAAATGGGGATGATAATGGGATTTCCCTCATAGGTAGAGGCCCTAGGGGCATGGGTCCCAACAACACTGAAGACAAAAACCTGAGGCCACTGTTGATCTTAAGGTACAGACCCTCTGCAGCCCCTGTCTTCAACTGCACCCCAGGGCATGTATGCAAGGGTCCCAGGGGACAGGGGGTGGGGCAGAGGTTTCATGTTTGCTTCTGGGGCCCTAGAGCTGGAGGCCTCCCCTGACCCAATGCCTTGTTTTGCGGATGAAGAAATGAACTCAGAGAGGAGAAATGAATTGCCCAAGCTCACCCTGGGCTGTACTGGAGGTCTCAGCTTGAAGCAGGAAGGCCTCCCTGGTTGGCCCTCAACCCAGGCCGGGTGTCCTTGGGGCTTCCTCTGGAGATGGGAGACGGAGGCTGGGTTTCCCCCCCGGGGTGTGGGGAACTCCCCTGCAGTCCAAGGTGCCTCGCTCTGAAGGCTGATAGGAGTCTTCTTCCTGGCAGGCCTTTAGCTGGGCAATTGCTCTAGGCAGGGAACCGGGCTCCAGGGCTAGAAATCCCAGCTGCCTGTCTGAGTAGAGCTGCTTTCTGGGCAGCAAGGGCCCCCACAGAGGGCAGGCCCATGGCCCCTTCCAGCACCTTAGGCCAGTTCTCCCCTCTCAAACAGATCATCTCACTAATCTTAGGCCCAACTGTCTGTCCAACACTACCTTCCAGAGGGGCAGGTCGGAACCATGTCTTGGGCTTTTCTAAGGAAAAAATCCAGAGATGCTGGGAGCCAGACCTATGGGTATCATGTCCCCTTGGCCTGGTCTTGATCCCAGACAAAAGGGCCTATTCCCTTTCCAGGTGATCCCATGGTTCTTGGAATAGCAGGTCCCAGGACATGAATTGCTTGCAGTCAAGAGTGGGGGTGGATGCTGACACTATACAGGAGCCATCTTTGTGCCCCACTCCACCCATGATCCCTGGACATTCAGGAGGGTAGCAGGCACCAGGTGAAGTGGGGAGAGAGGAGGAAGGAGAGGGAAGGAAGTCAGGCAGTCTCTAATCTGCACCTGCCCTTTTCCTATCATCACCATGACCTCCACTACCTCCTCCTTCACTCCCTCTCCCCATCTCCAAGGAGCCAGGCTTGCTGACAGACAGAGGGACTAATGGACAGATGATGTCCTTTGCCTGACTAAATTTAGCAGCCAGTGGCGTGCAGAGGGGGCCTATGCCTATCCTGAAGGCCAGCCCAGGTCCTCAAGGGGTTCGGCACAAGGCTCCGATGGGTCTCCTTAGCTACTCAGACACCCTTGCTTCCAAGCACGCACCTGTGCTCCTGTTACAGCCTCAGTTCTGACCCTGACACTTAGAAAACAGACTGTCATGGGGGACTATCTCATTTGGGGTTGTCATATCCAAAGCATGCCCAAAATAAAAAGAAATAAAAGCAATTACATTTATCTTCCCCATTACAAATCTTTTTTGCTAATAATTTTGCCAAAGTAAGACAGACAGCTGATAGGACCAATGCCTCTTTCACTGGTTCTAAAATGCATCTTTCCATCTAGGCCTATGCTTTCCCACCTTGCCCCAACTACAGCATCCCCAGGAACAGACACCTGTGATTGTTCTAGGCATTTTGGGGGGGGGGCAGAGACGGGCAGGGCAGGGGTCAGAGTTTACAGGGGACACAGTACTTTCACATTCAGCAGATTTCTTTTTTAAACAGCCTCATGAGGCAGGTACTGGAACCCCCATTTTACAGATAGGGAAACTGAAGCTCTAGAAATTGTGTGCCTTGCCCAAGTAGCTCCCATGTCTAGTGGCTGGAAAGGAGGCTCCCCAAAGTCTGAGAGATTGGGCCAGAGCCCACCCCAAGAATCCAGCCCTTGAGAGCTGCCAGATCTGCCTTATAAGCCCAAAGGCCGAGTGGCCAGCTCCAGTATTGGGCCAGACCTTGTAGGGAGACAAGGCAGTGCTGCCAAGCCCTCAGCCCCAGGACAGCCTCCTCTGCCTGGCTAAATTTAGCAGTTCTATGGAGTGTGGAGGGGGCCTGTGTCCATCCTGGAGGCCAGCCCAGGCCCTCAAGGGGGTTGGCACAGACTCCAATGGGTCTCCTTAGCCATTCAGTGTCCCAAGGTTGCAGGGATGACACCTCTGCTTGCAGAGTTCAGTCCAGTCCCCCACCCTGGGTCTGTCAGTGTCCCAGGGCTCACTCAATGCCGCTCAGCCCCTTAGATGCCGGCTAGAATCTGGGACAGCCTAACAGAGATTGTCAAAGGGAGGTTGTGGGGGCAAGTGTCCATAGGGAAGCCACAGCAGGGGTCCTCAGGGTTGGTTTCTCCTCTTGCCCAGACCTTGCACTGCTCCTCTGGCCTCTTCTAACCACCCCACCCCGACTATGAGCTCCTTCTCCCTAGCATCCACGGTATCACAACCCCCTGGTTCTCCTCCATCCTTTTGGGACATTTCCTCTTGGTCCCCATCCTCTTGCTGCCCCTGGAAGGTGGGACTCCTTGGGGCTGACCTAGGTCCCTGCCCCTCAAACTCTGAGTACCCCTTGGGAGGCTTGTCTCCTTGCCTCCTGATGCTGCTGAAACCTCCACACCCACCTGGTAGCCACCTGCCCACCCACCTCCTCTGGCTCCTACCTTTCTTTTCTTCTAAATCAAACTGTATTGAGGTATAACTGACATACGGTAAAATATACCCATTTTAGGCACACAGTTTGATGAGTTTTGAGAAATGCATGCAACACCCCCCATCATCTGTCCCCCTAGAATGTCCCCAACCTGCTCTTTTGCTGGCAACCCTCCCCAACCCTAGCCCCAGGCAATCACTGATCTGTTTTGCTTTTTCTAGAACTTCATGGAGGTGGAATTGCACAATACGAGCTTCTTTTACTCAGCACAAGGGTTTAAGCTTCATGCATGTTGTTGCATACATGAGTAGTCTGCTCCTTTTTATGGCTAGAGAGCATTCTGTTGTATGGACAAACCACAGCCTGTTGTCCGTCCCCTGTTGGTGGTTATTTGGGTTGTTTCCAGTTTGGGGCTATGATGAGTAAAGCTGCTATGGACTGTTGGCTTCAGTTCTTTGTGTGGGCATTAGGCCTCCATTTCCTGAGTTTGCCCTTCCATTTCTCCCAGTCTCTCCTACCCCTCTGCGGTGTACAGCGTGGGAGGCCTGGGGAGCCCAACCTGGGCCGATGGAGGGGGCAGGGTGAGGCCTTGGGCATTTTGGCAGTGGCCATCCCTGAGCCAGGGAGAAGTGTGCCAGGGCTTGCCCTGGAATTCCCTCTGGGGTGAGTGGCTGTGAGGTAGGAAACCTCTGTTTCCCTTGGCTGCTCCATCTTGACCTGTCAGGCTCCATGCTGTGGGCTGGCAGGGCTGGACTTGCGCAGGCCTGGCCATGAGCTCCAGCAGCTGATGGAACCCTCCATGCCCATCTGATGGGAGTGCTGAAGCTGGCCTGTCTACGCATCAAGCCCTCCATGCCCGTCTTAACTCCATGTTCTGTCTGTTTGCCATGATGAAGCCAGCTAGACAGTCAGGCTTTCCAAGAGCTTTGGGGTGTTCATCTGTAAAATGGAGCCGTAACCCCTGCCTGGCCCATCTCAAGGAGCTGGTTGGGCACCCAGGGAGCTGAGGCATACAGAATGGTTTTGGGATCTGAGAGGTCTAACTGATGGACCATGCGGAAGGAAGACTCCTTCTGCCCGTCCTTGGCGCCCACTGTGAACTATGCACCAAATCTTGCCCTTCCCCAAAATAAAACCCGGGAGCTCCTAAGGGTGGGTTGTGTCTCTTCCAGTCATGGCTGGCTTCACGGATGTGTGACCTATGCAGCTGCACAGAACCCCATGCCCAGAAAGGCCCTGCATTTCGTTTTAATACTCTGCTGTCGCTGCTTTGAAACTAATTCTTTTTTTTTTTTTAATTTTATTTATTTATTTGTCAGAGAGAGAGAGGGAGAGAACGGCAGGCAGAGGAAGAAGCAGACTCCATGCTGAGCAGGGAGCCCGATGCGGGACTCGATCCCAGGACCCCGGGATCATGACCCGAGTCAAAGGCAGACGCTTAACCAACTGAGCCACCCAGGCACCCCTGAAACTCCTAATTCTTAAACAAGGGCTCCACATTTTCATTTTGTACTGAGCCTCACAAACTACATAGTCAGTCCTGTCCCTGGCTCTGTGGGCAGGGCCTGATTTCCCTTCCCAGGGCACTGGGCAGAGGATTAGAGACAGAAACTTCTTGAGTGAATCTTCTCTCCAGAGGAAGAAAATGAGGGAGATGGGGACACACAGCTATTCCCTCCACAGAGCCCCTGCTCCCAGAGAGCAGAACCACCTGGGTGAGTCAGAAGTTAATTATCAAGCAGCCTCTCAAAGGTCCCTGGACAATGTGAGCTGAGAGAAGCCTTGGGGAGGAGCCCTGGAGCTGGGCTTAGAAGGGCTTGAAGTTGATGGCACCCTGGGGTTCAAGGAGGGGAAGGAAAGAGAGTGAGAAACCTCAGGGAGAGATGCAGGACCCATGGAATAGTCAGGGCTGGAGGCCCATGGTATTTAGGCTCCAGGCCTAGCCCGGCCTCAGGCCAAGTCATGAACCCTTCCCAGCCTGTTTCCTCAGTGATGACACTGGAATCTTAACATATGCAAAGGGCTTTGAACATGTACACAAACTATCAAGTGCGGTCCCTGTGAGCAGAGTCATGCATTTGCCATTTGGGAGAGGGTCAGGAAATCAGTGTCTCTCCTTGGTCCTCTCTCAGAGGAAGACAGCAATCCCTGGGGGAACCTCAGACCTTGGCTCAAGGTTCCTGATGTGAGTGGGTGTGGGTGGTGGGAGCCCAGGTGGACACCACATGGGCAGATGGTGGAACTGCTCTCTAGGAAATCAGACAGATCGTCCTCTGTTGCCCCAGGCACTCAACCTTTATTTCTCTACCAACTGCATGTCAACAGATGGGTATAGGGCCTCACCACCCTCCCCCACCTCCAGGTCTGCCAATCGTCCGGCAGGAAAGAAGCGGAGAATCTCTGCGGGCTGGTGCCCGGGGGAGCCCTGCCCAACTCTGCTTCTTTTATGGGGCCTCTCTGGGGACTTTGAGAGAGGAGGGGACCGGGGAGAGGTAAGGTAAGAGGCCACAGTACTGGAGCCCTAATTTTTGCCAAAGGGGCAAAAGCGGAGTTAAAAGAACATTTATGTCCATCAAACACTCTTTTCCCATCATCAGACATGATCCAACACACATTCCTCCAGCAATGAGGGAGGGAGAGGAAGTGCCCTTGGGTAACTAGCCATTCTTATTGACATCCTTTCGGCTCATGGGTATGTGGGGTTGGAGGCAAAGAGTGAGGCCAAGAGTCTAGGGGACTCAGAATCACCCAGCTGCGTAGACTGTGGGATGGTGCACACAGGGTTGGGCTGAAAGGGCACAGTGATCAGGTACCCAAGGATGTCTGGGGTCTTAGGCCCCAGGGACATGAAGGGCAAATCCGGCCTGAGCTTGGCAGACTGGGCAGCACCGAGAGAGACTTGGTATATCTCATTTGCTTAGGACAGGGAAATCTGAGTCTGAGGTGCCCAGAGCAAGGCAGGCAAGCCAGCTGTCTCCTGGGAAGGGGATCCTTGCCCAGCCCCCTTCCCCTACTTCCATGTCCCTCTCTCTGACCCTTCAACCCCCTGTGCATACAAACAGTAAGAGGCTCAAGCCCTCATGATTCTTCTGTTTTATGGAAACAAAGTGGAGGGGGTTACCTGCCCTTGGTGTGCACAGCTGGGCCCAGATGTTTCCCCCACTTCACCCCCTTACTGACCAGGCCCCAGACCAGTCACTAAGCAAGAGTTCCTCCATGAGTGTAGAGGCACCAGTCACCAAGTAAATGCCCAGCCTCCAAGCAAGGGGGGGGGGTGCCTGCTCCAGAATGTGCTCATGGATTTGGGGGGTAGAGGGCTCTGCATGTCTGGATGTGCTGCCAGCTCCCTGGCTTCTGGGCAGATCCCTCCCAGGCTGCAGCTCCTGGGCTAGAGCTTCATAGCTGAACTTCCCAGGAGAGTCCCCGAGACATGAATTAGAGAGCCCCCATGTGTACAGAAGCAGGGACAGAGACTCTTGGCAGGGCCCAGTGAGCAAGCGATGAGCGTGACGGCGGTGTGGAGAGTCGGGGTGAAGGCCTGGGCATCATCAGTCTGAGGTACACACTGGAGACTCCACCCTGTTCCCGGCATTCACTTCTGGTCCTTCTCTTCTGGAAGAAAAACCCAAGAGTATGCCAAGAGGTGTATGTGTGACAGTGCACATCCACACTGGTTCCTTCTAGCTCCTTCCATCCTCCATTTCTCCTGGGACAGCTGCATTCTCCCACAGCATTCATCAGCAGATCCCCAGTTCCACTGTGTCTCCTGATGCAGCCCCACATATCCAGCTGCTGCCAGACACAGTTCTCGGATGCCCCCTGGGCCTCCTTCACTCCCCATGTTCTATCAACAATGCCAGCCCAGCCTGGGGCATATTTTGCTCTTGATTTTCAGTCTGGGACACAACTGCCCAGTATGATGAGATCCAGAAACTGGTGGCATCAACTCTTCCTTCATCCCATATACTCAGGTCTGCTGATTTTACCACCTACATCTCTTGAGTTCATCTCTTTCCCCTGCTGCCCCCGGGCTTCAAGTCCTCTCTGCCCTGCCCTTAGCCCCCCCTTACCTCACCGTCATGCTCCTGACCCTGGCATCACACTACAAATCCAGGCTGTCATCCCCTTGGGTGGCTCTCCATTGCCTTCGGCATAAAGGCAAGCCCACCTTGTATCCCGGACTCTCCCTGATCTGTCTCCACCCAGTTTCTCCAGGCCTCCTCTCCCCTCAGTCTGGCCCGATGGCCTCTTTGCCTGACAGCTGCTCAGCCACACCTGGGTACAGCCAGAAGATGGGGCAAGAGGACCCCCCCTCGCCCCCTTGCCTACCCCCTGGGGCTGACCGGGCATCTGCAATTCTTCCCAGGACACATTCCCTCATAAATCATAGGGAAGCTACGAGCATCAGGCCTCAGCAAAACTTCCCTAAAAGGCCACCAGGCTGGCTTGGGAATGTAGCAGGGTCCCCTCTCTCACCCCCGCCCCATCGGCTTTAGGAGGCCCGAGGGACTACAGCCCCACAGGGCAGAGCTGTTTGGCTTGCAGCAGGCGCACACCACTCCACCTCTCCCATGGGGCCACACATGCCCTGTGGGCCCCACAGCCACTCCCTACAGCAGGGCACCACCCTTTCAAGCCAAGCCTCACGAGGACCATAGTCAACATCTCAGGTTCATGGTGGAGGTGGAGGTGTTGCCTAGAACCAGCTCACCCTGGGCTGGACTCAGTGTCTCCCCTCAGACCAGCTCAACACAGCTCATCAGCCTCCCTGCCTTGCCCCTTGCATCTGTCCTCCATGGTTACCCCAGTCCCTTCCATGCTTCCACCCTTCTCTGGCTCCCACTGCCATGAGGATATGTCCAGGGTCCTTAACTTGGCATTTGAGGCCCTTTCTGCACTCTAGTCTTACCTCTCTCCCCTGCACTCTGAGCCCCAGCCCCACTAGAAACGCCAAAGCATGCTAGCCTAGCTCCTTCCGCACCAAGTTCCATCCTCCCCTTTCAAACCTCTGCTCAGACCTTGCCTCTTCTAGAAATCACCTCCAACCCTGGCCCAGCAGGGATTGCTCCCTCCCTAGCCCTTCCAACCTGTCCCATCCTGTTAGGGTCACCATCCAGCAGCCAGGACTGAATAGTGCCCGAGACACAGGTTTCCCCGTTGGCTAAGAAATTTTGTAAGTTTTCTCAAGAAAATTTGCTGAGCCCCTTGGCTGTTGTGGCTGCTAGGGAAGGCCCTCAAGGAAGACAGAGAAGCCGCCCAAGCTGCCAACGAGACCTGACTTCACAGGTGAGTTAGTGTGATCAAGGTTGGCCAGGGGATTTTCTCGTAGACCACCCCTGCGCTTCAGCCAGAAATGGGGAGGCCCTGGGCTCCCAAGGATGGAATTTTAGATCTATTTCACCTTCTTCAGCTCCCTAGGAGTAAGCATAGTGGGTGGGTCAGAAAGAACCATACAGGGGGCAAAAGGCCTTGTCTTGCTCCCTGCTACCTCACCCATGCGCTCCAACAAGGCCTTGCTTTGGCCGAGCACCTTAGCCCCGCCCTCAGGTGAGCCCCTGTGTGTGTGTCCAGTATGGACAGACCCATGGTGGGCCAGCTTCTTCAGGAGGCCAACTTGTTTTGGCCTCTTTAATAAGACAAAATGTTTGCAGTGCCCAGGAGGACTGGCCAGCGTGGGAGATAGGAGCCGATTGATTGCCTTGGCCCCTATGGAATGACAAGCACGTGATCTATTTATAGCCCCCCAACTCCAGGCTCCCTCCCCTGAGGCTGGGGCACATTCCTGCCAGAGATGGCCCTCAAGGACCCAGCTGCTCCCATGCAGGCTTTGGCCATAGCTGGGCCTAATCCAGACCCTCCACAGCAGCCTGGCCAGGGGGCTACTGACTTGGCTCACACTCCCAGGAACAGGGAGTTTTTTGCCCCCACTTCTTCCCTCTCTAAGCAGCTCTGACAGGGAGAAGAGGTGGCCTCCCTTGCCCACGGGAGGTTTAGAATCCCCCACTCTCTGAGGCTCCTCCGCCAGCAGAGGTCGGCAGATGGATGCTATGCCCCAGCCCACTCCTCTACATGCTGCCCCCAACTCTGCCTCTGCCATTGTCCCTCCTTTCCTGGATTAAGGCAGACCCAGAGCTGTGAGCTCAGAAACAGAGAACCCCCTCTTCCACCCTCCTACAAGGTGACACCAAAGAGGTCAACCCAGTGTGGTCTAGGGTCCCGGAGGTGGTCAGTAGCTGCCCACTCCATGCCCGGGAGACTGTCCTGAGCATGCCTGCATAAAGGCAGGCTGGGTTCAGAGAAGTCCAAGGCCAAGGCCCAAAGGAGGGTACAGTGGGCCTGGCCATGCAGGGTTGGTGGCAAGTGAGGAGAGGGAGGGAACATGGCTCTGAGTAGTGCTCTTGGCTGCTGTAGCATAAGACCCTGCAGGTACCACAGGCCATAGCCACCAGAACAGAGCCCCTTCTCGTCCTCCACTTGGAGATCCGAGAATACTTCTTTTTCTGTTCAGACAGGGAGGCTGCAGCCTGGGAAGAGAGGCAAGCAGGGAGGTGGGCAGGGAAGCAGGCTAGAGGCAAGCAGGGTGGGGAGGGTCTGGAGCTCCCCACTCACCATCCATGTGGTTCCGGGACAGGTACTTGAGGGCTTCATCAAGCAGGATGACAGGCAGAGATATCTGGAGCACCACCACCCACTGGCGCCCACTCAGTGGGGTCACCTGGAAAATAAGCTGGGGAGGGGGGAGGTGTGGTTAAAGCTGTGCCCCCACCATCTACCTGCTTCATACACCCGGGCTACCATGGACTCTTCGTGAGCAAGGTCCTACCTCCAGATCTTTGTCTACCCTGGTTCCTCTGCCAGAAGAGCCTGCCCTCCTCTGCCCTCCCCCAATGACCAAATCATCTTGGTCCTGTTTGAGAAATGGGAGGGATTCTGTACTGGGGAGGAACATAGTCTCCTCCTTGCCCTGGCCTTGGGAGATCCCCCACAGCAAGAGGTCTTATCTGCACCTCTTCAGTCCCCTGAGTCTGAGGATTCCCAGAGCACAAGCTGTTCGTGCCAAGCACTTTCAGATCTCCCCACTCCCCGTCTGCCAGGCAGTTTCCATAGCAGAAGGGCCCAGAGAGGCCCAGTGACCACCCCAGGGCCAGACCGTTGCAGGAGGGTATGGGCCCTGTCACAGAAGAGGACTGGGGCAGGGCAGAAACTCACGGGCAGGGGCGGCACCAGTAGGATGAGGAAGTGCAGGGCCATGGACATGGCCACAGCGGCCAGCAGCCAAGGGTTCAGCCAGGGCGGCATCCGCAGCAGCGACTGGTTCTCTGAGACACTGCCAAGGGCACAGAGTACTCACTGCAGGCCCTGCTGTGGGCGCCATCCACCGTGTGGCCTGGGCCTCAGCACTTCCCGAACTGGGCCTACAGGCTGGAGCGCTTCAGGAGGCCAGTGTAGCCAGGAGGGGTGTGTCACAGTTACTTGCTCAGCCCCAGGGGCCTGTCCTAGGGCTTGGACGCCCTTTCTCTGTCCCTCAGACCCACTCTTGGCCCCTCTATTTATTCAGGCCCCAGTCGTGGCCCTCTTTGTTCCCTAGATTTCAATTCTGGCCCCACTTACTCTCAAAACCCCCTTTGGGACCCCTCTGACACTTAGGCCCTAATTCCAAACCCCCTGATCCTCCGACCACAATCCTGGATGTCTCTGACCCCAAACCTGGGCCCTGACTGACTCTCAGCCGCCACACTTAGGCCTCACTCCCCCATCTCTCAACCCCAGCTCCAGGCCCCTCTGCCCAGCCCACCTGTTGAGGGCATTACACATTTCAATGGTCACCAGCACAGACAAGGCCATGGTTGTGGGAAAGCGTGACTCGAAGACCTCGCAGTCGATGTCAGCAAAGAGTGGGTTGTCCTCGGAGCACTTCAGGAAGTTCCTCTGAGGGTACCAAGGTTGGGTGGGGTGGGGTGGGAGAGAACAGCGGTCAGGAGAGGGTCCGGGGTGTGGGAAGAGGGAAGCCTCACTCCATCCTCAGCCCACATCTGAGGACATAATACAACCACTGGGCAAAGTGCTGCCATGCGGTGGGCCCAAGGAGGGGCACCCACCCAGGATGGGGTCAGAGGGGCGACACTGTGCTGGAGGAAAAGGCAGGCCATCCTGGGGCAGAGCTATGGAGGGACAGAGTAAGAGCAGCTAGCATTGGGATGGGGAGGACAGAAGAGGGCCCTGGGATCAGAGGGAGGATGCGGTCTTTACCCTGAGGGTGCATGGCGTGCCCTGAATATCGGAGCTGCCAGAGTGGGGGCGATGATTTACTGAGACCACAGAATAAGTAAATGCTGATAACCAATCAGCCAAATTGTTTGAATAGAATTCACCTTTGGTGGGCAAAGGCTGCATGTACCCTAATCACTGCTATTAAATAAGATTCCATTCATATCTCCCTCCATTTCTGCCACTGAAACTGAGTTCTACCAGACTTGTGTTTTGCTTACGACACGGATTAATGAATTGCTAGGTGCGGGCTTACTACACGGCTTCCTCATAATTAAGGAAAAGATCTCAGGGCTCTATAGGGGATGTGGCTGTTGGCCCTGCAGTCCCAGGGGAGAGTTTGCTTCCTGTTCACAGACTTTGCTTACAGAGTCTGCTGAGATAAGATGCTGAGCTGAGGACATGCGTGAGAACTTCTATCCTGTTCTTTTCCACAACACTGGGATGACTGTGAATATTCATCACAGTTAGACAGCTTCCTTCTCCAATAACATAAATTTGTTCTCTGGATTATCATCTGAACACAGAGATCTTTTAAGCTAAAGTTGTTTAAAAGCTGGATCCACGTGATGTAAAAATAACCCTCAAAGAGAAATCTATAAAATGACAGGCTCTCTGAGCTCCTGTCCCGTAAATAGATCCCTGTTTTCCCACACTGCATAAATACCACCGGGTAAGGTGACTGTCAGCCAGAAGGGGCCGCTAGCACTTTCCTCTTCTCTTTCAGGCAGGATGAAAAATTCTAAAAGACTATGGCTTGGCTAGATTTCTTATTTCAACAAAGAGGTGGAGATTCTTATCTCATTTAAATCAACAGTGGGATTTTCTCCAAAAATCAAGCACCAGTATTTGGGACAAGTGCATGTTTTTATTTGGCAGTGTCCTAAAATTTGATTCCACCCAGAGAACAAGAGGACCAAATGCCTCTTCCTGTTGTACCACTATGGTCAGGCCCCACTTTTCCAGATCTTAATGACCTATGCATCCATGTGCATACAAATGCAGTGTACACCCCTCCCACTCAAGCGTGTGCAAGCCTAGAGCTTTATGCCTGTGCAGAGAGAAAAATATACAAACAGGGGCACATCACGATGTTTCAATAGATAAATGCCCTGCCCAATTCAGACCTCCTGGGTTTTACCAGTGTGCATCTGCCACACGTGTGCATTATGCCCCAGGTCATGAGTCATAGTGTGGCCTCTTGAATTGTTTATTAGAAGGTACTCAGGGCTGGAACTTCTGTCTCATAGGTTCATTGTGAGCCTTGTGGGGGTGGGGGCTTGTTTTCTCTGGGTGACACCACTGCTCTGCCTACTCCTTCCCTTTGCCTCCCTGGCTATTTCCTATTTACCTTATCCTGCAAGGCCTCCTCTATGTTTCATTAATTTAATTAATACTTACACAACTCTTACTATGTGCCAGATGTTGGTCTAAGCACTTTACAAGAATTGACTCCAAGTTAATCCTCCTGACCGCCTTATGAGGCCGAGGCAGGGACAATTATTACCCATTTTATAGATGAGGACACTAATAGAGAGGCTAAGTAGCCTGTCCAAAATTACACAGCCAGTGTGTGGCCAGAACTAGGGTGTGGACCCAGGTAGCCTGGGTCCAGGTTCCATGCTCTGTGCTCTTAACCACTCTGCTGCCTTTTGACAGCTTCCTTCAGAAACCAAGGGCAGTTCTAGGCGGCTCTGCTGAAATTCCAACAACCGAAGCTGAAAGCTCTACCTTACGTCTAACCCTAGACCACCTCCAAGTCCCACAGCCACTTGTATTTTTTCTGCTGAAGCTTCTCACCTAAAATGTGACTGCCCACTTCCACGTTCTTCCCAGGTCTTTGCAGAGCCTTTGTGTGCTTGGTGACTGGCATACAGTTGATGCTTAATAGTCATTTTTTGACCAGATGGATAAATAATGAGAAATGGAATGATCTGAAGACAGTTGGGAAGGTGGCACCAATGGGACTGGGGACTAACTAGTAGTGGGCATGGGGTATGTATCTACCATGACCCCCACAGGTCTGGCATGGGTGACCAGGTTGGCTGTAGAACTGAGATGGGGATGAAGGAAAGGGATTATTTGGGGAAAGGTGATAGATTCGATTTTGGTGAGTGCAGCGGGCCTGTGGGACATCCTAGAGGAGATATCCGGCTGGATATATGGGACGGGGCTCAGAAGAAAGACCGCGGTGGGGGTGGGGTATCCTGGGAGATTTGAGATCTGTAGATAAAGGAGGGTAATAGAGACAGTGCTGAAGGAGGCAGAGGCAGGATGGTCAGCACGCCCTTGCCCTGCACCTTGCTGCTCCCATAGGAGCTAACTGAGCAGAGGTGCTTGAGGCTGGCCTGAACTTTCTGCCAAGGGCTGGGGGGCACCAGGCTTTGGGATGAGAGCCTGGGCCTGTGCTCTGCACTGCTGTCAGAAAGGAGAGCCCACATGCTAGAGGGCTGGTGGGTACCAGGAAAGCATCCCTGAGCTGACTGTACCTAGATGTGAATACTGTGATAAGGCCTGAAATCACAGAGCCTCCCAGGGAGGACTGCCAGTGATAGGGCAAAGGGTCAGGTCCCTCCTTTGAGCTCTTCTATCCACAAGAAGGTAACGAAGGCAGGTACACTCAGAGGAAGAAGACCCTAAATCCCTGCAGCTCTCAGCTTTAAATGAAAAATCCACAACTGCCTTTGCTAGATTCGCTGCGAAGGTTCTTTGAAGCAAAAGAGATACCCAGACAGGGGCGCCTGGGTGGCGCAGTCAGTAAAGCGTCCAACTCAGTTTTGGCTCAGGTTGTGATCTCAGCATTGTGAGATCAAGCCCCACATCGGGCTCTGTGCTCAGCATGGAGTCTGCTTGGATTCTCTCTCCCTTTCCCTCTGCCTCTCTACCCGCTTATTCTCTCTCAAATAAATAAATAAATCTTTAAAAATAATAATAAAAAAAAAGGAAATGCCCAGACAGAGGGACAGACTGACAGATAGCAGCTGAGGGGTCTCCTTGCTTGCTTCTAGAGCTACGCTGAGCTAAGCTAGCCCTGTGGTGGGCACCTGCTAGGCAGGTGACTTCAAGAGGTCAGTGGATCCCTTTCTAGAGAAGCATGTTGTTATGGAGCTGGAGGGGGAGCCTGGCAGATTCCTTCCCTCCACTCTCAATTTCCTTACTCGGACCCCCTGCCTGAAGTTCTACCTTTTAGGTGTTCATATCTCTGAGCCCTCAATTTTTGGGGGGGTTCCATGATAAAGGTAAGATATTTCTGTGCAGTTATGCCCCTTGTTAGCCCCCTAACCAAATGATTGGGCGAAGGAGTAACCACTTCTCTGGCTCAGGAGCTGGGCTGCTATCTCTAGGTTTCCAGTGGCTTCTGAGCATGCCTCCTTCGATGGTGGATGTCTGTGTATGTGTATGGGGGTAGGGAGGGACAGCTGTAGGCCAACCACGGGGTTCCAGGCCCCTTTCCCCTGGAACTCCAACAACTACTTGGGCTGTGAGTTCTACCTCAGAAATAACCCCAACAGGCTCCCTGGCTGTCCTTGCTTACCAGTTGGTAGAAGGTGACGTGAGGTCCCTCGGCATCATAAAGGAACCACCAGGTGGCGGCAGCCACCGTGGCCAGGCCCACGTACACTGCAAGGAGGAGAGGAGGAAACTGGCTATAGTGGATAGCTGTGGTTTTCTGGCATCGACTTCCCCTTCCTAACAATCTCCTGAATTTCTGTCAAAGAACAACCCTCTCCCTCTCTGAGCCATGTGGTTTGCAAGCACCTGTCCTTAGTAACAGTGGTGGGCCCTGACCGGCAATCAGCACCCGCCACTCCCCTGGCCACGGTGATTGGTAGGAGATAAGCAGGTGACCCAATCTGGGCCGAGAACAGGTCTGAGACTTTTGTCATATTACTGAGGGGTCGCTCTCTGTTCTGTTGAATTTGGGGTTGGGATAGAGTAAACATGAGGCTACAGCTGCAGCAGCCATCCCCCCCTCCAGGGGATGCCTGAGAATGGAGCTGAGGCAGAGCCAAAATATGCCGGTGATCCTGAGGCCTGGATCCAGCCATACCTGAGGCATGCTCTAGTCTTTTCCATGAGATGAGCCCACAGTTTCTTTTGGCATGAGCCAGGCCCAGGCATTCTGTCTGTAGTTTGCAAGCCTAAGTGAGAGAAGCTCTCAAGAAGCCCCTGAAACCCCAATGAGGGCCCCACTCACCTCCAATAGCCAGATATCGAAAAAAGAGCCAGCCGCTGATGAGGGCCTCATGAGGGTTCCTTGGCAGCTTCTCCATGATGTCCAGGTCTGGTGGGTTAAAGCCCAGGGCTGTGGCAGGTAGCCCATCTGTCACCAGGTTCACCCAAAGCAGCTGCACAGGGATCAGGGCTTCCGGGAGGCCCAGAATTGCCGTGAGGAAGATGCTGGAACCAGAGTCACAGGCTCTAGTCCCCAGCAACTGGGGGGTTCAGCTCCTACTCACACCCAAGGCTGGGAAGCTCACCTACTGTCTGCACAGGAGCCCCATCTCACTTTGCCAGTTCTTATGTGTGCGCATGGCTCTGCCCCACACTGGGTCAGTCCTGCGCTCAATCTCAGCTCTGGAGCCTGGACAAATCTGCCCTTTAGGCCTCTCCTGCTTAGGCCACAACTCCTCTAGGGCATGTGCGCACATGGACAATGCACGCCTGAGTACATACACATTTTTTTTTTTTTAACAGACAGGCCACACAATTTAGCACAGGCCACACAATTACACAAACATAAGCACCTACAATGCTTGTCCTCACATGCAGAGACTGCGGAATTCACATGTGTCCAGGCAAACCTGTGCTCACCATTCCCCACAGGCATCTCTCACATGTGAGCCTGAGTGTGTACAAATTATACACTGGCACAAATCCTCTGTGCTTGTACTTATGCCCAAAGATGCACAAGAGCACACATGCACATGTGTACACATACCTTTCATTTGAGTACACACACCATGCTCACACACAACTGTGTGCACACATTCACATACACATGTGAGCACAATTACTGCCCCAAAGTGGGGCTAGTTCTCCCATCTTGCCGACTCTAAATGTGGGAGTTATGGCTGAGGGATGATAGGGTACTTTTTAGGCCCCTCTTTGGGGGCTGGGGTTCACCGAGGCCTCTGGAGGAATGATGAGGTGCTCCTGCCCTTGCCCTTCTTGAGGTAAGACCCTAGAAGGCCCCCGCCAGGGCAGGACATGTGTCCCTCCACCCTTATAGCCCCATCCCAGGAAGAGGCATTTCCCTTAGTGACCTAGAGCTGGTCAAGAGGGCTGGGAAGAGGAAATCCAGGGCCTCACCAGACCACCTCGCCCACATTGGAGGAGATGAGGTAGCGGATGAACTGCTTCATGTTGTTGTAGATGGCACGTCCCTCCTCCACCGCGGCCACGATCGAGGCAAAGTTGTCATCTGACAGCACCATCTCGGCTGCTGACTTGGCCACAGCTGTGCCAGAGCCCATGGCAATGCCAATCTCTGCTTTCTTCAGAGCCGGGGCATCATTCACCCCGTCTCCGGTCTAGGGGCAAAGTTAGGTAGAATCATGCCTAAGAAACTTCACTTCTCCTTCCTTGACTCCCCTCAACTAAGTCTATCCCTAAGCTCAGGGGACATCCCCAAGGAAGCAGACAGCTGAACAGAGCAAATGGTGAGGTTGAAAATGAACTTAGAGATTGGGCTGGGGATGAGGTGGTTGCAGACCAGGACAATTTTGAAGAGAAGATCAATTTGAAGGTCCTCATCTTCTTGATGAGGTGGACTTGGGGAAGACGGTGGGTCACTGATGATGGTGGAGATGAAATTCAGGTTGGATGTGGTGTAGAAGACGAAATTGAGATTAGGGGCAAAATTAAGGTTAAGTCAGGGATGAGGTCAAGGTTGTGGCCCAGGAAAAGAACCAGGTAGGTGTTATAGCTAAAGGTTGGAGCCAAGGTGAAGGTCTGGGTCAACACTGGACTCAGGTAAAGGTCAAGTCAAAGTCAGAGGCCAAATCAAGGTTATGGTCCACATCAGGAATGATGTCACAGTCAAGGTTGGAGATGCAGTCAAGGTCAAGATTAGAGGCCATATAAAGTTGAGGTCTACAAAAAGTATTGGTTTTTAGGGGTCAAGGTCAATGTCAAGGATCAGGTCAGGGTGCAGGTCAAGACTGCAGCCCCTAACAAGGTTGAGCTCAAAGTAAAAATCAGATTAAGATGGTCAAGTTCAAGGTCAGGAACCAAGTCAACATGAAGGTCAAAAATAAAGTTAAGAACCAGATTACAACTGTAGTCAAGACTGGTGACCAGCTCAGTTATCAAGGTCAAGACTGGATCACAGGTTAGCATTAAAGTCAAGGTAAAGGACTGGAGGTGGAGGTCAACAGAGGCCAGGTCAGGGGTGAGACTGGGGTCAAGAATCAGATCAGTGTTGAGAATAGGTCTGTAATCAAAGAATGAGACAAAAAAAAAAAAAAAAGAAAAGAAAAGGAAAGAAAACTGGGCCCAAACAAAAGGTCTATCCAAAGGTGAATGGGTAAATAAACTGTGGTTATAGTCACATGGCAGAATGCTACTCAGTGATTAAAAAAAACAATCATCTACTGATATCCAAACAACATGGATAAATTTCAAAAGAAAGAAGCCAGACACAAGACTACGTACTGTATGATCCCATTCATATGAAAATCTAGGACAGGCAATCGATGGTGGGAAAATGGCCTGTTGTGAGAGAGGGGCCTGATGGGGAAGGTACGTGAGGGAACTTCATGGGTCCATAGTAATGTTCCTTATCTTGATAAGGGTTCGGATGACATGCAAAGGTGTGTCTGCACTTATCAAAACACATCAAATGAATGATATGCTTAAGACTTGTGCATTTCATTGCATGTAAGTTTTGCCTCAAAAAGGAAAAAAAGAGAACCACAAAGAAATGCTGCTCTCTAGAGTATGCATTCTAGATTATGTGAGGGTGAAGTGTACCAATGCCTGCAACTTCCTTTGAAATTTATTTAAGAAAAGATGGATTAAGGATGGATAGATGGATAGGTATTTGCAAAGCAAACAGAATATTACGTGTAGAATCTAGATCATAGATATTACAGGTGTTTACTATAAAACTATTTTAATTTCTTTCTGTTTGAGATTTTTTGTAACAAACTGTTGGAAAAAATAAGAATGAAGCAGAGGCAGAGGTGGTATGGGTTGTTCTTTCTAAGCTCTATGGCCAGTGTTCCCCTCACCCCTCCCCACCTCAACTCGGCTCCCATCTTGTGGCCTCACCATGGCGGTGATCTCATTAAAGGACTGTAGGTTCTCTACGATTCGGGACTTGTGTGCAGGTTCCACACGGGCGAAACAGCATGCTGTGCGGCAGGCATGGCGCTGCTCCTCAGGGCTGAGGTCGTCAAATTCGCGACCTGTGTAGGCCTTCCCCACCACGTCCTCTGTGTCCCTGAAGATGCCAAGCCGGCGGCAGATGGCCACAGCTGTTCCTTTGTTGTCCCCTGTGATCATGACCACACGGATGCCGGCCTGGTGGCAGCGTGCGATGCAAGCAGCCACCTCAGGCCTTGGAGGGTCCAGCATGCCCACGCAGCCCACAAAAGTCAGGTCCATCTGTAGGGAGGGGGCAGATGCAAGTGGAGCCTGGGCCCATGCTCAACCTCCTACCTGCCCAGCCTTTGCAGGGAGACGCACAGCTCCCAGCCTTGGGGCTCTGCCCTGGCACCTACCTCGTACTGCACAAACTTGCTGCAGTCGTCCAGCTGCATGTCCTCCTTCCTTGGGGGTGCATCCCGAGTGGCCAGCGCCAGGCAGCGCAACATGTCTGAGCCTGAGCCCCAATCCCGAATCTTGGCCAGGATCTGCTCTCTGCACGTGGCAGTCAGGGGTACTGTGTGGCTTCCCACTCGGACTGAGCTGCAGCGCTCGATCACACTCTCAGGAGCCCCCTATATCATGGGTGAGGGGAGAGGCAACTCTGTCAGTCAGGACCCCTTCCTTCCCCTCTTGCCCAACTGAGGAAGTTGAGGCCCAGAAATAGAAAATGCCATCCAAGGGGACACAAAGCAAGATATGGCCCAGATTCCATTCTTTGAAAGTTCAGAGTGAGAACCAAGGGGGCCTCACTGTGAGAAAACCCAAAAGGAATGGGCGGTTGTGGCTGCCCATTGGGTGGCACCCTCCCCCCTACCAACCCAAAGCTGGGAAGGTCTGCTGCAGCATTTGGGGAGGGGGGGATAGAACGGGCAGCCCTCCTACAGGTCCTGCCTCCCTGCCAATCTGGTGCAGCTGGGATCCCAATTCTGCAGGGGGCTCAGCAACAGAAGGCAGGCTGAGCCCTGCCTGGGGACCAGAAATAGAGCCATGCTGAGGGTGTGGCTCTGGGAAGGTGTTCTTGGGGGTGACATGTTTCTCAGTAGCCTTGGGGTCTCACCTTGGGTCTTGCCTCTATTCTCACCTTGGGAATAGCTTCTGAACCCTCCATCAACGCCTTCTCCCTCTCCCCAAAAGGCACTCCAAATGCTAAGTTTTCAAGGTGGCCCGAGATCCCAATACAGAAGCCTTTTCATTTCAAAAGGGGTTAAAACCTCCATTTTAGTGTGAAGTTAGGGCTGTCATTCCTACTTCAGGCTGAAAAGCAGTGACAGGCAGTGTGATGGACAGAAGTCTGGATGGGAGACTTCCTTCCCTGGGACTCAGTTTCCAGAACATGAAGCACCAGAGATGGGCACCAACCACCGCAATACCCCCATCAGAGGTGAAAAAGGCTTTTGAGACCTTCCAGCTTGACCTTGCCATTCAGATGGGGAGACTGAGGCTCATGGAGGAGCATAGGTGACCCCAAGGTCATGTGACAAGCCAGTGCTTCTCAGCCCAGAGTTGGGGCCATGGTGAGCGGCAAGCCTTGGTGCCTGGCCCTGGCTTTATCTCCACCAAGGCTGGATCCTGCTCCCAGTTCCCCATGGAGGGCTGACCACCCTCATTCTAGATTCACTGCTTTGACAGTGGGCCTCACACCTCCCTCAGTCTCCCACAGTGGCAGTCACTAGCTCTTCAGAGGACTGAAGATCAGATCTCCCAGGGACTCCACATGTGCAGAAGCCCCAGGCCAATTAGGCAGGCCCCACCTTCACAAACATCTTGCTGCCCTGGGCTGCCAGGCCAGGGCTAGTAGGTGTGCAGTACACTGACATGGACTTCCGGTCTCGGGAGAACTCCAGGGTAAACTCCTTACGCATCAGCTGCTTGATGACCTATGGGGCTCAGAGGGGTCAGGATATGAGGGGCAGAGCCAGAAACTCTCACTGCTTTCTTTCCAGCAGCTTGATCCCACAAAGAGCCTCTTGCTCCCTGTGGGATGATGTCTACCCTCCTCTGATCCTGACATGTGAAGCCCCCAACTCCCTCCCTCCCTCCCAAAAGGCTGCCACTTCTGACCATGCTGTGCACTTCCCAACTCTGGGTCCTCGCCCACACTCAGTCTTTTCCTTTCTTTTCTCTGTAGCCAAGTCGTACCAGGGTCCGAGGTCCCTCCTCCTCCCAGAGGCCTCCCAAGACCTTGTCGTCCTCTCTTTCTTCTCTAGATGCCCAGACGCCCCAGCTACGAGGTCTGTGGCCAGAGCCCTCACTGTGCTTACCGCATTGCAGGCACTGGCTCGCTCCACCCGGGATAGGGCCTGTAGGTTGGTGTCAAACACATTCATCTTCTCCACCAAGCAAGTCAGAGCCGTCTCCGTGGCCTCTCCTACCTTCTCATACACGCCCTTAGCCTGGTGGGGCCCAGAGTACAGGGGGTGAAGAGCAGGGCAGCCTCCAGTGGACCCCCATCCTTACCTCCCACATCCTTACCTTACCTCCTGGCCCCTGGAGCTCCCTTTACCAGAGTTACCTTTAACCTCCTTTGCAGCAGACCAGTGGCGCCCTTCCCAGTCCAGCTGACATGAGGTCTGGATAGTGTCTGGCACTGAGGCTTCCCTTCCCTTCTGACACCCCCCTCCGCCCCCCCCACCCCCTCCCGCCCCGGTCATCAGTGAACATGTATCCTCCCTGCTACCCACCTCACTCTCTGCAGGCCCCTTCTCAGCCTCCTTCTCCAGATTCCCCAGATTCCTCTTTCTAAACTCTGCTGTCCAGACCCTGCTCCTTCCCTCCCACCTTCTCTCCCTGAGGCCTCATACACCCCATTTCCCCCACCTTTCATGTGCTTGACTTCCAGGGCCCAGCCTGGCAGTGACATTTCCGCTGAGCTCCGAGCCCACATATCTAATTGCTGCCTGTTGGACTTGGTTCCTTAGTGACCCTCAGGCCACCTCCCCTTATCCCTATATTTGCCACTCCAGTGACAGTCCTAGCCAGGACAGCAACCAGGAGGTACCCTCCCTCTCTTTCACCTAACCAGTCACCAAGTCCCACCCTAAATCTCCAACCCATGCTTTCTTCCCTTTCCCTGGAGCCCCAGCCAGCAACTCTCTGACCTGGGGGACCGCACAGGGGCTCCCTGAATCCACTCTTGCCCTGTCTGTGCCAACCTCCACACAAAAGCCTAGGTGATCTTTGGTAAATGCAAATCTGACCATATATATCACTCCTCTGCTCAAAACCCCTTGGTGGCTGTCTACTGCCTTCGGCTCATTATGGGACCTGACTTGATCTGGTCAAATCCCTCCCTCAGGCAGGAGTATCTTCATGCATGTTCCATTCCACTGCTCCAGCAGCAGGTAAGGGCATTCAGTGCCTGCATCCCATCAGCTTGTTATGACCTGTGGGCCTTTTCTGGGCTGGGCCTTGCCTTCTACTGTAAACACCCTCCCTAGTCCTACTGCCCAAATCTCTTCCTCGACACCGTGGCACTACAGTCCCTTACATTACCGTCTTCCACAGCCCAAGAGCCCTGGGGCACAGTCTCAAAGCCAGTGTGAGAAAGCAGTGGCGGTGGGGGTCTGCAGGGGGGCAGTGTTCCTGGGGTGTGGCACTCCAAAGGGGCAGGGACTGCCAATCCTGGGAGTTTTGAGACTCTGGAGAAGGGTCACCTGGGTACTAGTGAGGTCACGAAAGAGCGCTGGGTCCCACCTCGTTGTAGTCCAGCGCCGAGTCGTTGCAGAGGGCACAGATCGTCGCCAGCTCCACCAACCCATCGAACTGCCCACAGTGCACAAGCTGCTCCTCCTGCCTCCTGTGGGGCCGGGCCTTCGTACCAGGGCATTTGGCCCCATCCCTGGGAGGTGCATGGCCTCCTGATCCCTCCCACAGAACTCAGAGCTGTCCAGTGTGGCTCAGCTCACCGCGGAACCCCGCCCACCACACCCCCTTGCCCAGCACTCACACTTCGCCCTCCGGGGCATAAGTGGTGCCTGAGACGGTGAACTCGTGCAGATGGCAGGAGCCTGCTTCGGCCTCGGCTACCACGAACATCTGGAGAGGACAGAGGCATACTTAGGCAAGCCCTCACCTCTCTCCTCTTTGGGCAGCCAGTCTGAATAAAGCCTGACCCAAAGGTGGGATCCTCTGGGCCCCTGGAGTAGCTGCTGGCCTTCTCTCCTGCCAAGCTCTGGAAGGTGCAGTGTGAGAGTAGGGTTCTGGCTGTGGCAGGGCCTCTGCTCTGGACCCCCTGAGGGGTATAAGGCAGATTCCTCAATGTTCTGGATGGAGCCCTGACATGGGGCAGGAAGCCTGGGTCCTTGCCCATTTTGTTAATGCGGCTCCCGGCTGAGCACGTGAGCATTAGTTTCTCCACTGGTAAGAGGAGAAGAGAGTGGGATCAGAGTACAGCTGCCCCTCTTTTCCTCTTGAAGGGATGGGTTCCTGGCCTCTAAGGGTGGAAACGCACACACTGCTCTGAGGCACAGACTCTCCTGCCCAAAGGTGTTCGCAGACAGTGAGCTCTTGCCTACAGGGCCTGCTGGGTCACCCGGCCCCTACCTATGCACCCCAGGGTCAGGGGGTTTACCCCTCCCAGGGCAGCCCATTTCCTTGCCTGTCAGCCAGCTTCACCCAGGAGATGGTTCTTGCTTTCCAGAAGTTGCCTTGCTGCACATTTCCAAGTCAATGACCAGCTCAGCACCCAGTAGGTGCTCAACAAATGTCCCTTTTTTGTGCTCCCCTCCCTACTCCTGAGGGCAGCCCTCCAGCCAGCATAGCTCTTGAGAAGTGAAGTTTCTCAGCCCCTCTTCCAGCAAGTAAGGCCTCTACAACTTCCCTATAGTGTGTTTTCCAAATCTTTATTACAGTTAAGGAACACTCTGTTCAAATGAAGTCCTACTAGAGATTTTAGAGGTCAGGGGCCACAGGATGTAAAGCTTGCTGGTGCCCCTACCCCTGTGGCAGCCTCTAATGGGCTTCAGGGTTTTGGATACAGAGCCTGAGTTTCCCCGTGGGCAAATTACAGGAGCAGAGGTGGGAGAAGGGTGATGGGGGGAATCTGGGAGGGGTGGGAAACCCACAGCCTTCACCATTACCCCACACACCCCTCTGCCTCATGGGCCTGCTGGAGTTTCAGCCAGAATCCCTGGAGCATGCAGGCAGCAGGCCCAGGATCTGGGATTGAGTGCCAGGAAATGGGACAGTTCTTGACCCGGCCCTTCCCAGGTCACTGGAGCTGGCCTATCTGGTGACAGGCATTGGCTGTGGAGTCATGGAGCAGGACAGAACCTGGTTGGGTCCAGGCCCAGCTTGGCTCAGACGCCAAGGCTCTACTTGACCCTCTGCTTTGTCCTTTATGGCTGTCTATCAAAGCTTGCATACCCAAATTTCAGTTGGAGAAACTGAGGTTCGTAGACAGGCAATGACCTGCCAGGGCCCTACAGTGACATCTGGGTCCTAGTGACACATGTCTAGCCAGACTTTGCTGCTCTGCCCCATGAAAGCCTGGAGCTGCTCCCCACCATGGGGCAGCCCACAGGTTCTGTCCTCCGTCCCTTGCCAGAAAGGAGTCAGGGGGCAGCCCGAGGAGGGAGCTCAGCCTGCTGAGCATCACACAGCAGCACCAGCAGGACCCCAAGCCGACTGCAGCCTCTCACCCGGCAGACGGACATCTGGTTGGTGGTGAGTGTGCCAGTCTTGTCGGAGCAGATGACTGAGGTGCAGCCCAGGGTCTCCACGGAGGGCAGGCTCCGCACAATGGCATTCTTGTGTGCCATGCGCCGTGTGCCCAGAGCCAGGCAGGTAGTGATAACGGCCGGGAGGCCCTCAGGGATGGCAGCCACGGCCAGGGCCACGGCAATCTTGAAGTAGTAGACAGCGCCATGGAGCCAGGAGCCGCCATGGGCCGGGTCAGCAAAGTGGCTGATGTTGATGACCCACACGGCCACACAGATCACAGAGATGGCTCGGGACAGCTGCCGCCCGAACTCATCCAGCTTGCGCTGCAGTGGCGTCCGCTCTGGCCCCACTGCCGCCATCTGGCTCCGGATCTTGCCCAGCTCCGTGTGCAGGCCTGTGGCCACCGCCACACCCAGGGCCCTGCCCGATGCGATATTGGTGCCCTGGCCGGGGGAGAGATGAGAAGGGCTGCTTAGCATCCCGACGGGAGCCCAGGACCCCGACCCCTTGAGGCTAGGGCAACGTTCTTATCCCCTATTGGGCTTCCTTTGTCTCCATGTCGCTCAGTGCTCCCAGCCTTACGCAGCTATCCAGTACTGAGCTTTGTCGGTCGTCCCCATGACGGTGCTAACTCCGCCAAGGCCAGGCAGAACTCGCTGCAGCACCATATCCCCAGTGCCTGTCATGGGGCCTGGCACAGGAAGCACTGCACCAATACTGACAGTGTGATCACCTAGCACAGCACAATACCAACTTCGAAAAATGCGATTCATAAAAAGCCAACGTGGCCACACCGGAGTGCCAGGCTGACTGTGATCCTAGGTAAATATTTACTGA
Source organism: Zalophus californianus (assembly GCF_009762305.2). NCBI lineage: Eukaryota > Metazoa > Chordata > Mammalia > Carnivora > Otariidae > Zalophus > Zalophus californianus. The sequence goes on along the minus strand of NC_045610.1, from coordinate 13,438,361 downwards.
AGAATCCAGAGAACTTGAGTTTACGTCCATCCACTCCCAAGGCCCTGGTAAAATCCCTAAGTCCTGGTATAAAGGCTAGCCAGCCTGGAGCGTCTGTGTCCTCTTCTAGAAAATGGTTCGACAAAGCTGCTGCTCTGAGGAGGCTAATAAGCTGGTATCCCCTCAGACAGGTGCCCTGTGCTGAGGCTGGAGGAAAGGTAGGTGCCACCGGCAAATCTCAGCTTCTTTCGTCCGCGCCCCCCCCCCATGCCCCCACCCCTTTGCAGGCCCTTCAGCTAAGGAAATGACCTGCTGTTAGCTGGAGCATCTCCCTTAGAAAGCTACCTCATGACAGCTACTGATGCTTGAGCATGCCCTGCACACCCCCCTCCCCACTTCAAAGCAGCTGGTCCAAGGCTTCCATGCATCTAGGCAGGGTGCTCCCCTTAAGAACTCTGGGCAAATATCGCTTTCTCCATTTCTGTTCACTTCTGGGGAGGTTTTCTAGCCTTATAACTTGGTGCCATGGGCCATGGCCAAATGGCCTGACCCATCCTCATGGCTCCCATGTTCAGCTTCAGGTGTTTCTGGGCAGCCTGTAAGTTATCAACGGTTAAGTCCCTTTGAGGCCACAGAGGCATATCATTCTCACCAGAGTTGAGCCCACCACTTGCCCTGAAAAGAGCCATTGGGCCCTGGCATCTTGCCTCAGGGGGTTGGTTTTCCCATCTGAGAAATGGACTGTTTCTGCCAGCCTCCACCACTTTGACAACCTTTATCTCTAGAGGATTCTCCATTGAGTGATTATGGGCTAGCTCTATCCCTCTCCAGGTTAAAGCAGGATAAGCCTAGGAGGCAAGAGGGAAAGCTTTGGAGTCAGAATGTCTCAATTCACATCCCAGCACTACCATTCACTGGCTGTGTGACCTGGAAAATGCAAATAACAAGAGTACTTACTTTAAAAGCACCGCGAGGCTTAAATACATGTAAAGGGCTTAGAACAGTGCCAGGCACACAGCCTTCAGTAAACACAAGCTATTACCAGTGCTATAAATGTGTACATATTGTCAATAATCGAGGAGGTTCTTTCTGGTAGGGCTTTAACTGATTAAATGTTAAAGTTTTTATTATCAGTGTCCAGACAAAGGCCCCAGCCATCCCAGGAACTTACGGAGAAGAGCATGTTCTTCTTGTCCTGGTTCACAGCTCTGGGATCCAGGATGGCATCAGTGTGCTTGGTCACAGACACGGATTCACCTGGTCACGGAATCAGAAATGAGAAGCCCCACATGAAGACACCCCCATCCTTGGACCTATCCCCTGCTCAGCCCTAGCCTCTGGGCCTCACCTGTCAGGATGGACTGGTCCACTCTCAGTGTGGTGGACTTGATCTCGATGAGGCGAAGGTCAGCGGGTACTTTGTCCCCCACTGTGGAGAGAGAGTGGCTGAGTGTGGCTTTTGGCACCACCCCTTGGCAGAGCCAGGAGGACGGCCAGGAGCCAAGGCTAGGGCTGAGAGGCAGGGGCCTGGGCTGTGATCCCTGAGACAGATGCTGCTCCCTCCTACAGTCTCCTGATCTGTCCAACAAGGTTTTGGCTGAAGAGCTTTGGAGGGATCCGACAGCTACCTGCTGTGTATGAGCCAGAAAGATGGGGGCACAGACAGGGATCGGCTCACCAGCATCACATAATGAAAAGAGGCCCCCAATGTACCTGCCACCTCCACGATGTCTCCAGGGACGATGTCCCGGGCACGGACCCTCTGCACACCTTTGCGGTCTGAGCGGATCACCTTGCCCATCTCAGGCTCATACTCCTTCAAGGCCTCAATGGCGCTCTCAGCATTGCGTTCCTGTAGAACATGAGGCAGGTAGGTGGTCATCCCCACTGGCCCTTGCAGGCTGACCCCTTGTAATGACACCCCTGGGGCCTGGGATGGAGCTAGAAGCAGTAGGACCTCCAGGACTCTAACACCAAGTGGCGGTCACATGGAGCAGTTGGGAGACCCGAGGGCCCAGGCCCAGCTCTGTGCCTCCCACCTGCCATACGCCCACGACAGCATTGGCCACGAGGATCAGCATGATGACCAGGGGCTCCACGAAGGCTGTTGCTGTCTCTTCACCCTCCTCAAAGCAGGCCAGGACCTATGGAGTCAGAGCTGGTGAGTTGGGGCGATGCTATGGGCCAGGGTCTGCTCACCATTTCCTTCATACCCTGGGTCTGCTGTCTCCTGCTTTAGGAGAGGTACCCCTGGGGAGCGCTGGGCTTGGAGAGGGCTGCTCCGAGACCTTGGCTCATCTGCAGGTAGTGACTACCGCCGTCCACGTCCCACCCAGCCAACTTCCAGGATGCGGGGCAGTTGTACAGCTAGAGGTCTCACTGTCTGCCTGGCTGTGGTTTTCCAAGTGTGATGCCAGACTGGCAACCACAGCATCACCTAGGACCTTGTTAGAAATGCAATTCTCAGGGTCTATCCTGGTGTTCCCGTGTCGGGAACTTTGGGGTGAGGCCCAGCAGTCTATGTGTTAACAAACCCAGGTGATCCCGTTACAGGCTTGAGCTTGAAGTCCATTGGCCAGAGAAGCATAATTCCAGCCAGAGCCCAGGCCTGGAGGCAGAATACCTGGTTAAAGTCCTGTTCCCACCTCTTGGCCCAGTTGGGTACTTGTCACTCCCTTCCACAGGTCTCAGTGGGTCCATTGGAACTGTGGAGGGGCACCGGCACCATTTGGGCTCAGCTGTTGTAAGGCCCCTGCACCGATAGGCTTTTTTTTTCTCTGTTAAGAGTCATCAGTTTCCACAAGAACAGGTGCCAGGAAGGCCAGACACAGCTGGCTGGGCCCCTGCTTCCCTGCACTCCATGTCACCAACCTGAGGTCTCCTCCCCAGGCCCTGCTGGGCACAGGGCCAAGAGCAGGAACTGTGTCCACCCTCAGGGTGGCCATGTTCCTGCATTACCCTTGGGTTTCTGCTGCTCAGCCATCAGTGAGAGCTACTGTCCCCCACCCCACGGCCCCATGCTGGCCCCGTGGCCCTGCAGGTCCAGGAGGCATTCAGGCAGTAAGAATGGGGGAGAGCAGCACAGACAAGCTGTAAGAGGTTAAGGCCCAAATTCTTCTGTGGGGCCCTGGCAGCCATGGGAGCGGCTCTCCACGAGGGACAATTTGGCAACATCTGGAGACTTTTGATTATCATAACTGGGGGTACCGCTGGCATTAGTGGGTGGAGGTCACAGATGTTGCTAAATCTTCTCCAGCTCCTAGGACAGCCTCCATACAAATAATTATCAGGTCTAAAATGTCAACAGTGCTGTGGTTGAGAAACCTGGCCCTAAGGCAGGGAGGGGTGGGGATTAGACCTGTGCTTCTGAAAGCTCACTCTGACAGCCAGAGTGGAAGGGGACAGATGGGAGCCGGGAGTCCAGTGTGTAGGGGGCAGGCTTTGAGGTTTCAGGCAAGGGAAGCTGAAGTCTGAGCAAGGCAGGGAATGGGTAGAGGCCCGGGGATGTCCCCAGCTGAGAGGACAGACCTGTGGTTCAGAGTCTGGGCCTCTGAGCACTGGCCCAACCTGGCTCTCCCTTCCACGCTTTCTGATGCTGGGGGATAGGGGCCTTACTTACAAAGGAGACCAGGGCAGCCAACAGCAGGATGCGCACCAGGAGGTCCTCAAACTGCTCCAGCACCAGCTCCCACAGGGACTTCCCTGAGAACCGGAGCACCATGTGAAGCTTGGGTCCCTTACCGACTGACCTGCCCCCATTCAGAGCTGGAACCACCTCGGAGACCACCTGGCCCACTCCCTCCCTACCATTCAAAGGGTAAGAGCCTGAGGCCCTAGAGGCACAGGTGGGTGATACTGGGAGGCTCAGGCAAGCCTCACTCTGTTGGCGAGAGGGAAGGACACAACCTGAAAGTGAACAGTCCAAGGATGTCGCCTGGTGGCCTTGCAGCCCGCCCTGGCCCAAGCCTCACCTTCCTCATTTGGGAGCTCTGCAGGATCCAGGCAGCCACAGGAGCCATGAGGAGACAAGAGATAAATGAGTTATGCAGTGGGACTGTGGAGACGTCTCAGCAGTCCCTCCCAACTGTGCCTACCCGGGCCACCATGAAGGTCTAGACATGTCCCCACAGCTCTCTAAGGTCACAGAATGGATGGTCTGAGCCCAGAGGCTTCCACTCCTCCACTCACTTCACCCCACCCTGGTTAAGGAAGGTCTGGTATGGCCTGGCTCACCTTGGTTCAAGATCAGAGCCAGGAGGGCCCTTCTAGAACCCCCCTATCCCCCGACGTACAGAGGAGAAGCAGAGGTGTGCCCTGTTTCTAGAGAAGAGATGAGACCCCTGCGGTCACCAGGGAGTTGATAGCTCCCGGGCACTGCTCTTCCTCAGATGGCTGCACAATCCTATTCAATGTCCCCCACAGCCACGGGCAAGGGTGGCCCTCCCTCAAATTGAGAACATTGGCTCGGGCTCCCTCTGACATACCTGCTCCTCTGGGAGCACTGACATAAGGTCTGCAGCACGGCCAGCCAGCTGAGCCCCGCCCTACCTGGGGTTCCCTTGGACATGACCTCAGCAACCAGCGTCCCAGGCAGCATAACCTGCCATGGTTCAGTTCCTAGAGGTTGAGTCTCAACTTGTTCCCTCCCAAACCCTCTACTCAGGGCAAGACCCATCCCACAAGCCCAGTCTGCGACCCACAGAACATTTTGAGGAATGATGCTCCCAAACACCACCAGGACCTGCTGTCACTTTACAACCTCTATTTTTATCTCCTACATTTCCTGAAGCACCTTTTATTCCAGGCAGAGCTGGTTGCCTCGGTACCTGAAGTCTTTGAATCTTCTCAACAGCCTAAGGGGTGACAGGGCAGGAATGCTCACCCTGTTTCACAGGTGCAAGAACTGAGATCCAGAGTGGAAAAGTGACTTGAACAAGGTCACGCAGCAAGTAGGCAGGTCTATGGGAAGGGGCAGGAGCTGGGCCTCAAAGGGTGGATTCCAATGGGCCTCTCTCTCCATGGGCTGAGCTTAGGCCCTGCTGAGGCCTGTCTGGGGCTCCTCCCAGACTGAGCCTACCTGAGCCCTGCTACTGAGTCCAGTCTCCAGGCCAGCAACATTGGCATCACCTGGGAGCTTGTCAGCAATGCAGACTCTGAGCCTCTATCCTAGGCTGGCTCTCTCTTCCTCTTCCTCCTTCTTGACACAGGTCCTTGTAACTGTCCACCTGTTTTTAGCTCAAGTATCTGCAAACATTTTTCCTGTGGGAGCCCTCTCCCCAGACCACCTGTTTGGAAGATCTGGGGCACCTGGCAGCTGAACCATGGAGAGTATCAAGGAGCCCACTGGACTGCAGGAATCCAGGAGGGAAACATATAACCTAAAAATACATTTTCTAGCATTTTTCTCCCTAGTCCTATTTTAGGCAACAGCTGACATTTTCCGTGGAAAATGTAATCTCCAGTGTCCTGCGTTGAGATTAAAATCAAACAGACTTTTTCCTTCTGATCTATTTAGCTGAAGTGAACAGGAAAGGCAGGGGGAGGGCCAGGCCTGGTTTTCTAGCCAATTCTCCAATGGAGCAGGGTCCTTTAGAGGTCATCGAGAATAGTTCCAACCTCATGGCACACATCAGTCTGCTTCTGCCATGCTCTACCCAGGAAAGACTTCTAAAGCCCCTATGTCTATGAAGGTCTTCAGGGTTCCTGACCAAAAGAAGAGTTTATCCATAAGGCTCACCTGAATCCCTCCTGCTGTCTCCCCCACCCCTCCCCTCTGTCAGGCATGTAGCCCCTAGGCCACTGTATAAGGCCATTTTTTTTCTGGGCAGGGTCAAGACCTGGGGTTGGGAAGCACGTCATGTCACAGGGCACATAGCAGCTCGAGTTCCCCACAAGCTGCCCTCTGCCTGTCTCGGTGGTCTCTCAAGTTCTCCCCTTCTGCATTCTGACTCAAAATCTGACTCAGGATCCACTCTTTGGTGGTCATTCGTTCCCCAGATACTTCTGATTCTTCCCACCTTGTGGGCACATAGTAGGACCGCATTTCCTGGCCCTTGTGCAAGTTACAAAAAGAAGGATGCATGTTAGTTCTGGGCAGGGGCACCAACGTGGTGGCAGGAGACTCTCAACTTAGAAGGGCATTGTCCACTAGAACTTTCTGTGGTGATGGAAGTGCCCTCCAGCTACCCCATACAGCAGCTACCAACTGCACGCAGCTATCAAGCACTGGAAATGTGGCTACTGTGACTGAGGAGCTAAATTTAAATTTTACTTTATTTTCATTCATTTAAATTTAAATAACTAGACAAGGCTAGTGGCTGCGTATTGGACAGTGCAGATCTAGAGCTCTTTGTCCCTCTGGCACAGTAACCAGCAACCTGTGAGATGGTGTCTGCTCTGTGAACCAGAATCACAGAGTACAGGAGACACAGAACCCCCAGATGACCTGCCACTGACATAGTTATACAGTGTGAGCAAGAAATGACCTGTATTGTCTTAAGCCATTGAGATATGGGGTTACTGCAGCATAACCTAGCCGATCCTGGGTGGTACCCCCTTCTCCCTGGACCTAGCCTCTACTACAAGGTTCCCCTTTTACCCTTACCCACTCCCCTGGGGAAGGCTCAGCCCACCATGAGCTCTCAGGAGATGCCCTGCCTCTCCCTGTACATGCAATGCACATGCTTCTAGTCTTGCCTGAGCAGCTGGTTCCCTGTGGGGTCCTGAGCCTCATTTGGAAGATGGGGTACCCAGCCCCACCCCAAAGGGCTGCTGTGAGGATTATCATCATTATTAATAAGAACCACATTTACTGAGCACCTACTATGTCCCAAGAGCTTTACCTACACTCTCTCCAGAGATGAATGGGGAGGTATTGTATGCAAAGCATATAAGATGTTACCCTGCAGCTAGAGTAACTATAGCAGAGTTGTTAGTGTTGAGTGTGCCAGATGCCATGCACCCTCTAGTGCATTAACTCTCTTGTGATTCTCAAATAACCTGAGAAGGAAGGTACAATTATTATTCCCGTTTTGCAGAGTAGACAACTGAAGCACAGAGAGGTTGAGTGACTAGTTTATGGTCATACAGCTGGGAAGTGGCAGCTTTGAACTCAGGTGGTCTGGCTTTTGGCCCCCTGCTTGGCCCCTCCTGCATTAACTCCTAAGCTGCTCTGCCTTCCCACCCTGTCCCGCTGCCTTCCCTGGCCAAAGTCACCTGAGAGAACTTGGCATCCTACGTTCTGATTGTTAGGCTGGATGCCCTCATCCCATTGACAAGCTCACCCCTTCATTGTGACCCCAGAGCCACTAGCCAAAATCATCCCTGCCCAAAAAGGCTCTGCTGTCCTCACAGGTGGTTTCTGTGAGGGTTTTTTTGGGCATTACTAGGCTCTGTCTGCTCAGGCCTGGTCTTCTTCAAACTTCAATCCTGTCAAGACCCCAGACAACCCAATTTTCCCTTCACATGACTGGGTCCCAGGGCCATGGAGGAACTAGGAGGGGCTAGCAGACTAGCAGCAGCTAGGAGAGCACCCTCCCAGCCTCTCCCCAGGCGTCCCTGTTAGATGCTGTTTCCCCCTTGCTATCCTCAGGCTGTGTGTGTTGGGGGGGGTGTTGAGCCCTCAGCAGTGCCAGATGCCCCATCTGTTAAATGGGGAGAATGGCCCAGCCCTGCCTGCCTCTTGGTGCCATTCGCCAGGCTGTGCAGGCAAAGACAGTAGTAGGAAGCACCCCCCACCCCCCCTCATCCCTGCTGGGCCAGCCTGGTGGGGAGTAGCCCCCCACTATTCTTCTGAAATAGTGTACCTCTGGACCTCTCACATGGTGGACTCTGCCAGACAACCCTGCTCTGAGTCACTGATGCCAGACTGAGCTGGCCCACACCCCCAGATGCCCAACGTGGGGCTGGCCTAGAGGGGTCTGGAGTTAGTCTGTGGGTCCGGTGGGGGGGCAAAGAGGAGTATATGATCAGAGAAGCTTCATGGTTTAGGGCAAGCAACCTGGCCCAGAGGGCTAAGTTCATGTCTTGCTCTATCTCTTTATAGTTCTCTGACTATGGACAAGTCACTTAACCCCCTCTGTGCCTCAGTTTCCCCATCTGCAAAACAAGGATAATAATAGTAACTCCGCTTAAGTCATTGTGAAGATTAACTGACATGCTATTCATAAGGTGCTTAGAACATGCACAGCACATGGTAAATACTCAATAAACATTAGCTATAATATTAGTTATTAAAATGTAAGCTCCTTGCCAGTAGGACTCTGTTAAGTGCAGTGTCTCCAGCACCTGGAGCAGTGCCTGGCACACAGTAGGTGCTCAATAAAGATTTGTGAGCAAATGAATGACCTTGCCTCATGGACCATGAGTGGCTCTTCTTGGCCTGCAGAATAAAGATCAACCTTAGCATGGCCTTCAGGGCCTTCCTGGATCTGCCTCAACCTGGCCCTCAAGAATCCTCCTATACCTTAGGCATACGTCCATCTGCCAGCCAAGTGAGATGTCTCAGAACTGCCACCACCTTCCCTGGTTTTGCTAGAGCTTTTTCCCCTCCAAGATTTTGCTGGGGCCATTCCCTCTGTGCAGAGTACCCTTCCCTAAGTCCTCATCCAAACCCCAGCCTTTCAGGAAGGCTTCCTGGGAAAGCCCCTCCCCCTCTCACCCTGCTCTTCTTTACCAATCATCAGTACTGGGGCCTCCACACCTGACTGGGACGCTTCCAGGGTGGGGAGGCGCTGAGTCATCCCTGGGCCCACAAAGAGCCTCACAGAATTGTTTACTCAGTTGCCCCACGGTTCAGGTAAAGGCCCTGGGCCCAGAGCCTGGAGCCCAGGAGAAGTGGGGTGCAGGGTCAACACTGCCCCAGGCTCCATGTACCACCTGCTCCCCTTATCTACCCTCTTGACTCCTTTCTTCTCATCTCAAAACATTGGAAACTGGTATTTCAACTTCTAAATGTTGGTTCCAGCCTGGAGAGGCAAGAGCTCACTGCGGTCTTCCTCGAACGTAAGTTTACAGAGCAATTAAATCACCACTTGCAGAGTCACGGAGAGGCCTTCCCTGAGCAGGCCCCACCCAGCCCACCTGTCCCTGTCTAGGTCTCAAGAACCTACCTAGAGTGGACAACATGGCCCTGTTCTCAAGGGGCCTTGGGAAGCAGCTTTCCCAGTGCAGGGGCCTACAGCCTACCTGGCTGATCTGGCACTAGGTAACCCTGGCAAAGGGTCTGCTTAGCATCTATGTGCAAGCTGTGCTGTGGACAGACTCAGCCCTGCCTCAGGGAGCTCCTGGTACAAGGGGATGCTGCTTTTGGGAGGGGGGCTCTAAGGCTGTCCAAGAGGGCCAGTGGGCATGAAATCTACAGTGAAGCCTGAAAGACCTGTAGCTTCCCAATGCCTGCGGCCAAACCACACCTCCCTCAGATCCGAGAGTCATTTCATATCCTGAGAGCCCTTTAGGTGATCTCTTTAGGGGTTCCATGTCTGCACAGAGGAGGACACTGAGGCCAAGGAGGGACAAGTCCTCCTGAGGTCACCCAGTGAGTTGGACGAGTCAGACCTCACCCCCTCCTCCTGCCTGGCCCCACTCCCCTTGGCCAAGTTTCCAAGGGCCACACATCTGTACTTCCTGAGTTCCAGCAGCCAACTGGGGTCTGGGCTGAGGGCAGGGGATAAGGTCACAGCCCAGACCCCACTGGCAGTAATCTAAATCTGGCCATCCCTTCCACCTGTAGCTCTGGGGCCGTTGTATCCACTACACAGTTGGGCAGTGTGAGGTCCAGGAAGGCAGGCTCTGGTTCCTGTTAGAGACATTCCCCCAGCTCCCCAGAACAGGAACAACCCCCGACCTTCTGGGCTCTTGCCTGACTTCCATATCACTGGGCTCTCCAGGGCCGTTAGGTGTTGGCGCACTTGGGAGGACAAGCCCAACACAGTTTTGCCTTTTGCCTTGGCTCATGTCCAGCAAAGGTGATGGGCGGTCCATTCAAAGACACAAGGAAATCAAATGGCTCCTAAATATATGGAAAAATGCCCAACCCGATTTGTAAACAGTGAAACACGAAGTAAAACTATGAGAGGACCCTTTTGCATCAGATCGGCACAGATCAAAATGTCCAGTAGCGCACTGCAGTGGGGCAGGGGCGAGGAAACAGGTGTGTCAGCTTTATGGAGAACAACTTCCCAACAGCTGTCAAAATTTACACTACACATGCCTTCTGAGCCAGCAATTCCACTTCTAGGAATTTATCCTTTGGCACTATTGACAAGTGTGTGAAGTGATCTGGGGACAAGAATATGCCTTCTAACATGTGTGATAGGAGAGGCTGTGAACAATCCAAGTGCCCTCCAAAAGCCAGGCAAACAAAGACTACAACAGCCACACGAAACTCTGCACAGCCACTAGGAAGACTGCGGATGGCCCACATGGCACCACCTCCATGGAAAACAGGGGCAAAACAGCACTCACTATCATTCCCTTTCACATAAAGAAGATCATAGATCACAGACATAGATGTGTATGTACACAGAATATCTTAGGAAGGAGACACAAGACACTGGGAACACTGGGTGGTTGCGGACAGGTCTAGGGAGACTTTACTGTATCTTTTGTACCCTTTGAGTGTTGTACTATGTGCACAATTTTATTCAAAAAATAGACTGAGAAGATGTAGAAAGCCTCTGGAGGAAGCTGAGTGCTGGGCACCTCTGGGACCTGCAGGGAAGGGCATGCTCACAAGAGGTGCTGGGCCAGGGAGCAAGATGGCGGAGGAGTAGGAGACCTGGATTTTGTCTGGTCTCAGGAATTCAGCTCAATAGGGATCAAACCATTCTCAATACCTACGAACTCAACAGGAGATCGAAGAGAAGAACAGCAACAACTCTCTGAACAGAAAAGCGACCATTTACTGGAAGGTAGGACGTGCAGAGAAGTGAATCCGAGGCGATATTCGGGAGGATAGACGGCGGGGGAGGGGGCCTCTGTCGGCTGTTTCTAGCAAGTGATAGAGCAGCAGAGCACAAAATTGGAACTTTTAGAAGTCGGCTCCACTGAGGGACGTCGCTCCAGTGGCTAAGCGGGGGGTGGAACCCTCGCGGGACAGTGTGGTCTCAGGACCCTCGGGGTCACAGAAAGACCAAGGGTGCCTGAGTGCAGCAGAGCTCCCGGGTATCAGAGCAGGGAAGCCGGCTGCAGAGATGGAGCCGAGGCGCGGGCTCTCAGCTCGGGGTTGCCATAAACTGTGATCAGTGACATTCGGGCCACTGCTCCTCCAGCAGGGACCAAACAAGCGGCAGATCCTGGGAGACTCCCCTTCCTCCCCAGGGAGGTGCAGCGCGGGAGCACACCGCAGGGATCTGCTGGGTTTGGAGACTCCACATGGGGTCCGGTGCCAGAGATAGAAACAGTCACAGGCCGGGTGAGCACGGAGTGCGGCCGGAGACCGGGGACACGGGAGTGACTGACTGCTTTTCTCTTGAGGCGCACTGAGGAGCGGGGCCCCGCATTTTCGGCTCCTCCGGGCGGAGATTGGGAGGCCACCATTTTCACTCTCGTCCTCCAAAGCTGTACCGAGAGCTTGCAGGGACAAAAGCTCCTGAGAGCAAACCTGAGCAGATTACTTAGCCTGGACCCGGCAAGGGCGGGGCAATTCCGCCTTCGGCAAAGACATTTGGGAACCACGGCAACAGGCCCCTCCCCCAGAAGATCGGCAGGAAGAGCCAGCCAAGACCAAGTTTACCGATCAATGAGAACGGGACAATTCCAGCGCTAGGGGAATACTGCACATGGAATTCATGGCTTTTTTACCATGATTCATTATTTTTTCAAAGTTAATTTTTTAACTGTTTTTTTTTGAATTTTTCTTTTTCCCTTTTTCAACCAACATTTTATCAATCCCTTTTTTAAAAAAAAATTTTTATTTTTCATTTTTAGAGTGATATTCTATTCCTTCATAGTAGTTACCCTTATTTTTGGCATATATATATATATATATAAGTTGTTCTCGCTTTAAAATTTTGAAATACAGTTTCTTCTAACAGATCAAAATATACCCTAAATCACTAGTGTATGGCTTTGTTCTAGTCTCCTGTCTGATCACATTCTCTCCTCTTTTTAAAAAATCTTCTTTCTTTCTTCAAACAACTTCTTATCTTATCAATTCCTTTTATAAAATCTTTTATCATTTTCATCTTTACAGTCATCTTTCATCCCTTCATTGTATCAACCCTTATTTTGTACATATATAAGTCTTTCTTTAAAATTTTAGCAGGCACTTTCTTCTAACAGACCAAAATACACCCAACATCTAGTGTGTGGCACTGATCTATGCACTAGCCTGATCATATTTGATCATAGTCTGTTTTTTTTTGTTTTGTTGTTTTTGTTTGTTTTTATCTTTTTCTTTTTCTTTTTCTTTTTCTCTTTCTTTTTTCTTTCTTTCCCTTTCTTTTCCCCTGGTTTCAGGTCTTTTCTGATTTGTTTAGAGTATATTTGCTGGGGACGTTGTTAACCTGTTAGCATTTTGTTCTCTCATTCATCTATTCTCCTCTGGACAACATGACAAGACGAAAAAAATCGCCTCAACAAAGAGAACAAGAGGTAGTACCGTCTGCCAGGGACCTACTCAATACGGACATAGTATGATGCCGGACCTAGAGTTCAGAATCATGATTTTAAAGATACTAGCTGGGCTTGAAAAAAGCATGGACGTTATTAGAGACACCCTTGCTGGAGAAATAAAAGAGCTAAAATCTAACCAAGTCGAAATCAAAAAGGATATTAATGAGGTGCAATAAAAAATGGGGGCACTAACTGCTAGGATAAATGAGGCAGAAGAAAGAATTAGCGATATAGAAGACCAAATGATGGAAAATAAAGAAGCTGAGAAAAAGAGAGATAAACAACGACTGGATCACGAGGGCAGGATTCGAGAGATAAGTGATACGATAAGACGAAACATTAGAAATAATTGGGATCCCAGAAGAAGAAGAGAGAGAGGGGCAGAAGGTATATTGGAGCAAATTATAACAGAGAACTTCCCTAATGTGGGGAAGGAAACAGGCATCAAAATCCAGGGGCACAGAGAAGCCCTCTCAAAATCAATAAAATTAGGTCAATACCCCGACACCTAATAGTAAAACTTACGAGTCTCAGAGACAAAGAGAAAATCCTGAAAGCAGCTCGGGAGAAGAGATATGTAACCTACAATGGTAGAAACATTAGATTAGCAACCGACCTAGCCACAGAGACCTGGCAGGCCAGAAAGGACTGGCATGATATCTTCAGAGCACTAAACGAGAAAAATAGGCAGCCAAGAATACTATATCCAGCTAGGCTGTCACTGAAAATTGAAGGAGAGATAAAAAGCTTCCAGTACAAACAAAAACTAAAGGAATTGGGAAACATGAAACCAGCCCTCCAAGAATTATTGAAAGGGGTCCTCTAAGCAAAGAGAGAGCCTAGAAGCCCCAAAGACCAGAAAGGAACACAGACAATATACAGTCACAGTCACCTTACAGGCAATAAAATGGCACTAAATTCATATCTTTCAATAGTTAACCTGAATGTAAATGGGCTCAATGCCCCAATCAAAAGACAGGGCTATCAGATTGGATTTAAAAACAAGACCCATCAATATGCTGTCTGCAAGAGACTCATTTTAGACCCAAACACACTCCCAGATAGAAAGTGAGGGGGTGAAAAACAATTTACCATGCTAGTGGACACCAAAAGAAAGCTGGGGTGGCAATCCTTATATCAGACAAATTAGATTTTAAAACAAAGACTGTAATAAGAGATGAGGAAGGACACTATATCCTGCTTAAGGGGTCTATCCAACAAGAAGATCTAACAATTGTAAATATCTATGCCCCTAATATGGGAGCAGCCAATTATATAAGGCAATTAATACCAAAAACAAAGAAACACATTGACAACAATACAATAATAGTGGGGGACTTTAACACCCCCCTCGCTGAAATGGACAGATCATCTAAGCAAAAGATCAACAAGAAAATAAAGACTTTAAATGACACACTGGACCAAATGGACTTTACAGACATATTCAGAACATTCCATCCCAAAGCAACGGAATACACATTCTTCTCTAGTGCCCATGGAACATTCTCCAGAATTGATCACATCCTAGGTCACAAATCAGGTCTCAACCGGTACCAAAAGATTAGGATTATTCCCTGCATATTTTCAGACCACAGTGCTTTGAAACTAGAACTCGATCACAAGCGGAAAGTCAGAAAGAACTCAAATACATGGAGGCTAAAGAGCATCCTACCAAAGAATGAATGGGTCAACCAGGAAATTAAGGAAGAATTAAAAAAATTCATGGAAACCAATGAAAATGAAAACAGAACTGTTCAAAATCTTTGGGATACAGCAAAGGCCGTCCTGAGAGGAAAGTATATAGCAATACAACCCTTTCTCAAGAAACAAGAAAGGTCTCAAATACACAACCTAACCCTACACCTAAAGGAGCTAGAGAAAAAAACAGCAAACAAAGCCTAAACCCAGCATGAGAAGAGAAGTAAGAAAGAGCAGAGTAGAAATCAATGAAATAGAAACCAAAAGAACAGTAGAACAGATCAACAAAACTAGGAGCTGGTTCTTTGAAAGAATTAACAAGATTGATAAACCCCTGGCCAGACTGATCAAAAAGAAAAGAGAAATGACCCAAATCAACAAAATCATGAATGAAAGAGGAGAGATCACAACCAACACCAAAGAAATACAAACAATTATAAGAACACGTTATGAGCAATTCTATGCCAGCAAATTAGATAACCTGGAAGAAATGGATGCATTCCTAGAAGTTTATCAACTACTAAAATTTATCAGGAAGAAATAGAAAACTTGAACAGACCTATCACCACTAAGGAAATTGAAGCAGTCATCAAAAATCTCCCAACAAACCAAAGCCCAGGGCCAGATGGCTTCCCAGGGGAATTCTATCAGACATTTAAAGAAAAATTAATACCTATTCTCCTGAAACTGTTCCAAAAAATAGAAATGGAAGGAAAACTTCCAAACTCGTTTTCTGAGGCCACACTTACCTTGATCCCAAAACCAGACAAAGACCCCATCAAAAAGGAGAATTACACACCAATATCCTTGATGAACATGGATGCAAAAATTCTCACCAAAATACTAGCCAATAGGATCCAACAGTACATTAAAAGGATTATTCACCACGACCAAGTGGGATTTATCCCTGGGCTGCAAGGCTGGTTCAACATCTGCAAATCAATCAACGTGATACAATACATTAACAACAGAAAGAACAAGAATCATAGGATCCTCTCAACAGATGCAGAAAAAGCATTTGACAAAGTACAGCTTCCTTTCTTGATCAAAACTCTTCAGAGTATAGGGATAGAGGGTACACACCTCAATAGCATAAAAGCCATCTATGAAAAACCTACAGAGAGTATCATTCTCAATGGGGAAAAGCTAAGAGCTTTCCCCCTAAGGTCAGGAACGCGGCAGGGATGTCCACTCTCACCACTGCTATTCAACATAGTATTAGAAGTCCTAGCCACAACAATCAGACAGCAAAAAGAAATCAAAGGCATCCAAATCGGCAAGGAGGAAGTCTAACTCTCACTCTTTGCAGATGATATGATACTTTATGTGGAAAACCGAAAAGACTCCACCCCAAAACTGCTAGAACTCATACAGGAATTCAGTAAAGTGTCAGGATATAAAATCAATGCACAGAAATCAGTGGCATTCCTATACACCACAACAAGACAGAAGAGAGACAAATCAAGGAGTCGATCCCATTTACAATTGCACCCAAAACCATAAGATACCTAGGAATAACTCTAACCAAAGAGGCAAAGGATCTGTACTCAGAAAACTATAAAATACTCATGAAAGAAATTGAGGAAGACACAAAGAAATGGAAAAACCCTCCATGCTCATGGATTGGAAGAACAAACATTGTGAAGATGTCAGTGCTACCTAGAGCAATCTACACATTCAATGCAATCCCCATCAAAATACCATCCACTTTTTTCAAAGAAATGGAACAAATAATCCTAAAATTTCTATGGAACCAGAAGAGACCCCGAATAGCCAGAGGAATGTTGAAAAGGAAAAGCAAAGCCGGCGGCATCCCAATTCTGGACTTCCAGCTCTATTACAAAGCTGTCATCATCAAGACAGTATGGTACTGGCACAAAAACAGACACATAGATCAATGGACCAGAAGAGAGAGCCCAGAAATGGACCCTCAACTCTATGGTCAACTCATCTTTGACAAAGCAGGAAAGAATGTCCAATGGAAAAAAAGACACTCTCTTCAACAAATGTGTTGGGAAAATTGGACAGCCACATGCAGAAGAATGAAACTGGACCATTTCCTTACACCACACACAAAAATAGACTCCAAGTGTTTGAAAGACCTAAATATGAGACAGGAGTCCATCAAAATCCTAAAGGAGAACACAGGCAGCAACCTCTTCAACCTCAGCCGCAGCAACTTCTTCCTAGAAACATCGCCAAAGGTAAGGAAAGCCAGGGCAAAAATGAACTATTGGGATTTCATCAAGATAAAAAGCTTTTGCACAGCCAAAGAAACAGTCCACAAAACCAAAAGACAACCGACACAATGGGAGAAGATATTTGCAAATGACTATCAGATAAAGGTTAGTATCCAAAATCCATAAAGAACTTATCAAAGTCAACACCCAGAGAACAAATAATCCAATCAAGAAATGGGCAGAGACATGAACAGATCTTTTTCCAAAGAAGACAATCAAATGGCCAACAGACACATGAAAAAGTGCTCAACATCGCTCTGCATCAGGGAAATCCAAATCAAAACCTCAATGAGATACCACCTCACACCAGTCAGAATGGCTAAAATTAACAAGTCAGGAAACGACAGCTGTTGGTGGGGATGCGGAGAAAGGGGAACCCTCCTACGCTGTTGGTGGGAATGCAAGCTGGTGCAACCACTCTGGAAAACAGTATGGAGGTTCCTCAAAAAGTTGAAAATAGAGCTACCATATGATCCAGCAATTGCACTACTGGGTATTTACCACAAGTATAAAAATGTCGGGATCCGAAGTGGTACATGCACCCTGATGTTTATAGCAGCAGTGTCCACAATAGCCAAACTGTGGAAAGAGTCAAGATGTCCATCGACAGATGAATGGACAAAGAAGGGGTGGTATATATACACAATGGAATATTATGCAGCCATCAAAAGAAATGAGATCTTGCCATTTGCTATGACATGGATGGAACTGGAGGGTGTTATGCTGAGTGAAATAAGTCAATCAGAGAAAGACATGTATCATATGACCTCACTGATATGAGGAATTCTTAATCTCAGGAAACAAACTGAGTGTTGCTGGAGTGGTGGGGGGGTGGGAGGGAGGGGGTGGCTGGGTGATAGACATTGGGCAGGGTATGTGCTACGGTGAGTGCTGTGAATTGTGCAAGACTGTTGAATCACAGATCCATACCTCTGAAACAAATAATGCAATATATGTTAAGAAAAAAAAAAAGAAGAAGATAGCAGGAGGGGAAGAATGAAGGGGAGTAAATCAGAGGGGGAGACGAACCATGAGAGATGATGGACTCTGAAAAACAAACTGAGGGTTCTAGAGGGGAGGGGGGGGATGGGTTAGCCTGGTGATGGGTATTAAAGAGGGCACGTTCTGCGTGGAGCACTGGGTGTTATGCACAAACAATGAATCATGGAACACTACATCAAAAACTAATGATGGAATATATGCTGATAAACATAACAATAAAAAAATTAAAATAAAAAAAACACTAATGATGTAATGTATGGTGATTAACATAACAATAAAAAATTTAAAAAAAACCAAAGAAACAAAGAACTACCTTGCACAAAAACAAATAATTAAATAAAGCCAAAAACAGCCGAAGGAAAAAAAAGAGGTGCTGGGCCAGAAGCCTCCCACTCACTGCCCTGTTGGGGTTCAGAGGACACCTCTCTATTCACTGGGGTTGAGATAGGCTGGGTTCTGTGTGTATGGGGGACCCCCAGCTGGCATACTCACTGACAGCACTGCTGAGCCCCCATCCCCCAGCTCTGAGGAGGGAGGAGGAACAAAAGGTGGGAGGGCAGGATCCCCAGTCCCTGCTTTACAGCCTCCCTTCCTCCATCCACCAGCAGAATTTGCAAACTTCAGGACTTAAGCAAATGACTTTTTTGTGGTTTCCAGCACTAACAACCTTGCAGGTGCATAGACTCCTGGGGTGGGGGAGGACACTAGTCCCTGGGGTGTTTCCCTCCACCTGTAGCTTGGGCCCACCCCACCACCCAGCTGGCCCGGAGCCTGGCCCAGACTTGTCTGCTACAAGGAGGGATGGTTTGGTGGCACAAACACTTATATGCAACCATATGACATGGGTCCTATTGTAGCTTCACTTATGATGAAGAAATCAAGGCACAGAGAGGAGAAGTGGCTTATTGAGGATTACACAGCTATGAAGGGGGCAGAGCTAAGGTTCAAACTCTGTCAGCCCTACCCCAGAGATGCATATACCACTCCAGGTCACCCGAGAGGGAAAGACCTCCCCAGTGCCTGTAGATATTGCAGTTCAGCCATGCCTCCTCCTCAGCTGGGGCTGGTCAGAGTGAGAGCATGATGCAGGAAGGGGAAGCTGGCTCTCCGCTCCCCACCTGAGGACTTCCAGAGCCCTGAAATGGTTCCCGAGGAAGAGGTCAATCAGTGATCTGAAGGCTCTCTGGGGCCCTGTGGGGTTGGCAGCATGGCTGGGATAGCCACCGCCTAGCACAGCCACCAGGGCCTGTGGAACCAGTGACTCCCTCGTACAGACAGGAAGAGTGAGGCTGGAGAGGGCCAGGTACCCAGCACCAGCTCTACCAAGTACTGTGTAAGCTTGGGCAAGCTGTCTAACATGCTGGTGACTCAGTTACCTCCTCTGTAAAGTGGGAATGACTACAGTTGTTTCCATAGAGTTGTTCTGGGGAATAAATAAGAGATGAAATTTGCTAAGAACAGTGCCTGGCACATAGTAAGTGCTCAGTGAACATTAGCTTTTTTTTTTTTTTTTTAAGATTTTATTTGACAGAGAGAGAGACAGCGAGAGAGGGAACACAAGCAGCAGGAGTGGGAGAGGGAGAGCAGGCTTCCCGCCGAGCAGGGTCCCCGACATGGGGCTCACTCCCAGGACCCTGGGACCGTGACCTGAGCCGGAGGCAGACACTTAACGACTGAGCCACTCAGGCGCCTGATCATTAGCTTTTATTATCGCTACTATCAAAGCACAAGGAAACTAGGGGAGCCAATCAATGCCCCCCCAACCTACCTACCTACCACTGCACATCCACCTCTTTGGGGACCTATACACCACACCAACATCCTTATCCATCACCTCACACAGATGCTCAGTGGCCCACTCACCCTTAGATCCCCTTACCTACACAAAACAACATGGGGGAGAACTAGAGGCTCCCTCCTTCTCAGGCAGCCCCTCTGCTGGATCAACAAACAAAGGGGAACCAGAAAGAAGAGGGATGTTGCCCAGGGCCACACAGGGCCTCTGGAGGCAGAACCAAGGGCTGGGTCTCCAGTTTTCCTTGGGATTCAGGACTCCCAAGCTGGAGGCCACAGCAGCACAGAAGAGGCTGTGGAACCCCAGACCTGCTGCCTTGATCCCCAGCCCCACCCCAGGGTTGGGGGACAGGTCCTGCTGCCTTGCCCTCTTGTAGCAATGACACCCTCCCTGCCAAGTCACTAATGGAGGATATTAAATAATATTTATCTCTCTAGTTCCTCCCACAGCTCAACTAAATATAGCAACTAATTTTTTTGGAAAAGGATTTCTGCTCCAGAAAGATAATATTTATATAAGAGGTGGTTTTCATAAGCCAATACAAAACCCAAAGCTCCTTTTCTGACAGCTCTTGGTAATTTTCAAGCCATCCCTGAGCTCATGGCCAGAGCACTTTCCCCTCTGGCTGGTTGGGATCCCTGAAAGGGTGAGGCCCCAAGTCCTAAAACAAAGTGCGTCCAGGCTGCACTTTGGGGATGGAGGGGACATTTCCATCTGGATCCCTAACATTGTGCCCAGTGCCCTGGGGGTGGATGAAGAGGGTGGCAAGTGACTTGAGGAGGGGACCTCTACATCTTCCACGTTTACAGGGCCTCCAAATGTGCTCAGGGCCACATCCATATAGTACTTGGTACTTGTGTCTTTTGGCAGATGGAGAATCCCAAACTCTTTGAAGACCAGGAAGAAATGATGCCATTTCCACCCAAACAGCAGTAGCAGGAAGGCTCCCTCCCTGCCCAGAGATGGTCAGGTGCTGCTCCAGGTCAAGAGGAAAAGGCCTTCCCTAGCAACTCCCTGAGTGAGGCCTTGAGTCTGCCCCCGCCCTCCAAAAGTGGGTCTCCTGCCTCAGCAGTTCAAAGCCCCCACCGACTCCCGCCAGCCACATCCGCCTCCTTGGGTTGCAGAAAGAGGAAGACCTGGGGGTGGGGGTGGGGGCGGGGGCACCAAGGCTGCCAACTGACAAACTGCACCTTCTGGGTGTTTTACTGTGCCCTCGGGGAGACCCTCAGGGCCAGCTGGCAGGCTGGGTCTCAGAGTCCCTGACTGGTCCCTAGCCAGCTGATCTCAGCGTGTGCGTTTGCATGATGCCGGCAGGTTGCAGTGCGGGGCCATGACCCAGCGCTGACAGTGGATAGTGGTGGATTCAAGCTTATGGGAGTGGCTAGGGTCGGGGGTGTATGTGGGAAGCCCAGAAGGACCGCACAGGTCCCTGGGCCTGGGGGAAGGGGAGCTGGGAGGGGGAGCCAGGCGTCAGGTCTCTAAACCCGGAACCCGCCCAACCCCCCGCGAAGGTGGCCGCGCAGCCCGTCCGAGCGCCCTAAGAGCATCTGCAGAAGTTTCCGGAGCTCTCGCTTCCTGCCCGCCCGCGGGGACCGAGGGCTGGAAAGGGGGAGGACCGCTCCCCGGTTTCGGCATAGGGGAGTAAACGGAGACTGCGGCGCGTGCGGCCCCTAGATTCCCCGGCCAGGCCCGCGCTCTCACCGTTGGGGCCGTAGCGCTCCCGCGCGCCAGACACCTGCTCCGGCCTCAGGCCGCTCTCGACCCTCACCGAGAAGCGGTTCAGCACGTCGGCGGCCGGGAGCAGGTGCGCCGCCTCCATGCCGCCCGCCTGATTTTCTGCGCGGTCGGCACCGTCGAGTCCGCCTCTTCGCGGGGCTACTGCGCGGGACGCCGGGAGCTTGGGCCCGGGCGAGCGCCGCGCGAGGTCATGTCAGCGCTGGGACCTTCCCCGACGGCAGTGGCCGCAGCGGCGTCGGAGGCCAGCGCCAGGATGCGGCGCCCTGGGCTCCCTCCCCGGGGCGGGGCGGCGCGGAGCCCGCCCCCGCATTCACACCCCTTCCGGCAGCCCTAGCGAGCCGGCAGCCGCCCCGCCCCCGCAGCACCCGGGGACCCGGAGGCTGAGCTGCCCGCCCATTCTGCGGAAGAGGGAACTGAGGCAGCCTGCGAGGGGAGGGCTGAGCGTGGCCGGGAGGGGTCTCGGCCCCTGTCCGCAGAGCTCCGGGCCCCCCTAGGGGGCGAGAGCTGCGGCAGGCTGCGGACCCGGGTCTGTGAGCTGCCTTCTTTTGAGCCTTCCTGGGTTCAGAGAGGTGGCAAAAATAGAGGTGTCCGTGGAAGGGCTTCCTACCCCCGAATTTGAATTATGCAAAGGGTGACCCTGGATCTAGACAGAACCCGAAAGCCTGTGAATAAGCGCATCTACTACGGAGATTACTTGATGTTTTCTTCTTTTGAAGTTTGTGCTTTCTGTATCCCTTCCAGATTTTCAGCAGTGCACGGTTATTCCTCACGTAACCGAACCTCTGACAATGAACCGGTATAAGAGAAAGAAAACCAGTCTTGTTCCCTTGGACTCACACCCTCACCCCAACAGGAAATGTAACTTCCGAGGTGGGCGTGGGGAGCCCCAGAGGCCTGAGGGGGTGGGGTGGAGGCCTCTGGCCAGGGCCCCCAGGGAGAGTGATCCTGAGCTGGGGATGAGGAGGGACGGAGGAACCCCCATTCCAGCGCTGTGCTTTCTGAGTTCCAGCCGCTCTAGGGGAGACAAGAGAAAGGGCTGCAGGTCAGGGAAGCAAGCTGTGGGAAGGCAGAAACCACTCACCCCACCAAAAAGAGGAGCAGAGAGAGCAATCTACTTCAGGCACCCTTTTCAGCTTAAGACCCAGCCAGTCTCATCCCATGGGCCGTCGTACCTCCCACCAAGCTGGCCTCTGCTGTCTTCCCCCTCTGGGGTCCACCTTGGCCGCACAAGGTCATAGATTCCAGGATTGAGCCCACCCAGTCAGCTGTTCAAACCCTAAACCCTATAGCGCCTCTGCAGCCACAAAGCCTTCCCAGATACTGCAACTGCACACACAAGCCCCAGCGTCCAGCCTGGCCCCTGGTTGCTGACCCCTCCCCAGACCATGTGTACCCCCAGCTCCTGACCTCTTCCTGTCAGGACAGAACTGTGATCCTCCTCCTCTGTCTCATCCTCACTATGCCTCCTTGGGCATAGAGACACTCAGTGGGGTTGGGCTTTATCTGCACTCGGACAAACAGCTAGTGGCCAAAGTGACGTGGTCACAGGCATGCTGTCCAAAGGGCAGGTCTATCCTCCCCACCTCCCAGCTGCCATGTACTGAGAACTTCAGTCCTGGCATCTGGTCCTAGCTCTTTCTAACTCCCTCACAGGACAAAGAGACAGAACTTAACAGCCTGTCTGGCGGTAGGCATGCCTGCCTCACCTCACCTGAGGGGGCCAAGGTGGAGGAGCATGGGGGAAGGTAGGTCTTAGAAAGATTTAGACATGTGAAGAAGAGGGTGTTGCAGTCAGAAAAAACAGCCTGTGTTGAAGGTGGGAAACCTCAACTGTGTGCCAGAGACAGTGATTCAGTACCTCAGCATGGCTGGATCATAAGGAGCATGAACACCAGGATCAGGAAGGTAAGTCAGAGAGACTGGGCTTTGACACTGAGAACCTTCATTGTCTATATAATGACGTGGATTTTGTACTGAAGGCTTTTTTTTAATTTTTATTTTTTTAAATTTTTTATTGTTATGTTAATCACCATACATTACATCATTAGTTTTTGATGTAGTGTTCCATGATTCATTGTTTGGGCATAACACCCAGTGCTCCACGCAGAATGTGCCCTCTTTAATACCCATCGCCAGGCTAACCCATCCCCCCATCCCCCTCCCCTCTAGAACCCTCAGTTTGTTTTTCAGAGTCCATTGTCTCTCATGGTTCGTCTCCCCCTCTGACTTACTCCCCTTCATTCTTCCCCTCCTGCTATCTTCTTTTTTTTCTTAACATATATTGCATTATTTGTTTCAGAAGTACAGATCTGTGATTCCACAGTCTTGCACAATTCACAGCGCTCACCATAGCACATACCCTCCCCAATGTCTATCACCAAGCCACCCCATCCTTCCCACCCCCCACCACTCCAGCAACCCCCAGTTTGTTGTACTGAAGGCTTTTTAAACAATAAGAGTTGGAGCTTCCCCCTGAAGCTTTTGAAGTGAGGAGCAGAGGCTGAAGGGACCCTGCAATCTTCCTGACAAAAAATGAGACAGTGTGAACCAAGGCAGAGAGGGCTGTGATGGACAGGATCTAGTAATTTAGTAGTGAGAGATAGTTAGGAGTCACAGCTAACCCCCAAGTTTCTGGCTTCAGTAGCTGGGTGGGTGAGGGGTTTAGCCGATTGATGTGGGAAGAGGAGTCAGGGGCTGCATTTGGGGCCAAGTGGAGTGTGAGGGGCCTGGGGGCTCCAGGTGGAGGTGTCTAAGGGCAGCTGTGTGTTTGGGGCTGACGGAGGATACCTGGGGGGGCAGCCTGAACTGCTCATGTAGGCCCCCTCCCCAGCTGAGTGGCCAGGGGAGGGCCCTGGGCCAGGAGTAGCTCAGCCTTAGGCAGGTGAACTGAGCCAGTCAAACTCCCTCTTGAGAGTTTAAGCGTTGAGCCGAAGATTATATCCAGAAGACCATAGGTACTTGGACTAGAGTTAAGAGGGCCAGAGTTAACATCATCTGAAGTACAGCAGTGGGAAAGCAGAGGGGAAAACCAAGTCTACATGAAGCAAGAAATTGAGTCAAGATACCATGTAGTGTCAGAGAGGAGAGAGAGGCAGAGACAGAAACTGCTTAATGGCATCCGAGTTCCTCAGAGCTTCTACCGTACTTCTGCCCTTGGCTGCCGAAGATTCCACAAGGTACAGTTGTGCGCTCTTTGTGTAGATCTACTTTTATTTGTCACAGTTTGAGCAGGTTTTGTTTTTTGCAGCCAAAGGGCTGTGACTAGAGTCAGATAGGCCCAGCTTTGAATTTAATCCTCACAGCTGGAGTAAGTACTACACAATTATTGTCCCCAGGCAGGGCCAGCTGTGTGGGCATACAAACTGTGTGGTCACACAGGGCCTGATGCTTGGTTAATGCTCTGCTATCATTGTCTTGAAATTCTTAATAATTTTATCTCTGAACTTCTGCTTTGTAAGTGAAGTTGGCAGGGCATGTGTGTGAGCAGAGAGGATGTGCCGAATATGCTGTCCCATTCAAATACAGAGTCTGTGATGCTTCATGAGCTCAGAATTCTGGTGGACTCATGGGAGTTCAGTGAGACTCAAACCAAATATAAAGTAAGTGTGTTATATCTATTACTGAGTAAGTGAGAGTGCTGACCACCCTGAGAGGCCATACTTTCCCTTTGAACCAGGGGTTGCTTCAAAAGCCAAAAGAAGGCAGTAGTGTCCTAAGAAACACTTTCTTACTCATGTTATTTCCCAGCATTCACCAACCACTTATATTAGAAAGGATGTCCTTAGAAGAAAAGGGAAAGAAAGGGCAACCCAGAGTTCCCTTTTCTTTCCGTACATCCTTATTCATGCGTAAGCCCAAGGGCTAGGATGTGAAACAAGTGAAATAAAAGCAGTGAGTAAGTGTTATGCAGTATTCCCACTGTTCTGGTCCAAACTAAATATGTATGCATGCACAACAGAGTTGTGCAATGGAAGTGTGCTGGGCCCACATAAGCACACGCAGGCTATGAAATACAATTGGTGTCATTTTAGTGATTGAACGTGTGAGTGAAATGCTCTTAATTTTGCATTTAAAACTGGCATTGCGCAAAATGAAGATGAATGATATGATTCAGGCTAATAATTTAAATTTTGCCTTTGTCTTTACTTAGAAGAGTAAATAGCAAATAAAAAAACCCCATTGTGGCCAGTAAAGCAGAGATTGCAGAAGAAAGGAAAAGCTTTATATTTTAGTACCTTCGATGGCACGTTTTTCCCTCCTCTTTTTTAGACAGGGTCTCCACATTTTCATCTTGCACTGGGTCCTAAAATTATGCTGCCAACTCTGTTCTCATTTCATAGATAGAGAGGCTCTGAGAACCTAGGTGACTTTCCTAGGGGCTCTCAGCTGGGATTCAAACCCAGGCTACTCTAACTCCAGAGCCAGGCTTTTCAACAGCCCACTAGCCTCTCCCAAAGCACAAAGTGAGTGGGGCTTTGACCAGTGGAGAAGGGTGTTCTGCCTGCGCCATCCTCCCTGCCTCCTGCCTTCTTATCACTGCCGGAACTCAAGCCCCACCTTCTCTCTCTCGAGCCTCCTCCCTGGCCTCCCTGCCTCCAGACTTACCTCTGCACAAAGATTGCCTGACTGAACTGGTGGTTTCATTATGTCATCCCACGGCTCATGAACCTTTTTTTTTTTTTTTTAAGCTCTGTATTACCTGAAGGGTAAGGTCCAAACTCTTCAACTCAGCAATCACAGACCTTTACCAGTTGGCATAAACCCGGTAAACTGGTTGCCTCAAAATTCCCCAAACTGGCCTTGCATATTCCAGTTCCACCTGTTCATTCATGCTATTCCCCTGGCCTAGACTGTTCTTCTATCTCCTCTCCCTAAAATCTCTCCCTACTTTGGAAATTCATTTTCTTGGCTACCCCAGCCTTGTGTATTTACTCTCCTCCCTGCACAGTTTTGACTGCCTCTGAATGAGGCCAGAGATCTACCCTCCTTTTCCCTTTCCCTCCCTCCCTTCTAAAATATTTATCAAGGAACCAGCATGTGTCAGAGATAGTGCCAGGCCCTGGATAGATGGTCCCTGTTCTCCCTGAGCTCACTCCGTCAGTCATTAATTCCAAAGAACCACACATAGAAACAGACGGCGGAGTGGCCATTGGAGTCTTGAGAACATGGTAAGGAGGGGGTGCTCCCAGTCAGGGAGCTCAGGGGAGATCTAGAGGAAGTGACACTTCTGCTGAAATCTGAAGGAACAGGGGAGGGAAACAGCCTGTGCAAAGTAGCCTTTGCTGTGAGGTCTGGGAGGTGCCTGCCATCTCTGGGCCTCAGTGTCCCTGTCTATCACATCAGTGCTGGGTCTGGAAGGAGCCTGAGACAGCGCAGACCTTAGAGGAGACAGAGAGTCTGGGGTTACCCTGCCACTGCCCCACTTGGGTTTGTAAATGGGTTTGACTCAAAATGCAAACAGCCCTAGAGACCTGGGAACCTCACTTCCTGTTCACCAGGGTCATCCAGGCTCAGTGGGTAGTTGTTCCCCCTCTCTGAGACCTTGCTGCTGCTGAGCATTGATTCTTTTTTTTTTAACTTAATTTAATTTTATTATGTTATGTTAGTCCCCATACAGTACGTCATTAGTTTTTTTGATGTAGTGTTCCATGATTCATTGTTTGTGAATAGCACCCAGTGCTCCATGCAGAACGTGCCCTCTTTAGTACCCATCACCAGGCTAACCCATCCCCCCACCCCCCTCCCCTCTAAAAGCCTCACTTTGTTTCTCAGAGTCCCTAGTCTCTCATGGTTCGTCTCCCCCTCCGATTTCCCCCCTTCATTTTTCCCTTCCTTCTCCTAATGTCCTCAATGAGCATTGATTCTAAGTCCTCTGTCTTAACCTCCTACCCCCATCTACTTGGACAGCCCCCCTCTGGAGGGGCAGGGAAGACTGGCTCCCAACTGTTCAGACTGGGAGATGCTCCTGTCTGCTACCTTCCCTCTGACCCGAAGTTCTTTTATTTGCTCTTTTGGACTTGGGGACCCCATCTAAGCCCCTGATGCACCCCCGCCAGTCCTCCTGGGCCCCGGGGCCCCACCTGGCCTGGAGCCACTTGTATAACCTGTGCCCTCAGCCCTTCCCTGTTCTCTAAGATGGGGACCTCCACCCTCTCAGCCCCCTTCAGCCCTGCCCTTCAGAGGGTGTCCAGATTCCTCAGACCACCATTCATCCTCACTACTTCCTACCTCCCTTGGTTGCCACATGGGGCCACATCTAGTTCACTGCACACAATAGGAAGTTTCCTTGCCTCTGAATCTTTGCTTACATTGTCCCCTGTGCTTGGAACACCCCTCCATCTTTTAGTGCTCATCCCTATTAGTCCTTAAGGCCTGGAAGCCACTTCTCATCCCTGAGGCCAACAGGGCTCTGGTAGCCTGAATGACCCCATCAAGCTCCCAGCACCCTGGTGTCTATTGTCTGCCCCGCTGCCCTCACTGTACGTTGATACTCTCGAGGGCAGGCATCTGGTCTGACTCACCTTGGTTCCCAGGAGGTGTCAGGAAGGGTGTTTGAATGACAGAAGTGAGGCAGGAAACACCAGAACCTTTTCGGGGACGGAAGCATACCTGGTCTTTGAGGGCTCAGCAAGGGCAGACCTGTCAGCAACAGGACAGAGCAGGCGCCCAGGACACCTAGAGCATTGCATTTTGGCCTGAGGGGCCTCGCCTACTTCCCCTTGCATTTACCTCTACAGGAACACCCGGTACAGGGTGGGGTTGGGGGCTCTGGACCAGGCTGCTCACTCCTCAGCTCCTTAAGGCAACTTCCTGTCCTTGCCATTTTATCTCCCCGGCCAGGCTGAGGAGAGGAAGTTGTCCTCTCTCTCTCTCAGTGGTGGGCAGAGACACCCCAGACCTCAGGAAGTGGGGAGCATATCATGTGAGGGTGTCTGCTCCTTCCTGGCCGGCCTTCTCTTGCTACTTCTACCAGATTTCTCTTCCTAAAGCAGCCATGCTACTACTCTCCTGTTCAAGTGCCTTCCATGGCTTCCTATGGTCTTCCCCCATTAAGATCAACCCCTCAGCTTGCCAACCTTATCTTGTGCTCCTGCCCCCTCAACACCTTAAACTCACATCACTTTGACTTACCTTCTCCATCCTTGCTCCAAGAATTTTTCCCTCCCTGCATTTGCCCATGCTGTTACCTGTTCTGGGAGACTAGTTCGCTTATCTTTATCTGTCTAAAACCCTCCTCACTCTTCAATTGGCTTCTCTAGGGGGCGCCTGGGTGGTGCGTCAGACTCTTGGTTTTGGCTCAGGTGGTGATTGCAGGGTCATGAGATCAAGCCCCATGTTGGGCTCCGTGCTCAACATGGAGTCTGCTTGAGATTCTCTCTCCCTCACCCTCTGCCCCTCCTGCTTATGCTCTCTCTTTCTCTCTCTAAAATAAATGAATAAATCTTTTTTTAAAAAATTGCTTTTTCCAAAAATTCCTCCTTGACCCCTTGGGAGCCAATGACCTTGTAACTCCTGAGTGGCCTATTTGTGTACTCCTCCATATTTGCCTGAATTCTTATCTGCAGCATCCAATTGTATCCCTCCAGAACAGGAGCTGCATCCGAATCATCTCAGGGTCTCTAGAGGGTGGCCCAGTCCATAAAGGTTGTTATAAAGTTGACCTCTAGATTGGGAATCTCCTGAGGCCTAAGCTGTGTCTGTAGCACTCATCCGTCCATCTCAGTGCCTAGCACCTAGTCTGGTACCTTAGTAGGTACCATGTACCAAAGATATTGGTTAAATGAACAAGGTTCTAGCAAGTGCAGTAAGAGATCAAAGAAATGAGGTACGAATACTGGAAAGTGAAAGAGTGAATGAGTATGTTAACATCTATGAACTGTGACATTCTCACCATAGGATGTACCAGAATTAACATTCCCATTATATGGACCGGGGCTCAAGGCCCAGCAGGGTCACATAGTGAGTTGGGTTCCCTCCTAGCTCTATGCTTCCTTCTCTACTCCAGTGTCTGGCACAAATGCCGAGTCTCTCAGCTAGTCTTTGGCTATGCCTATCAGCACCTTGGTCCATGAGGCAGGAGGACCTGCCTGGCAAGAAGGGGGCTCCACAATGTCCACAGTAGCCAAACTGTGGAAAGAGCCAAGATGTCCATCGACAGATGAATGGATAAAGAAGATGTGGTATATACAATGGAATATTATGCAGCCATCAAAAGGAATGAAATCTTGCCATTTGCAACGAGGTGGATGGAACTGGAGGGTGTTATGCTGAGCGAAATAAGTCAATCAGAGAAAGACATGTATCATATGACCTCACTGATATGAGGAGTTCTTAATCTCAGGAAACAAACAGGGTTGCTGGAGTGGTGGGGGGTGGGAGGGATGGGGTGGCTGGGCGATAGACATTGGGGAGGGTATGTGCTATGGTGAGCACTGTGAATTGTGCAAGACTGTTGAATCACAGATCTGTACCTCTGAAACAAATAATACATTATATGTTTAAAAAAAAATAAGATAGCAGGAGGGGAAAAATGAAGGGGGGTAAATTGGAGGGGGAGACGAACCATGAGAGACTATGGACTGTGAGAAACAAACAGGGTTCTAGAGGGGAGGGGGGTGGGGGGATGTGTTAGCCTGGTGATGGGTATTGAAGAGGGCACGTTCTGCGTGGAGCACTGGGTATTATATGCAGACAATGAATTGTGGAGCACTACATCAAA
Source organism: Zalophus californianus (assembly GCF_009762305.2). NCBI lineage: Eukaryota > Metazoa > Chordata > Mammalia > Carnivora > Otariidae > Zalophus > Zalophus californianus. The sequence continues at coordinate 13,408,576 of NC_045610.1, read as the reverse complement.
AACTGGTGATGTGATGTATGGTGATTAACATAACAATAATAATAATAAAAAGGGGGCTCCAGCTTTGCCAGGCCTGACCAGTCTGCCTGCAGGGACTCAGCTGGTAGTGGGTTGTAAGAAGGTAAAACACAAAACCCTTATTTGCCTTGTAAATCATTGTACTCCACCAGGTTTGTCAGCCTGAGACACAAAAAAGAATTTGGGAACTGGGACTTGCTCCCTGGTATGGAGAAAGGGCTTTGGTCCAAGGACACCTGAGGGCAGGCTTGTCTTGGTCAGTCCCTCAGTCTGAAGGTCCATTCTTGCTACCTGTGTGCAGAGAGGAGGGGCTGCTGGTTTAGCCTTGCTCAGAGGGAGTCCCCAGGCGTGGGGCTGGGCTACAGGGGCTAGTCAAGTCCTCAAGCAAGGTTGGGCCCTCCTGGACATCACCTTGGTCATAGGAGTCTGAGAAAGCCCCTTCCCTTCTAGTCTTACTGCAGTGGGGGTGAGACAGATGATATCTGGAACTCACAGGAACCCTGGTGGGAACTTGCTCACACTGCCTACCCAGGACCAAAATCAGGACAAAGTGGCAGGAGACTGGATCCTGCCCTTGGTTCTCAGACTGGAGGCAGAGGAGAAACTCAGGTCTTTATCTGTGGGCCCCTCACTGCCTGTAGTTGTGGTTTCAGTGCAATCCTGGCCTGTTCTTTACCCTCTCAGGGCCCAGCTGTCTCCACTTTCCCTCCTCCACGTGTTTTTGGGCCTCTCATCAGCAGTGCCAGGTGTCCGCCCCAGTGTTCCCTATGTGGCAACCAGCCCAACTCTCTGGGGATATCCTGTCATTGTGGCCCAGAGCCTAGGCATTGAATCTTGCCAAGTCAGCCCAAGTACTCTGGATCCCGTCCAGGTCCCCAGGTGGGGCCCACAACCCAGAGGTTAGGGAAATTGGCAAAGGCACCCAGATCCCCAATGTGGCAGACCCAGGCACTGTGCCCAAGACACCTGACACCTGGGCTGTTGCCAGCCTCTGGGGAGACACACGGGCAAGGCTCGCTGCCCTGCTGCCAGGCCTGCGGGTGACCTTGGCATGTCCTCTACTGCTCCGGGCTCCCTCCCTGAGGCCATGACTTATGGCAGACCCAGCCCAGGCCCAGCAGACCAAGGGACTCTGTGTGACCAGTGAGTGTGGTTACTCCCAGAGTTGTTGGATATGCTGGGTACACTTGCTGACCTCAGGCTGGCTCTCTGTATGGTGAAAGGGGGACCATGGGAGGGGAGCTTCAGGTGGGTTCCATCTCTTGGCCTCCAACAACCATACACCATGAAAATGCCCAAATTTGCAAGTTGAGTTCCATTTGCCTTTAGTTCCCTGAAGTCACATCCCCCCTCATTTGTGTACCCAGATTAGTCCAGGCCTTCCTGGGTCTTTCATTCACAAAGCCAGCTGCTGGGGCAGAGGAAAGGGTGGGATTAGGAAGGGGCCTTTGCATTGGGCACCTCACAGCACTATCTGCACTGGGGGATATAAAATAACTACCTAACAAGAACTGGCCCAGTGCCAGGCACTGGGCTGAGGACACTATTTAATCTTTACAAGCAGCTCTTAGAGGAAGTTCTTTATACTCCTCTTGATAGAATTGCATAATGAGTTAAGGGCTACACAATTGGTACCTGGGAGAACAGGAGTTTGAACCCAGGCCATCAGGCCCCAGATCCCAGCGGTTTAACTGCTGTACTATCGTTTGCCTGGAGTCCCCAGGCAGTGTAAGGCTGGGGTCCTAACCTGGCTTTTACTCAAAGCCCCTGCTGGTAATGACTGAATTATATGGCCTGGTGCCAGGGACCTCCTCGACCCCAACACACCCTTAGCACTCTCTTCAGGGAACCTGAGATAGTAGTTACTCTTGACTGGGGAAAGAACTCCACCTAAGGAGTTCATAGGCTTTAGTTTTTAACTTAAGATCCACTGTGCGACCTTGGACAGACTTCACCTCTCTGAGCCCCAGCTTTCTCAGCTGTAAAATGGGAAAGATAGTAGTCCTAATCCCGTAGGTCATTATGAGCGCTAAGTGAGCCAGTGTATGTGGAGTGGCCAGCCTAGTCCTACTGGGCTGCAGATGCTCAAGGCCCATCTTTTTCTTGCATTCACTCCCAAGGACCCAGAACCAGACTGATTCTGCCCTGTTCCCCAAGAATCACCCCTCCAATCCAATTGTCTGTGACCTGACCAGGAAGCTAGCCAAAGGCAATACCCACCCAGATCCTGGAGGCAAGAAGCCAAGAGGCGGGAACAAAGAATTTTCCATGGCTCCATAGTTAATGAGGAACTGATCCTCTTTGGGGCTTCAATTAGTCTTTCACCCTCCTCTCCTTCCCCCAAATTTCCATCATTGGTGATATTTACGTTGGAATTCTTCCCAGGACTTCAGGAACCCAGCATGGGTAAGTGGAAAACAATACAGAAGAAGAGATAGGTGTGTTTTTTTAAAGGTAGCATTGGTAAGTTTGCATTCTTGGTTTTAAAACACATTACAAAGCAGCAGGTATCAAAACAAAATGATTTTATACTTAAATCAATTCAATTAAGTTTCTGTCAGCTGTAAAACACTGCAGAAATACAAAGATGAAGAAGACATGGTCCCCTCAAGAGGGTTGTGGTTTGGAGTGGTTAAGAGCACACTTCAGGAGACAGACCTGGAATTAAACCCCCACTAGTTAGCAGTTGTGGGATCTTGGACAAGTTACTAAATGGCTCTGAGTCTCAGTTTCAGCATTTGTAAAATGGGAATAAAAAAAGGCCTTGGGGTGCCTGGGTGGCTCAGTTAAGTGTCTGCCTTCAGCTTGGGTCATGATCCTGGGGTCCTGGGATCTAGGCCCATGTCGGGCTCCCTGCTGGGTGGGGAGTCTGCTTCTCCCTCTGCCGCTCCCCCTGCTTGTGCTCTCTCTCTCTCTCTGTCAAATAAATAAATAAAATAAAATTTTAAAAAAGGCCCCACCACAGTGGACTATTATGAGTTTCATTGAGAAAATACATGGCATTGGTAGCTACCCCACAAAGGTGCCCCTTTTTGCTAACAGAGCCCTGACTTTGGTCCAGGTAGCAAAGTGCCCCAGTTTAGTGCATGAATCATGAATGGTTTAAACCAATCACAGTGATGTCCTTCTTCTTTGCCAGATACTGGTTTTCCCAGTGCCCTGGCAGCTGAGGATGGCTGTGTGACCCACTTATGGCCAATGAGGTATAAGGGAGAGCCTGCAGGGGGCTTCCTGAAAAAATACAGAGGATGAAGTCTTTGCTTTCCCTGCTTCCCACCTGTGAAGAGTTATGATGCTTGGAGCTGCAGCATCCATGGCCATGAGGCATCCAGCTTGAGGACGTGAAGCCCACATATTGATGATGGCTGAGTGGAAGGAGATTGTCAGGGGAGGCATTGGTGAGCTACAGAACAGCCTGAGGTTACCTATCCAACTTTCTTGTTTTAAGCGATAATTTTAAAAGCCTTTATTCAAAGCAATTGGGAAATTTGCTGTCTGTTCCTTTCAGCTGAATGCACCCTTTGATACAGACTCTTAGCATCAAGCTTAGCATATGGTAAGCATTCAATAAATGTTGTCTGTAACCTTACAGAGAAATCACAGCATATTCCACGTTCATTTACGTGTGCTCTGAAGATGGCGAGGGAAAGAGGAAGGAAGTGTATCACTGGTGTCTTACCATTCAGTGGGTGAATCTGCTGTCCCCTAAGTAACTCTCAGGATCTCAGGGCATGAAGATGGCCTTGGTTGTGGGATCCACTGGAGAAACCAATGCTGTTGCAGGCCTGGCAGGAGAGCCAGAAGTCTGAAATCACCAATAGGGGATGGCATCTGGCTCCCTAGCCCTTCTAGGAGGGTTTCAAGGGTAATTTCACTCATCTTTGGTTTTTGCCTTATGCTCCAACTTTGGAATGGTGGCGTTGTATTTGAAACAGAACTCCTGGAGGTGCCTGTTACTCCAGCTGGATGGAACAGTTGGAGGGAAGTCAGCAGACCTAGGGGATCACCGTCCCCCCCACCCCACAAGAGGTTTCTCAGGGAGAACAAAAAAAAAAAAAAAGGAGAAAGGAGAAAGACAGCTCACTTAGAACCTGAGCGATTAATCAGTCTTTTTTTTGGAGATTTTATTTATTTATTTATTTATTTATTTATTTATTTATTTATTTATTATTTTTTTTTACATTTTCTCTCTTTTATTTATTTTCTTCTGATGAGAAATAATTCTTACTCGCAGAGCAAGATAGACCAAGGAAACTGTTTTGGAGCTACTTGTATTCTACGAAAATTTTTTCTCTTGAATTTTCATCTTTTCTTTTTTTTTTTTAATTTTTTATTGTTATGTTAATCACCATATATTACATCATTTGTTTTGGTGTAGTGTTCCATGATTCATTGTTTGTTCATAACACCCAGTGCTCCACGCAGAATGTGCCCTCTTTAATACCCATCACCAGGCTAACCCATCCCCCTACCCACCTCCCCTCTAGAAACCTCAGTTTGTTTTTCAGAGTCCATCATCTCTCCTGGTTCGTCTCCCCCTCTGACTTACTCCCCTTCATTCTTCCCCTCCTGCTATCTTCTTCTTTTTCTTTTTTCTTAACATATGTTGCATTATTTGTTTCAGAAGTACAGACCTGTGATTCAACAGTCTTACACAATTCACAGCGCTCACCGTAGCACATACCCTCCCCAATGTCTATCACCCAGCCACCCCATCCCTCCCACCCCCGACCACTCCAGCAACCCTCAGTTTGTTCCTGAGATTAAGAATTCCTCATATCAGTGAGGTCATATGATACATGTCTTTCTCTGATTGACTTATTTCACTAATCCTCGGACCCTCCAGTTCCATCCACGTCGTTGCAAATGGCAAGATCTCATTCCTTTTGATGGCTGCATAATATTCCATTGTGTATATATACCACCTTTTCTTTATCCATTCATCTGTGGATGGACATCTTGGCTCTTTCCACAGTTTGCCTATTGTAGACATTGCTGCTATAAACATTGGGGTACACGTACCCCTTCGGGTCCCTACATTTGTATCTTTGGGGTAAATACCCAGTAGTGCAATTGCTGGATTGGATGGTAGCTCTAATTTCAACTGTTTGAGGAACCTCCATACTGTTTTCCAGAGGGGTGGCACCAGCTTGCATTCCCACCAACAGTGTAGGACGGTTCCCCTTTCTCCACATCCCCAGCAACATCTGTCGTTCCCTGACTTGTTAATTTTAGCCATTCTGACGGGGGTGAGGTGGTATCTCATTGAGGTTTTGATTTGGATTTCCCTGATGCCGAGCGATGTTGAGGACTTTTTCATGTGCTTGTTGGCCATTTGGATGTCTTCTTTGGAAAAATGTCTGTTCATGTCTTCTGCCCATTTCTTGATTGGATTATTTGTTCTTTGGGTGTTGAGTTTGATAAGTTCTTTATAGATTTTGGATACTACCCTTTATCTGATATGTCATTTGCAAATATTTTCTCCCAATCTGTCGGTGGTCTTTTGGTTTTGTGGACTGTTTCTTTTGCTGTGCCGAAGCTTTTTATCTTGATGAAATCCCAATAGTTCATTTTTGCCCTGGCTTCCCATGCCTTTGGTGATGTTTCTAGGAAGAAGTTGCTGCAGCTGAGGTCGAAGAGGTTGCTACCTGTGTTCTCCTTTAGGATTTGGATGGACTCCTGTCTCACGTTTAGGTCTTTCAACCATTTGGAGTCTATTTTTGTGTGTGGTGTAAGGAAATGGTCCAGTTTCATTCTTCTGCATGTGGCTGTCCAATTTTCCCAACACCATTTGTTGAAGAGACTGTCTTTTTTCCATTGGACATTCTTTCCTGCTTTGTCAAAGATAAGTTGACCATAGAGTTGAGGGTCCATTTCTGGGCTCTCGATTCTGTTCCATTGATCTATGTGTCTCTTCTTGTGCGAGTACCATACTGTCTTGATGATGACAGCTTTGTAATAGAGCTGGAAGTCCGGAATTGTGATGCCGCCAGCTTTGCTTTTCTTTTTCAATATTCCTCTGGCTATTCGGGGTCTCTTCTGGTTCCATACAAATTTTAGGATTATTTGTTCCATTTCTTTGAAACAAGTGGATGGTATTTTGATGGGGATTGCATTGAATGTGTAGATTGCTCTAGGTAGCATTGACATCTTCACAATGTTGGTTCTCCCAATCCATGAGCATGGAACGTTTTTCCATTTCTTTGTGTCTTCTTCAATTTCTTTCCTGAGTATTTTATAGTTTTCTGAGTACAGATCCTTTGCCTCTTTGGTTAAATTTATTCCTAGGTATCTTCTGGTTTTGGGTGCAATTGTGAATGGGATCGACTCCTTGATTTGTCTCTCTTCTGTCTTGTTGTTGGTGTATAGGAATGCCACTGATTTCTGTGCATTGATTTTATAGCCTGCTCCTTGAACTGAATTCCTGTGTGAGTTCTAGCAGTTTTGGGGTGGAGTCTTTTGGGTTTTCCACATAAAGTATCATATCATCTGCAAAGAGTGAGAGTTTGACTTCCTCTCTGCCGATTGGGATGCCTTTGATTTCTTTTTGTTGTCTGATTGCTGTGGCTAGGACTTCGAATACTATGTTGAATAGCAGTGGTGAGAGTGGCTCTCCCTGCCGCGTTCCTGACCTTAGGGGAAAAGCTCTCAGCTTTTCCCCATTGAGAATGATATTCGCTGTAGGTTTTTCGTAGATGGCTTTTATGATATTGAGGTATGTACCTTCTATCCCTATACTCTGAAGAGTTTTGATCAAGAAAGGATGCTGTACTTTGTCAAATGCTTTTTCTGCATCTATTGAGAGGATCCTATGATTCTTGTTCTTTCTTTTGTTAATGTATTGTATCACGTTGATTGATTGGAGGATGTTGAACCAGCCTTGCAGCCCAGGGATAAATCCCACTTGGTCGTGGTGAATAATCCTTTTAATGTACTGTTGGATCCTATTGGCTAGTATTTTGGTGAGAATTTTTGCATCCATGTTCATCAAGGATATTGGTCTGTAATTCTCCTTTTGATGGGATCTTTGTCTGGTTTTGGGATCAAGGTAATGGTGGCCTCATAAAATGAATTTGGAAGTTTTCCTTCCATTTCTATTTTTTGGAACAGTTTCAGGAGTATAGGTATTAATTCTTCTTGAAATGTCTGATAGAATTCCCCTGGGAAGCCATCTGGCCCTGGGCTTTTGTTTCTTGGGAGATTTTTGATGACTGCTTCAATTTCCTTAGTGATTATAGGTCTGTTCAGTTTTTCTATTTCTTCCTGGTTCAGTTTTGGTAGTTGATACATCTCTAGGAATGCACCCATTTCTTCCAGGTTATCTAATTTGCTGGCATAGAGTTGCTCATAATATGTTCTTATAATTGTTTGTATTTCTTTGGTGTTGGTTGTGATCTCTCCTCTTTCATTCATGATTTTGTTGATTTGGGTCATTTCTCCTTTCTTTTTGATCAGTCTGGCCAGGGGTTTATCACTCTTGTTAACTCTTTCAAAGAACCAGCTCCTAGTTTCGTTGATCTGTTCTACTGTTCTTTTGGTTTCTAGTTCATTGATTTCTGCTCTGATCTTTATGATTTCTCTTCTCCTTCTGGGTTTAGGCTTTATTTGCCATTCTTTCTCCAGCTCCTTTAGGTGTAGGGTTAGGTTGTGTATTTGAGACTTTTCTTGTTTCTTGAGAAAGGCTTGTATTGCTATATACTTTCCTCTCAGGACTGCCTTTGCTGTATCCCAAAGATTTTGGACAGTTGTGTTTTCATTTTCATTCGTTTCAAAGAGTTTTTTTAATTCTACTTTAATTTCCTGGTTGACCCATTCATTCTTTAGTAGGATGCTCTTTAGCCTCCATGTATTTGAGTTCTTTCTGACTTTCCTCTTGTGATTGAGTTCTAGTTTCAAAGCATTGTGGTCTGAAAATATGCAGGGAATGATCCCAATCTCTTGGTACTGGTTGAGACCTGATTTGTGACCTAGGATGTGATCAATTCTGGAGAATGTTCCATGGGCACTAGAGAAGAATGTGTATTCCGTTGCTTTGGGATGGAACGTTCTGAATATGTCTGTGAAATCCATTTGATCCAGTGTGTCTTTTAAAGTCTTTATTTCCTTGTTGATCTTTTGCTTAGATGATCTGTCCATTACAGTCAGGGGGATGTTAAAGTCCCCCACTATTATTGTATTGTTGTCAATGTGTTTCTTTGCTTTTGTTATTAATTGCCTTATATAATTGGCTGCTCCCATGTTCGGGGCATAGATATTTACAATTGTTAGATCTTCTTGTTGGATAGACCCTTTAAGTAGGATATAGTGTCCTTCCTCATATCTTATTACAGTCTTTGTTTTAAAATCTAGTTTGTCTGATATAAGGATTGCCACCCCAGCTTTCTTTTGGTGTCCATTAGCATGGTAAATGGTTTTGCACCCCCTCACTTTCAATCTGGGGGTGTCTTTGGGTCTAAAATGAGCCTCTTGCAGACAGCATATTGATGGGTCTTGTTTTTTAATCCAATCTGATAGCCTGTGTCTTTTGATTGGGGCATTGAGCCCATTTACATTCAGGGTAACTATTGAAAGGTATGAATTCAGTGCCATTGTATTGCCTGTAAGGTGACTGTGACTGTATGTTGTCTGTGTTCCTTTCTGATCTTTGCTGCTTTTAGGCTCTCTCTTTGCTTAGAGGACCCCTTTCAATATTTCTTGGAGGGCTGGTTTCGTGTTTGCAAATTCCTTTAGTTTTTGTTTGTTCTGGAAGCTTTTTATCTCTCCCTCTATTTTCAGTGAGAGCCTAGCTGGATATAGTATTCTTGGCTGCATATTTTTCTCGTTTAGTGCTCTGAAGATATCTTGCCAGTCCTTTCTGGCCTGCCAGGTCTCTGTGGATAGGTCTGTTGCCAATCCAATATTTTTACCATTGTATGTTACATATCTCTTCTCCCGAGCTGCTTTCAGGATTTTCTCTTTGTCTCTGAGACTCGTAAGTTTTACTATTAGATGTCGGGGTGTTGACCTATTATTATTGATTTTGAGAGGGGTTCTCTGTGCCTCCTGGATTTTGATGCCTGTTTCCTTCCTCACATTAGGGAAGTTCTCTGCTATAATTTGCTCCAATATACCTTCTGCCCCTCTCTCTCTCTCTTCTTCTTCTGGGATCCCAATTATTCTAATGTTGTTTCGTCTTATCGTATCACTTATCTCTAGAATTCTGCCCTCGTGATCCTGTAGTTGTTTCTCCCTTTTTTTCTCAGCCTCTTTATTTTCCATCATTTGGTCTTCTATATCACTGATTCTCTCTTCTGCCTCATTTATCCTAGCAGTTAGTGCCTCCATTTTTTATTGCACCTCATCAATAGCCTTTTTGATTTCGACTTGGTTAGATTTTAGTTCTTTTATTTCTCCAGAAAGCGTTTCTCTAATAACTTCCATGCTTTTTTCAAGCCCAGCTAGTATCTTTAAAGTCATGATTCTGAACTCTAGGTCCGACATCGTACTAATGTCCGTATTGAGTAGGTCCCTGGCTGACGGTACTTTCTCTTGGTCTTTTTGCTGAGGTGACTTTTTTCGTCTTGTCATTTTGTCCAGAGGAGAATAGATGAATGAGAGAACAAAATGCTAACAGGTTTACAACGTCCCCAGCAAATATACTGTATACAAATCAGAAAAGACCTGAAACCAGGGGAAAAGAAAGGGAAAGAAAGAAAAAAGAAAGAGAAAAAAAAAGATAAAAACAAAAACAGAACAAAACAAAAAAAAGCAGAATGTGATCAAATATGATCAGGCTAGTGCATAGATCAGTGCCACACACTAGATTTTGGGCGTATTTTGGTCTGTTAGAGAAAAGTGCCTCCTAAAATTTTAAAGGAAGAACGACATATATGTACAAAATAGAGTTGATACAATGAAGGGATAGAAGATGACTGTAAAGATGAAAATTATAAAAGATTTTATAAAAGGACTTGATAAGATAAGAAGTTGTTTGAAAAAAGAAAGAAGATTTAAAAAAAAATAAGGGAGAGAATGTCATCAGGCAGGAGACTAGTAGAGAGCCATACACTAGTGATTTAGGGTATGTTTTTATCTGTTAGAAGAAACTGTATCTCAAAATTTTAAAGACAGAACAACTTATATATATATGCCAAAAATAAGGGTAACTACTTGAAGGGATAAAATATGACTCTGAAAATGAAAAATAAAAAATGCTTGTTTTTTTTTTAAAAAGAGATTGATAAGATGTTGTAAAAGGGAAAAAGAAAAAAAAAACAGTTAACAAAAATTAACTTTGATGAACTAATGAATCATGGTAAAAAAAAAGCCATGAATTCGATGTGCAGTATTCCCCTAGCACTGGAGTTCTCCCATTCTCCTTGATCGGTAAACTTGGTCTTGGCTTGCTGGCTGTTCGTGCTGATCTTCTGGGGGAGGGGCCTGTTGCTGTGGTTTGCAAATGTCTTTGCCGGAGGCTGAATTGCCCCGCCCTTGTCGGTCCGGGCTAAGCAAGCTGCTCGGGTTTGCTCTCAGGAGCTTTTGTTCCCTGCAAGCTCTCCGTAGAGCCCCGGAGGACCAGGGCAAAAATGGTGGCCTCCCAATCTCCACCCGGAGGAGCTGAGAACTTGGGGCCCCTTTCCTCAGTGCGCCCCCAGAGAAAAGCAGTCACTCCCTTGTCCCCGGTCTCCGGCCGCACTCCGTGCTCACCCGGCCTGTGACCGAGCGTTGCTATCTCTGGCACCCGACCCCGTGTGGAGTCTCCAAACCCAGCAGATCCCTGCGGTGCGCTCCCGCGCCGCTCCTCCCCGGGAAGGAAGGGGAGTCTCCCCAGATCTGCCGCTTGTTGGGTCCCTGCTGCAGGAGCAGTGGCCCGCCTGGGCCGCGGATCACAGTTTATGGGAACCCCAAGCTGAGAGCCCGCGCCTCAGCTCCGTCTCTGCAGCCAGCTTCCCCGCTCCCATACCTGGGAGCTCTGGCGCACTCAGGCTCCCCCAGTCTTTCTGTGACCCCAAGGGTCCTGAGACCACACTGTCCCGGAGGATTCCACCCCCTGCTTAGCCACTGCAGCGATGTCCCTCCACGGAGCCGACTTCTAACCGTTCCGATTTTGTGTTCCGCGGCTCTATCACTTGCCAGAAGCGGCCGGCGGAGGCCCCTCCCCCGCCATCTATCCTCCTGAATATCGCCTCGGATTCACTTCTCCGCACGTCCTACCTTCCAGTAAGTGGTCGCTTCTCTGTTCAAATAGTTGTTGCTACTCTCCTCTTTGATCTCCTGTTGAGTTCGTAGGTGTTCAGAATGGTTTGATCCCTATTCAGCTGAATTCCTGAGACCAGACGAAATCTAGGTCTCCTCCTCCTCCGCCATCTTGCTCCGCCCTCCGAAGATTTTATTTATTTATTTGAGAGAGAGAGCACAAGTGAGGATAAGTAGGGGGAGGGGCCGAGGGAGAAGCAAGCTGCACGCTGAGCAGGGAGCCCGATGTGGGGCTCGATCCCAGGACCCTGGGATCATGAGCTGAGCCAAAGGCAGATGCTTAACCAACTGAGCCACCCAGGCACCCCTAATTACAGCCTTAATTTATGAACAAACACCATACCCTACTATAGGCCCACCTGTGACTTCATGTAACATTGCAGTTTACATAGGCTTTGGAGTGAAACAACTGGACACCTCAAGAGCTGCCCTCATTTTACAAGAAATGTCAGTGAAAATGGGGAGGGTCTGGGACTTGTGTTAAAGGGTACCCAAGCAACATAAATCCCATTTGGCATCTTGGCCCTCAAGGCTTTTTGGTTAGCTTCCTGGGTTTAAATATTGCAAATTGGGTTATTATTATTTTTTTCTTTAAATTTTTTTATTGTTATGTTAATCACCATACATTACATCACTAGTTTTTGATGTAGTGTTCCATGATTCATTGTTTGTGCATAACACCCAGTGCTCCACGCAGAATGTGCCCTCTTTAATACCCACCACCAGGCTAACCCATCCTCCCACCCAATTATTATTTTTTTTTAAATAGGAGGTGGTGTGAAAGTTAAAAACACAGACTCTACTCTGTTTTGCTGTCTGAGAAATGGGAATAATGCCAGAAACCACCTCGGCTCGTGTCACGTGGCTCTGTGAGGTGAGGAGTCAGCCCTGAGCACAGGCCCCCATACAGAACTGCCCCAGCTGGCCTGTGTTGGTGGTGTTGCTCTGCCACCGTGCAGAAAAAGACATTCCAAGCACAGATGAAGAAGGAGGTCCTAGACACCATGCCCTCTCTGCAAGATATGGTGATGAATTGCTGCCTCAGGGAGCCGTGGGAAAGGAGGCTGTGGCTCTGTCTCTCAACCTATAAATGACCAAATTGTACAACCCAGGGTATCTGACCTAGAAAGGGCTTCTGAGTCATTTCTGCCCACCTTCCCCTTGCAGAGCTGGGACATGAAGGCTGGAGAGGTCAGGGTCCCAAGGTAGAATGGTGAGGTCACGCCGAGGGGAAAGGAATCCAAATATTGAAGAAACAGGGAATGTCAGCAAGAAGATAAATGAGGACAAATGAAAACAATAGACATTTGGGTGATGGCATTTTCTGCCACAAATACCAAAAGAACAGGCACAAATGACGTGAATAGAACTGGAGGGTGTTATGCTGAGTGAAATAAGTCAATCAGAGAAAGACATGTATCATATGACCTCACTGATAGGAGGAATTCTTAATCTCAGGAAACAAACTGAGCGTTGCTGGAGTGGGGGTGAGGTGGGAGGGATGGGGTGGCTGGGTGATAGACATTGGGGAGGGTATGTGCTATGGTGAGCGCTGTGAATTGTGCAAGACTGTTGAATCATAGATCTGTACCTCAGAAACAAATAATACATTATATGTTTAAAAAAAAAGAAGAAGATAGCAGGAGGGGAAGAATAAAGGGGGGAAAATCGGAAGGGGAGACGAACCATGAGAGACGATGGACTTTGAGAGGCAAACTGAGGGTTCTAGAGGGGAGGGCGGTGGGGGGATGGGTTAGCCTGGTGATGGGTATTAAAGGGGGCACGTTCTGCATGGAGCACTGGGTGTTATACACAAACAATGAATCATGGAACACTACATCAAAAACTAATGATGTAAGGTATGGTGATTAACATAACAAGAAAAAAACTTAAAGAAAAAACTAATGATGTAATATATGGTGATTAACATAACAATAAAACATTTAAAGGGAAAAAAACAGGCACAAGACGGGAACCACATGGGGCGGCAGCCACCACACACTTTTGCTCACATATGGCAGTGTTAGAACCTGGCACCAGGTCAACCAGCGCCCATGGTGGAGGAACGACCCACACCCTCAGAGGCACGTGCTGCAGGTAGTTTTGGGGGAAAGTAGAGAATCTCCCTTGCAATAAAAAAATGTAAATGTAAATGTATTCATGCAGCTTGAACTGGTGACAGACACTCGCCTTTTGGACTGGATGCCTGATTGGGCCCACAGGCTTCTCAAACAGCCAAGGCTCCCGGAGTTCTGTGATCGAAGGTTACCCTAGACCATCCCATGCTGCCCCACCCTCTCAAGGCTGACCAGATCCCTCCAGCTCTGCCCTCTGGGAGAATATGCTTATTTGTGGGGCTTAACAATTGGGATGAGGCAGACACATTTTCCCCCCAACAACCCACTCGAGACACCTGCCCTGTCCCTACATCACTGGCTCCCCTGAATTATGCCGCTCAAGAATGCACAGTTTGTACCACTTCAGTAGGCCAAGGGCAGCCAGGGCCAGCCAAGGCCCTCTAAGCTGGCGGGTCCTTGAGTTAGTCCTGAACCATCTGAGCACCCTCCAGGGCAGAAGGAGACCTCCCCACAATTTCTGAGGCAACAGTCCCCACGGGAAATGGCTGTCTGACTGATCAGGAATCAAAACTCCCAGATGTTTCTTAGTGCAGGATACCATAGCAGCCACATAGGCCCCATCCAGGCAAGGCAGTCTAGATAACTCTAGTTTTACCTTGGGGGGGAAATATGTACATTTGTGTAGGATAGGGTTTAGAATTAGGCAGTGGCCTTGGGCTGCCAAGGGCCAGTTCCCATGGTCTGGCCTTTGGGCACACATGCCCTGTTCTGGGTCCCTGGCTCTCTGCACTTGTGCAGCTCAAGCATGCCCAATAGGCACCCTCCAGCCTATTTTTGGGGAACCAGGGCCCTCCAGGCCTATGGAACCTCAGCCTGTCCAAACCAACTGGATAGCCTCCTGGGTGGAGGGATCCCAGCCCCAAGAATCTTTCAGAGGTGGCAGCTTGAATATGGTGCCAGTCAGTCCCCGGCCTGCCTGATGGGGTCCCTGGTTTCTCTAGCAAGGAAGGTACCTTGGCCAGCCACTCCTCCTGGCATTGGCAAAGCGGTACAGTTGCCTCCAGGTTGGCATTCAGTGGGAATTTGTGCGTTTGTGTAGTGTAAGATTTCGAAGGAGGCAGATACCAGGTACCTCCAAGTAGCCTATTCTTATGGCCTGATCTCTCTGTACAGTTGCCTTGTCCCAGGTTCCCAGCTACTCTGACCTGCACAGACTGCAGATGCATCATCTGCACCTTGTCAGTCCACATTTCTCTACCTCTTTCTTCTGGGAGAATATGTGCTTTTGCATAGGTTTAGACTCAAATTAGGATGATAATCTGTATCCCCAAGTGCCTACTGCTGTGACCCTGCCTCTCCCCACAGTTGCCCTAATTTAGGTGCCTGGGTCCCCTGGTCTACTAGCCAGGGCACTCCAGACCTGTGGAGCTTGGGCTGATACCCAACCACCTGCATAACTCTCAGGTTAGAAGGAGCCTTCTGACATGGCAGCTTTAAACTTGTGACTGTCACTCACCGTTTAGACAGGTTGCCCGATGGGGAGGCAAGCTTCTCCAGAACTCAAGGCTCCCAGGCACCTCCTTTGGTTGGCTAACCAGGTCAGTGGTCAGGCCCTGACATGGCAGGGCAGTTGAAGCCCTCCGGCTCTGCCCTAAGGGGGAATAGGCCCAATTGTGCAGGGTAAGTCTTGGAAAAATTTAGATGTCAGGTACCCCCAATAGTTTCCTCCTGTTACCCAGGCTCTCCCCTATTCCAGGCCCCTGGCTACCCTGACCTGTGCAGCTTGTGTATATGAAGTCTGTACCCTGTAGGCTGGCCGTGGGCTGCAGGAGGCACTTTAGGGCTCTGGAGCTAGGGCCAATCTCCAACCACCTGCATGGCCTCCTGGTAAGAGAGAGCCCACACTCTGAATATCTTTCTGTGGGCTATTTTACGCTAGGGTCTGTCAGTCCCATTTGGACTGGCTGTCTCTATGGGGTCCAGGGCTTCTCCATCAATCAAGGCTGCCTAGGTATCTCTTTTTGGAGGTTATTTCTGACTGTCCCATGGGGCTCCACCCTACCAAGGCAATCCAGATTTCTCTAGCTCTGCCTTTAGGGAAAATATGCACATGTGTGTAGGTGAAGTCTTGGACTTAGGCATATGTTAGCTACACCCAGTTGCCGGCTACTGTGGCTTGGCCTCTCCCTGCAGCTGCCCTGTTCTAAGTCCCTGGGTCCCCTGACCCATTCTGCCCATGCATGTGTGACTGCACTGTATTAAAAGCTCTGAGGTGTTTCTTTTATAACCTTCTACTCTGACTGTTCCTCTTCAGTCACTTGTCCTTTTCCATATCCATAGTTGCCCTGACTTGGGGTACCCATGTATGTGCAGCTAGCACCCCATTAGTTAGCCTTGGGCTGCAGGGTATACTCCAAATCTGTGGAGTGTCAGCTTGACCCCAACCACCTGAATGGACGCAGGGTGCTGGGTGCCCACATGCTGAATATCTTTCTGAGGCTACATTTTAAAATGGGTGTCTTTAATTGGATATAATAAATCTTGGAATTAGGCATATGCCAGTTACTTCATACAGTTTGCTACTGTGACCCACCTTCTCTCTACAACTACCCTGTAGTGCCAGGCCAGGCTACCCAATGATAGCTGACAAAGTGCATGTGTGCACAAGTTAGGAAGTCTAACTCAGGCCAGTCCCTGACTCTTGCACAGCCTCTATAGTAGGGAAAGCCCACCCCCAGAAAAACCTGAGGCTTTGTTTTAAACAGGGGACCATTGGTCCTCATTCAGACAGCTGCCTGATGGGGTCGCAAGGGTGGGAACCTAAGAATCTGGAAGAGGGCAGTTGAAAGGAGAGGCCAGGTCCCAGTAACAAGCTCTCTGGAATGACTGGCATCTACCTAATTCCAAGTCTCAGCCTACATGAATCAGCATTTCCCCCATGAAGGCAGAGTTGGAGGAATCTGGACTGTCTTGCTACCATGGGGCCAGGAAGGATGGCCTGGGTAGCCTCCACTAAAAGACACTTAGGGAGACTTCTTTGTTGGAGAAGTCTGAGACCCCTTTGGGCAACTAGTCCAAAAAGAGACTAACAGTCCTGTTTCATTTTTTTTAATTTAAATTCAATTAGCCAACATAGAGTACATCATTAGTTTCAGAAGTAGAGTTCAGTAATTCATCAGTTGCGTGTAACACCCAGTGCTCATCACATCACGTGCCCTCCTTAATGCCCATCACCCAGTTACCCCATCCTCCCACCCACCTCCCCTCCAGCAACCCTCAGTTTGTTTCCTGTAGTTAAGAGTCTCTCATGGTGAAGATGGCGGAGGAGTAGGAGACCTAGATTTTGTCTGGTCTCAGGAATTCAGCTGAATAGGGATCAAACCATTCTGAACACCTACGAACTCAACAGGAGATCGAACAGGAGAGTAGCAACAACTCTCTGAACAGAGAAGCGACCACTTACTGGAAGGTAGGGCGTGCGGAGAAGTGAATCCGAGGCGATATTCGGGAGGATAGACGGCGGGGGAGGGGCCTCCGCCGGCCGCTTCTGGCAAGTGCTAGAGCCGCGGAGCACAAAATCGGACCTTTTAAAAGTTGGCTCGGTGGAGGGACGTCGCTGCAGTGGCTAAGCGGGGGGTGGAATCCTCCCGGGACAGTGTGGTCTCAGGACCCTTGGGGTCACAGAGAGACCGGGGGTGCCTGAGTGTGGCAGAGCTCCCAGGTATCAGAGCAGGGAAGCCGGCTGCAGAGACGGAGCAGAGTCGCGGGCTCTCAGCTCTGGGTTGCCACAAACTGTGATCTGCGGCCCAGTCGGGGCACGGCTCCCCCAGCAGGGACCCAACAAGCAGCAGATCCGGGGAGACTCCCCTTCCTTCCCGGGGAGGAGCGGTGCGGGAACGCACTGCAGGGATCTGCTGGGTTTGGAGACTCCGAGCGGGGTCGGGTGCCAGAGATAGCAACGCTCGGTCACAGGCCGGGTGAGCACGGAGTGCGGCCAGAGACCGGGGACACGGGAGTGACTGCTTTTCTCTGGGGGCGCACTGAGGAGTGGGGCCCCGAGTTCTCGGCTCCTCCGGGCGGAGACTGGGAGGCCACCATTTTCGCCCTGGTCCTCCAAAGCTGTACCGAGAGCTTGCAGGGAACAAAAGCTCCTGAGAGCAAACCGGAGCAGCTTCCTTAGCCCGGACCGACAAGGGCGGGGCAATTCCGCCTCCGGCAAAGACATTTGGAAACCACAGCAACAGGCCCCTCCCCCAGAAGATCAGCACAAACAGCCAGCAAGCCAAGACCAAGTTGATCGATCAAGGAGAATAGGAGAACTCCAGCGCTAGGGGAATACTGCACATAGATTCATGGCTTCTTTTTTTTTTTTTTTTTTTTACCATGATTCATTATTTCATCAAAGTTAATTTTTGTTGACTTTTTTTTATTTTTCTTTTTCCCTTTTTCAACCAACATCTTATAAATCCCTTTTTTAAAAAAAAAAACATTTTTTATTTTTTTTTCATTTTTAGAGTCATATTTTATCCCTTCATAGTAGTTATCCTTGTTTTTGGCATATATATATAAGTTGTTCTCTCTTTAAAATTTTGAGGTACAGTTTCTTCTAACAGATCAAAATATACCCTAAACCACTAGTGTATGGCTTTGTTCTAGTCTCCTGCCTGATCACATTCTCTCCCTTTTTCCTTTTTTTTTTTTTCCTTAAATCTTCTTTCTTTTTTCAAACAACTTATCTTACCAAGTCCTTTTATAAAATCTTTTATAATTTTCATCTTTACAGTCATCTTCCATCCCTTCATTGTATCAACCCTTATTTTGTACATATATGTCTTTCTTCCTTTAAAATTTTAGGAGGCACTTTTTTCTAACAGACCAAAATACGCCCAAAATCTAGTGTGTGGCACTGATCTATGCACTAGCCTGATCATATTTGATCATATTCTGCCTTTTTTGAATTGTTTTGTTTTTGTTTTTATCTTTTTTTCTTTTTTTTTTCTTTTTCTCTTTCTTTTTTCTTTCTTTCCCTTTCCTTTCCCCTGGTTTCAGGTCTTTTCTGATTTGTATACAGTATATTTGCTGGGGACGTTGTAAACCTGTTAGCCTTTTGTTCTCTCATTCATCTATTCTACTCTGGACAAAATGACAAGACGAAAGAAATCACCTCAGCAAAAAGAACAAGAGGTAGTACCGTCTGCCAGGGACCTACTCAATACGGACATTAGTACGATGTCAGACCTAGAGTTCAGAATCATGACTTTAAAGATACTAGCTGGGCTTGAAAAAAGCGTGGAAGTTATTAGAGAAACCCTTTCTGGAGAAATAAAAGAACTAAAATCTAACCAAATCGAAATCAAAAAGGCTATTGATGAGGTGCAATCAAAAATGGGGGCACTGAATGCTAGGATAAATGAGGCAGAAGAGAGAATCAGCGATATAGAAGACCAAATGATGGAAAATAAAGAGGCTGAGAAAAAGAGAGAGAAACAACTACAGGATCACGAGGGCAGAATTCGAGAGATAAGTGATACGATAAGACGAAACAACATTAGAATAATTGGGATCCCAGAAGAAGAAGAGAGAGAGAGAGGGGCAGAAGGTATATTGGAGCAAATTATAGCAGAGAACTTCCCTAATGTGAGGAAGGAAACAGGCATCAAAATCCAGGAGGCACAGAGAACCCCTCTCAAAATCAATAAAAATAGGTCAACACCCCGACATCTAATAGTAAAACTTACGAGTCTCAGAGACAAAGAGAAAATCCTGAAAGCAGCTCGGGAGAAGAGATATGTAACCTACAATGGTAGAAACATTAGATTGGCAACAGACCTATCCACAGAGACCTGGCAGGCCAGAAAGGACTGGCAAGATATCTTCAGAGCACTAAACGAGAAAAATATGCAGCCAAGAATACTATATCCAGCTAGGCTATCATTGAAAATAGAAGGAGAGATAAAAAGCTTCCAGAACAAACAAAAACTAAAGGAATTTGCAAACACGAAACCAGCCCTCCAAGAAATATTGAGAGGGGTCCTCTAAGCAAAGAGAGAACCTAAAAGCAGCAAAGAGCAGAAACGAACACAGACAACAGACAGTTAACAGTCACCTTACAGGTAATACAATGGCACTAAATTCATACCTTTCAATAGTTACCCTGAATGTAAATGGGCTAAATGCCCCAATCAAAAGACACAGGCTATCAGATTGGATTAAAAAACAAGACCCATCAATATGCTGTCTGCAAGAGACTCATTTTACACCCAAAGACACCCCCAGATTGAAAGTGAGGGGGTGGAAAACCATTTACCATGCTAATGGACACCAAAAGAAAGCTGGGGTGGCAATCCTTATATCAGACAAACTAGATTTTAAAACAAAGACTGTAATAAGAGATGAGGAAGGACACTATATCCTACTTAAAGGGTCTATCCAACAAGAAGATCTAACAATTGTAAATATCTATGCCCCTAACATGGGAGCAGCCAATTATATAAGGCAATTAATAACAAAAGCAAAGAAACACATTGACAACAATACAATAATAGTGGGGGACTTTAACACCCCCCTGACTGAAATGGACAGATCATCTAAGCAAAAGATCAACAAGGAAATAAAGACTTTAAATGACACACTGGACCAAATGGACTTCACAGACATATTCAGAACATTCCATCCCAAAGCAACGGAATACACATTCTTCTCTAGTGCCCATGGAACATTCTCCAGAATTGATCACATCCTAGGTCACAAATCAGGTCTCAACCGGTACCAAAAGATTGGGATCATTCCCTGCATATTTTCAGACCACAATGCTTTGAAACTAGAACTCAACCACAAGAGGAAAGTTGGAAAGAACTCAAATACATGGAGGCTAAAGAGCATCCTACTAAAGAATGAATGGGTCAACCAAGAAATTAAAGAAGAATTAAAAAAATTCATGGAAACCAATGAAAATGAAAACACAACTGTTCAAAATCTTTGGGATACAGCAAAGGCAGTCCTGAGAGGAAAGTATATAGCAATACAAGCCTTTCTCAAGAAACAAGAAAGGTCTCAAATACACAACCTCACCCTACACCTAAAGGAGCTGGAGAAAGAACAACAAAGAAAGCCTAAACCCAGCAGGAGAAGAGAAATCATAAAGATCAGAGCAGAAATCAATGAACTAGAAACCAAAAGAACAGTAGAACAGATCAACGAAACTAGGAGCTGGTTCTTTGAAAGAATTAACAAGATTGATAAACCCCTGGCCAGACTTATCAAAAAGAAAAGAGAAATGACCCAAATCAACAAAATCATGAATGAAAGAGGAGAGATCACAAGCAACACCAAAGAAATACAAACAATTATAAGAACATATTATGAGCAACTCTATGCCAGCAAATTAGATAACCTGGAAGAAATGGGTGCATTCCTAGAGAAGTATCAACTACCAAAATTGAACCAGGAAGAAATAGAAAACCTGAACAGACCTATAAGCACTAAGGAAATTGAAACAGTCATAAAAAATCTCCCAAGAAACAAAAGCCCAGGGCCAGATGGCTTCCCAGGGGAATTCTATCAGACATTTCAAGAAGAATTAATACCTATTCTCCTGAAACTGTTCCAAAAAATAGAAATGGAAGGAAACTTCCAAACTCATTTTATGAGGCCAGCATTACCTTGATCCCAAAACCAGACAAAGACCCCATCAAAAAAGAGAATTACAGACCAATATCCTTGATGAACATGGATGCAAAAATTCTCACCAAAATACTAGCCAATAGGA
The DNA here is from genome assembly GCF_009762305.2 of Zalophus californianus. NCBI lineage: Eukaryota > Metazoa > Chordata > Mammalia > Carnivora > Otariidae > Zalophus > Zalophus californianus. The sequence continues at coordinate 13,387,477 of NC_045610.1, read as the reverse complement.
TCCAACAGTACATTAAAAGGATTATTCACCACGACCAAGTGGGATTTATCCCTGGGCTGCAAGGCTGGTTCAACATCCGCAAATCAATCAACGTGATACAATACATTAACAAAAGAAAGAACAAGAATCATATGATCCTCTCAATAGATGCAGAAAAAGCATTTGACAAAGTACAACATCCTTTCTTGATCAAAACTCTTCAGAGTATAGGGATAGAGGGTACATACCTCAATATCATAAAAGCCATCTACGAAAAACCTACAGCGAATATCATTCTCAATGGGGAAAGGCTGAGAGCTTTTCCCCTAAGGTCAGGAACGCAGCAGGGATGTCCACTCTCACCACTGCTATTCAACATAGTATTAGAAGTCCTAGCCACAGCAATCAGACAACAAAAAGAAATCAAAGGCATCCAAATCGGCAAAGAGGAAGTCAAACTCTCACTCTTTGCAGATGATATGACACTGTATGTGGAAAACCCAAAAGACTCCACCCCAAAACTGCTAGAACTCATACAGGAATTCAGTAAAGTAGCAGGATATAAAATCAATGCACAGAAATCAGTGGCATTCCTATACACCAACAACAAGACAGAAGAGAGACAAATCAAGGAGTCGATCCCATTTACAATTGCACCCAAAACCATTAGATACCTAGGAATAAATCTAACCAAAGAGGCAAAGGATCTGTACTCAGAAAACTATAAAATACTCAGGAAAGAAATTGAAGAAGACACAAAGAAATGGAAAAACGTTCCATGCTCATGGATTGGGAGAATCAACATTGTGAAGATGTCAATGCTACCTAGAGCAATCTACACATTCAATGCAATCCCCATCAAAATACCATCCACTTTTTTCAAAGAAATGGAACAAATAATCCTAAAATTTGTATGGAACCAGAAGAGACCCAGAATAGCCAGAGGAATACTGAAAAAGAAAAGCAAAGCTGGCGGCATCACAATTCCGGACTTCCAGCTCTATTACAAAGCTGTCATCATCAAGACAGTATGGTACTGGCACAAAAACAGACACATAGATCAATGGAACAGAATAGAGAGCCCAGAAATGGACCCTCAACTCTATGGTCAACTTATCTTTGACAAAGCAGGAAAGAATGTCCAATGGCAAAAAGACAGTCTCTTCAACAAATGGTGTTGGGAAAATTGGACAGCCACATGCAGAAGAATGAAACTGGACCATTTCCTTACACCACACACAAAAATAGACTCCAAATGGTTGAAAGACCTAAACGTGAGACAGGAGTCCATCCAAATCCTAAAGGAGAACACAGGTACCAACCTTTTCGACCTTAGCCGCAGCAACTTCTTCCTAGAAACATCGCCAAAGGCACGGGAAGCCAGGGCAAAAATGAACTATTGGGATTTCATCAAGATAAAAAGCTTCTGCACAGCAAAAGAAACAGTCCACAAAACCAAAAGACAACCGACAGAATGGGAGAAAATATTTGCAAATGACATATCAGATAAAGGGCTAGTATCCAAAATCTATAAAGAACTTATCAAACTCAACACCCAAAGAACAAATAATCCAATCAAGAAATGGGCAGAAGACATGAACAGACATTTCTCCAAAGAAGACTTCCAAATGGCCAACAGGCACATGAAAAAGTGCTCAACATCGCTTGGCATCAGGGAAATCCAAATCAAAACCTCAATGAGATACCACCTCACCCCCGTCAGAATGGCTAAAATTAACAAGTCAGGGAACGACAGATGTTGGCGGGGATGTGGAGAAAGGGGAACCCTCCTACACTGTTGGTGGGAATGCAAGCTGGTGCAACCCCTCTGGAAAACAGTATGGAGGTTCCTCAAACAGTTGAAATTAGAGCTACCGTTCGATCCAGCAATTGCACTACTGGGTATTTACCACAAAGATACAAATGTAGGGACCCGAAGGGGTACGTGTACCCCACTGTTTTATAGCAGCAATGTCCACCATAGCCAAACTGTGGAAAGAGCCAAGATGCCCATCGACAGATGAATGGATAAAGAAGATGTGGTATATATACACAATGGAATATTATGCAGCCATCAAAAGGAATGAGATCTTGCCATTTGCAACGACGTGGATGGAACTGGATGGGTGTTATGCTGAGTGAAATAAGTCAATCAGAGAAAGACATGTATCACATGACCTCACTGATATGAGGAATTCTTAATCTCAGGAAACAAACTGAGTGTTACTGGAGTGGTCGGGGGTGGGAGGATTGGGTGGCTGGGTGATAGATATTGGGGAGGTATGTGCTACGGTGAGCGCTGTGAATTGTGCAAGACTGTTGAATCACAGATCTGTACTTCTGAAACAAATAACGCAACATATTTTAAGAAAAAAGAAAAAGAAGAAGATAATAGAAGAGGAAGAAAAGGGGAGTATGTCAGAGGGGGAGACGAACCATGAGAGATGATGGACTCTGAAAAACAAACTGAGGGTTCTAGAGGGGAGGGGGGTAGGGGGGATGGGTTAGCCTGGTGATGGGTATTGAGGAGGGCACGTTCTGCATGGAGCACTGGGTGTTATGAACAAACAATGAATCATGGAACACTGCACCAAAAACTAATGATGTAATATATGGTGATTAACATAACAATAAAAAATTAAAAAAAAAAACTTAAAAAAAAAAAAAAAAGAGTCTCTCATGGTTTCTCTCCCTCTCTGATGACTTCCCATTCAGTTTTCCCTCCCTTCCCCTATGATCTTTTGTGCTGTTTCTTATATTCCACATATGAGTGAAACCATATGATAATTTTCTTTCTCTGATTGACTTATTTCGCTCAGCATAATACCCTCCAGCTCCATCCATGTCAGTGTAAATGGTAAGATTTCATCCTTTCTGATGGCTACGTAACATTCCATTGCATATATATATCTATATATATCTCAACTTCCTTATCCATTCCTCTGTCGATGGACATCTGGGCTCTTTCCATAGTTTGGCTATTGTGGACATTGCTACTATAAACATTGGGTGCAGGTGCCCCTTCGGATCACTACATTTGTATCTTTTTTTTAAAAATAATTTTTTATTGTTATGTTAATCACCATACATTACATCATTAGTTTTTGATGTAGTGTTCCATGATTCATTGTTTACTACATTTGTATCTTTGGGGTAAATACCTAGTACTGCAAATTGCTGGGTCATAGGGTAGCTCTGTTTTTTAACTTCTGAGAAGCCTCCATACTAACAGTCCTGTTTTAAATGCAGGCTCAGAAAGATTTCCTGGGAATAAACTCTTTCCATTTTGGAGGCTCTGCAGGAGATTGGGGACCGACCTGAGCCCCACAGGTCTGGAGGGCCCCTGCCAGCCAAGCGCATCTGACAGAGTATACAGGTCCATGCAGGTCATGAAATCTGGGTTTCATGAGCAGGCTCTTTGGGACCACGGAATGTGCCTAACCCCAAGCCTTAACCTATGTACATATTTACTGTGATGGTGAGGTGGAGGGAAATCTGTACTGTCTTGATAGGATGGGGCCAGGCATGCTGATAGGATATCCTTCACTAAAAGGCACCTGAAGGCCTTGATAACCAGTAATCCCAGGACCCCATCATAATGCCAGTCCAGATGGGGGCTGACTTTACACCAGTTTGAAGCTGAAGCCTCAGAAAAATTTTGTGTGGTGGAATCTATCCCACAGGAGACTGTGTTGGTGTCTGGGGACAGGCCAAATCTCCACAGGCCTTGAGGGCCACAAATGCCCAAGGCTGGCTTCAGTGTGTGGGCTGCCCATGCCCAGGCCCTTCAGGTCAAGGCATCTGGGGACCCGCAACAGAGCAGCTGTAGGGGAGAGGTTGACATCCAGGAGCAAGCTGTGTGGGGTACCTGGCACCTGCCTCATTGCAACTTTTATCCTATACCATAAGAGGTCCCCAGTTTCAAATGCAACCTCTAAAAGATGTTTGGGGGGTGGGCTCACTGTGCCCTGGAGGCTCTACAAACTTTGAGGACCAGTTTATGGTCCACAGGATTGGAAGACCCAGGCAGCCAAAGGCCAGCTGATAGAGTACAGATTTACCCATGTGTGTGAGACTTAGGTCTGAGAGGCCAGGGACCTGGAACAGGGCAGTTGTAGTAAGAGACTGGATCACAGGAGCAGGCTATTTGGGGGTACCTGACAACTTCTTCATCTGAAGCCTTAGTTTGTACAAATGCACATATTCTCCCTGCAGGCCAATCTAGAGACAGCCGCACTGCCTTGTCAGAACTGGGTAGGGAAACTGACCTGGAACAGGGCAAGTGTCCTGAAAAGATGGGTCTTGGGAGTAGGCTGTTGAGGGTACAAGGAACCCGCCTATTCCAAGCCCTATCCTACACGAAAGTGCATATGCTCTCTGAAGTTACAGGTGGAGGAGTCTGGACTGCCTTGCCAGGGTGCAGTTCGTTGAGCTCTAGGCTACAACAGTACCCTTAACTGAGAGACACCTAGGAGCCTTGATTATTGGTAAGCCCTGGACTCATCAGGTGGCCATTCCTAAAGGGGACTGAGCTTGTCCAGTTGAAAGGTGCCAGCTCAGGAAGATTTTGGGAGCAGTGAGCTCCATCTGGCCTGGAGGTTGGTCTGGGACCAACCTAAGCTCCACAGGCTCGGAGGGCCTCCCAGCTACCTTCAGTTGATGGGGTGCTTACTGCGCATTCGTGAGCCATGTAGCCAGGGGCCTGGTTATGGGGCAAGCATCTGGGGAGGCTGGTTCGAAGGAGTGTGCTAGCGGGGTAGATGGTGCCTGCCTATTTGCAGGTGTCAATCCACATAAATGTGCATACCCTCTAAAGGGAGAGCAAAGGCTGATTCTAGTGTGCTGACCATGGTGGTCTCCAAGAGATACCTGGGAGCCTTCATTGATGCAAAAACCTGGGATGTAAGCCAGTAGTAAGCATAAATGGGAACTGACTGTCATCCATTTCAGTGGCTTGCTCAAAGACACTTTCAGGGGTGGGCAACCTCCAAGCTTAAGGTAATGCAGGTTGTTGGAGATGGGCCTTAGCTTCGCAGGCCTGGGGGCCCTGGCTGCCCATGGGGGAAATTTGGAGTGTACGTCTATGCAGGTGTCAACTTCATAGGTCAGGATAGCCAAGGACCTGGAACAGGGCAATGTTGGATGAGGTCCAGTCACAGTAGCAGACTCTTGGGGGGTACCCAGCATGTGCCTAAATCCAAGCACTTACCTACACAAATGTAAATATTTTTTTGTGAAATCTGCTTGGTTTTGGGGGGCACATAATACTAAGACTGATTTTGTCATTGCCAAATTCTTTTTTTTAATAATTTTTTATTGTTATGTTAATCACCATACATTACATCATTAGTTTTTGATGTAGTGTTCCATGATTCATTGTTTGTGCGTAACACCCAGTGCTCCACGCAGAATGTGCCCTCTTTAATACCCATCACCAGGCTAACCCAACCCCATAGCCCCCTCCCCTCTAGAACCCTCAGTTTGTTTTTCAGAGTCCATCATCTGTCATGATTCGTCTCCCCCTCTGACATACCCCCTTTTCTTCCTCTCCTGTTATCTTCTTCTTTTTCTTAAAATATGTTGCGTTATTTGTTTCAGAAGTACAGAACTGTGATTCAATAGTCTTGCACAATTCACAGCGCTCACCGTAGCACATACCCTCCCCAATGTCTATCACCCAGCCACCCCATCCCTCCCACCCCCAACCACTCCAGTAACACTCAGTTACTTTCCTGAGATTAAGAATTCCTCATATCAGTGAGGTCATGTGATACATGTCTTTCTCTGATTGACTTATTTCACTCAGCATAACACCCTCCAGTTCCATCCACGTCGTTGCAAATGGCAAGATCTCATTCCTTTTGATGGCTGCATAATATTCCATTGTGTATATATACAACCTCTTCTTTATCCATTCATCTGTCGATGGGCATCTTGGCTCTTTCCACAGTTTGGCCATGGTGGACATTGCTGCTATAAACATTGGGGTACACGTACCCCTTCGGGTCCCTACATTTGTATCTTTGTGGTAAATACGCAGTAGTGCAATTGCTGGATCGAACGGTAGCTCTAATTTCAACTGTTTGAGGAACCTCCATACTGTTTTCCAGAGGGGTTGCACCAGCTTGCATTCCCACCAACAGTGTAGGAGGGTTCCCCTTTCTCCACATCCCCGCCAACATCTGTCGTTCCCTGACTTGTTAATTTTAGCCATTCTGACGGGTGTGAGGTGGTATCTCATTGAGGTTTTGATTTGGATTTCCCTGATGCCGAGCGATGTTGAGCACTTTTTCATGTGCCTGTTGGCCATTTGGATGTCTTCTTTGGAGAAATGTCTGTTCATGTCTTCTGCCCATTTCTTGATTGGATTATTTGTTCTTTGGGTGTTGAGTTTGATAAGTTCTTTATAGATTTTGGATACTAGCCCTTTATCTGACATGTCATTTGCAAATATTTTCACCCATTCTGTCGGTTGTCTTTTGGTTTTGTGGACTGTTTCTTTTGCTGTGCAAAAGCTTTTTATCTTGGGGCGCCTGGGTGGCTCTGTTTATCTTAATGAAATCCCAATAGTTCATTTTTGCCCTGGCTTCCCGTGCCTTTGGCGATGTTTCTAGGAAGAAGTTGCTGCGGCTAAGGTCGAAAAGGTTGCTACCTGTGTTCTCCTTTAGGATTTGGATGGACTCCTGTCTCACGTTTAGGTCTTTCAACCATTTGGAGTCTATTTTTGTGTGTGGTGTAAGGAAATGGTCCAGTTTCATTCTTCTGCATGTGGCTGTCCAATTATCACAACACCTTTTGTTGAAGAGACTGTCTCTTTTCCATTGGACATTCTTTCCTGCTTTGTCAAAGATAAGTTGACCATAGAGTTGAGGGTCCATTTCTGGGCTCTCCATTCTGTTCCATTGATCCATGCGTCTGTTTTTGTGCCAGTACCATACTGTCTTGATGATGACAGCTTTGTAATAGAGCTGGAAGTCCGGAATTGTGATGCCGCCAGCTTTGCTTTTCTTTTTCAGTATTCCTCTGGCTATTCTGGGTCTCTTCTGGTTCCATACAAATTTTAGGATTATTTGTTCCATTTCTTTGAAAAAAGTGGATGGTATTTTGATGGGGATTGCATTGAATGTGTAGATTGCTCTAGGTAGCATTGACATCTTCACAATGTTGATTCTCCCAATCCATGAGCATGGAACGTTTTTCCATTTCTTTGTGTCTTCTTCAATTCCTTTCATGAGTATTTTATAGTTTTCTGAGTACAGATCCTTTGCCTCTTTGGTTAGATTTATTCCTAGGTATCTAATGGTTTTGGGTGCAATTGTGAATGGGATCGACTCCTTGATTTGTCTCTTCTGTCTTGTTGTTGGTGTATAGGAATGCCACTGATTTCTGTGCATTGATTTTATATCCTGCTACTTTACTGAATTCCTGTATGAGTTCTAGCAGTTTTGGGGTGGAGTCTTTTGGGTTTTCCACATACAGTGTCATATCATCTGCAAAGAGTGAGAGTTTGACTTCCTCTTTGCCGATTTGGATGCCTTTGATTTCTTTTTGTTGTCTAATTGCTGTGGCTAGGACTTCTAATACTATGTTGAATAGCAGTGGTGATAGTGGACATCCCTGCCGCGTTCCTGACCTTAGGGGAAAAGCTCTCAGCCTTTCCCCATTGAGAATGATATTCGCTGTAGGTTTTTCATAGATGGCTTTTATGATATTGAGGTGTGTACCCTCCATCCCTATACTCTGAAGAGTTTTGATCAAGAAAGGATGCTGTACTTTGTCAAATGCTTTTTCTGCATCTATTGAGAGGATCCTATGATTCTTGTTCTTTCTTTTGTTAATGTATTGTATCACATTGATTGATTTGCGGATGTTGAACCAGCCTTGCAGCCCAGGGATAAATCCCACTTGGTCGTGGTGAATAATCCTTTTAATGTACTGTTGGATCCTACTGGCTAGTATTTTGGTGAGAATTTTTGCATCCATGTTCATCAAGGATATTGGTCTGTAATTCTCTTTTTTGATGGGGTCTTTGTCTGGTTTTGGGATCAAGGTAATGCTGGCCTCATAAAATGAGTTTGGAAGTTTCCCTTCCATTTCTATTTTTTGGAACAGTTTCAGGAGAATAGGTATTAATTCTTCTTGAAATGTCTGATAGAATTCCCCTGGGAAGCCATCTGGCCCTGGGCTTTTGTTTCTTGGGAGATTTTGGATGACTGCTTCAATTTCCTTAGTGATTATAGGTCTGTTCAGTTTTTCTATTTCTTCCTGGTTCAGTTTTGGTAGTTGATACATCTCTAGGAATGCACCCATTTCTTCCAGGTTATCTAATTTGCTGGCATAGGGTTGCTCATAATATGTTCTTATAATTGTTTGTATTTCTTTGGTGTTGGTTGTGATCTCTCCTCTTTCATTCATGATTTTGTTGATTTGGGTCATTTCTCTTTTCTTTTTGATCAGTCTGGCCAGGGGTTTATCAATCTTGTTTATTCTTTCAGAGAACCAGCTCCTAGTTCCGTTGATCTGTTCTCCTGTTCTTTTGGTTTCTAGTTCATTGATTTCTGCTCTGATCTTTATGATTTCTCTTCTCCTGCTGGGTTTAGGCTTTATTTGCTGTTCTTTCTCCAGCTCCTTTAGGTGTAGGGTGAGGTTGTGTATTTGAGACCTTTCTTGTTTCTTGAGAAAGGCTTGTATTGCTATATACTTTCCTCTCAGGACTGCCTTTGCTGTATCCCAAAGATTTTGAACAGTTGTGTTTTCATTTTCATTGGTTTCCATGAATTTTTTTAATACTTCTTTAATTTCTTGGTTGACCCATTCATTCTTTAGTAGGATGCTCTTTAGCCTCCATGTATTTGAGTTCTTTCCGACTTTCCTCTTGTGGTTGAGTTCTAGTTTCAAAGCATTGTGGTCTGAAAATATGCAGGGAATGATCCCAATCTTTTGGTACCGATTGAGACCTGATTTGTGGCCTAGGATGTGATCAATTCTGGAGAATGTTCCATGGGCACTAGAGAAGAATGTGTATTCCTTTGCTTTGGGATGGAATGTTCTGAATATGTCTGTGAAGTCCATTTGGTCCAGTGTGTCCTTTAAAGCCTTTATTTCCTTGTTGATCTTTTGCTTAGATGATCTGCCCATTTCAGTCAGAGGGGTGTTAAAGTCCCCCACTATTATTGTATTGTTGTCAATGTGTTTCTTTGCTTTTGTGATTAATTGCGTTATATAATTGGCTGCTCCCATGTTCGGGGCATAGATATTTACAATTTTTAGATCTTCTTGTTGGATAGACCTTTTAAGTAGGATATAGTGTCCTTCCTCATCTCTTATTACAGTCTTTGTTTTAAAATCTAGTTTGTCTGATATAAGGATTGCCACCCCAGCTTTCTTTTGGTGGCCATTAGCATGGTAAATGGTTTTCCACCCCCTCACTTTCAATCTGGGGGTGTCTTTGGGTCTAAAATGAGTCTCTTGCAGACAGCATATTGATGGGTCTTGTTTTTTAATCCAATCTGATAGCCTGTGTCTTTTGATTGGGGCATTTAGTACATTTACATTCAGGGTAACTTTTGAAAGGTATGAATTTAGTGCCATTGTACTGCCTGTAAGGTGACTGTTACTGTATGTTGTCTGTGTTCCTTTCTGATCTTTGCTGCTTTTAGGCTCTCTCTTTGCTTAGAGGACCCCTTTCAATATTTCTTGGAGGGCTGGTTTCGTGTTTGCAAATTCCTTTAGTTTTTGTTTGTTCTGGAAGCTTTTTATCTCTCCTTCTATTTTCAGTGACAGCCAAGCTGGATATAGTATTCTTGGCTGCATATTTTTCTCATTTATTGCTGTGAAGATATCTTGCCAGTCCTTTCTGGCCTGCCAGGTCTCTGTGGATAGGTCTGTTGCCAATCTAATATTTTTACCATTGTATGTTACATATCTCTTCTCCCGAGCTGCTTTCAGGATTTTCTCTTTGTCTCTGAGACTCGTAAGTTTTACTATTAGATGTCGGGGTGTTGACCTATTATTATTGATTTTAAGAGGGGTTCTCTGTGCCTCCTGGATTTTGATGCCTGTTCCTTCCTCACATTAGGGAAGTTCTCTGCTATTATTTGCTCCAATATACCTTCTGCCCCTCTCTCTCTTTCTTCTTCTTCTGGGATCCCAATTATTCGAATGTTGTTTCGTCTTATCATATCACTTATCTCTCGAATTCTGCCCTCGTGATCCTGTAGTTGTTTCTCCCTCTTTTTCTCAGTCTTTTTATTTTCCATCATTTGGTCTTCTATATCGGTGATTCTCTCTTCTGCCTCATTTATCCTAGCAGTTAGTGCCCCCATTTTTGATTGCACCTCATCAATAGCGTTTTTGATTTCGACTTGGTTAGATTTTAGTTCTTTTATTTCTCCAGAAAGGGTTTCTCTAATAACTTCCACGCTTTTTTCAAGCCCAGCTAGTATCTTTAAAGTCAGGATTCTGAACTCTAGGTCCGACATCGTACTAATGTCCGTATTGAGTCGGTCCCTGGCTGACGGTACTACCTCTTGTTCTTTTTGCTGAGGTGATTTTTTTCATCTTGTCATTTTGTCCAGAGGAGAATAGATGAATGAGAGAACAAAATGCTAACAGGTTTACAACGTCCCCAGCAAATATACTGTATACAAGTCAGAAAAGACCTGAAACCAGGGGAAAAGAAAGGGAAAGAAAGAAAAAAGAAAGAGAAAAAAAAAAGAAAAAAAAAGATAAAAACAAAAACAGAACAATACAAAAAAAGCAGAATGTGATCAAATATGATCAGGCTAAAAAATTTCCTTCAAGGACCAGGCCAAAATCCCAATTTTTATGAACCTTCCTCCTTCTTTTTGGAGAGGGGCGGGATATTTCCTCCCTGCTATCTTTGTATTCTGCATACGCCGTGTACACTACGTCTCAGAGACTACATCAAACTAGGGTTATAGGTGTGATTTCCTATGCTTCCAATTGGGTTATCATGTCATTTGGGTGAGAAAAACAAGTTTTACTCTAAGCTAAACAACATGTTAGATGCTCTAACATGTTATCTCCCTCACTGTAACAGTGTAAAAAAAATATATACATTATCAGGCTAGTGCATAGATCAGTGCCACACACTAGATTTTGGGCGTATTTTGGTCTGTTAGAAAAAAGTGCCTCCTAAAATTTTAAAGGAAGAAAGACATATATGTACAAAATAAGGGTTGATACAATGAAGGGATAGAAGATGACTGTAAAGATGAAAATTATAAAAGATTTTATAAAAGGACTTGATAAGAAGTTGTTTGAAAAAAAGAAAGAAGATTTAAAAAAAAAAAGAAAAAAGGGAGAGAATGTGATCAGGCAGGAGACTAGAACAGAGCCATACACTAGTGATTTAGGGTATATTTTTATCTGTTAGAAGAAACTGTATCTCAAAATTTTAAAGAGAGAACAACTTATATATATATGCCAAAAATAAGGGTAACTACTATGAAGGGATAAAATATGACTCTAAAAATGAAAAATAAAAAAAAATTTTTTTTTTAAAAAGAGATTGATAAGATGTTGGTTGAAAAAGGGAAAAATAAAAAAAAACAGTTAACAAAAATTAACTTTGATGAACTAAGGAATCATGGTAAAAAAAGCCATGAATTCTTTTTTTTTATTATTTTTTATTTTTTTCCTTTTTTTTTTAACTTTTTATTGTTATGTTAATCACCATATATTACATAATTTGTTTTGGTGTACTGTTCCATGATTCATTGTTTGTTCATAACACCCAGTGCTTCATGCAGAATGTGCCCTCCTCAATACCCATCACCAGGCTAACCCATCCCCCCACCCTCCTCCCCTCCAGAAACCTCAGTTTGTTTTTCAGAGTCCATCATCTCTCCTGGTTCGTCTCCCCCTCTGACTTACTCCCCTTCACTCTTCCTCTCCTGCTATCTTCTTCTTTTTCTTTTTTCTTAAAATATGTTGCGTTATTTGTTTCAGAAGTACAGATCTGTGATTTAACAGTCTAACACAATTCACAGTGCTCACCGTAGCACATATCTTCCCCAATGTCCATCACCCAGCCACCCCATCCCTCCCACCCCCGACCACTCCAGCAACCCTCAGTTTGTTTCCTGAGATTAAGAATTCCTCATATCAGTGAGGTCATATGATACATGTCTTTCTCTGATTGACTTATTTCACTCAGCATAACACCCTCCAGTTCCATCCATGTCGTTGCAAATCGCAAGATCTCATTCCTTTTGATAAAAAGCCATGAATTCTATGTGCAGTATTCCCCTAGCGCTGGAGTCCTCCCGTTCTCCTTGATCGGTAAACTTGGTCTTGGCTTGCTGGCTGTTTGTGCTGATCTTCTGGGGGAGGGGCCTGTTGCTGTGGTTTCCAAATGTCTTTGCCGGAGGCGGAATTGCCCCGCCCTTGTCGGTCCGGGCTAAGCAAGCCGCTCGGGTTTGCTCTCAGGAGCTTTTGTTCCCTGCAAGCTCTCCGTAGAGCCCCGGAGGACCAGGGCAAAAATGGTGGCCTCCCAATCTCCACCCAGAGGAGCTGAGAACTCGGGGCCCCGCTCCTCAGTGCACCCCCAGAGAAAAGCAGTAATTCCCTTGTCCCCGGTCTCCGGCCGCACTCCGTGCTCACCCGGCTTGTGACCGAGCGTTGCTATCTCTGGCACCCGACCCCGTGTGGAGTCTCCAAACCCAGCAGATCCCTGCGGTGCGCTCCCGCGCCGCTCCTCCCCGGGAAGGAAGTGGAGTCTCCCCGGATCTTCCGCTTGTTGGGTCCCTGCTGCAGGAGCAGTGGCCCGACTGGGCCGCGGATCACAGTTTATGGCAACCCCAAGCTGAGAGCCCACGCCTGGGCTCTGTCTCTGCAGCCGGCTTCCCCACTCCGATACCTGGGAGCTCTGCCGCACTCAGGTACCCCCGGTCTTTCTGTGACCCCAAAGGTCCTGAGACCACACTGTCCCGGGAGTATTCCACCCCCCGCTTAGCCACTGCAGCGACGTCCCTCAGCGGAGCCGACTTCTAACAGTTCCGATTTTGTGCTCCGTGGCTCTATCACTTGCCAGAAGCGGCCGGCGGAGGCCCCTCCCCCGCCGTCTATCCTCCCGAATATCGCCTCGGATTCACTTCCCCGCACGTCCTACCTTCCAGTATGTGGTCGCTTCTCTGTTCAGATAGTTGTTGCTACTCTCCTCTTTCATCTCCTGTTGAGTTCGTAGGTGTTCAGAATGGTTTGATCCCTATTGAGCTGAATTCCTGAGACCAGACGAAATCTAGGTCTCCTACTCCTCCGCCATCTTGCTCCCAAAACATTTTTATTATTCATGTTTAGAGTCGTATTCTATACCTTCATAGTAGTTAACCTTATTTTTGGCATATATATAGAAGTTGTGCTATCTTTAAAATTTTGAGATACAGTTTCTTCTAACAGAACAAAATATACCCTAAATTTCTAGTGTATGGCTTTCTTCTAGACTCCTGCCTGATCACATTCTCTCCCCACCTTTTTTTCTTTCTTTCCTTTTTTTATAATCCTCTTCTATCTTTTTCCAAACAACTTCTTATCTTATGAATTCCTTTTATAAAATTTTTTATAATTTTCATCATTACAGTCATATTCCATCGCATCATTGTATCAACCCTTATTTTGTACATATATAAGTCTTTCTTTCTTTAAAATTTTGGAAGGCACTTTCTTCTAAAAGACCAAAATACACCGAAAATCTAGTGTGTTGCACTGATCTATGCACCAGACTGATCATATTTGATCACATTGTTTTTCTTGTTTTGTTCTCTTTCTGTTTGTTTTTATCTTTATCTTTTTCTTTTTTTTCTCTTTCTTTTTTCTTTCATTCCCTTTCTTTTCCCCTGCTTTCTGGTCTTTCTGAATTTTTAGAGTATATTTTCTGGGGAGGTTGTTACCCTGTTAGCATTTTGTATTCTCATTCTCCTCTGGACAAAATGACAAGATGGAAAAATCACCTCAACAAAAAGAAAAAGAGGTAGTACCGACTGCCAGGGACCTACTCCATATGGACATTAGTACGATGTCGGCCCTATCTACTGAGACCGGGCAGGCCAGAAAGGACTGGCATGATATGTTCAGAGCACTAAATGAGAAAAATATGCAGCCAAGAATACTATATCCAGCTAGGCTGTCATTGAAAATAGGAGAGATAAAAAGCTTCCAGGACAAACAAAAACTAAAGGAATTTGCAAACACTAAACCAGCCCTACAAGAATTATTGAAAGGGGTCCTCTAATTAAAGAGAGAACCTAAAAGCAGCATAGACCAGAAATGAACACAGACAACATACATGAACAGTCACCTTGCAGGCAATACAATGGTACAAAATTCATATTTTCAATAGTTACCCTGAATGTAATTGGGCTAAATGCCCCAATCAAAAGACACAGGCTATCAGATTGAATTAAAAAACAAGACCCGTCGATATGCTGTCTGCAAGAGACTCATTTTAGACCCAAAGACACCCCCACATTGAAAGTGAGGGGGTGGAAAACAATTTACCATGGTAATGGACACCAAAAGAAAGCTGGGGTGACAATCCTTATATTGGACAAATTAGATTTTAAAACAAAGATTGTAATAAGAGATGAGGAAGGACACTATATCCTACTTAAAGCGTCTATCCAATAAGAATATCTAACAATTGTAAATATCTATGCCCCAAACATGGGAGCAGCCAATTATATAAGGCAATTAATAACAAAAGCAAAGAAACACATTGACAACAATACAATACTAGTGGGGGACTTTAATACCCCCCTGACTGAAATGGAGAGATCATCTAAGCAAAAGATCAACAAGGAAAGAAAGACTTTAAATGAAACACTGGACCAAATGGACTTCACAGACATATTCAGAACATTCCATCCCAAAGCAACGGAATACACATTCTTCTCTAGTGTCCATGGAACATTCTCCAGAATTGATCACATCCTAGGTCACAAATCAGGTCTCAACCGGTACCAAAAGATTAGGATCATTCCCTGCATATTCTCAGACCACAATGCTTTGAAACTAGAACTCAATCACAAGAGGAAAGTCAGAAAGAACTCAAATATATGGAGGCTAAAGAGCATCCTACTAAAGAGTGAATGGGTCAACCAGGAAATTAAGGAAGAATTAAAAAAATTGATGGAAAACAATGAAAATGAAAACACTACTGTTCAAAATTTTTGAGATGCAGCAAAGGCAGTCCTAAGAGGAAAGTATATAGCAATACAAGCCTTTCTCAAGAAACAAGAAAGGTCTCAAATACACAACCTAACCCTACACCTAAAGGAGTTAGAGAAAAAACAGCAAGTAAAGCCTAAACCCAGCAGGAGAAGAGAAATAATAAAGATCAGAGTAGAAATCAATGAAATAGAAACCAAAAGAACAGTAGAACAAATCAACGAAACTAGGAGCTGGTTCTTTGAAAGAATTAACAAGATTGATAAACCCCTGGTCAGACTGATCAAAAAGAAAAGAGAAATGACCCAAATCAACAAAATCATGAATTAAAGAGGAGAGATCACAACCAACAGCAAAGACATACAGTTATAAGAACATATTATGAGCAACTCTATGCCAGCAAATTAGATAACCTGGAAGAAATGGGTGCTTTCCTAGAGATGTATCAACTACCAAAATTGAACCAGGAAGAAATAGAAAACCTGAACAGACCTATAACCCCTAAGGAAATTGAAGCAGTCATCAAAAATCTCGCAACAAACAAAAGCCCAGGACCAGATGGCTTCCCAGGGGAATTCTACCAAACATTTAAAGAAGAATTAATACCTATTCTCCTGAAACTGTTCCAAAAAATAGAAGTGGAAGGAGAACTTCCAAACTCATTTTATGAGGTCACCATTACCTTGATCCCCAAACCAGACAAAGACCCCATCAAAAGGAGAATTACAGACCAATATCCTTGATGAACATGGATGCAAAAATTCTCACCAAAATACTAGCCAGTAGGATCTAACGGTACATTAAAAGGATTATTCACCATGACCACGTGGGATTTATCCCTGGGCTGCAAGGTTAGTTCAACATGCGCAAATCAATCACTGTGATACAATACATTAACAAAAGAAAGAACAAGAATCGTATGATCCTCTCAATAGATGGAGAAAAAGCATTTGACAAAGTACAGCATCCTTTCTTGACCAAAACTCTTCAGAGTATAGGGATAGAGGGTACACACCTGAATAGCATAAAAGCCATCTATGAAAAACCTACAGCGAATATCATTCTCAATGGGGAAAAGCTGAGAGCTTTCCCCCTAAGGTCAGGAATGTGACATGGACGTCCAGTATCACCACTGCTATTCAACGTAGTATTAGAAGTCCTAGCCACAACAATCAGACAACAAAAAGAAATCAAAGGCATCCAAGTCGGCATAAAGGGAGTCAAACTCTCACTCTTTGCAGATGATAGGACACTTTAGGTGGAAAACCAAAAGACTCCACCCCAAACTGCTAGAACTCATAGAGGAATTCAGTAAAGTGGCAGGAAATCAATGCACAGAAATCAGTGGCATTCCTATACACCAACAACAAGACAGAAGAGAGACATAGCAACGAGTTGATCCCATTTTCAGTTGCACCGAAAACCATAAGATACATAGGCATAAATCTAACCGAAGAGGCAAAGGATCTGTACTCAGAAAACTATAAAATATTCATGGAAGAACTTGAAGAAGACACAAAGAAATGGAAGAATTTTCCAAGCTCATGGATTGGAAGAACAAACATTGTGAAGATGTCAATGCTACCTAGAGCAATCTACACATTCAATGCAATCCCCATCAAAATACCATCCACGTTTTTCAAAGAAATGGAACAAATAATCCTAAAATATGTATGGAACCAGAAGAGACCCGGGGTAGCCAGAGGAATGTTGAAAAAGAAAAGCAAAGCTGGCGGCATCACAATTCCGGACTTCCAGCTCTATTACAAAGCTGTCATCATCAAGACAGTATGGTACTGGCACAAAAACAGACACATAGGTCAATGGAACAGAATTGAGAGCCCAGAAATGGACCCTCAACTCTATGGTCAACTCATCTTTTGCAAAGCAGGAAAGAATGTCCGGTGGAAAAAAGACAGTCTCTTCAACAAATGGGAAAATGGGACAGCCGCATGCAGAAGAATGAAACTGGCCCATTTCCTTACACCACACACAAAAATAGACTCCAAATCGTTGAAAGACCTAAACGTGAGTCAGGAGTCCATCAAAATCCTAAAGGAGAGCACAGACAGCAACCTCTTCGACCTCAGCCGCAGCAACTTCTTCCTAGAAACATCGCCAAAAGCAATGGAAGCAAGGGCAAAAATGAACTATTGGGATTTCATCAAGATCAAAAGCTTTTGCACAGCAAAAGAAACAGTCCACAAAACCAAAAGACAATCGACAGAATGGGAGAAAATATTTGCAAATGACCTATCAGATAAAGGGCTAGTATCCAAAATCTCTAAAGAACTTATCCAACTCAACACCCAAAGAACAAATAATCCAATCAAGAAATGGGCAGAAGATATGAACAGACATTTTTCCAAAGAAGACATCCAAATGGCCAACAGACACATGAAACAGTGCTCAACATCGCTCGGCATCGGGGAAATCCAAATCAAAACCTCAATGTGATAGCACCTCACACCAGTCAGAATGGATAAAATTAACAAGTCAGGAAATGACAGATGTTGGCGGGGATGTGGAGAAAAGGGAACCCTCCTACACTGTTGGTGGGAATGCAAGCTGGTGCAACCACTCTGGAAAACAGTATGGAGGTTCCTCAAACGTTGAAAATAGAGCTACCATAGGATCCAGCAATTGCACTACTGGGTATTTACCACAAAGATACAAATGTAGGGATCCGAAGAGGTACGTGCACCCCGATGTTTATAGCAGCAATGTCCAGAAGAGACAAACTGTGGAAAGAGCCAAGGTATCCATCGACAGATGAATGGATAAAGAAGCAGTGGTATATATACACAATAGAATATTACACAGACATCAAAAGGAATGAGATCTTGCCATTTGCAATGACGTGGATGGAACTGGAGGGTGTTATGCTGAGTGAAATAAGTCAATCAGAGAAAGATACGTATCATATGTCCTCACTGATATGTGGAATTCCTAATCTCAGGAAACAAACTGAGGGTTGCTAGAGTGGTAGGGGGGTGGGAGGGATAGGTTGACTGGTTGATAGGTATTGAGAGGGTATGTGCTATGGTGAGCACTGTGAATTGTGCAAGACTGTTGAATCACAGATCTGTACCTCTGCAAAAAATAAGGCAGTATATGTTAAGAAAAAAAAAGAAGATAGCAGGAAGCGAAAAATGAAGGGGGGGTAATCAGAGGGGGAGTCGAACCATGAGAGACGACGGACCCTGAAAAACAAACTGAGGGTTACAGAGGGGATGGTGGGGGTGTATGGGTTAGCCTGGTGATGGGTATTAAAGAGGGCACATTCTGCGTGGAGCACTGGGTGCTATGCACAAACAAGGAATCATGGAACACTACATCAAAAACTAATGATGTCAAGTATGGTGATTAACATAACAATAAAAAATTAATGGAAATTGCCCCCGTCTTCAAGAGACAGGAGGTTAAGCTGAGGGAAGCATTCCACACAGACTTGTACCTCAAACATCCACACATTTGGGGCATGGTTCTTCCGCTTCCTTGGATACTACTGAAAACACTTTTCTTCACAGAGGAAGATGTTAGTTGAAGGACCGTTTCTCTAAAGTGTTGTTCATTAGAGTTCTGGGCCCAGCACGTTGCACAGGCTTCCCAAGGTACACAGGAAAACGCTGCTGTCTTCCTGAAACAAGGTATAAGTTCGTCCTTGCCTTCACGCAGAGGTCAGAGTATGGCACCTTCCCTATGCTTCCACACACAGGTTTGGGTTAGACGCCTCTGTATTCAGGAGAGGGGGATGTTAGTTGAGGGAGGGTTTTGACTACACTGCTTCTGATTCAGCCCCAGTGAGAGTCTCTGGGTATGCCCGAGGTTTAGGGTCTTCATTAGCCTCATGGTGTCTAGAAAGATTCAACACCCGGGGGTTGCAAGTGGCACCGTATCCTCCTGTGTTCCTCACTGCTTAGTCAGGCTTTAGTCTGGTGAGTCAAATCCACTGCATGCTCAGAACTAGGGTTTGGGACTGGTCAGCTCCACAAGCAGGCCTAGTGTTAGGGTTGCGGTTAGGGAGATGGTAAGTGTCGATCCCACGGCAGCGTGTGGGACCTTCTCTGAGCCCGGGGTTGAGGGTGAGATTAACTTGCCATTAGGAATGACGTGGATGGAACTGGAGGGTGTTATGCTGAGTGAAATAAGTCAATCAGAGAAAGAATCTATCATATGATCTCATTGATAGGAAGAATTCTTAATCACAGGAAACAAACTGAGGATTGCTGGAGTGGTAGGGGGGTGGGAGGGATGGGGTGGCTGGGTCATAGACATTGGGCAGGGTGTGTGCTATGGTGAGCGCTGTGAATTGTACAAGACTGTTGATTCACAGATCTGTACCTCTGAAACAAATAATCCAATATAAGTTAAGAAAAAAAAAAGAAGGGCCCCTGGGTGGCTCAGTTGGTTAAGTGACGGCCTTTGGCTCAGGTCATGATCCTGGAGTCCCGGGATCGAGTCCCACATCGGGCTCCCTGCTCAGCAGGGAGCTGAGCTGGGAGGTCAGGAGCTCCCTGCTTCTCCCTCTGACCCTCTTCCCTCTCGTGTTCTCTATCTCATTCTCTCTCTCAAATAAATAAATAAATAAAAATCTTTAAAAAAAAGAAGAAGATAGCAGGTGGGGAAGAATGAAGGGGAATAAATCGGAGGGGGAGAAGAACCATGAGAGCCAATGGACTCTGAAAAACAAACTGAGGGTTCTAGAGGGGAGGGGGCGGGGGGGAATGGCTTAGCTTCTTTGTGGAGGACTGGGTATTATGCACAAACATGGAACACTCCATCAAAAACTAATGATGTACTGTATGGTGATTAACATAACAATAAAAATAAAGTAATGATGTAATGTATGGTGATTAACATAACAATAACAAAATTTAAAGGAAAATCCCCTGTCTTCATGAAACAGGAGGTTAAGCTGAGGGAAGCATGACACACAGACTTGTAACTCAAAAATCCGCACATATGGGGGCATGCTCCTTCTGCTTTCACTCATACTACTGAAAACGATCCTATCTTCATGGAGGAAGATGTTAGTTGAAGGACGGTTTCTCTAAAGGGTTGTTCCTTAGAGTTCGGGGCCCGAACGTTGCACAGGTTTCCCCATCTACACAGGAAAACGCTGCTGTCTTCCTGAAACAAGATGTAAGTTCGTCCTTGCCTTCACGCAGAGGTCAGAGAATCGCACCTTCCCTACATTTCCACACACAGGTTCGGGTTAGACGCCTCTGTGTTCAGGATAGGGGGATGTTAGTTGAGGGAGGGTTTCTCCTACACTGCTGTGTCTTTGAGAGACATACACAGCACTTTCGTCATGCACTTTTCCCCTGCAGGGCCAGCGCGATTGCTAGTAGGCTAGGCTGAAAAACCGGGAGCTGTTCTGCTCCTATCCGAAGCATTGCGGAGAAGAGCAGTGCCCTGCAGACTGAGTGGAAGGAGGCGAGCATTAGGGTGAGCATCTGGTTTCCGATTCGGCCCCAGCGAGAGGCTCTCGGTATGCCCGAGGTTTAGGGTCTTCACTAGCCTCATGGTGTCCAGAAAGATCCAACACCCGGGGGTTGCAAGTGGCACGGTTTCCTCCTGTGTCCCTCAATGATTAGTCAGGCCTCAAACTGGTGAGTCAAATCCACTGCGTGCTCAGAGCTAGGGTTTGGGCCCGGTCAGCTCCACAAGCAGGGCTAATGTTAGGGTTGTGGTCTGGGAGACGGTAGGAGTCGATCCCATGACAGCGTGGGGGACCTGCTCTGAGGCCGGGCTTGAGGGTCATCTTTCTCAGTGTTTCCCAGGTTTAAGGGTAGGGGACTTCCCTTACACGCTTTCTAACTTCACGCAGGAAGGTGTGAGTGAAAGACGACGTTTCCCTTCAGGGTCCTTTCTTGCTTAGAGTGAAGCATATGGCATTTTCCTTAGGCTTCCTCGCATGCATTTGAAAACGCATCCTTGCTCTGGTCACAACGTGTCAGTTGATAGTCGCGTTCTACACAGACATAGTTCCCACACGTAAGGAGACGGCATTTTCCTCGTGCTCTCACACGTGCTGTTGAAAATGCCCCCGTAAAACCCTCCTACACTGTTGGTGGCAATGCAAGCTGGTGCAACTACTCTGGGAAACAGTATGGAGGTTCCTCATCAGTTGAAAGTAGAGCTACCATACGATCCAGCAATTGCACTACTGGGTATTTACCACAAAGATACAAATGTAGGGATCTGAAGGGGTATGTGCACCCCGATGTTTATAGCAGCAATGTCCACAATAGCCATAATATGGAAAGAGCCAAAATGTCACATTGACAGATGAATGGATAAAGAAAAAGTGGTATAAACATACAATGGGATATTATGCAGTCTTCAAAAGGAATGATCTTGTCATTTGCAATGACATGGATGGAACTGGAGGGTGTTATGCTGGGTGAGATAAGTCAATCAGACAAAGACAGGTATCACATGACCTCACTGATATGAGCAATTCATTTTTTTAATAATTTTTTATTGTTATCTTTTTTTTTCTTGGCATCTTTACTTTTTAAAATAATTTTTATTGTTATGTTAATCACCATACATTACATCATTAGTTTTTTTTTTAATTTTTTATTGTTATGTTAATCACCATATATTACATCATTTGTTTTTGGTGCAGTGTTCCATGATTCATTGTTTGTTCATAACACCCAGTGCTCCATGCAGAACGTGCCCTCCTCAATACCCATCACCAGGCTAACCCATCCCCCTACCCCCCTCCCCTCTAGAACCCTCAGTTTGTTTTTCAGAGTCCATCATCTCTCATGGTTCGTCTCCCCCTCTGACATACTCCCCTTTTCTTCCTCTCCTGTTATCTTCTTCTTTTTCTTTTTTCTTTTTTCTTTTTTTTTTTTTTTTTTAATTTTTTATTGTTATGTTAATCACCATATATTACATCACTAGTTCTCGGTGCAGTGTTCCATGATTCATTGTTTGTTCATAACACCCAGTGCTCCATGCAGAACGTGCCCTCCTCAATACCCATCACCAGGCTAACCCATCCCCCCACCCCCCTACCCTCGAGAACCCTCAGTTTGTTTTTCAGAGTCCATCATCTCTCATGGTTCGTCTCCCCCTGACATACTCCCCTTTTCTGCCTCTTCTATTATCTTCTTTTCTTTTTTCTTAAAATATGTTGCGTTATTTGTTTCAGAAGTACAGATCTGTGATTCAACAGTCTTGCACAATTCACAGCGCTCACCGTAGCACATACCCTCCCCAATATCTATCATCCAGCCACCCCATCCCTCCCACCCCCAACCACTCCAGTAACACTCAGTTTCTTTCCTGAGATTAAGAATTCCTCATATCAGTGAGGTCATGTGATACATGTCTTTCTCTGATTGACTTATTTCACTCAGCATAACACCCTCCAGTTCCATCCACGTCGTTGCAAATGGCAAGATCTCATTCCTTTTGATGGCTGCATAATATTCCATTGTGTATATATACCACATCTTCTTTATCCATTCATCTGTCGATGGGCATCTTGGCTCTTTCCACAGTTTGGCTATGGTGGACATTGCTGCTATAAACATTGGGGTACACGTACCCCTTCGGGTCCCTACATTTGTATCTTTGTGGTAAATACCCAGTAGTGCAATTGCTGGATCGAACGGTAGCTCTAATTTCAACTGTTTGAGGAACCTCCATACTGTTTTCCAGAGGGGTTGCACCAGCTTGCATTCCCACCAACAGTGTAGGAGGGTTCCCCTTTCTCCACATCCCCGCCAACATCTGTCGTTCCCTGACTTGTTAATTTTAGCCATTCTGATGGGGGTGAGGTGGTATCTCATTGAGGTTTTGATTTGGATTTCCCTGATGCCAAGCGATGTTGAGCACTTTTTCATGTGCCTGTTGGCCATTTGGATGTCTTCTTTGGAGAAATGTCTGTTCATGTCTTCTGCCCATTTCTTGATTGGATTATTTGTTCTTTGAGTGTTGAGTTTGATAAGTTCTTTATAGATTTTGGATACTAGCCCTTTATCTGATACGTCATTTGCAAATATTTTCTCCCATTCTGTCGGTTGTCTTTTGGTTTTGTGGACTGTTTCTTTTGCTGTGCAGAAGCTTTTTATCTTGATGAAATCCCAATAGTTCATTTTTGCCCTGGCTTCCCGTGCCTTTGGCGATGTTTCTAGGAAGAAGTTGCTGCGGCTAAGGTCGAAAAGGTTGCTACCTGTGTTCTCCTTTAGGATTTGGATGGACTCCTGTCTCACGTTTAAGTCTTTCAACCATTTGGAGTCTATTTTTGTGTGTGGTGTAAGGAAATGGTCCAGTTTCATTCTTCTGCATGTGGCTGTCCAATTTTCCCAACACCATTTGTTGAAGAGACTGTCTTTTTGCCATTGGACATTCTTTCCTGCTTTGTCAAAAATAAGTTGACCATAGAGTTGAGGGTCCATTTCTGGGCTCTCAATTCTGTTCCATTGATCTATGTGTCTGTTTTTGTGCCAGTACCATACTGTCTTGATGATGACAGCTTTGTAATAGAGCTGGAAGTCCGGAATTGTGATGCCGCCAGCTTTGCTTTTCTTTTTCAGTATTCCTCTGGCTATTCTGGGTCTCTTCTGGTTCCATACAAATTTTAGGATTATTTGTTCCATTTCTTTGAAAAAAGTGGATGGTATTTTGATGGGGATTGCATTGAATGTGTAGATTGCTCTAGGTAGCATTGACATCTTCACAATGTTGATTCTCCCAATCCATGAGCATGGAACGTTTTTCCATTTCTTTGTGTCTTCTTCAATTTCTTTCCTGAGTATTTTATAGTTTTCTGAGTACATATCCTTTGCCTCTTTGGTTAGATTTATTCCTAGGTATCTAATGGTTTTGGGTGCAATTGTAAATGGGATAGACTCCTTGATTTGTCTCTCTTCTGTCTTGTTGTTTGGTGTATAGGAATGCCACTGATTTTCTGTGCATTGATTTTATATCCTGCTACTTGACTGAATTCCTGTATGAGTTCTAGCAGTTTTGGGGTGGAGTCTTTTGGGTTTTCCACATACAGTATCATATCATCTGCAAAGAGTGAGAGTTTGACTTCCTCTTTGCCGATTTGGTGCCTTTGACTTCTTTTGTTGTCTGATTGCTGTGGCTAGGACTTCTAATACTATGTTGAATAGCAGTGGTGAGAGTGGACATCCCTGCCGCGTTCCTGACCTTAGGGAAAAGCTCTCAGCCTTTCCCCATTGAGAATGATATTCGCTGTAGGTTTTTTGGAGATGGCTTTTATGGATATTGAGGTATGTACCCTCTATCCCTATTACTCTGAAGAGTTTTGATCAAGAAAGGATGTGTACTTTATCAAATGCTTTTTCTGCATCTATTGAGAGGATCATATGATTCTTGTTCTTTCTTTGTTAATGTATTGTATCACGTTGGATTGCTTTGGCGGATGTTGAACCAGCCTTGCAGCCCAGGGATAAATCCCACTTGGTCGTGGTGAATAATCTTTTTAATGTACTGTTGGATCCTATTGGCTAGTATTTTGGTGAGAATTTTTGCATCCATGTTCATCAAGGATATTGGTCTGTAATTCTCTTTTTTGATGGGGTCTTTGTCTGGTTTTGGGGATCAAGGTAATGCTGGCTTCATAAAATGAGTTTGGAAGTTTCCCTTCCATTTCTATTTTTTGGAACAGTTTCAGGAGAATAGGTATTAATTCTTCTTGAAATGTCTGATAGAATTCCCCCTGGGAAGCCATCTGGCCCTGGGCTTTTGTTTCTTGGGAGATTTTTGATGACTGCTTCAATTTCCTTAGTGGTTATAGGTCTGTTCAGGTTTTCTATTTCTTCCTGAGTTCAATTTTGGTAGTTGATACATCTCTAGGAATGCGCCCATTTCTTCAGGTTATCTAATTTGCTGGCATAGAGGTTGCTCATAATATGTTCTTATAATTGTTTGTATTTCTTTGGTGTTGCTTGTGATCTCTCCTCTTTCATTCATGATTTTGTGGATTTGAGTCATTTCTCTTTTCTTTTTGATATGTCTGGCCAGGGGTTTATCAATCTTGTTAATTCTTTGAAAGAACCAGCTCCTAGTTTCGTTGATCTGTTTTACTGTTCTTTTGGTTTCTGGTTCATTGATTTCTGCTCTGATCTTTATGATTTCTCTTCTCCTGCTGGGTTTAGGCTTTCTTTGCCGTTCTTTCTCCAGCTCCTTTGGGTGTAGGGTTAGGTTGTGTATTTGAGACCTTTCTTGTTTCTTGAGAAAGGCTTGTATTGCTATATACTTTCCTCTCAGGACTGCCTTTGCTGTATCCCAAAGATTTTGAACAGTTGTGTTTTCATTTTCATTGGTTTC
Organism: Zalophus californianus; assembly: GCF_009762305.2. Classification (NCBI taxonomy): domain Eukaryota; kingdom Metazoa; phylum Chordata; class Mammalia; order Carnivora; family Otariidae; genus Zalophus; species Zalophus californianus. Next base: position 13,361,986 of record NC_045610.1, on the reverse strand, counting down.
CATGAATTTTTTTAATTCTTCTTTAATTTCTTGGTTGACCCATTCATTCTTTAGTAGGATGCTCTTTAGCCTCCATGTATTTGAGTTCTTTCCGACTTTCCTCTTGTGGTTGAGTTCTAGTTTCAAAGCATTGTGGTCTGAAAATATGCAGGGAACGATCCCAATCTTTTGGTACCGATTGAGACCTGATTTGTGACCTAGGATGTGATCAATTCTGGAGAATGTTCCATGGGCACTAGAGAAGAATGTGTATTCCGTTGCTTTGGGATGGAATGTTCTGAATATGTCTGTGAGTCCATTTGGTCCAGTGTGTTCATTTAACATCTTTATTTCCTTGTTGATCTTTGCTTAGATGATCTGTCCATTTCAGTCAGGGGGGTGTTAAAATCCCCCACTATTATTGTATTGTTGTCAATGTGTTTCTTTGCTTTTCTTCTTAATTGGCTTATATAATTGGCTGCTCCCATGTTCGGGGCATAGATATTTACAATTGTTAGATCTTCTTGTTGGATAGACCCTTTAAGTAGGATATAGTGTCCTTCCTCATCTCTTATTACAGTCTTTGTTTTAAAATCTAGTTTGTCTGATATAAGGATTGCCACCCCAGCTTTCTTTTGGTGTCCATTAGCATGGTAAATGGTTTTCCACCCCCCTCACTTTCAATCTGGGGGTGTCTTTGGGTGTAAAAATGAGTCTCTTGCAGACAGCATATTGATGGGTCTTGTTTTTTAATCCAATCTGATAGCCTGTGTCTTTGATTGGGGCATTTAGCCCATTTACATTCAGGGTAACTATTGAAAGGTATGAATTTTACTGCCATTGTATTACCTGTAAGGTGACTGTTAACTGTCTGTTGTCTGTGTTCGTTTCTGCTCTTTGCTGCTTTTAGGTTCCTCTCTTGCTTAGAGGACCCCTCTCAATATTTCTTGGAGGGCTGGTTTCGTGTTTGCAAAATTCTTTTAGTTTTTGTTTGTTCTGGAAGCTTTTGATCTCTCCTTCTATTTTCAATGATAGCCTAGCTGGATATAGTATTCTTGGCTGCATATTTTTCTCGTTTAGTGCTCTGAAGATATCTTGCCAGTCCTTTCTGGCCTGCCAGGTCTCTGTGGATAGGTCTGTTGCCAGTCTCATGTTTCTACCATTGTAGGTTACATATCTCTTCTCCCGAGCTGCTTTCAGGATTTTCTCTTTGTCTCTGAGACTCGTAAGTTTTACTATTAGATGTCGGGGTGTTGACCTATTTTTATTGATTTTGAGAGGGGTTCTCTGTGCCTCCTGGATTTTAATGCCTGTTTCCCTTTCCTCACCTTAGGGAAGTTCTCTGCTATAATTTGCTCCAATATACCTTCTGCCCCTCTCTCTCTCTCTTCTCTTTCTGCGATCCCAATTATTCTAATGTTGTTTCGTCTTATCGCATCACTTATCTCTCGAATTCTGCCTCGTGATCCTGTAGTTGTTTCTCTCTCTTTTTCTCAGCCTCTTTATTTTCTATCATTTGGTTCTTCTATATCGCTGATTCTCTCTTCTGCCTCATTTATCCTAGCATTTAGTGCCCCCATTTTTGATTGCACCTCATCAATAGCCTTTTTGATTTCGATTTGGTTAGATTTTAGTTCTTTTATTTCTCCAGAAAGGGTTTCTCTATAACTTCCACGCTTTTTTTCAAGCCCAGCTAGTATCTTTAAAGTCAGGATTCTGAACTCTAGGTCCGACATCGTACTAATGTCCGTATTGAGTAGGTCCCTGGCTGACGGGTACTACCTCTTGTTCTTTTTGCTGAGGTGATTTCTTTCGTCTTGTCATTTTGTCCAGAGGAGAATAGATGAATGAGAGAACAAAAGGCCTAACAGGTTTACTACGTCCCCAGCAAATATACTGTATACAAATCAGAAAAGACCTGAAACAGGGGAAAAGAAAGGGAAAGAAAGAAAAAAGAAAGAGAAAAAGAAAAAAAAAGAAAAAAAAGATAAAAACAAAACAAAACAATTCAAAAAAGGCAGAATATGATCAAATATGATCAGGCTAGTGCATAGATCAGTGCCACACACTAGATTTTGGGCGTATTTGGTCTGTTAGAAAAAAGTGCCTCCTAAATTTTAAAGGAGAAAGACATATATGTACAAAATAAGGTTGATACAATGAAGGGATGGAAGATGACTGTAAAGATGAAAATTATAAAAGATTTTATAAAAGGACTTGGTAAGATAAGTTGTTTGGAAAAAAGAAAGAAGATTTAAGGAAAAAAAAAAAGGAAAAGGAGAGAATGTGATCAGGCAGGAGACTAGAACAAAGCCATACACTAGTGATTTAGGGTATATTTTGATCTGTTAGAAGAAACTGTACCTCAAAATTTTAAAGAGAGAACAACTTATATATATATGCCAAAAACAAGGATAACTACTATGAAGGGATAAAATATGACTCTAAAAATGAAAAAAAAGATTTTTTTTTTTTAAAAAAAAGGGATTTATAAGATGTTGGTTGAAAAAGGGAAAAAGAAAAATAAAAAAAAGTCAACAAAAATTAACTTTGATGAAATAATGAATCATGGTAAAAAAAAAAAAAAAAAAAAAAAAGAAGCCATGAATCTATTGTGCAGTATTCCCCTAGCGCTGGAGTTCTCCTATTCTCCTTGATCGATCAACTTGGTCTTGGCTTGCTGGCTGTTTGTGTTGATCTTCTGGGGAGGGGCCTGTTGCTGTGGTTTCCAAATGTCTTTGCCGGAGGCGGAATTGCCCCTCCCTTGTCGGTCCGGGCTAAGGAATCTGCTCCAGTTTGCTCTCAGGAGCTTTTGTTCCCTGCAAGCTCTCGGCACAGCTTTGGAGGACCAGGGCGAAAATGGTGGCCTCCCAGTCTCCGCCCGGAGGAGCCGAGAATCAGGGCCCCATCCTCAGTGCGCCCCCAGAGGAAAAGCAGTCAATCCGTGTCCCCGGTCTCCGGCCGCTCTCCATGCTCACCCGGCCTGTGATCGAGCGTTGCTATCTCTGGCACCCGACCCCGCTCGGAGTCTCCAAATCCGCAGATCCCTGCAGTGCGTTCCCGCACCGCTCCTCCCCGGGAAGGAAGGGGAGTCTCCCCGGATCTGCTGCTTGTTGGGTCCTTGCTGGGGTAAGCCGTGCCCCGACTGGGGCCGCAGATCACAGTTTATGGCAACCCCGGCTAGAGCCCGCGACTCCTGCTCCGTATCTGCCAGCCGGCTTCCCCGCCCCGACACCTGGGAGCTCTGCCGCACTCAGGCACCCCCGGTCTCTCTGTGACCCCAAGGGTCCTGAGACCACACTGTCCCGGGAGGATTCCACCCCCCGCTTAGCCACTGCTAGCGGACGTCCCTCCACCGAGCCAACTTTTAAAAGGTCCGAATTTTGTGCTCCGCGGCTCCTAGCACTTGCCAGAAGCGGCCGGCGGAGGCCCCTCCCCCGCCGTTTATCCTCCCGAATATCGCCTCGGATTCACTTCTCCCGCACGCCTACCTTCCAGTAAGTGGTCGCTTCTCTGTTCAGAGAGTTGTTGCTACTCTCCTGTTCGATCTCCTGTTGAGTTCGTAGGTGTTCAGAATGGTTTGATCCCTATTCAGCTGAATTCCTGAGACCAGACAAAATCTAGGTCTCCTACTCCTCCGCCATCTTGCTCCGCCCCCCACATCATTAGTTTTTGATGTAGTGTTCCACGATTCATCGTTTGTGCATAACACACAGTGCTCCATGCAGAATGTGCCCCCTTTAATACCCATCACCAGGCTAACCCATCCCCCACCCCCTCAACTCTAGAACCCTCAGTTTGATTTTCAGAGTCCATCGTCTCTCATGGTTGTTCTCCCCTCCGACTTACTCCCCTTTTTCTTCCCCTTCTGCTATCTTCTTCTTTTTTTTTCTTAACATATATTGCATTATTTGTTTCAGAAGTACAGATCCGTGACTCATCAGTCTTGTACAATTCACAGCGCTCACCATAGCACATACCTTCCCCAATGTCTATTACCCAGCCACTCAATCCCTCCCACTCCCCACCACTCCAACAACCCTCAGTTTGTTTCCTGAGATTAAGAATTCCTCATATCAGTAAAGTCATATGTTACATGTCTTTCTCTGACTGACTTATTTCAGTCAGCATAACACCCTCCAGGCTGAGTGAAATAAGTCAATCAGAGAAAGATATGTATCATATGACTTCACTGATATGAGGAATTCTTAATCACAGGAACAAACTGAGGGTTGCTGGAGTGGTCGGGGGTGGGAAGGATGGGGTGGCTGGGTGATGGACATTGGGGAAGATATGTGCTACGGTGAGCGCTGTGATTGTGTAAGACTGTTGAATCACAGATCTGTACTTCTGAAACAAATAACGCAACATATTTTAAGAAAAAAGAAAAAGAAGAAGATAGCAGGAGAGGAAGAATGAAGGGGAGTAATTAGGAGGGGGAGAGGAACCATGAGAGGTGATGGACTCTGAAAAACAAACTGAGGGTTCTGGAGGGGAGGGGGGTGGGGGTATGGGTTAGCCTGGTGATGGGTATTGAGGAGGGCACATTCTGCATGGAGCACTGGGTGTTATGAACAAACAATGAATCATGGAACAGTACACCAAAACAAATTATGTAATATATGGTGATTAACATAACAATAAAAAATTTAAAAAAAAGCATAACACCCTCCAGTTCCATCCACGTCGTTGCAAATGGCAAGATCTCATTCCTTTTGATGGCTGCATAATATTCCATTGTGTATATATACCACATCTTCTTTATCCATTCATCTGTCGATGGGCATCTTGGCTCTTTCCACAGTTTGGCTATGGTGGACATTGCTGCTATAAACATTGGGGTACACGTACCCCTTCGGGTCCCTACATTTGTATCTTTGTGGTAAATACCCAGTAGTGCAATTGCTGGATCGAACGGTAGCTCTAATTTCAACTGTTTGAGGAACCTCCATACTGTTTTCCAGAGGGGTTGCACCAGCTTGCATTCCCACCAACAGTGTAGGAGGGTTCCCTTTCTCCACATCCCCGCCAACATCTGTCGTTCCCTGACTTGTTCATTTGAGCCATTCTGACGGGTGTGAGGTGGTATCTCATTGAGGTTTTGATTTGGATTTCCCTGATGCCAAGCGATGTTGAGCACTTTTTCATGTGCCTGTTGGCCATTTGGATGTCTTCTTTGGAGAAATGTCTGTTCATGTCTTCTGCCCATTTCTTGATTGGATTATTTGTTCTTTGGGTGTTGAGTTTGATAAGTTCTTTATGGATTCTGGATACTAGCCCTTTATCTGATATGTCATTTGCAAATATTTTCTCCCATTCTGTCGGTTGTCTTTTGGTTTTGTGGACTGTTTCTTTTGCTGTGCAGAAGCTTTTTATCTTGATGAAATCCCAATAGTTCATTTTTGCCCTGGCTTCCCGTGCCTTTGGCGATGTTTCTAGGAAGAAGTTGCTGCGGCTAAGGTCGAAAAGGTTGGTACCTGTGTTCTCCTTTAGGATTTGGATGGACTCCTGTCTCACGTTTAGGTCTTTCAACCATTTGGAGTCTATTTTTGTGTGTGGTGTAAGGAAATGGTCCAGTTTCATTCTTCTGCATGTGGCTGTCCAATTTTCCCAACACCATTTGTTGAAGAGACTGTCTTTTTGCCATTGGACATTCTTTCCTGCTTTGTCAAACATAAGTTGACCATAGAGTTGAGGGTCCATTTCTGGGCTCTCAATTCTGTTCCATTGATCTATGTGTCTGTTTTTGTGCCAGTACCATACTGTCTTGATGATGACAGCTTTGTAATAGAGCTGGAAGTCCGGAATTGTGATGCCGCCAGCTTTGCTTTTCTTTTTCAGTATTCCTCTGGCTATTCTGGGTCTCTTCTGGCTCCATACAAATTTTAGGATTATTTGTACCACTTCTTTGAAAAAAGTGGATGGTATTTTGATGGGGATTGCATTGAATGTGTAGATTGCTCTAGGTAGCATTGACATCTTCACAATGTTGATTCTCCCAATCCATGAGCATGGAACGTTTTTCCATTTCTTTGTGTCTTCTTCAATTTCTTTCCTGAGTATTTTATAGTTTTCTGAGTACATATCCTTTGCCTCTTTGGTTAGATTTATTCCTAGGTATCTAATGGTTTTGGGTGCAATTGTAAATGGGATAGACTCCTTGATTTGTCTCTCTTCTGTCTTGTTGTTGGTGTATAGGAATGCCACTGATTTCTGTGCATTGATTTTATATCCTGCTACTTTACTGAATTCCTGTATGAGTTCTAGCAGTTTTGGGGTGGAGTCTTTTGGGTTTTCCACATACAGTATCATATCATCTGCAAAGAGTGAGAGTTTGACTTCCTCTTTGCCGATTTGGATGCCTTTGACTTCTTTTTGTTGTCTGATTGCTGTGGCTAGGACTTCTAATACTATGTTGAATAGCAGTGGTGAGAGTGGACATCTCTGCCGCGTTCCTGACCTTAGGGGAAAAGCTCTCAGCCTTTCCCCATTGAGAATGATATTCGCTGTAGGTTTTTCGGAGATGGCTTTTATGATATTGAGGTATGTACCCTCTATCCCTATACTCTGAAGAGTTTTGATCAAGAAAGGATGTTGTACTGTATCAAATGCTTTTTCTGCATCTATTGAGAGGATCATATGATTCTTGTTCTTTCTTTTGTTAATGTATTGTATCACGTTGATTGCTTTGCGGATGTTGAACCAGCCTTGCAGCCCAGGGATAAATCCCACTTGGTCGTGGTGAATAATCTTTTTAATGTACTGTTGGATCCTATTGGCTACTATTTTGGTGAGAATTTTTGCATCCATGTTCATCAAGGATATTGGTCTGTAATTCTCTTTTTTGATGGGGTCTTTGTCTGGTTTTGGGATCAAGGTAATGCTGGCCTCATAAAATGAGTTTGGAAGTTTCCCTTCCATTTCTATTTTTTGGAACAGTTTCAGGAGAATAGGTATTAATTCTTCTTGAAATGTCTGATAGAATTCCCCTGGGAAGCCATCTGGCCCTGGGCTTTTGTTTCTTGGGAGATTTTTGATGACTGCTTCAATTTCCTTAGTGGTTATAGGTCTGTTCAGGTTTTCTATTTCTTCCTGGTTCAATTTTGGTAGTTGATACATCTCTAGGAATGCGCCCATTTCTTCCAGGTTATCTAATTTGCTGGTATAGAGTTGCTCATAATATGTTCTTATAATTGTTTGTTATTTCTTTGGTGTTGCTTGTGATCTCTCCTCTTTCATCATGATTTTGTGGATTTGGGTCATTTCTCTTTCTTTTTGATCAGTCTGGCCAGGGGTTTATCAATCTTGTTAATTCTTTCAAAGAACCAGCTCCTAGTTTCGTTGATCGTTTACTGTTCTTTTGGTTTCTGGTTCATTGATTTCTGCTCTGATCTTTATGATTTTCTCTTCTCCTGCTGGGTTTAGGCTTTATTGGCCGTTCTTTCTCCAGCTCCTTTGGGTGTAGGTTTAGGGTGTGTATTTGAGACCTTTCTTGTTTCTTGAGAAAGGCTTGTATTGCTATATACTTTTCCTCTCAGGACTGCCTTTGCTGTATCCCAAAGATTTTGAACAGTTGTGTTTTCATTTTCATTGGTTTCCATGAATTTTTTTAATTCTTCTTTAATTTCTTGGTTGACCCATTCATTCTTTAGTAGGATGCTCTTTAGCCTCCATGTATTTGAGTTCTTTCCGACTTTCCTCTTGTGGTTGAGTTCTAGTTTCAAAGCATTGTGGTCTGAAAATATGCAGGGTACGATCCCAATCTTTGGTACCGATTGAGACCTGATTTGTGACCTAGGATGTGATCAATTCTGGAGAATGTTCCCATGGGCACTAGAGAAGAATGTGTATTCCGTTGCTTTGGGATGGAATGTTCTTGAATATGTCTGTGAAGTCCATTTGGTCCAGTGTGTCATTTAAAGTCTTTATTTCCTTGTTGATCTTTTGCTTAGATGATCTGGCCATTTCAGTCAGGGGGTGTTAAAGTCCCCCACTATGATTGTATGGTTGTCAATGTGTTTCTTTGCTTTTCTTCATAGTTGCCTTATATAAATGGATGCTCCGATGTTCGGGGCATAGATATTTACAATTGTGAGATCTTCTTGTTGGATAGACCCTTTAAGTAGGATATAGTGTCCTTCCTCATCTCTTATTACAGTCTTTGTTTTAAAGTCTAGTTTGTCTGATATAAGGATTGCCACCCCAGCTTTCTTTTGGTGTCCATTAGCATGGTAAATGGTCTTCCACCCCCTCACTTTCAATCTGGGTGTGTCTTTGGGTGTAAAATGAGTCTCTTGCAGACAGCATATTGATGGGTCTTGTTTTTTAATCCAATCTGATAGCCTGTGTCTTTTGATTGGGGCATTTAGCCCATTTACATTCAGGGTAACTATTGAAAGGTATGAATTTAGTGCCATTGTATTACCTGTAAGGTGACTGTTAACTGTCTGTTGTCTGTGTTCGTTTCTGCTCTTTGCTGCTTTTAGGTTCTCTCTTTGCTTAGAGGACCCCTCTCAATATTTCTTGGAGGGCTGGTTTCGTGTTTGCAAATTCCTTTAGTTTTTGTTTGTTCTGGAAGCTTTTTATCTCTCCTTCTATTTTCAATGATAGCCTAGCTGGATATAGTATTCTTGGCTGCATATTTTTCTCGTTTAGTGCTCTGAAGATATCTTGCCAGTCGTTTCTGGCCTGCCAGGTCTCTGTGGATAGGTCTGTTGCCAATCTAATGTTCTACCATTGTAGGTTACATATCTCTTCTCCCGAGCTACTTTCAGGATTTTCTCTTTGTCTCTGAGACTCGTAAGTTTTACTATTAGATGTCGGGATGTTGACCTATTATTATTGATTTTGAGAGGGGTTCTCTGTGCCTCCTGGATTTTGATGCCTGTTTCCTTCCTCACATTAGGGAAGTTCTCTGCTATAATTTGCTCCAATATACCTTCTGCCCCTCTCTCTCTCTCTTCTTCTTCTGGGATCCCAATTATTCTAATGTTGTTTCGTCTTATCATATCACTTATCTCTCGAATTCTGCCCTCGTGATCCTGTAGTTGTTTCTCTGTCTTTTTCTCAGCCTCTTTATTTTCCATCATTTGGTCTTCTATATCGCTGATTCTCTCTTCTGTCTCATTTATCCTAGCATTTAGTGCCCCCATTTTTTATTGCACCTCATCAATAGCCTTTTTGATTTCGATTTGGTTAGATTTTAGTTCTTTTATTTCTCCAGAAAGGGTTTCTCTAATAACTTCCACGCTTTTTTCAAGCCCAGCTAGTATCTTTAAAGTCATGATTTTGAACTCTAGGTTCGACATCGTACTAATGTCCGTATTGAGTAGGTCCCTGGCTGACGGTACTACCTCTTGTTCTTTTTGCTGAGGTGATTTCTTTCGTCTTGTCATTTTGTCCAGAGGAGAATAGATGAATGAGAGAACAAAAGGCTAACAGGTTTACAACGTCCCCAGCAAATATACTGTATACAAATCAGAAAAGACCTGAAACCAGGGGAAAAGAAAGGGAAAGAAAGAAAAAAGAAAGAGAAAAAGAAAAAAAAAGAAAAAAAAAAAAAAACAATACAAAAAAGGCAGAATATGATCAAATATGATCAGGCTAGTGCATAGATCAGTGCCACACACTAGATTTTGGGCGTATTTTGGTCTGTTAGAAAAAAGTGCCTCCTAAAATTTTAAAGGAAGAAAGACATATATGTACAAAATAAGGGTTGATACAATGAAGGGATGGAAGATGACTGTAAAGATCAAAATTATAAAAGATTTTATAAAAGGACTTGGTAAGATAAGTTGAAGAAAGAAAGAAGATTTAAGAAAAAAAAAAAAGGAAAAAGGGAGAGAATGTGATCAGGCAGGAGACTAGAGCGAAGTCATACACTAGTGATATAGGGTATATTTTGATCTGTTAGAAGAAACTGTACCCCAAAATTTTAAAGAGAGAACAACTTATATATATATGCCAAAAATAAGGGTAACTACTATGAAGGGATAAAATATGACTCTAAAAATGAAAAATAAAAAATGTTTTGTTTTTTTTTTAAAAAAAGGGATTTATAAGATGTTGGTTGAAAAAGGGAAAAAGAAAAATAAAAAAAAAACAGTCAACAAAAATTAACTTTGATGAAATAATGAATCATGGTAAAAAAAAAAAAAAAAAGCCATGAATCTATGTGCATTATTCCCCTAGCGCTGGAGTTCTCCTATTTTCCTTGATCGATCAACTTGGTCTTGGCTTGCTGGCTGTTTGTGCCGATCTTCTGGGGGAGGGGCCTGTTGCTGTGGTTTCCAAATGTCTTTGCCGGAGGCGGAATTGCCCCGCCCTTGTCGGTCCGGGCTAAGGAAGCTGCTCCGGTTTGCTCTCAGGAGCTTTTGTTCCCTGCAAGCTCTCGGTACAGCTTTGGAGGACCAGGGCAGAAATGGTGGCCTCCCAATCTCCACTCGGAGGAGCTGAGAACTCGGGGCCCCGCTCCTCAGTGTGCCCCCAGAGAAAAGCAGTCACTTCCGTGTCCCCGGTCTCCGGCCGCACTCCGTGCTCACCCGGCCTGTGACCGAGCGTTGCTATCTCTGGCACCCGACCCCGCGCGGAGTCTCCAAACCCAGCAGATCCCTGCAGTGCGTTCCCGCACCGCTCCTCCCCGGGAAGGAAGGGGAGTCTCCCCGGATCTGCTGCTTGTTGGGTACCTGCTGGGGGAGCCGTGCCCCGACTGGGCCGCAGATCACAGTTTATGGCAACCCCGAGCTGAGAGCCCGCGCCTCTGCTCCGTATCTGCAGCCGGCTTCCCTGCTCTGATACCTGGGAGCTCTGGTGCACTCAGGCACCCCCGGTCTCTTTGTGACCCCAAGGGTCCTGAGACCACACTGTTCCGGGAGGATTCCACCCCATGCTTAGCCACTGCAGCGACGTCCCTCCGCCGAGCCAACTTCTAAAATGTTCGATTTTGTGCTCCGCGGCTCTATCACTTGCCAGAAGCGGTCGGCGGAGGCCCCTCCGCACGACCGAGTATCGCCTCGGATTCACTTCTTCGCACGCCCTACCTTCCAGTAAGTGGTCGCTTCTCTGTTCAGAGAGTTGTTGCTACTCTCCTGTTCGATCTCCTGTTGAGTTCGTAGGTGTTCAGAATGGTTTGATCCCTATTCAGCTGAATTCCTGAGACCAGACGAAATCTAGGTCTCCTACTCCTCCGCCATCTGGCTCCACCTACACCTCTCTCTCCTACTCTTGAAAACACTTCTCACGGAACAAGATTCGAATGGGGACAGACATTCTACACTAAGTACGTCTGTGGCACAGGCACGGGGCACATTCCTTGAGATTTCACACTTACGTTGAAAAGTCTACCATGTTCAGGGAAGATGTTAGTAGAAACACGATTTCTCTGCAGTGGTGTTTCATCAGACTGAAGACTACTCCCTTTGTTTAGGATTCAACACATACGTTTTGTGACTATGAATTCCTCGCCAACCCAGATGGGAGCTCGAAGTCGCGTTTGAGATGGACTTGGTTCGCAGAGATTCGTGTATGCCTTTCCTCTGCCTAACTCGCATACTTTGGAAGACGTTTCTATCTTCGTGACGCATGCATGGTGTTCGATGAGAAAAGCCCTCCGTAAGAAGTTGTTCCGAGAGTAAGGTAGATCACGCTTCCCCTGTGCTTTCTTTCTTCCTGTTTTTTTCCCTCTGCTTTCTTTCACACTTTGCTTCAAGCCGCTTCGTTTCTTAGCAGAGGAGATGGCAGTTGAAGGACCGCACCTCCACAGCGCTGTTTTGTAGACCTAAGTATATAGCACATTCCTTACCCTTCCTCTCATTTCCAGACATACACCTCTCTAGGACACAACGAGTGTGTTGCTTGTCACATTCGAACCACACTATTTTTCACCATTCAGCATGGGCGTTTTCCTTGTGTTTTCACATCAAGTACTGAAAACGCTTCTCTCTACCGAACAAGATCTGAGTTGGGAGAAGCTTTCGACACGATTTCTTTCTCAAGCAGTGCTATATGGCCCATTACTTGTGCCTTCACTGTGACCGTTGGAACGTTCTTCCATCTTCTTCCCAGTAGATGGCAGTAGAAGGACTATTGCCCTCTACCGTGTTGTTCCTTGAGAGGTGAGTGTAAGGCACTGACACATATAGCTCAGAAGGCTTCATTCTTCCCGAACCAAGATGTGAGCACGAAATCAGTTTTGACATGCCCTTGTTTCTCTGAGTTCAGCGTAAGGCTCTGCTGAGGCTAGCTGGCGTACGTTTGAAGGCCTTCCAACTTTATGACACAAGACTTCACACTTGGTGTAAAGCTGCTTCGATCCTTAGGAAAGCAGAAGGGAGTCGAAGGACCGCTCCTCCACAGCATTGTTCTTGAAGAATTAATTGCAGAGCTCGTTGCTTATGCTTCCTCCGATGTCCAAACACACACCTCTAAAGGGGACAACTTGTGAGTTGGTGGTAACATTCGACCCACATTTTTCTTTACAATTCAGCCTATGGCATTTTCCTTACGCTTTCACGGAAAGAACTGAAAATGTTTCTAGCTTCCTGAGGAAAGATCTGAGTTGGGAGAAACTTTCGACACAACTTCTTTCTCAAGCAGTGGTACATGACACAGCATTTGTACCTTCACTGCGAACGGTGGAAATTGCTTCCATCTTCATCCCTGTAGTCGGTAGTGGAAAGAGTATTTCTCTGCACTTCTGTTTCTTGAGAGATGAGTATAAGAACCTTCCCTTAGCGAGCAACACATATATCTCCAAGAGTTTCTATCTTCAAGAACCAAGATGTTCGCACGACAGCCTGTTTGACGTGGCCTTGTTTCTCAGAGTTCAGTGTAAGGCTACTAGGCCTGAAGGAAGCCCACGTCCATTTGAAGACCCATCCACCTGCATGACACAGGACTTAAAGGAGAGAAACCCTACGCACAACGTGTTCCCCGCTGTACAGGATCACGCGTTCCATCTCTTTCCTTGCACAGAAGGTTTAACAAGCTGCTTCCAACCTTACGAAAAGAGATGGTAGTCGATGGACGGCAACACTATACATTTGTTCTTAGAGTTAAACAAACGTATGCCATCATCCTTAGAGTTGCTCAGATCATCCATTTCCATACATCGTTCTTCATGTCACGATGGTAGGCACATTCGACACGGGGAGTTAAGTCTAGGCCATGTCCCTTACGCCTTCACACCCACTACGGAAAACACCTTCATCTCACTGAAACCATAGGACAGCCGAGGGAAGCCTACTTCACAAGAGGTTGCTCCAGCACCGTCACAGGTCCCATTCAAGATGCCTTCACCGTTTGATGAAAAGTGCTTCTCATCCTTACGTGTATGGCTTTCCTGATGGATTTCCTTCTCACAATGTAAACCTTGACACGTTCCATCTGCTCTCTCTCCTACTCTTCAAAACACTTCTCACGGAACAAGATTCAAATGGGGACAGACATTCTACACTAAGTATGTCTGTGGGACAGGCACGGGGCACATTCCTTGCGATTTCACACTTACGTTGGAAAATTCTACCATGTTCAGGGAAGATGTTAGTAGAAACACGGTTTCTCTGCAGTGGTGTTTCTTCAGACTGAATAGTACTCCCTTTGTTTAGGATTCAACACATACGTTTTGTGACTATGAATTCCTCGCGAACCCAGAAGGGAGCTCGAAGTCGCGTTTCAGATAGACTTGGTTCGCACAGATTCGTGTATGCCTTTCCTCTGCATAACTCACATACTTTGGAAGACGCTTCTATCTTCGTGACCCATGAATGGTGTTCGTTGAGAAAAGCCCTCCGGAAGAAGTTGTTCCGCGAGTAAGTTAGATCACGCTTCCCCTCTGCTTTCGTTCACACTTTGCCTCAAGCCGCTTCGTTTCTTAGCAGAGGAGATGGCAGTCGAAGGACCAAACCTCCACAGTGTTGTTTTGTAGAACTAAGGGTATAGCACGTTCCTTACGCTTCGTCCGATTTGCAGACACACACCTCCATAGGGGACAACTTGTGACTTGGTGGTAACATTCGACCCACATTTTTCTTCACAATTTAGCCTATGGCATATTCCTTGTGCTTTCACGTGAAGAACTGAAAACACTTCTAGCTTCCTGAATCAATATGTGAGTAGGGAGAATCTTTCGACATAACTTCTTTCTCAAGCAGTGGTACATGACACAGTATTTGTGCCTTCACTGCGAACGTTGGAAATTGCTTCCATCTTCATCCCTGTAGGTGGTAGTGGAAAGACTATTTCTCTGCAGTTTTGTTTCTTGAGAGGTGAGCATTAGAACCTTCCCTTAGGGAACAACACATATATCTCCAAAAAACTTTATCTTCAAGAACCAAGATGTTCGCACGAAAGCATGTTTGACGTCGCCTTGTTTCTCAGAGTTCAGTGTAAGTCTACGAGGCCTGAGGCGAGCCCAGGTCCATTTGAAGACCCGTCCACCTGCATGACACAGGACTTAAAGGAGAGAAACCCTCCGCATAAGGTGTTCCTCGCTGTACAGGATCGCGCGTTCCATCTCTTACCTTGCACACAACATTTAACAAGCTGCTTCCAACCTTACGAAAGAGATGGTAGTCGAAGGACGGCAACACTCTAGATTTGTTCTTAGAGTTAAACAAACGTATGCCATCTTTCTTAGGCTTGCTCACATCATCCATTTCCATACATCGTTCTTCATGTCACGACTTTGGCGCATTCGACACGGAGAGTTAAGTCTAGGCCATGTCCGTTACGCCTTCACACCCACTACGAAAACTCTTTCATCTCACAGAAACCATAGGACAGCTGAGGGAAGCCTACTTCACAAGAGGTTTCTCCAGCACCGTCACAGGGCCCATTCAAGATGCCTTCACCGTTTCATGCTAAAGTGCTTCTCATCCTTACGTGTATGGCTTTCCTGATGGATTTCCTTCTCACAATGAAAACCTTGACACGTTCCATCTGCTCTCTCTCCTACTCTTGAAAACACTTCTCACAGAACAAGACTCCAATGGGGACAGACTTTCTACACTAAGTATGTCTGTGGGACAGGCACGGGGCACATTCCTTGCGATTTCACACTTACGTTGGAAAAGTCTACCCTGTTCAGGGAAGATGTTAGTAGAAACACGGTTTCTCTGCAGTGGTGTTTCTTCAGACTGAATAGTACTCCCTTTGTTTAGGATTCAACACATACGTTTTGTGACTATGAATTCCTCGCGAACCCAGATGGGAGCTCGAAGTCGCGTTTGAGATTGACTTGCTTCGCAGAGATTCGTGTATGCCTTTCCTCTGCCTAACTCGCATACTTTGGAAGACGCTTCTATCTTCGTGACGGATGCATGGTGTTCGTTGAGAAAAGCTCTCCGTAAGAAGTTGTTCCGCGAGTAAGGTAGATCACGCTTCCCCTCTGCTTTCTTTCTTTCTTTTTATTTTTTTCCTCTGCTTTCTTTCACCTTTTGCTTCAAGCCGCTTCGTTTCTTAGCAGAGGAGATGGCAGTCGAAGGACCGCACCTCCACAGCGCTGTTTTGTACACCTTAGTATATAGCACATTCCTTACGCTTCCTCTCATTTCCAGACAGACACCTCTCTAGGAGACAACGAGTGTGTTGCTTGTCACATTCGAACCACTCTATTGTTCACCATTCAGCATGGGACGTTGTCCTTGTGTTTTCACATCAAGTACTGAAAACGCTTCTCTCTACCGAAACAAGATCTGAGTTGGGAGAAGCTTTCGACACGACTTCTTTCTCAAGCAGTGCTATATGGCCCAGTACCTGTGCCTTCGCTGTGACCGTTGGAACGTTCTTCCATCTTCTTCCCAGTAGATGGCAGTAGAAGGACTATGTCCCTCTACCGTGTTGTTCCTTGAGAGGTGAGTGTAAGGCACTGACACATATAGCTCAGAAGGCTTCATTCTTCCCGAACCAAGATGTGAGCAGGAAATCAGTTTTGACATGCCCTTGTTTCTCTGAGTTCAGCGTAAGGCTCTACTGAGGCTAGCTCGCGTACGTTTGAAGGCCTTCCAACTTCATGACACAAGACTTCACACTTGGTGTAAAGCCGCTTCGATCCTTAGGAAAGCAGAAGGGAGTCGAAGGACCGCTCCTCCACACCATTGTTCTTGAAGAATTAATTGCAGAGCTCGTTGCTTATGCTTCCTCCGATGTCCATACACACACCTCTAAAGGGGACAACTTGTGAGTTGGTGGTTACAATCGACCCACATTTTTCTTTACAATTCAGTCTATGGTATTTTCCTTACGCTTTCACGCAAAGAACTGAAAATGTTTCTAGCTTCCTGAGACAAGATCTGAGTTGGGAGAAACTTTCGACACAACTTCTTTCTCAAGGAGTGGTACATGACACAGTATTTGTGCCTTCACTGCGAACGTTGGAAATTGCTTCCATCTTCATCCCTGTCGGCGGTAGTGGAAAGACTATTTCTCTGCCGTTTTGTTTCTTGAGAGATGAGTATAAGAACCTTCCCTTAGAGAAGAATTCATATATATCCAAGGGCTTCTATCTTCAAGAACCAAGATGTTCGTACGACAGCCTGTTTGACGTGGCCTTGTTTCTGAGTGTTCAGTGTAAGGCTACTAGCCCTGAGGCGAGCCCACGTCCATTTGAAGACCCATCCACATGCATGACACAGGACTTAAAGGAGAGAAACCCTCCACGCAACGTGTTCCCCGATGTACAGAAAAGAGCGCTCTATCTCTTTCCTTGCACACAAGGTTTAAGAAGCTGCTTCCAACCTTACGAGAAGAGATGGTAGACGAAGGACGGCAACACTATAGATTTGTTCTTAGAGTTAAACAAACGAATGCCATCTTCCTCATGCTTGCTCACATCATCCATTTCCATACATCGTTCCTCATGTCACGACGGTAGGCAAATTCGACACGGGGAGTTAAGTCTAGGCCATGACCCTTACGCCTTCACACCCACTACGGAAAACACTTTCATCTCACTGAAACCGTAGGACAGCTGAGGGAAGACTACTTCACAAGAGGTTTCTCCAGCACCGTCACAGGGCCCATTCAAGATGCCTTCACCGTTTCATGCTAAAGTGCGTCTCATCCTTATGTGTATGGCTTTCCTGGTGGATTTCCTTCTCACAATGAAAACCTTGACACGTTCCATCTGCTCTCTCTCCTACTCTTGAAAACACTTCTCACAGAACAAGATTCGAATGGGGACAGACATTCTACACTAAGTATGTCTGTGGGACAGGCACGGGGCACATTCCTTGCGAATTCACACTTACGTTGGAAAAGTCTACCATGTTCAGGGAAGATGTTAGGAGAAACACGGTTTCTCTGTAGTGGTGTTTCTTCAGAATGAATAGTACTCCCTTTGTTTAGGATTCAACACATATGTTTTGTGACTATGAATTCCTCGCGAACCCAGATGGGAGCTCGAAGTCGCGTTTGAGATAGACTTGGTTCGCAGAGATTCGTGTATGCCTTTCTCTGCCTAACTCGCATACTTTGGAAGACGCTTCTATCTTCGTGACGCATGCATGGTGTTCGTTGAGAAAAGCCCTCCGTAAGAAGTTGTTCTGCGAGTAAGGTAGATCACGCTTCCCCTCTGCTTTCTTTCTTTTTTTTTTCCACTGCTTTCTTTCACACTTTGCTTCAAGCCGCTTCGTTTCTTAGCAGAGGAGGTGGCAGGCGAAGGACCGCACCTCCACAACGTTGTTTTGTAGAACTAAGTGTATAGCACGTTCCTTACGCTTCCTCCGATTTCCAGACACACACCTCTATAGGGGTCAACTTGTGACTTGGTGGTAACATTCGACCCACATTTTCTTCACAATTCAGCCTATGGCATTTTCCTTGTGCTTTCACGCGAAGAATTGAAAACACTTCTAGCTTCCTGAAACGAGATCTGAGTAGGGAGAAACCTTCGACACAACTTCTTTCTCAAGCAATGGTACCTGATACAGTATTTTTGCCTTCACTGCGAACGTTGGAAATTGCTTCCATCTTCGTCCCTGTAGGTGGTGTTGGAAAGACTATTTCCCTGCAGTTTTGTTTCTTGAGAGGTGAGTATAAGAACCTTCCCTGAGAGAACAACACACATATCTCCAAGGGCTTTTATCTTCAAGAACCAAGATGTTCGCACGAAAGCCTGTTTGACGTGGCCTTCTTTCTCAGAGTTCAGTGTACGGCCACTAGGCCTGAGGCGAGCCCACGTCCATTTGAAGACCCATCCAATTGCATGAGACATGACTTAACGGAGAGAAACCCTCCGGACAACGTGTTCCTCGCTGTACAGGATCGTGCGTTCCATCTCTTTCCTTGCACACAGATTTTAACAAGCTGCTTCCAACCTTACGAAAAGAGATGGTAGTCGAAGGACGGCAACACTATATATTTGTTCTTAGAGTTAAACAAATATATGCCATCTTCCTTAGGCCTGCTCACATCATCCATTTCCCATACATCGTTCTTCATATCACGACTGTAGGCACATTCGACACGGAGAGTTAAGTCTAGGCCATGTCCCTTACGCCTTCACACCCACTACGGAAAACACTTTCATCTCACTGAAACCATAGGACAGCTTAGGGAAGCCAACTTCAGAAGAGGTTTCTCCAGCACCGTCACAGGGTCCATTCTAGATGCCCTCACCGTTTCATGCTAAAGTTCTTCTCATCCTTACGTGTGTGGCTTTCCTGATGGATATCCTTTTCACAATGAAAACCTTGACACGTTCCATCTGCTCTCTCTCCTACTCTTGAAATCACTTCTCACAGAAGAAGATTCGAATGGGGACAGACATTCTACACTAAGTATGTCTGTGGGACAGGCACGGGGCACATTCCTTGCGATGTCACACTTACGTTGGAAAAGTCTACCATGTTCAGGGAAGATGTTAGTAGAAACACGGTTTCTCTGCAGTGGTGTTTCTTCAGACTGAATAGTACTCCCTTTGTTTAGGATTCAACACATACGTTTGTGACTATGAATTCCTCGCGAACCCAGAAGGGAGCTCGAAGTCGCGTTTGAGATAGACTTGGTTCGCAGACATTCGTGTATGCCTTTCCTCTGCCTAACTCGCATACTTTGGAAGACGCTTTTATTCGTGACCCATGAATGGTGTTCATTTAGAAATGGACTCCATAAGAAGTTGTTCCGCGAGTAAGGTAGATCACGCTTCCCCTCTGCTTTCTTTCACGCTTTGCCTCAAGCAGCTTCGTTTCTTAGCAGAGGAGATGGCAGTCGAAGGACCGCCCCCCTACAGTGTTGTTTTATACAACTAAGTGTATAGCACGTTCCTTACGCTTCCTCCGATTTCCAGACACACACTTCTGTAGGGGACCACTTGTGACCTGGTGGTACCATTCGACCCACATTTTTCTTCACAATTCGGCCTATGGCATTCTCCTTGCGCTTTCACGCGAAGAACTGAAAACGCTTCTAGCTTCCTCAAAGAAGATCTGAGTAAGGAGAAACTTTCGACACAACTTCTTTCTCAAGCAGTGGTACATGACACAGTATTTGTGCCTTCACTGCGAACGTTGGAAATTGCTTCCATCTTCGTCCCTATATGTGGTAGTGGAAAGACTATTTCCCTGCAGGTTTGTTTCTTGAGAGGTGAGTATAAGAACCTTCCCTGAGAGAACAACACATATATCTGCAAGGGCCTTTATCTTCAAGAACCAAGATGTTCGCACAAAAGCCTGTTTGACATGGCCTTGTTTCTCAGAGTTTAGTGTAAGACTACTAGGCCTGAGCCCAGCCCACGTCCATTTGAAGACCCATCCACCTGCATGAGAGAGGACGTAAAGGAAAGAACCCTCCGCACAACGTGTTCCTCTCTCTACAGGATCGTGTTCCATCTCTTTCCTTGCACACAAGGTTTAACAAGCTGCTTCCAACCTTACGAAAATAGATGGTAGTCGATGGACGGCAACACTATAGATTTCTTCTTAGAGTTAAAAAAACGTATGCCATCTTCCTTAGGCTTGTTCATATCATCCATTTCTATACATCGTTCTTCATGTCACGACTGTAGGCACATTCGACATGGAGAGTTAAGTCTAGGCTATGTCCCATACGCCTTCACACCCACTACAGAAACACTTTCATCTCACTGAAACCATAGGACAGCTGAGGGAAACTTACTTCAGAAGAGGTTTCTCCAGCACCGTCACAGGGCCCATTCAAGATGCCTTCATCGTTTCATGCTAAAGTGCCTCTCATCCTTACGTGTATGGCTTTCCTGATGGACTTCCTTCTCCCAATTAAACCTTGACACGTTCCATCTGCTCTCTCTCCTAGTCTTGAAAACACTTCTCACAGAACAAGATTCGAATGGGGACAGGCATTCTACACTAAGTATTTCTGTGGGACAGTAACGGGGCTCATTCCTTGCGATTTCACACTTACGTTTAAAAAGTCTACCATGTTCAGGGAAGATGTTAGTAGAAACACAGTTTCTCTGTTGTGGTGTTTCTTCAGAATGAATAGTTCTCCCTTTGTTTCAGATTCAACACATACGTTTTGTGACTATGAATTCCTCGTGAACCCAGATGGGCGCTCGAAGTCGCGTTTGAGTTAGACTTGGTTCTCACAGATTCGTTTATGCCTTTCCTCTGCCTATCTCCCATACTTTGGAAGATGCTTCTATCTTCGTGACCCATGAATGGTGTTCGTTGAGAAAAGCCCTCCGTAAGAAGTTGTTCCGCGAGTAAGGTAGATCACGCTTCCCCTCTGCTTTCTTTCACACTTTGCCTCACGCCGCTTCGTTTCTTCGCAGAGGAGATGGCAGTCGAAGGACCGCACCTCCACAGCATTGTTTTGTAGAACTAAGTGTATAGCACATTCCTTATGCTTCCTCTCATTTCCAGACATACACCTCTCTAGGAGAGAACGAGTGTGTTGCTTGTCACATTCGAACCACACTATTCTTCACCATTCAGCATGGGGCGTTTTCCTTGTGTTTTCACATCAAGTACTGAAAACGCTTCTCTCTACCGAAACAAGATCTGAGTTGGGAGAAGCTTTCGACACGACTTCTTTCTCAAGCAGCGCTATATGGCCCAGTACCTGTGCCTTCGCTGTGACCGTTGGAACGTTCTTCCATCTTCTTCCCAGTAGATGGCAGTAGAAGGACTATCTCCCTCTACCGTGTTGTACCTTGAGAGGTGAGTGTAAGGCACTGACACATATAGCTCAGAAGGCTTCATTCTTCCCGAACCAAGACGTGAGCACGAAATCAGTATTGAGATGGCCTTGTTTCTCTGAGTTCAGCATAAGGCTCTGCTGAGGGTAGCTCGCGTACGTTTGAAGGCCTTCCAACTTCATGACACAAGACTTCACACTTGGTGTAAAGCCGCTTCGATCCTTAGGAAAGGAGAAGTGAGTCGAAGGACCGCTCCTCTACAGCATTGTTCTTTTTTTTTTAAATTTTTTTATTGTTATGTTAATCACCATATATTACATCATTAGTTTTTGGTGCAGTGTTCCGTGATTCATTGTTTGTTCATAACACACAGTGCTCCATGTAGAGCGTGCCCTCCTCAATACCCATCACCAGGCTAACCCATCCCCCCACCCCCCTCCCCTCCAGAACCCTCAGTTTGTTTTTCAGAGTTCATCATCTCTCATGGTTCGTCTCCCCCTCTGACATACTCCCCTTTTCTTCCTTCCTGTTATCTTCTTCTTTTTCTTTTTTCTTAAAATATGTTGCGTTATTTGTTTCAGAAGTACAGATCTGTGATTCAACAGTCTTGCACAATTCACAGCGCTCACCGTAGCCACATACCCTCCCCAATGTCTATCACCCAGCACCCCATCCCTCCCACCCCCAACCACTCCAGTAACACTCAGTTTCTTTCCTGAGATTAAGAATTCCTCATATCAGTGAGGTCATGTGATACATGTCTTTCTCTGATTGACTTATTTCACTCAGCATAACACCCTCCAGTTCCATCCACGTCGTTGCAAATGGCAAGATCTCATTCCTTTTGATGGCTGCATAATATTCCATTGTGTATATATACAACCTCTACTTTATCCATTCATCTTTCGATGGGCATGTTGGCTCTTTCCACAGTTTGGCTATGGTGGACATTGCTGCTATAAACATTGGGGTATACGTACCCCTTCGGGTCCCTACATTTGTATCTTTGTGGTAAATACCCAGTAGTGCAATTGCTGGATCGAATGATAGCTCTAATTTCAACTGTTTGAGGAACCTTCATACTGTTTTCCAGAGTGGTTGCACCAGCTTGCATTCCCACCAACAGTGTAGGAGGGTTCCCCTTTCTCCACATCCCCGCCAACATCTGTCGTTCCCTGACTTGTTAATTTTAGCCATTCTGACGGGTGTGAGTTGGTATCTCATTGAGGTTTGATTTGGATTTCCCTGATGCCGAGCGATGTTGGGCACTTTTTCATGTGCCTGTTGGCCATTTGGATGTCTTCTTTGGAAAAATGTGTGTTCATGTCTTCTGCCCATTCCTTGATTGGATTATTTGTTCTTTGGGTGTTGAGTTGGATAAGTTCTTTATAGATTTTGGATACTAGCCCTTTATCTGATATGTCATTTGCAAATATTTTCTCCCATTCTGTCGGTTGTCTTTTGGTTTTGTGGACTGTTTCTTTTGCTGTGCAGAAGCTTTTTATCTTGATGAAATCCCAATAGTTCATTTTTGTCCTGGCTTCCCATGCCTTTGGCGATGTTTGTAGGAAGAACTTGCTGCGGCTAAGGTCGAAAAGGTTGCTACCTGTGTTCTCCTTTAGGATTTGGATGGACTCCTGTCTCACGTTTAGGTCTTTCAACTATTTGGAGTCTATTTTTGTGTGTGGTGTAAGGAAATGGTCCAGTTTCATTCTTCTGCATGTGGCTGTCCAATTTTCCCAACACCATTTGTTGAAGAGACTGTCTCTTTTCCATTGGACATTCTTTCGTGCTTTGTCAAAGATAAGTTGCCCATAGAGTTGAGGGTCCATTTCTCGGCTCTCGATTCTGTTCCATTGATCGTTGTGTCTGTTCTTGTGCCAGTACCATACTGTCTTGATGATGACAGCTTTGTCATAGTGCTGGAAGTCCGGAATTGTGATGCCGCCAGCTTTGCTTTTCTTTTTCAGTATTCCTCTGGCTATTCTGTGTCTCTTCTGGTTCCATACAAATTTTAGGATTATTTGTTCCATTTCTTTGAAAAAAGTGGATGGTATTTTGATGGGGATTGCATTGAATGTGTAGATTGCTCTAGGTAGCATTGACATCTTCACAATGTTGATTCTCCCAATCCATTAGCATGGAACGTTTTTTCCATTTCTTTGTGTCTTCTTCAATTTCTTTCCTGAGTATTTTATAGTTTTCTGAGTACAGATCCTTTGCCTCTTTGGTTAGATTTATTCCTAGGTATCTAATGGTTTTGGGTGCAATTGTAAATGGGATAGACTCCTTGATTTGTCTCTCTTCTGTCTTGTTGTTGGTGTATAGGAATGCCACTGATTTCTGTGCATTGATTTTATATCCTGCTACATTACTGAATTCCTGTATGAGTTCTAGCAGTTTTGGGGTGAAGTCTTTTGGGTTTTCCACATACAGTATCATATCATCTGCAAAGAGTGAGAGTTTGACTTCCCCTTTGCCGATTTGGATGCCTTTGATTTCTTTTTGTTGTCTGATTGCTATGGCTAGGACTTCTAATATTATGTTGAATAGCAGTGGTGAGAGTGGACATCCCTGCCGCGTTCCTGACCTTAGGGGAAAAGCTCTCAGCCTTTCCCCATTGAGAATGATAGTCGCTGTAGGTTTTTCATAGATGGCTTTTATGATATTGAGGTATGTACCCTCTATCCCTATACTCTGAATAGTTTTGATCAAGAAAGGATGTTGTACTTTGTCAAATGCTTTTTCTGCATCTATTGAGAGGATCCTATGATTCTTGTTCTTTCTTTTGTTAATGTATTTTATCACGTTGATTGATTTGCGGATGTTGAGCCAGCCTTGTAGCCCAGGAATAAATCCCACTTGGTCGTGGTGAATAATCCTTTTAATGTACTGTTGGATCCTATTGGCTAGTATTTTGGTGAGAATTTTTGCATCCATGTTCATCAAGGATATTGGTCTGTAATTCTCTTTTTTGATGGGGTCTTTGTCTGGTTTTGGGATCAAGGTAATGCTGGCCTCATAAAATGAGTTTGGAAGTTTCCCTTCCATTTCTATTTTTTTGGAACAGTTTCAGGAGAATAGGTATTAATTCTTCTTGAAATGTCTGATAGAATTCCCCTGGGAAGCCATCTGGCCCTGGGCTTTTGTTTCTTGGGAGATTTTGGATGACTGTTTCAATTTCTTTAGTGGTTATAGGTCTGTTCAGGTTTTCTATTTCTTCCTGGTTCAATTTTGGTCGTTGATACATCTCTAGGAATGCACCCATTTCTTCCAGGTTATCTAATTTGCTGGCGTAGAGTTGCTCATAATATGTTCTTATAATTGTTTGTATTTCTTTGGTGTTGCTTGTGATCTCTCCTCTTTCATTCATGATTTTGTTGATTTGGGTCATTTCTCTTTTCTTTTTGATCAGTCTGGTCAGGGGTTTATCAATCTTGTTAATTCTTTCAAAGAACCAGCTCCTAGTTTCGTTGATCCGTTCTACTGTTCTTTTGGTTTCTAGTTCATTGATTTCTGCTCTGATCTTTATGATTTCTCTTCTCCTGCTGGGTTTAGGCTTTATTTGCTGTTCTTTCTCCAGCTCCTTTAGGTGTAGGGTTAGGTTGTGTATTTGAGACCTTTCTTGTTTCTTGAGAAAGGCTTCTATTGCTATATACTTTCCTCTCAGGACTGCCTTTGCTGTGTCCCAAAGATTTTGAACAGTTGTGTTTTCATTTTCATTGGTTTCCATGAATTTTTTTAATTCTTCTTTAATTTCTTGGTTGACCCATTCATTCTTTAGTAGGATGCTCTTTAGCCTCCATGTATTTGAGTTCTTTCCGACTTTCCTCTTGTGGTTGAGTTCTAGTTTCAAAGCATTGTGGTCTGAAAATATGCAGGGAATGATCCCAATCTTTTGGTACCGATTGAGACCTGATTTGTGACCTAGGATGTGATCAATTCTGGAGAATGATCCATGGGCACTAGAGAAGAATGTGTATTCCTTTGCTTTGGGATGGAATGTTCTGAATATGTCTGTGAAGTCCATTTGGTCCAGTGTGTCATTTAAACTCTTTATTTCCTTGTTGATCTTTTGCTTAGATGATCTGTCCATTTCAGTCAGGGGAGTGTTAAAGTCCCCCACTATTATTGTATTGTTGTCAATGTGTTTCTTTGCTTTTGTTATTAATTGCCTTATATAATTGGCTGCTCCCATGTTCGGGGCATAGATATTTACAATTTTTAGATCTTCTTGTTGGATAGACCCTTTAAGTAGGATATAGTGTCCTTCCTCATCTCTTATTACAGTCTTTGTTTTAAAATCTAGTTTGTCTAATATAAGGATTGTCACCCCAGCTTTCTTTTAGTGTCCATTAGCATGGTAAATGGTTTTCCACCCCCTCACTTTCAATCTGGGGGTGTCTTTGGGTGTAAAATGAGTCTCTTGCAGACAGCATATAGATGGGTCTTGTTTTTTAATCCAATCTGATAGCCTGTGTCTTTTGATTGGGGCATTTAGCCCATTTACATTCAGGGTAACTATTGAAAGGTATGATTTTCGTGCCATTGTATTACCTGTAAGGTGACTGTTAACTGTCTGTTGTCTGTGTTCGTTTCTGCTCCTTGCTGCTTTTAGGTTCCCTCTTTGCTTAGAGGACCCCTCTCAATATTTCTTGGAGGGCTGGTGTCGTGTTTGCAAATTCCTTTAGTTTTTGTTTGTTCTGGAAGCTTTTTATCTCTCCTTCTATTTTCAATGATAGCTTACCTGGATACAGTATTCTTTGCTGCATATTTTTCTCGTTTAGTTCTCTGAAGATATCTTGCCAGTCCTTTCTGGCCTGCCAGGTCTCTGTGGATAGGTCTGTAGGTTGTAGTGGAAAGCCCATTTCCCTGCAGTTTTGTTTCTTGAGAGGTGAGTATAAGAACCTTCCCTTAGAGAGCAACACATATATCTCCAAGGGCTTCTATCTTCAAGAACCATGGTGTTCGCACGACAGCCTGTTTGACGTGGCCTTGTTTCTCAGAGTTCAGTGTAAGGCTACTAGGCCTGAGGCGAGCCCACGCCCATATGAAGACCCATCCACCTGCATGACAAGATTCGAATGGGGACAGACATTCTACACCAAGTATGTCTGTGGGACAGGCACGGGGTACATTCCTTGCGATTTCACACTTACGTTGAAAGTCTACCATGTTCAGGGAAGATCTTAGAAGAAACACGGTTTCTCTGCAGTGGTGTTTCTTCAGACTGAATAGTACTCCATTTGTTTAGGATTCAACACATACGTTTTGTGACTATGAATTCCTCGCGAACCCATATTGGAGCTCGAAGTCGCGTTTGAGATACACTTCGTTCGCAGAGATTCGTGTATGACTTTCCTCTGCCTAATTCGAATACTTTGGAAGACACTTCTATCTTCGTGACGCATGCATGGTGTTCGTTGAGAAAAGCCCTCCGTAAGAAGTTGTTCCGCGAGTAAGGTAGATCACGCTTCCCCTCTGCTTTCTTTCACACTTTGCCTCAAGCCACTTCGTTTCCTAGCAGAGGAGATGGCAGTCGAAGGACCGCACCTCCACAGCGTTGTTTTGTAGAACTAAGTGTATAGCACTTTCCTTACGCTTCCTCCGATTTACAGACACACACCTCTATAGGGGACAACTTGTGATTTGGTGGAAACATTCCACCCACAGTTTTCTTCACAATTCAGCCTATCGCATTTTCATTACGCTTTCAGGCGAAAGAACTGAAAACGCTTCTAGCTTCCTGAAACAAGATCTGAGTAGGGAGAAACTTTCGACACAACTTCTTTCTCAAGCAGTGGTACATGACACAGTATTTGTGCCTTCACTGCGAACGTTGGAAATTGCTTCCATCTTCTTCCCAGTAGGTGGTAGTGGAAAGACTATTTCCCTGCAGTTTTGTTTCTTGAGAGGTTAGAATAAGAACCTTCTATCAGAGAGCAACACATATATCTCCAAGGGCTTCTATCTTCAAGAACCAAGATGTTCGCACGACAGCCTGTTTGACGTGGCCTTGTTTCTCAGAGTTCAGTGTAAGGCTACTAGGCCTGAGGCGAGCCCACGTCCATTTGAAGACCCATCCACCTGCATGACAGAGGACTTAAAGGAGAGAAACTCTCCGCACAACGTGTTCCTCGCTGTACAGGATCGCGCGTTCCATCTCTTTCCTTGCACACAAGGTTTAACAAGCTGCTTCCAACCTTACCTAAATAGATAGGAGTCGAAGGACGGCAACACTATAGATTTGTTCTTAGAGTTAAACAAACGTATGCCATCTTCCTTAGGCTTGCTCACATCATCCATTTCCATACATCGTTCTTCATGTCACGAAGGTAGGCACATTCGACAAGGAGAGTTAAGTCTAGGCCATATCCCTTACGCCTTCACACCCACTACCGAAAACACTTTCCTCTTACTGAAACCAAAGGACAGCTGAGGGAAGCCTACTTCACAAGTGGTTTCTCCAGCACCGTCACAGGGCCCATTCTAGAAGCCTTCACCGTTTCATGCTAAAGTGCTTCTCATCCTTACGTGTATGGCTTTCCTGGTGGATTTCCTTCTCACAATGAAAACCTTGACACATTCCATCTGCTCTCAATCCTAGTCTTGAAAACACTTCTCACGGAACAAGATTCGAATTCGGACAGACAATTTACCCTAAGTACGTCTGTAGCACAGACACGGGGCACATTCCTTGCGATTTCAAACTTACGTTGGAAAAGTCTACCATGTTCAGGGAAGATGTTAGTAGAAACACGGTTTCTCTGTAGTGGTGTTTCTTCAGACTGAATAGTACTCCCTTTGTTTAGGATTCAACACATACGTTTTGTGACTATGAATTCCTCGCGAACCCAGATGGGTGCTCGAAGTCGCGTTTGAGATAGACATGGTTCGCACAGGTTCGTGTTTGCCTTTCCTCTGCATAACTCGCGTACTTTGGAAGACGCTTCTATCTTCGTGACCCATGAATGGTGTTCGTTGAGAAAAGCCCTCCGTAAATAGTTGTTCCACGAGTAAGGTACACCACGCTTCCCCTCTGCTTTCGTTCACACTTTGCCTCAAGCCGCTTCGTTTCTTAGCAGAGGAGATGGCAGTCGAAGGACCGCACGTCAACAGCGTTGTTTTGTAGAACTAAGTGTATAGCACATTCCTTACGCTTCCTCTCATTTCCAGAGATACACCTCTCTAGGAGACAACGAGTGTGTTGCTTGTCACATTCGAACCACACTATTCTTCACCATTCAGCATGGGGCGTTTTCCTTGTGTTTTCACATCAAGTACTGAAAACACTTCTCTCTACCGAAACAACATGTGAGTTGGGTGAAGCTTTCGACAAGACTTCTTTCTCAAGCAGTGCTATATGGCCCAGTACCTGTGCCTTCGCTGTGACCGTTGGAACGTTCTTCCATCTTCTTCCCAGTAGATGGCAGTAGAAGGACTATCTCCCTCTACCGTGTTGTTCCTTGAGAGGTGAGTGTAAGGCACTGACACATATAGCTCCGGAGGCTTCATTCTTCCCGAACCAAGATGTGAGCACGAAATCAGTATCGAGATGGCCTTGTTTCTCTGAGTTCAGCGGAAGGCTCTGCTGAGGCTAGCTCGCGTACGTTTGAAGTCCTTCCAACTTCATGACAGAAGACTTCACACTTGGTGTAAAGCTGCTTCGATCCTTAGGAAAGGAGAAGGGAGTCGAAGGACCGCTACTCCACAGCATTGTTCTTAAAGACTTAACTGCAGAGCACGTTCCTTATGCTTCCTCCGATTTCTATAGACACACCTCTATAGGGGACAACTTGTGAGTTGGTGGTAACAATCGCCCCACATTTTTCTTCACAATTCAGCATATGGCATTTTCCTTACGCTTTCACACAAACAACTGAAAACGCTTCTACCTTCCTGAAGCAAGATATGAGTTCGGAGAAACTTTCGACACAACTTTTTTCTCAAGCAATTTTATATGACACAGTATTTGTGCCTTCTCTGCGAACGTTTCAAATTGCTTCCATCTTCTTCCCTGTAGGTTGTAGTGGAAAGCCTATTTCCCTGCAGTTTTGTTTCTTGAGAGGTGAGTATAAGAACCTTCCCTAAAAGAGCAACACATATATCTCCAAGGGCTTCTATTCTCAAGAACCATGGTGTTCGCACGACAGCCTGTTTGACGTGGCCTTGTTTCTCAGAGTTCAGTGTAAGGCTACTAGGCCTGAGGCGAGCCCACGGCCATATGAAGACCCATCCAACTGCATGACAAGATTCGAATGGGGACAGACATTCTACACTAAGTATGTCTGTGGGACAGGCACGGTGTACATTCCTTGCGATTTCACACTTACGTTGAAAAGTCGACCATGTTCAGGGAAGATCTTAGTAGAAACATGGTTTCTCTGCAGTGGTGTTTCTTCAGACTGAATAGTACTCCCTTTGTTTAGGATTCAACATATACGTTTTGTGACTATGAATACCTCGCGAACCCATATTGGAGCTCGAAGTCGCGTTTGAGATACACTTGGTTCGCAGAGATTCGTGTATGACTTTCCTCTGCCTAACTCGAATACTTTGGAAGACGCTTCTACCTTCATGACGCATGCATGGAGTTCATTGAGAAAAGCCCTCCGTAAGAAGTTGTTCCGCGAGTAAGGTAGATCAGGCTTCCCCTCTGCTTTCGTTCACACTTTGCCTCAACCCGCTTCGTTTCCTAGCAGAGGAGATGGCAGTCGAAGGAACGCACCTCCACAGCGTTGTTTTGAGGAACTAAGGGTATAGCACGTTCCTTACGCTTCCTCCGATTTACAGACACACACCTCTTTAGGGGACAACTTGTGACTTGGTGGAAACATTCGACCCACAGTTTTCTTCACAATTCAGCCTATCGCATATTCATTACGCTTTCAGGCGAAGAACTGAAAACGCTTCTAGCTTCCTGAAACAAGATCTGAGTAGGGAGAAACTTTCGACACAACTTCTTTCTCAAGCAGTGGTACATGACACAGTATTGGAGCCTTCACTACGAACGTTGGAAATTGCTTCCATCTTCTTCCCTGTAGGCGGTAGTGGAAAGACTATTTGCCTGCAGTTTTGTTTCTTGAGATGTGAGAATAAGAACCTTCTATCAGAGAGCAACACATATATCTCCAAGGGCTTCTATCTTCCAGAACCAAGATGTTTGCACGACAGCCAGTTTGACGTGGCCTTGTTTCTCAGAGTTCAGTGTAAGGCTACTAGGCCTGAGGCGAGCCCACGTCCATTTGAAGACTAAACCACCTGCATGACAGAGGACTTAAAGGAGAGAAACACTCCGCACTACGTGTTCCTCGCTCTACGGGATCGCGCGTTCCATCTCATTCCTTGCACACAAGGTTTTTTCAAGCTGCTTCCAACCTTACGAAAAGAGATGGTAGTAGAAGGACGGCAGCACTATAGATTTGTTCTTAGAGTTAAACAAACGTATGCCATCTTCCTTGGGCTTGCTCGCATCATCCATTTCCATACATCGTTCTTCATGTCACGACGGTAGGCACATTCGACACGGAGAGTTAAGTCTAGGCCATATCCCTTACGCCTTCACACCCACTACCGAAAACACTTTCATCTCTCTGAAACCATAGGACAGCTGAGGGAAGCCTACTTCACAAGTGGTTTCTCCAGCACCGTCACAGGTCCCATTCTAGAAGCCTTCACCGTTTCATGCTAAAGTGCTTCTCATCCTTACGTTTATGGCTTTCCTGGTGGATTTCCTTCTCACAGTGAAAACCTTGACACATTCCATCTGCTCTAACTCGTACACTTGAAAACACTTCTCACGGAACAAGATTCGATTTGGGACAGACAATCTACACTAAGTACATCTGTAGCACAGGCACGGGGCACATTCCTTGCGATTTCACACTTACGTTGGAAAAGTCTACCATGTTCAGGGAAGATGTTAGTAGAAACACGGTTTCTCTGCAGTGGAGTCTCTTCAGACTGAAGTGTACTCCTTTTGTTTAGGATTCAACCCATACGTTTTGTGACTATGAATTCCTTGCGAACTCAGACGGGAGCTCGAAGTCGCGTTTGAGATAGATTTGGGTCGCAGAGATTCGTGTATGCCTTCATCTGCCTAACTGGCATACTTTGGAAGACGCTTCTATCTTCGTGACCCATGCATTGTGTTCGTTGAGAAAAGCTCTCCGTAAGAAGTTGTTCCACGCGTAAGGTAGATCACGCTTCCCTTCTGCTTTCTTTCACACTTTGCCTCAAGCCGCTTCGCTTCTTAGCAGAGGAGATGGCAGTCGAAGGACCGCATCTCTACAGCACTGTTGTGTAGACCTAAGTGTATAGCACAGTCCTTATGCTTCCTCTCATTTCCAGACATAGGCCTCTGTAGGAGACAACGAGTGTGTTGCTTGTCACATTCGAACCACACTATTCTTCACCATTCAGCATCCGGCGTTTTCCTTGTGTTTTCACATCAAGTACTGAAAATGCTTCTCTCTACCGAAACAAGATCTGAGTTGGGAGAAGCTTTCGACACGACTTCTTTCTCAAGCAGCGCTATATGGCCCAGTACCTGTGCCTTCGCTGTGACCGTTGGAACGTTTTTCCATCTTCTTCCCTGTACGTGGCACTAGAAGGACTATCTCCCTCTACCGTGTTGTTCCTTGAGAGGTGAGTGTAAGGCACTTACACATATAGCTCAGAAGGCTTCATTCTTCCCGAACCAAGATGTGAGCACGAAATCAGTATCGACATGACCTTGTTTCTCTGATTTCAGAGGAAGGCTCTGCTGAGGCTAGCTCGCGTACGTTTGAAGTCCTTCCAACTTCATGGCACAAGACTTCACACTTGGTGTAAAGCCGCTTCGATCCTTAGGAAAGGAGAAGACAGTCGAAGGACCGCTCCTCCACAGCATTGTTCTTAAAGACTTAACTGCAGAGCACGTTCATTACGCTTCCTCCGATTTGCATACACACACCTCTATAGGGGATAACTTGTGAGTTGGTGGTAATATTCGACCCACATTTTTCTTCACAATTCAGCCTATGGCATTTTCCTTACGCTTTCACGCAAAGAACTGAAAACGCTTCTAGCTTCCGGAAGCAAGATCTGAGTTGGGAGAAACTTTCGACACAACTTCTTTCTCAAGCAGTGGTATATGACACAGTACTTGTGCCTTCTCTGCGTACGTTGAAAATTGCTTCCATCTTCTTCCCTGTAGGTCGTAGTGGAAAGACTATTTCGCTGCAGTGTTGTTTCTTGAGAGGTGAGTACAAGAACCTTATCTCAGAGAGCAACACATATATCTCCAAGGGCTTCTATCTTCAAGAACCATGGTGTTCGCACGACAGCCTGTTTGACGTGGCCTTGTTTCTCAGAGTTCAGTGTAAGGCTACTAGGCCTGAGCCGAGCCCACATCCATTTGAAGACCCATCCACCTGCATGACACAGGAATTAAAGGAGAGAAACCCTCCGTACAACGTGTTCCTCGCTGTAGAGCATCGCGCGTTCCATCTCTTTCCTTGCACTCAAGGTTTACCAAGCTGCTTCCAACCTTACGAAAAGAGATGGTAGTCGAAGGACGGCAACACTATAGTTTTGTTCTTAGAGTTAAACAAACGTATGCCATCTTCCTTCGGCTTCCTCACATCTTCCATTTCCATACATCGTTCTTCATGTCACGACTGTAGGCACATTCGACACGGAGAGTTAAGTCTAGGCCATGTCCTTTACGCCTTCACACCCACTCCGGAAAACACTTTCATCTCACTGAAACCATAGGACAGATGAGGGAAGCATACTTCAGAAGAGGTTTCTCCAGCACCGTCACAGGGCCCATTCAAGATGCCTTCACCGTTTCATGTTAAAGTGCTTCTCATCCTTACGTGTATGGCTTTCCTGATGGATTTCCTTCTCACAATGAAAACCTTGGCACGTTCAATCTGCTCTCTCTCCTACTCTTGAAAACACTTCTCACAGAACAAGATTCGAATGGGGACAGACATTCTACACTAAGTATGTGTGTGGGACAGGCACGGGGCACATTCCTTGCGATTTCACACTTACGTTGGAAAAGTCTACCATGTTCCGGGATGATGTTAGTAGAAACACGGTTTCTCTGTAGTGGTGTTTCTTCAGAATGAATAGTACTCCCTTTGTTTAGGATTCAACACATACGTTTTGTGACTATGAATTCCTCGCCAACCGAGATGGGAGCTCGAAGTCGCGTTTGAGATAGACTTGATTCGCACACATTCGTGTATCCCTTTTTTCTGAATAACTCGCATACTTTGGAAGACGCTTCTATCTTCGTGACCCATGAATGGTGCTCGTTGAGAAAACCCTCCGTAAGAAGTGGTTCCGCGAGTAAAGTAGATCACGCTTCCCCTCTGCTTTCTTTCACACTTTGCCTCAAGCCGCTTCGTTCCTTAGCAGAGGAGACGGCAGTCGAAGGACCGCATCTCCACAGCGTTGTTTTGAGGAACTAAGGGTATAGCACGTTCCTTACGATTCCTCCGATTTCCAGACACACACCTCTATAGGGGACAACTTGTGACTTGGTGGTAACATTCGACCCACATTTTTCTTCACAATTCAGCCTACGGCATTCTCCATGCACTTTCACCCGAAGAACTGAAAACACCTCTAGCTTCCTGAAACAAGATCTGAGTAGGGAGAAACTTTCGACACAACTTTTTTCTCAAGCAGTGGTACATGACACAGTATTGGAGCCTTCACTGCGAACGTTGGAAATTGCTTCCATCTTCGTCCCTGTAGGTGGTAGTGGAAAGACTATTTCCCTGCAGTTTTGTTTCTTGAGAGGTGAGTATAAGAACCTTCCCTTAGAGAACAACCCATATATCTCCAAGGGCCTTTATCTTCAAGAACCAAGATGTTCGCATGAAAGCCTGTTTGATGTGGCCTTGTTTCTCAGAGTTCAGTGTAAGGCTACTAGGCCTGAGGCGAGCCCACGTCCATTTGAAGACCCATCCACCAGCAGGTCACAGGACTTAAAAGAGAGAAACCCTCCGCACAACGTGTTCCTCGCTGTACAGGATCGCGCGTTCCATCTCTTTCCTTGCACACAAAGTTTAACAAGCTGATTCCAACCTTACGAAAAGAGATGGTAGTCGAAGGACGGCAATTCCATAGATTTGTTATTACAGTTAAACAAACGTATGCCATCTTCCTTAGGCTTGCTCACATCCTCCATTTCCATACATCGTCCTTCATGTCACGACTGTAGGCACATTCTACACGCAGAGTTAAGTCTAGGGCATTTCCCTTATGCCTTCACACCCACGACAGAAAACACTTTCATCTCATGATACCATAGGACATCTGAGGGAAGCCTACTTCAGAAGAGGTTTCTCCAGCACCGTCACAGGGCCCATTCAAGATGCCTTCACCGTTTCATGCTAAAGTGCTTCTCATCCTTACGTGTATGGCTTTCCTGATGGATTTCCTTCTCACAATGAAAACCTGGACACGTTCCTTCTGCTCTATCTCCTACTCTTGAAAACACTTCTCACAGAACAAGATTCGAATGGCGACAGACATTCTACACTAAGTATGTCTGTGGGACAGGCACGGGGCACATTCCTTGCGATTTCACACTTACGCTGGAAAAGTCTACCATGTTCAGGGAAGATGTTAGGAGAAACATGGTTTCTCTGTGGTGGTGTTTCCTCACAATGGAGAGTACTCCTTTTGTTTAGGATTCAACACATATGTTTTGTGACTATGAATTCCTCGCCAACCGAGATGGGAGCTCGAAGTCGCGTTTGAGATAGACTTGTTTCGCACAGATTCGTGTATGCCTTTCTTCTGCATAACTCGCATACTTTGGAAGACGCTTCTATCTTCGTGACCCCTGCATGGTGCTCCTTGAGAAAACCCTCCCTAAAAAGTTCTTCCGCGAGTAAGGTAGATCATGCTTCACCTCTGCTTTTTTTCACACTTTGCCTCAATCCGTTCGTTTCCTAGCAGAGGAGATGACAGTCGAAGGACCGCACCTCCACAGCGTTGTTTTGTAGAACTAAGTGTATAGCACGTTCCTTACGCTTCCTCCGATTTCCAGACACACACCTCTATAGGGGACAGCTTGTGACTTGGTGTCAACTTTCGACCCACATTTTTCTTCACAATTCAGCCTATGGCATTTTCCTTGCGCTTTCACGCGAAGAACTGAAAACACTTGTAGCTTCCTGAAACAAGATCTGAGTAGGGAGAAATTTTCGACACAACTTCTTTCTCAAGCAGTGGTACATGACAGTATTTGTGCCTTCACTGCGAATGTTGGAAATTGCTTCCATCTTCGTCCCTGTAGGCGGTAGTGAAAAGATTATTTCCCTGCAGTTTTGTTTCTTGAGAGGTGAGTATAAGAACCTTTTCTCAGAGACCAAAACACATATCTCCAAGGGCTTCCAACTTCAAGGACCAAGATGTTCGCACGAAAGCGTGTTTGAAGTGGCCTTGTATCTCAAAGTTCAGTGTAAGACTACTAGGCCTGAGGCAAGCCCACGTCCATTTGAAGACCCATCCACCTGCATTACACAGGACTTAAAGGAGAGAAACCCTCCGCACAACGTGTTCCTCGCTGTACAGGTTCGCGCGTTCCATTTCTTTCCTTGCACACAACGTTTACCAAGCTGCTTCCAACCTTACGAAAAGAGATGGTAGTCGAAGGACGGCATAACTATAGATTCTTCTTAGAGTTAAACAAACGTATGCCATCTTCCTTAGGCTTGCTCACATCATCCATTTCCATACATCATTCTTCATGTCACGACTGTAGGCACATTCGACATGGAGAGTTATGTCTAGGTCATATCCCTTACGCCTTCACCCCCACTACGGAAAACACTTTCATCTCACTGAAACCAAAGGACAGTTGAGGGAAGCCTAATTCAGAAGAGGTTTCTCCAGCACCGTCACAGGGCCCATTCAAGATGCCTTCACCGTTTCATTCTAAAGTGCTTCTCATCCTTACGTGTATGGCTTTCCTGATGGATTTCCTTCTCACAATGAAAACCTTGACACGATCCATCTGCTCTCTCTCCTACTCTTGAAAACACTTCTCACAGAACAAGATTCGAATGGGGACAGACATTCTACACTAAGTATATCTGTGGGACAGGCACGGGGCACATTCGTTGCGATTTCATACTTACGTTGGAAAATTCTACCATGTTCAGGGAAGATGTTAGTAGAAACACGGTTTCTCTGCAGGGGTGTTTCTTCAGACTGAATAGCACTCCCTTTGTTTAGGATTCAACACATACGTTTTGTGACTATGAATTCCTCGTGAACCCAGATGGGAGTTCGAAGTCGCGTTTGAGATAGACTTGGTTCGCACAGTTTCGTGTATGCCTTTCCTCTACATAACTCGCATACTTTGGAAGTCGCTTCTATCTTCGTGACCCATGCATGGTGTTCCTTGAGAAAAGCCCTCCGGAAGACGTTGTTCCGCGAGTACGGTAGATCACGCTTCCCCTCTGCTTTCTTTCACACTTTGCCTCAATCCGTTCGTTTCTTAGCAGAGGAGATCGCAGTCGAAGGACCGCACCTCCACAGCGTTGTTTTGTAGAACTAAGTGTATAGCACGTTCCTTACGCTTCCTCCGATTCCAGACAAACACCTCTATAAGGGACAACTTGTGACATGGTGGTAAAATTCGACCCACATTTTTCTTCACAAATCAGCCTATGGCATTTTCCTTACGCTTTCAGGCGAAGAAATGAAAACGATTCTAGTTTCCTGAAAGAAGATCTGAGTAAGGAGAAACTTTCGACACAACTTCTTTCTCAAGCAGTGGTACATGACACAGTATTTGTGCCTGCACTGCGAACGTTAGAAATTGCTTCCATCTTCATCCCTGTAGGTGGTAGTGGAAAGACAATTTCCTGCAGTTTTGCTTCTTGAGAGGTGAGTATAAGAACCTTCCCTTAGAGAACAACACATATATCTCCAAAGGCCTTTATCTTCAAGAACCAAGATGGTCGAACCAAAGCCTGTTTGACGTGGCCTTGTTTCTCAGAGTTCAGTGTAAGACTACTAGGCTTGAGGCGAGCCCACGTCCATTTGACGACCCATCCACCTGCAGGACACAGGACTTAAAAGAGAGAAACCCTCCGCACAACGTGTTCCTCGCTGTACAGGATCGCGCGTTCCATCTCTTTCCTTGCACACAACGTTTAACAAGCTGATTCCAACCTTACGAAAGGAGATGGTAGTCGAAGGACGGCAACACCATAGATTTCTTCTTACAGTTAAACAAACGCATGCTATCTTCCTTAGGCTTGGTCACATCATCCATTACCATACATCGTTCTTCATTTCACGACTGTAGGCACATTCGACATGGAGAGTTAAGTCTAGGCCATGTCCCTTACGCCGTCACACCTACTACGGAAAACACTTTCATCTCACTGAAACCATAGGACAGCTGAGGGAAGCCTACTTCACAAGAGGTTTCTCCAGCACCGTCACAGGGCCCGTTCAAGATGCCTTCACCGTTTCATGCTAAAGTGCTTCTCATCCTTACGCGAATGGCTTTCCTGATGGATTTCCTTCTCACAATGAAAACCTTGACACGTTCCATCTGCTCTCTCTCCTACTTTTGAAAACACTTCTCACAGAACAAGATTCGAATGGGGACAGACATTCTACACTAAGTATGTCTGTGGGACAGGCACTGGGCACATTCCTTGCGATTTCACAATTACGTTGGAAAAGTCTACCATGTTAAGGGAAGATGTTAGTAGAAATACGGTTTCTCTAGTCGTGCTTCCTCAGACTGAGTAGTACTCCGTTTGTTTAGGATTCCACACATCCATTTTGTGACTATGAATTCTTCGCGAACCCAGATGGGCGCTCAAAGTTAGGTTGGAGATAGACTTGGATCGCACAGATTCGTGTATGCCTTTCCTCTGCATATCTCGCATACTTTGGAAGACGCTTCTGTCTTCGTAACCCATGAATGGTGTTCGTTGAGAAAAGCCCTCCGTAAGAATTTGTACCGCGAGTAAGGTAGATCACGCTTCCCCTCTGCTTTCTTTCGCACTTTGCCTCAAGCCGCTTCGTTTCTTAGCAGAGGAGATGGCAGTCGAAGGACCGCACCTCCACAGCATTGTTTTGTAGAACTAAGTGTATAGCACGTTCCTTACCCTTCCTCCGATTTCCAGACACACACCTCTATAGGGGACAACTTGTGACTTGGTGGTACCATTCGACCCACATTTTTCTTCACAATTCAGCCTATGACATTCTCCTTGCGCTTCCACGGGAAGAACTGAAAACACTTCTAGCTTCCTGAAACAAGATCTGAGTAGGGAGAAACTTTCGACAGACATTTTTCTAAAGCAGTGGTACATGACACAGTATTTGTGCCTTCACTGCGAACGTTGGAAATTGCTTCCATCTTCGTCCCTACAGGTGGTAGTGGAAAGACCATTTCCCTGCAGCTTTGTTTCTTGAGAGGTGAGTATAAGAACATTCCCTTAGAGAACAACACATATATCTCCAAGGGCCTTTATCTTCAAGAACCAAGATGTTCGCACGAAAGCCTGTTTGACGTGGCCTTGTTTCTCAGAGTTCAGTGTAAGGCTACTAGGCCTGAGGCGAGCCCACGTCCATTTGAAGACCCATCTACCTTCATGACACAGGACTTAAAAGAGAGAAACCCTCCGCACAACGTGTTCCTCGCTGTACAGGATCGCGCTTTCCATCTCTTTCCTTGCACACAACGTTTAACTAGCTGATTCCAACCTTACGAAAGGAG
Source organism: Zalophus californianus (assembly GCF_009762305.2). Taxonomy (NCBI): domain Eukaryota; kingdom Metazoa; phylum Chordata; class Mammalia; order Carnivora; family Otariidae; genus Zalophus; species Zalophus californianus. The sequence goes on along the minus strand of NC_045610.1, from coordinate 13,323,137 downwards.
ATGGTAGTCGAAGGATGGCAACACCATAGATTTCTTCTTACAGTTAAACAAACGTATGCCATCTTCCTTAGGCTTGCTCACATCCTCCATTTCCATACATCGTTCTTCATGTCACGACTGTAGGCACATTCTACACGCAGAGTTAAGTCTAAGCCATTTCCCTTACGCCTTCACACGCACTACGGAAAACACTTTCATCTCACTGAAACCGTAGGACAGCTGAGGGAAGCCTCCTTCAGAAGAGTTTTCTCCAGCACCGTCACAGGGCCCTTTCAACATGCCTTCACCGTTTCATGCTAAAGTGTTTCTTATACTTACGTGTATGGCTTTCCTGATCGATTTCCTTCTCACAATGAAAACCTTGATACGTTCCTTCTGCTCTATCTCCTACTCTTGAAAACACTTCTCACAGAACAAGATTCGAATGGGGACAGGTATTCTACACTAAGTATATCTGTGGGACAGGCACGGGGTACATTCCTTGCGATTTCACACTTACGCGGGAAAAGTCTACCATGTTCAGGGAAGATGTTAGGAGAAACACGGTTTCTCTGTAGTGGTGTTTCCTCAGAATGAATTCTACTCCCTTTGTTTAGGATTCAACACATATGTTTTGTGACCATGAATTCCTCCCCAACCCAGATCGGAGCTCGAAGTCGCGTTTGAGATAGACTTGTTTCGCACAGATTCGTGTATGCCTTTCCTTTGCATAACTCGCATACTTTGGAAGACTCTTCTATCTTCGTGACCCATGAATGGTGCTCGTTGAGAAAACCCTCCGTAAGAAGTTGTTCCGCGGGTAATGTAGATCACGCTTCGCCTCTGCTTTCTTTCACACTTTGCCTCAGTCCGTTCGTTTCCTAGCAGAGGAGATGGCAGTCGAAGGACCGCACCTCCACAGCGTTGTTTTGTAGAACTAAGTGTATAGCACATTCCTTACGCTTCCTCCGATTTTCAGACACACACCTCTATAGGGGACAACTTGTGACTTGGTGGTAACATTCGACCCACATTTTTCTTCACAATTCAGCCTATGGCATTTTCCTTACGCTTTCAGGCAAAGAACTGAAAATGTTTCTAGCTTCCTGAAACAAGATCTGAGTAGGGAGAAACTTTCGACACACCTTCTTTCTCAAGCTGTGGTACATGACACAGTATTTGTGCCTTCACTGCGAATGTTGGAATTTGCTTCCATCTTCTTCCCTGCAGGTGGTAGTGGAAAGACTATTTCCCTGCAGTTTTGTTTCTTGAGAGGTGAGTATAAGAACCTTCCCTTAGAGAACAACCCATATATCTCCAAGGGCCTTTATCTTCAAGAACCAAGATGTTCGCACGAAAGCCTGTTTGACGTTGCCTTGTTTCTCAGAGTTCAGTGTAAGGCTACTAGGCCTGAGGCGAGCCCAAGTCCATTTGAAGACCCATTCACCTGCAGGACACAGGACTTAAAAGATAGAAACCCTCCGCACAACGTGTTCCTCGCTGTACAGGATCGCGGGTTCCATCTCTTTCCTTGCACGCAACGTTTAACAAGCTGCTTCCAACCTTACGAAAAGAGATGGTAGTCGAAGAACGGCAACACTATAGATTGGTTCTTAGAGTTAAAAAAACGTATACCATCTTCCTTAGGCTTGCTCACATCATCCATTTCCATACATCGTTCTTCATGTCACGACTGTAGGCACATTCGACACGGAGAGTTAAGTCTAGGCCATGTCCCTTATGCCTTCACACCCACTACGGAAAACACTTTCATCTTACTGAAACCATAGGACATCTGAGGGAAACCTACTTCAGAAGAGTTTTCTCCAGCACCGTCACAGGGCCCATTCACGATGCCTTCACGATTTCATGCTAAAGTGTTTCTCATCCTTACGTGTATGGCTTTCCTGATGGATTTCTTTCTCACAATGAAAACCTTGACACGTTCTATCTGCTCTCTCTCCTACTCTTTTTTTTTTATTTTTTTATTGTTATGTTAATCACCATATATTACATCATTAGTTTTTGGTGCAGTGTTCCATGATTCATTGTTTGTTCATAACACCCAGTGCTCCATGCAGAACGTGCCCTCCTCAATACCCATCACCAGGCTAACACATCCCCCTACCCCCCTCCCCTCTAGAACCCTCAGTTTTTTTTTCAGATTCCATCATCTCTCATGGTTCGTCTCCCCCTCTGACATACTCCCCTTTTCCTCCTCTCCTGTTATCTTCTTCTTTTTCTTTTTTCTTAAAATATGTTGCGTTATTTATTTCAGAAGTATAGATCTGTGATTCAACCGTCTTGCACAATTCACAGCGCTCACCGTAGCACATACCCTCCCCAATGTCTATCACCCAGCCACCCCATCCCTCCCACCCCCAACCACTCCAGTAACACTCAGTTTGTTTCCTGAGATTAAGAATTCCTCATATCAGTGAGGTCATGTGATACATGTCTTTCTCTGATTGACTTATTTCACTCAGCATAACTCCCTCCAGTTCCATCCACGTCGTTGCAAATGGGAAGATCTCCTTCCTTTTGATATCTGCATAATATTCCATTGTGTATATATACCACCTCTTCTTTATCCATTCATCTGTCGATGGGCATCTTGGCTCTTTCCACAGTTTGGCTATGGTGGACATTGCTGCTATAAACATTGGGGTACACGTACCCCTTCAGGTCCCTACATTTGTATCTTTGGGGTAAATACCCAGTAGTGCAATTGCTGGATTGAACGGTAGCTCTAATTTCAACTGTGTGAGGAACCTCCATAGTGTTTTCCAGAGGGGTTGCACCAGCTTGCATTCCCACCAACAGTGTAGGAGGGTTCCCCGTTCTCCACATCCCCGCCAACATCTGTCATTCCCTGACTTGTGAATTTTAGCCATTCTGACGGGTGTGAAGTGGTATCTCATTGAGGTTTTGATTTGGATTTCCCTGATGCCGAGCGATTTTGAGCACTTTTTCATGTGCCTGTTGGCCATTTGGATGTCTTGTTTGGAGAAATGTGTGTTCATGTCTTCTGCGCAGTTCTTGATTGGATTATTTTTTCTTTGGGTGTTGAGTTTGATAAGTTCTTTTAATTCCTTTTTTATTGTTATGTTAATCACCATATATTACATCATTAGTTTTTGGTGCAGTGTTCCATGATTCATTTTTTGTTCATAACACCCAGTGCTCCATGAAGAACGTGCCCTCCTCAATACCCATCACCAGGCTAACCCATCCCCCTACCCCCCTCCCCTCTAGAACCCTCAGTTTGTTTTTCAGAGTCCATCATCTCTCATGGTTCGTCTCCCCCTCTGACATACTCCCCTTTTCTTCCTCTCCTGTTATCTTCTTCTTTTTCTTTTTTCTTTTTTTTTTTTTTTTTAATTTTTATTGTTATGTTAATCACCATATATTACATCATTAGTTTTTGGTGCAGTGTTCCATGATTCATTGTTTGTTCATAACACCCAGTGCTCCATGCAGAACGTGCCCTCCTCAATACCCATCACCAGGCTAACCCATCCCCCTACCCCCCTCCCCTCTAGAACCCTCAGTTTCTTTTTCAGAGTCCATCATCTCTCATGGTTCGTCTCCCCCTCTGACATACTCCCCTTTTCTTCCTCTTCTGTTATCTTCTTCTTTTTCTTTTTTCTTAAAATATGTTGCGTTATTTGTTTCAGAAGTACAGATCTGTGATTCAACAGTCTTGCACAATTCACAGCGCTCACCGTAGCACATACCCTCCCCAATGTCTATCACCCAGCCACCCCATCCCTCCCACCACCAACACTCCAGTAACACTCAGTTTCTTTCCTGAGATTAAGAATTCCTCATATCAGTGAGGTCATGTGATACATGTCTTCCTCTGATTGACCTATTTCACTCAGCATAACACCCTCCAGTTCCATCCACGTCGTTGCAAATGGCAAGATCTCATTCCTTTTTTTTTTTAAATTTCTTTATTGTTATGTTAATCACTATATTACATCATTAGTTTTTGGTGCAGTGTTCCATGATTCATTGTTTGTTCATAACACCCAGTGCTCCATGCAGAACGTGCCCTCCTCAATACCCATCACCAGGCTAATCCATCCCCCTAACCCCCTCCCCTCTAGAACCCTCAGTTTGTTTTTCAGAGTCCATCATCTCTCATGGTTCGTCTCCCCCTCTGACATACTCCCCTTTTCTTCCTCTCCTGTTATCTTCTTTTTCTTTTTTCTTAAAATATGTTGCATTATTTGTTTCAGAAGTACAGATCTGTGATTCAACAGTCTTGCACAATTCACAGCACTCACCGTAGCACATACCCTCCCCAATATCTATCACCCAGCCACCCCATCCCTCCCACCCCCAACCACTCCAGTAACACTCAGTTTCTTTCCTGATTAAGAATTCCTCATATCAGTGAGGTCATGTGATACATGTCTTTCTCTGATTGACTTATTTCACTCAGCATAACACCCTCCAGTTCCATCCACGTCGTTGCAAATGGCAAGATCTCATTCCTTTTGATGGCTGCATAATATTCCATTGTGTATATATACCACTTCTTCTTTATCCATTCATCTGTCGATGGGCATCTTGACTCTTTCCACAGTTTGGCTATGGTGGACATTGCTGCTATAAACATTGGGGTACACGTACCCCTTCGGGTCCCTACATTTGTATCTTTGGGGTAAATACCCAGTAGTGCAATTGCTGGATCGAACGGTAGCTCTAATTTCAACTGTTTGAGGAACCTCCATACTGTTTTCCAGAGGGGTTGCACCAGCTTGCATTCCCACCAGCAGTGTAGGAGGGTTCCCCTTCCTCCACATCCCCGCCAAAATCTGTCATTCCCTGACTTGTTAATTTTAGCCATTCTGACTGGTGTGAGGTGGTATCTCATTGAGGTTTTGATTTGGATTTCCCTGATGCCGAGCCGTGTTGAGCACTTTTTCATGTGCCTGTTGGCCATTTGGATGTCTTCTTTGGAGAAATGTCTGTTCATGTCTTCTGCCCATTTCTTGATTGGATTATTTGTTCTTTGGGTGTTGAGTTTGATAAGTTCTTTATAGATTTTGGATACTAGCCCTTTATCTGATATGTCATTTGCAAATATTTTCTCCCATTCTGTCGGTTGTCTTTTGGTTTTGTGGACTGTTTCTTTTGCTGTGCAAAAGCTTTTTATCTTGATGAAATCCCAATAGTTCATTTTTGCCCTGGCTTCCCGTGCCTTTGGTGATGTTTCTAGGAAGAAGTTGCTGCGGCTAAGGTCGAAAAGGTTCCTACCTGTGTTCTCCTTTAGGATTTGATGGACTCCTGTCTCACGTTTAGGTACTTCAACCATTTGGAGTCTATTTTTGTGTGTGGTGTAAGGAAATGGTCCAGTTTCATTCTTCTGCATGTGGCTGTCCAATTTTCCCAACACCATTTGTTGAAGAGACTGTCTTTTTTCCATTGGACATTCTTTCCTGCTTTGTCAAAGATAAGTTGACCATAGAGTTGAGGGTCCATTTCTGGGCGCTCGATTCTGTTCCATGGATCTATGCGTCTGTTTTTGTGCCAGTACCATACTGTCTTGATGATGACAGCTTTGTAATAGAGCTGGAAGTCCGGAATTGTGATGCCGCCAGCTTTGCTTTTCTTTTTCAGTATTCCTCCGGCTATTCTGGGTCTCTTCTGGTTCCATACAAATTTTAGGATTATTTGTTCCATTTCTTTGAAAAAAGTGGATGGTATTTTGTTGGGGATTGCATTGAATGTGTAGATTGCTCTAGGTAGCATTGACATCTTCACAATGTTGATTCTCCCAATCCATGAGCATGGAACGTTTTTCCATTTCTTTGTGTCTTCTTCAATTTCTTTCCTGAGTATTTTAGAGTTTTCTGAGTACAGATCCTTTGCGTCTTTCGTTAGATTTATTCCTAGGTATCTAATGATTTTGGGTGCAATTGTAAATGGGATAGACTCCTTGATTTGTCTCTCTTCTGTCTTGTTGTTGGTGTATAGGAATGCCACTGATTTCTGTGCATTGATTTTATATCCTGCTACTTGACTGAATTCCTGTATGAGTTCTAGCAGTTTTGGGGTGGAGTCTTTTGGGTTTTCCACATACAGTATCATATCATCTGCAAAGAGTGAGAGTTTGACTTCCTCTTTGCTGATTTGGATGCCTTTGATTTCTTTTTGTTGTCTGATTGCTGTGGCTAGGACTTCGAATACTATGTTGAATAGCAGTGGTGAGAGTGGCTCTCCCTGCCGCGTTCCTGACCTTAGGGGAAAAGCTCTCAGCTTTTCCCCATTGAGAATGATATTCGCTGTAGGTTTTTCATAGATGGCTTTTATGATATTGAGGCATGTACCCTCTATAACTATACTCTGAATAGTTTTGATCAAGAAAGGATGTTGTACTTTGTCAAATGCTTTTTCTGCATCTATTGAGAGGATCCTATGATTCTTGCTCTTTCGTTTGTTAATGTATTGTATCACGTTGATTGATTTGCGGATGTTGAACCAGCCTTGCAGCCCAGGAATAAATCCCACTTGGCCATGGTGAATAATCTTTTTAATGTACTGTTGGATCCTATTGGCTAGTATTTTGGTGAGAATTTTTGCATCCATGTTCATCAAGGATATTGGTCTGCAATTCTCCTTTTTGATGGGATCTTTGTCTGGTTCTGGGATCAAGGTAACGGTGGCCTCATAAAATGAGTTTGGAAGTTTTCCTTCCATTTCTATTTTGTGGAACAGTTTCAGGAGAATAGGTATTAATTCTTCTTGAAATGTCTGATAGAATTCCCCTGGGAAGCCATCTGGCCCTGGGCTTTTGTTTCTTGGGAGATTTTTTTTTTTTTAATTTTTATTGTTATGTTAATCACCATATATTACATCATTAGTTTTTGGTGCAGTGTTCCATGATTCATTGTTTGTTCATAACACCCAGTGCTCCATGCAGAACGTGCCCTCCTCAATTCCCATCACCAGGCTAACCCATCCCCCTACCCCCCTCCCCTCTAGAACCCTCAGTTTCTTTTTCAGAGTCCATCATCTCTCATGGTTCGTCTCCCCCTCTGACATACTCCCCTTTTCTTCCTCTTCTGTTATCTTCTTCTTTTTCTTTTTTCTTAAAATATGTTGCGTTATTTGTTTCAGAAGTACAGATCTGTGATTCAACAGTCTTGCACAATTCACAGCGCTCACCGTAGCACATACCCTCCCCAATATCTATCACCCAGCCACCCCATCCCTCCCACCCCCGACCACTCCAGTAACACTCAGTTTGTTTCCTGAGATTAAGAATTCCTCATATCAGTGAGGTCATGTGATACATGTCTTTCTCTGATTGACTTATTTCACTCAGCATAACACCCTCCAGTTCCATCCACGTCGTTGCAAATGGCAAGATCTCATTCCTTTTGATGGCTGCATAATATTCCATTGTGTATATATACCACATCTTCTTTATCCATTCATCTGTCGATGGGCATCTTGGCTCTTTCCACAGTTTGGCTATGGTGGACATTGCTGCTATAAACATTGGGGTACACGTACCCCTTCGGGTCCCTACATTTGTATCTTTGTGGTAAATACCCAGTAGTGCTATTGCTGGATCGAACGGTAGCTCTAATTTCAACTGTTTGAGGAACCTCCATACTGTTTTCCAGAGGGGTTGCACCAGCTTGCATTCCCACCAACAGTGTAGGAGGGTTCCCCTTTCTCCACATCCCCGCCAACATCTGTCGTTCCCTGACTTGTTAATTTTAGCCATTCTGACGGGTGTGAGGTGGTATCTCATGGAGGTTTTGATTTGGATTTCCCTGATGCCAAGCGATGTTGAGCACTTTTTCATGTGCCTGTTGGCCATTTGGATGTCTTCTTTGGAGAAATGTCTGTTCATGTCTTCTGCCCATTTCTTGATTGGATTATTTGGTCTTTGGGTGTTGAGTTTGATAAGTTCTTTATAGATTTTGGATACTAGTCCTTTATCTGATACGTCATTTGCAAATATTTTCTCCCATTCTGTCGGTTGTCTTTTGGTTTTGTGGACTGTTTCTTTTGCTGTGCAGAAGCTTTTTATCTTGATGAAATCCCAATAGTTCATTTTTGCCCTGGCTTCCCGTGCCTTTGGCGATGTTTCTAGGAAGAAGTTGCTGCGGCTAAGGTCAAAAAGGTTGCTACCTGTGTTCTCCTTTAGGATTTGGATGGACTCCTGTCTCACGTTTAGGTCTTTCAACCATTTGGAGTCTATTTTTGTGTGTGGTGTAAGGAAATGGTCCAGTTTCATTCTTCTGCATGTGGCTGTCCAATTTTCCCAACACCATTTGTTGAAGAGACTGTCTTTTTGCCATTGGACATTCTTTCCTGCTTTGTCAAAAATAAGTTGACCATAGAGTTGAGGGTCCATTTCTGGGCTCTCAATTCTGTTCCATTGATCTATGTGTCTGTTTTTGTGCCAGTACCATACTGTCTTGATGATGACAGCTTTGTAATAGAGCTGGAATTCCGGAATTGTGATGCCGCCAGCTTTGCTTTTCTTTTTCAGTATTCCTCTGGCTATTCTGGGTCTCTTCTGGTTCCATACAAATTTTAGGATTATTTGTTCCATTTCTTTGAAAAAAGTGGATGGTATTTTGATGGGGATTGCATTGAATGTGTAGATTGCTCTAGGTAGCATTGACATCTTCACAATGTTGATTCTCCCAATCCATGAGCATGGAACGTTTTTCCATTTCTTTGTGTCTTCTTCAATTTCTTTCCTGAGTATTTTATAGTTTTCTGAGTACAGATCCTTTGCCTCTTTGGTTAGATTTATTCCTAGGTATCTAATGGTTTTGGGTGCAATTGTAAATGGGATAGACTCCTTGATTTGTCTCTCTTCTGTCTTGTTGTTAGTGTATAGGAATGCCACTGATTTCTGTGCATTGATTTTATATCCTGCTACTTGACTGAATTCCTGTATGAGTTCTAGCAGTTTTGGGGTGGAGTCTTTTGGGTTTTCCACATACAGTATCATATCATCTGCAAAGAGTGAGAGTTTGACTTCCTCTTTGCCGATTTGGATGCCTTTGATTTCTTTTTGTTGTCTGATTGCTGTGGCTAGGACTTCTAATACTATGTTGAATAGCAGTGGTGAGAGTGGACATCCCTGCCGCGTTCCTGAACTTAGGGGAAAAGCTCTCAGCCTTTCCCCATTGAGAATGATATTCGCTGTAGGTTTTTCGTAGATGGCTTTTATGATATTGAGGTATGTACCCTCTATCCCTATACTCTGAAGAGTTTTGATCAAGAAAGGATGTTGTACTTTGTCAAATGCTTTTTCTGCATCTATTGAGAGGATCATATGATTCTTGTTCTTTCTTTTGTTAATGTATTGTATCACGTTGATTGATTTGCGGATGTTGAACCAGCCTTGCAGCCCAGGGATAAATCCCACTTGGTCGTGGTGAATAATCCTTTTAATGTACTGTTGGATCCTATTGGCTAGTATTTTGGTGAGAATTTTTGCATCCATGTTCATCAAGGATATTGGTCTGTAATTCTCTTTTTTGATGGGGTCTTTGTCTGGTTTTGGGATCAAGGTAATGCTGGCCTCATAAAATGAGTTTGGAAGTTTCCCTTCCATTTCTATTTTTTGGAACAGTTTCAGGAGAATAGGTATTAATTCTTCTTGAAATGTCTGATAGAATTCCCCTGGGAAGCCATCTGGCCCTGGGCTTTTGTTTCTTGGGAGATTTTTTATGACTGTTTCAATTTCCTTAGTGGTTATAGGTCTGTTCAGGTTTTCTATTTCTTCCTGGTTCAATTTTGGTAGTTGATACTTCTCTAGGAATGCACCCATTTCTTCCAGGTTATCTAATTTGCTGGCATAGAGTTGCTCATAATATGTTCTTATAATTGTTTGTATTTCTTTGGTGTTGCTTGTGATCTCTCCTCTTTCATTCATGATTTTGTTGATTTGGGTCATTTCTCTTTTCTTTTTGATCAGTCTGGCCAGGGGTTTATCAATCTTGTTAATTCTTTCAAAGAACCAGCTCCTAGTTTCGTTGATCTGTTCTACTGTTCTTTTGGTTTCTAGTTCATTGATTTCTGCTCTGATCTTTATGATTTCTCTTCTCCTGCTGGGTTTAGGCTTTCTTTGTTGTTCTTTCTCCAGCTCCTTTAGGTGTAGGGTTAGGTTGTGTATTTGAGACCTTTCTTGTTTCTTGAGAAAGGCTTGTATTGCTACATACTTTCCTCTCAGGACTGCCTTTGCTGTATCCCAAAGATTTTGAACAGTTGTGTTTTCATTTTCATTGGTTTCCATGAATTTTTTTAATTCTTCTTTAATTTCTTGGTTGACCCATTCATTCTTTAGTAGGATGCTCTTTAGCCTCCATGTATTTGAGTTCTTTCCGACTTTCCTCTTGTGGTTGAGTTCTAGTTTCAAAGCATTGTGGTCTGAAAATATGCAGGGAATGATCCCAATCTTTTGGTACCGATTGAGACCTGATTTGTGACCTAGGATGTGATCAATTCTGGAGAATGTTCCATGGGCACTAGAGAAGAATGTGTATTCCGTTGCTTTGGGATGGAATGTTCTGAATATGTCTGTGAAGTCCATTTGGTCCAGTGTGTCATTTAAAGTCTTTATTTCCTTGTTGATCTTTTGCTTAGATGATCTGTCCATTTCAGTCAGGGGGGTGTTAAAGTCCCCCACTATTATTGTATTGTTGTCAATGTGTTTCTTTGCTTTTGTTATTAATTGCCTTATATAATTGGCTGCTCCCATGTTAGGGGCATAGATATTTACAATTGTTAGATCTTCTTGTTGGATAGACCCTTTAAGTAGGATATAGTGTCCTTCCTCATCTCTTATTACAGTCTTTGTTTTAAAATCTAGTTTGTCTGATATAAGGATTGCCACCCCAGCTTTCTTTTGGTGTCCATTAGCATGGTAAATGGTTTTCCACCCCCTCACTTTCAATCTGGGGGTGTCTTTGGGTGTAAAATGAGTCTCTTGCAGACAGCATATGGATGGGTCTTGTTTTTTAATCCAATCTGATAGCCTGTGTCTTTTGATTGGGGCATTGAGCCCATTTACATTCAGGGTAACTATTGAAAGGTATGAATGTAGTGCCATTGTATTACCTGTAAGGTGACTGTTAACTGTCTGTTGTCTGTGTTCGTTTCTGCTCTTTGCTGCTTTTAGGTTCTCTCTTTGCTTAGAGGACCCCTCTCAATATTTCTTGGAGGGCTGGTTTCGTGTTTGCAAATTCCTTTAGTTTTTGTTTGTTCTGGAAGCTTTTTATCTCTCCTTCTATTTTCAATGATAGCCTAGCTGGATATAGTATTCTTGGCTGCATATTTTTCTCGTTTAGTGCTCTGAAGATATCTTGCCAGTCCTTTCTGGCCTGCCAGGTCTCTGTGGATAGGTCTGTTGCCAATCTAATGTTTCTACCATTGTAGGTTACATATCTCTTCTCCCGAGCTGCTTTCAGGATTTTCTCTTTGTCTCTGAGACTCGTAAGTTTTACTATTAGATGTCGGGGTGTTGACCTATTTTTATTGATTTTGAGAGGGGTTCTCTGTGCCTCCTGGATTTTGATGCCTGTTTCCTTCCTCACATTAGGGAAGTTCTCTGCTATAATTTGCTCCAATATACCTTCTGCCCCCCTCTCTCTCTCTTCTTCTTCTGGGATCCCAATTATTCTAATGTTGTTTCGTCTTATCGTATCACTTATCTCTCGAATTCTGCCCTCGTGATCCTGTAGTTGTTTCTCTCTCTTTTTCTCAGCCTCTTTATTTTCCATCATTTGGTCTTCTATATCGCTGATTCTCTCTTCTGCCTCATTTATCCTAGCATTCAGTGCCCCCATTTTTGATTGCACCTCATCAATAGCCTTTTTGATTTCGATTTGGTTAGATTTTAGTTCTTTTATTTCTCCAGAAAGGGTTTCTCTAATAACTTCCACGCTTTTTTCAAGCCCAGCTAGTATCTTTAAAGTCATGATTCTGAACTCTAGGTCTGACATCGTACTAATGTCCGTATTGAGTAGGTCCCTGGCAGACGGTACTACCTCTTGTTCTTTTTGCTGAGGTGATTTCTTTCGTCTTGTCATTTTGTCCGGAGGAGAATAGATGAATGAGAGAACAAAAGGCTAACAGGTTTACAACGTCCCCAGCAAATATACTGTATACAAATCAGAAAAGACCTGAAACCAGGGGAAAGGAAAGGGAAAGAAAGAAAAAAGAAAGAGAAAAAGAAAAAAAAAAGAAAAAAAGATAAAAACAAAAACAAAACAATTCAAAAAAGGCAGAATATGATCAAATATGATCAGGCTAGTGCATAGATCAGTGCCACACACTAGATTTTGGGCGTATTTTGGTCTGTTAGAAAAAAGTGCCTCCTAAAATTTTAAAGGAAGAAAGACATATATGTACAAAATAAGGGTTGATACAATGAAGGGATGGAAGATGACTGTAAAGATGAAAATTATAAAAGATTTTATAAAAGGACTTGGTAAGATAAGTTGTTTGAAAAAAGAAAGAAGATTTAAGGAAAAAAAAAAAAAGGAAAAAGGGAGAGAATGTGATCAGGCAGGAGACTAGAACAAAGCCATACACTAGTGGTTTAGGGTATATTTTGATCTGTTAGAAGAAACTGTACCTCAAAATTTTAAAGAGAGAACAACTTATATATATATGCCAAAAACAAGGATAACTACTATGAAGGGATAAAATATGACTCTAAAAATGAAAAAAAAATAAAAAATGTTTTTTTTTTTTAAAAAAAGGGATTTATAAGATGTTGGTTGAAAAAGGGAAAAAGAAAAATAAAAAAAGTCAACAAAAATTAACTTTGATGAAATAATGAATCATGGTAAAAAAAAAAAAAAAAAAAAAAAAAAAAAGAAGCCATGAATCTATGTGCAGTATTCCCCTAGCGCTGGAGTTCTCCTATTCTCCTTGATCGATCAACTTGGTCTTGGCTTGCTGGCTGTTTGTGCTGATCTTCTGGGGGAGGGGCCTGTTGCTGTGGTTTCCAAATGTCTTTGCCGGAGGCTGAATTGCCCCGCCCTTGTCGGTCCGGGCTAAGGAAGCTGCTCCAGTTTGCTCTCAGGAGCTTTTGTTCCCTGCAAGCTCTCGGTACAGCTTTGGAGGACCAGGGCGAAAATGGCGGCCTCCCAGTCTCCGCCCGGAGGAGCCGAGAACTCGGGGCCCCACTCCTCAGTGCGCCCCCAGAGAAAAGCAGTCACTCCCGTGTCCCCGGTCTCTGGCCGCACTCTGTGCTCACCCGGCCTGTGATCAAGCGTTGCTATCTCTGGCACCCGACCCCGCTCGGAGTCTCCAAACCCAGCAGATCCCTGCAGTGCGTTCCCGCACTGCTCCTCCCCGGGAAGGAAGGGGAGTCTCCCCGGATCTGCTGCTTGTTGGGTCCTTGCTGGGGGAGCCGTGCCCCGACTGGGCCGCAGATCACAGTTTATGGCAACCCCGAGCTGAGAGCCCGCGACTCTGCTCCGTATCTGCAGCCGGCTTCCCCGCCCCGACACCTGGGAGCTCTGCCGCACTCAGGCACCCCCGGTCTCTCTGTGACCCCAAGGGTCCTGAGACCACACTGTCCCGGGAGGATTCCACCCCCCGCTTAGCCACTGCAGCGACGTCCCTCCGCCGAGCCAACTTTTAAAAGGTCCGATTTTGTGCTCCGCGGCTCTAGCACTTGCCAGAAGCGGCCGGCGGAGGCCCCTCCCCCGCCGTTTATCCTCCCGAATATCGCCTCGGATTCACTTCTCCGCACGTCCTACCTTCCAGTAAGTGGTCGCTTCTCTGTTCAGAGAGTTGTTGCTACTCTCCTGTTCGATCTCCTGTTGAGTTCGTAGGTGTTCAGAATGGTTTGATCCCTATTCAGCTGAATTCCTGAGACCAGACAAAATCTAGGTCTCCTACTCCTCCGCCATCTTGCTCCGCCCGCCGGATCATATGATTCTTGTTCTTTCTTTTGTTAATGTATTGTATCACGTTGATTGATTTGCGGATGTTGAACCAGCCTTGCAGCCCAGGGATAAATCCCACTTGGTCGTGGTGAATAATCCTTTTAATGTAGTGTTGGATCCTATTGGCTAGTATTTTGGTGAGAATTTTTGCATCCATGTTCATCAGGGATATTGGTCTGTAATTCTCTTTTTTGATGGGGTCTTTGTCTGGTTTTGGGATCAAGGTAATTCTGGCCTCATAAAATGAGTTTGGAAGTTTCCCTTCCATTTCTATTTTTTGGAACAGTTTCAGGAGAATAGGTATTAATTCTTCTTGAAATGTCTGATAGAATTCCCCTGGGAAGGCATCTGGCCCTGGGCTTTTGTTTCTTGGGAGATTTTTGATGACTGTTTCAATTTCCTTAGTGGTTATAGGTCTGTTCAGGTTTTCTATTTCTTCCTGGTTCAATTTTGGTAGTTGATACATCTCTAGGAATGCACCCATTTCTTCCAGGTTATCTAATTTGCTGGCATAGAGTTGCTCATAATATGTTCTTATAATTGTTTGTATTTCTTTGGTGTTGCTTGTGATCTCTCCTCTTTCATTCATGATTTTGTTGATTTGGGTCATTTCTCTTTTCTTTTTGATCAGTCTGGCCAGGGGTTTATCAATCTTGTTAATTCTTTCAAAGAACCAGCTCCTAGTTCCGTTGATCTGTTCTCCTGTTCTTTTGGGTTCTAGTTCATTGATTTCTGCTCTGATCTTTATGATTTCTCTTCTCCTGCTGGGTTTAGGCTTTATTTGCTGTTCTTTCTCCAGCTCCTTTAGGTGTAGGGTTAGGTTGTGTATTTGAGACCTTTCTTGTTTCTTGAGAAAGGCTTGTATTGGTATATACTTTCCTCTCAGGACTGCCTTTCCTGTATCCCAAAGATTTTGAACAGTTGTGTTTTCATTTTCATTGGTTTCCATGAATGTTTTTAATTCTTCTTTAATTTCTTGGTTGACCCATTCATTCTTTAGTAGGATGCTCTTTAGCCTCCATGTATTTGAGTTCTTTCCGACTTTCCTCTTGTGGTTGAGTTCTAGTTTCAAAGCATTGTGGTCTGAAAATATGCAGGGAATGATTCCAATCTTTTGGTACCGATTGAGACCTGATTTTGACCTAGGATGTGATCCATTCTGGAGAATGTTCCATGGGCACTAGAGAAGAATGTGTATTCCTTTGCTTTGGGATGGAATGTTCTGAATATGTCTGTGAAGTCCATTTGGTCCAGTGTGTCATTTAAAGTCTTTATTTCCTTGTTGATCTTTTGCTTAGATGATCTGTCCATTTCAGTCAGGGGGGTGTTAAAATCCCCCACTATTATTGTATTGTTGTGAATGTGTTTCTTTGGTTTTGTTATTAATTGCCTTATATAATTGGCTGCTCCCATGTTCGGGGCATAGATATTTACAATTGTTAGATCTTCTTGTTGGATAGACCCTTTAAGTAGGATATAGTGTCCTTCCTTATCTCTTATTACAGTCTTTGTTTTAAAATCTAGTTTGTCTGATATAAGGATTGCCACCTCAGCTTTCTTTTGGTGTCCATTAGCATGGTAAATGGTTTTCCACCCCCTCACTTTCAATGTGGGGGTGTCTTTGGGTCTAAAATGAGTCTCTTGCAGACAGCATATGGATGGGTCTTGTTTTTTAATCCAATCTGATAGCCTGCGTCTTTTGATTGGGGTATTGAGCCCATTTACATTCAGGGTAACTATTGAAAAGTATGAATTTAGTGCCATTGTATTACTTGTAAGGTGACTGTTAACTGTCTGTCGTCTGTGTTCGTTTCTGCTCTTTGCTGCTTTTAGGTTCTCTCTTTGCTTAGAGGACCCCTCTCAATATTTTTTGGAGGGCTGGTTTCGTGTTTGCAAATTCCTTTAGTTTTTGTTTGTTCTGGCAACTTTTTATCTCTCCTTCTATTTTCAATGATAGCCTAGCTGGATATAGTATTCTTGGCTGCATATTTTTCTCATTTAGTGCTCTGGAGATATCTTGCCAGTCCTTTCTGGCCTGCCATGTCTCTGTAGATAGGTCTGTTGCCAATCTACTGTTTCTACCATTGTATGTTACATATCTCTTCTCCCGAGCTGCTTTCAGGATTTTCTCTTTGTCTCTGAGACTCGTAAGTTTTACTATTAGATGTCGGGGTGTTAACCTAGTATTATTGATTTTGAGAGGGGTTCTCTGTGCCTCCTGGATTTTAATGCCTGTTTCCTTCCTCACATTAGGGAAGTTCTCTGCTATAATTTGCTCCAATATGCCTTCTGCCCCTCTCTCTCTCTCTTCTTCTTCTGAGATCCCAATTATTCTAATGTTGTTTCGTCTTTTCATATCACTTATCTCTCGAATTCTGCCCTCGTGATCCTGTAGTTGTTTCTCTCTCTTTTTCTCAGCCTCTTTATTTTCCATCATTTGGTCTTCTATATCGCTGATTCTCTCTTCTGCCTCATTTATCCTAGCATTTAGTGCCCCCAGTTTTGATTGCACCTCATCAATAGCCTTTTTTATTTCGATTTGGTTAGATTTTAGTTCTTTTATTTCTCCAGAAAGGGTTTATCTAATAACTTCCACGCTTTTTTCAAGCCCAGCTAGTATCTTTAAAATCATGATTCTGAACTTTAGGTCCGACATTGTACTAATGTCCGTATTGAGTAGGTCCCTGGCTGACGGTACTACCTCTTGTTCTTTTTGCTGAGGTGATTTCTTTCGTCTTGTCATTTTGTTCAGAGGAGGATAGATGAATGAGAGAACAAAAGGCTAACAGGTTTACAACGTCCCCAGCAAATATAGTGTATACAAATCAGAAAAGACCTGAAACCAGGGGAAAAGAAAGGGAAAGAAAGAAAAAGAAAGAGAAAAAGAAAAAAAAAGAAAAAAAAAGATAAAAACAAAAACAAAACAATACAAAAAAGGCAGAATATGATCAAATATGATCAGGCTAGTGCATAGATCAGTGCCACACACTAGATTTTGGGCGTATTTTGGTCTGTTAGAAAAAAGTGCCTCCTAAAATTTTAAAGGAAGAAAGACATATATGTACAAAATAAGGGTTGATACAATGAAGGGATGGAAGATGACTGTAAAGATGAAAATTATAAAAGATTTTATAAAATAACTTGGTAAGATAAGTTGTTTGAAGAAAGAAAGAAGATTTAAGAAAAAAAAAAAGGAAAAAGGGAGAGAATGTGATCAGGCAGGAGACTAGAGCGAAGTCATACACTAGTGATTTAGGGTATATTTTGATCTGTTAGAAGAAACTGTACCTCAAAATTTTAAAGAGAGAACAACTTATATATATATGCCAAAAATAAGGGTAACTACTATGAAGGGATAAAATATGACTCTAAAAATGAAAAATAAAAAATGTTTTTTTTTTAAAAAAAGGGATTTATAAGATGTTGGTTGAAAAAGGGAAAAATAAAAATAAAAAAAAACAGTCAACAAAAATTAACTTTGATGAAATAATGAATCATGGTAAAAACAAAAAAAAAAGCCATGAATCTATGTGTAGTATTCCCCTAGCGCTGAAGTTCTCCTATTCTCCTTGATCGATCAACTTGGTCTTGGCTTGCTGGCTGTTTGTGCTGATCTTCTGGGGGAGGGGCCTGTTGCTGTGGTTTCCAAATGTCTTTGCCGGAGGCGGAATTACCCCGCCCTTGTCGGTCTGGGCTAAGGAAGCTGCTCCGGTTTGCTCTCAGGAGCTTTTGTTCCCTGCAAGCTCTCCGTACAGCCTTGGAGGACCAGGGCAGAAATGGTGGCCTCCCAATCTCCACTCGGAGGAGCTGAGAACCGCACCCCCATAGCGTTGTTTTGTACAACTAAGTGTATAGCACGTTCCTTACCCTTCCTCCGATTCAAACACACACCTCTATAGGGAACAACTTGTGACTTGGTGGTACCATTCGACCCACATTTTTCTTCACAATTCAGCCTATCGCATTTTCCTTACGCTTTCAGGCAAAGAACTGAATACGCTTTTAGCTTCCTGAAACAAGATCTGAGTAGGGAGAAACTTTCGACACACCTTTTTCTCAAGCAGTCGTACATGACACAGTATTTGTGCCTTCACTGCGAACGTTGGAAATTGCTTCCATCTTCTTCCCTGTAGGTGGTAGTGGAAAGACTATTTCCCTGCAGTTTTGTTTCTTGAGAGGTGAGTATAAGAACCTTCCCTTAGAGAACAACACATATATCTCCAAGGGCCTTTATCTTCAAGAACCAAGATGTTCGCATGAAAGCCTGTTTGACGTGGCCTTCTTTCTCAGATTTCAGTGTAAGGCTACTAGGCCTGAGGCAAGCCCACGTCCATTTGAAGACCCATCCACCTGCACGACACGGGACTTAAAAGAGAGAAACCCTCCGCACAACGTGTTCCTCGCTGTACAGGATCGCACGTTCCATCTCTTTCCTTGCACACAAGGTTTAACAAGCTGATTCCAACCTTACGAAAGGAGATGGTAGTCGAAGGACGGCAACACCATAGATTTGTTCTTACAGTTAAACAAACGTATGCCATCTTCCTTAGGCTTGCTCACATCATCCATTTCCATACTTCGTTCTTCATGTCACGACTGTAAGCACATTCGACACGGAGAGTTAAGTCTAGGCCATGTCCCTTACGCCTTCAAACCCACTACGGAAAACACTTTCATCTCACTGAAACCATAGGAAAGCTGAGGGAAGACTACTTCAGAAGAGGTTTCTACAACACCGTCACAGGGCCCATTCAAGAAGCCTTCACCGTTTCATGCTAAAGTGCTTCTCATCCTTACTTGTATGGCTTTCCTGATGGATTTCCTTCTCACAATGAAAACCTTGACACGATCCATCTGCTCTCTCTCCTACGCTTGAAAACACTTCTCACAGAACGAGATTCGAATGGGGACCGTCATTCTACACTAAGTATGTCCGTGGGACAGGCACGGGGCACATTCCTTGCGATTTCACACTTACGTTGGAAAAGTCTACCATGTTCAGGGAAGATGTTAGTAGAAACACGGTTTCTCTGCAGTGGTGTTTCTTCAGACTGAATAGTACTCCCTTTGTTTAGGATTCAACACATACGTTTTGTGACTATGAATTCCTCGCGAACCCAGAGGGGAGCTCGAAGTCGCGTTTGAGATAGACTTGGTTCGCACAGATTCGTGTATGCCTTTCTTCTGCATGACTCGCATACTTTGGAAGACGCTTCTATCTTCATGACCCATGAATGGTGTTCGTTGAGAAAAGCCCTCCATAAGAAGTAGTTCCGCCAGTAAGGTAGATCACGCTTCCCCTCTGCTTTCTTTCACACTTTGCCTCAATCCCCTTCGTTTCTTAGCAGAGGAGATGTCAGTCGAAGGACCGCACCTCCACAGCGTTGTTTTGTAGAACTAAGTGTATAGCACGTTCCTTACGCTTCCTCCGATTTCCAGACACACTCCTCTATAGGGGACAACTTGTGACTTGGTGGTAACATTCAACCCACAATTTTCTTCACAATTCAGCCTCTGGCATTCTCCTTGTGCTTTCACGCGAGGAACTGAAAACACTTCTAGCTCCCTGAAACAAGATCTGAGTAGGGAGAAACTTTCGACACAACTTCTTTCTCAAGCAGTGGTACATGACACAGGAATTATGCCTTCACTGCGAACGTTGGAATTTGCTTCCATCTTCGTCCCTGTAGGTGGTAGTGGAAAGGCAATTTCCATGCAGCTTTGTTTGTTGAGAGGTGAGTATAAGAACATTCCCTTAGAGAACAACACATATATCTCCAAGGGCCTTTATCTTCAAGAACCAAGATGTTCGCACGAAAGCCTGTTTGACGTGGCCTTGTTTCTCAGAGTTCAGTGTAAGGCTACTGGCCTGAGGCGAGCCCACGTCCATTTGAAGACCCATCCACCTGCAGGACAAAGGACTTCAAAGAGAGAAACCCTCCGCACAACGTGTTCCTCGCTGTACAGGATCGCGCGTTCCATCTCTTTCCTTGCACACAACGTTTCACAAGCTGCTTCCATCCTTACGAAAAGAGAGGGTAGTCGAAGGACGGCAACAACATAGATTTGTTCTTACAGTTAAACAAACATATGCCATCTTCCTTAGGCTTGCTCACATCCTCCATTTCCATACATCGTTCTTCATATCACGACTGTAGGCACATTCCACACGGAGAGTTAAGTCTAGGCCATTTCCCTTACGCCTTCACACCCACTACGGAAAACACTTTCATCTCACTGAAACCATAGGACAGCTGAGGGAAGCCTCCTTCAGAAGAGGTTTCTCCAGCACCGTCACAGGGCCCATTCAAGATGCCTTCACCGTTTCATGCTAAAGTTTTTCTCATCCTTACGTGTATGGCTTTCCTGATGGATTTCCTTCTCACAATGAAAACCTTGACACGTTCCTTCTGCTCTATCTCCTACTCTTGAAAACACTTCTCTCAGAACAAGATTCGAATGGGGACAGTCATTCTACACTAAGTATGTCTCTGGGACAGGCACGGGGCACATTCCTTGTGATTTCACACTTACGTTGGAAAAGTCTACCATGTTCAGGGAAGATGTCAGTAGAAACACGGTTTCTCTGTGGTGGTGTTTCTTCAGACTGAATAGTACTCCCTTTGTTTAAGATTCAACACATATGTTTTGTGACTATGAATTCCTCCGAATCCAGATGGGCGCTCGAAGTCGCGTTTGAGGTAGACTTGGTTCACAGAGATTCGTGTATGCCTTTCAACTGCCTAACTCGCATACTTTGGAAGACGCTTCTATCTTCGTGACCCATGAATGGTGTTCGTTGAGAAAAGGACTCCGTAAGAAGTTGTTCCGCCAGTAAGGTAGATCACGCTTCGCCTCTGCTTTCTTTCACACTTTGCCTCAAGCCGCTTCGTTTCTTAGCAGAGTAGATGGAAGTCGAAGGACCGCACCTCCACAGCGTTGTTTTGTAGAACTAAGTGTATAGCACGTTCCTTACGCTTCCTCCGATTTCCAGACACACTCCTCTATAGGGGACAACATGTGACTTGGTGGTACCATTCGACCCACATTTTTCTTCACAATTCAGCCTATAGCATTCTCCTTGCGCTTTCACGTGAAGAACTGAAAACACTTCTAGCTTCCTGAAACAAGATCTGAGTAAGGAGAAACTTTCGACACAACTTCTTTCTCAAGCAGTGGTACATGACACAGTATTTGTGCTTTCACTGCGAACGTTGGAAATTGCTTCCATCTTCGTCCCTATAGGTGGTAGTGGAAAGACAATTTCACTGCAGCCTTGTTTCTTGAGAGGTGAGTGTAAGAACATTCCCTTAGGGAACAACACATATATCTCCAAGGGCCTTTATCTTCAAGAACCAAGATGTTCGCACGAAAGCCTGTTTGACGTGGCCTTGTTTCTCAGCGTTCAGTGTAAGGCTACTAGGCCTGAGGCGAGCCCACGTCCATTTGAAGACCCATCCACCTGCAGGACACGGGACTTAAAAGAGAGAAACCCTCCGCACAACGTGTTCCTCGCTGTACAGGATCGCACGTTCCATCTCTTTCCTTGCACGCAACGTTTCACAAGCTGATTCCAACCTTACGAAAAGAGATGGTAGTCGAAGGACGGCAACACCACAGATTCGTTCTTACAGTTAAACAAACGTATGCCATCTTCCTTAGGCTTGCTCACATCCTCCATTTCCATACATCGTTCTCCATGTCACGACTGTAGGCACATTCGACACGGAGAGTTAAGTCTAGGCCATTTCCCTTACGCCTTCACACCCACTACGGAAAACACTTTCATCTCACTGAAACCATAGGACAGCTGCGGGAAGCCTACTTTAGAAGAGTTTTCTCCAGCACCGTCACAGGGCCCTTTCAAGATGCCTTCACCGTTTCATACTAAAGTGCTTCTCATCATTACGTGTATGGCTTTCCTGATGGATTTCCTCTCACAATGAACAACTTGACACGTTCCTTCTGATCTATCTCCTACTCTGGAAACACTTCTCACAGAACAAGATTCGAATGGGGACAGATATTCTACACTAAGTATGTCTGTGAGACAGGCACGGGGCACATTCCTTGCGATTTCACACTTACCCTGGAAAAGACTACCATGTTCAGGGAAGATGTTAGGAGAAACACGGTTTTTCTCTAGTGGTGTTTCCTCAGCATGAAGAGTAGTCCTTTTGTTTAGGATTCAACACATATGTTTTGTGACTATGAATTCCTCGCCAACCCAGATGGGAGCTCGAAGTCGCGTTTGAGATAGACTTGTTTCGCACAGATTCGTGTATGCCTTTCTTCTGCGTAACTCGCATACTTTGGAAGACGCTTCTATCTTCGTGACCCATGAATGGTGCTCTTTGAGAAAACCCTCCGTAAGAAGTTGTTCCGCGGGTAAGGTAGATCATGCTTCCCCTCTGCTTTCTTTCACACTTTGCCTCAATCCGTTCGTTTCTTAGCAGAGGAGATGGCAGTCGAAGGACCGCACCTCCACAGCGTTGTTTTGTAGAACTAAGTGTATAGCACGTTTCTTAGGCTTCCTCTGATTTCCAGACACACACCTCTATAGGGGACAATTGTGAGTTGGTGGTCACATTCGACCCACATTTTTCTTCACAATTCAGCCTATGGCATTTTCCGTACGCTTTCAGGCAAAGAACCGAAAACGTTTCTAGCTTCCTCAAACAAGATATGAGTAGGGAGAAAGTTTCGACACAACTTCTTCTCAAGCAGTGGTAAATGACACAGTATTTGTGCCTTCACTGCGAACGCTGGAAATTGCTTCCATCTTCGTCCGTGTAGGTGGTAGTGGAAAGACAATTTCCCTGCAGTTTTGCTTCTTGAGAGGTGAGTATAAGAACCTTCCCTTAGAGAACAACACATATAACTCCAAGGGCCTTTATCTTCAAGAACCAAGATGTTCGCAGAAAAGCCTGTTTGACGTGGCCTTGTTTCTCAGAGTTCAGTGTAAGGCTACTAGGCCTGAGGCGAGCCCACGTCCATTTGAAGACCCATCCACCTGCATGACACAGGACTTAAAGGAGAGAAAACCTCCGCACAACGTGTTCCTCGCTGTACAGGATCGCACGTTCCATCTCTTTCCTTGCACACACCGCTTAACAAGCTGCTTCCAACCTTACGAAAGAGATGGTAGTTGAAGGACGGCAACACTATAGATTCGTTCCTAGAGTTAAACAAACGTATGCCATCTTCCTTAGGCTTGCTCACATCATCCATTTCCATACATCGTTCTTCATGTCACGACTGTAGGCACATTCGACATGGAGAGGTAAGCCTAGGACATGTCCCTTACGCCTTCACACCCAATACGGAAAACACTTTCATGTCACTGAAACCATAGGACAGCTGAGAGAAGCCTACTTCAGAAGAGGTTTTTCCAGCACCGTCACAGGGCCCATTCAAGATGCCTTCACCGTTTCATGCTAAAGTGCTTCTCATCCTTACGTGTATGGCTTTCCTGATGGATTTCCTTCTCACAATGAAAACCTTGAAACGGTCCATCTGCTCTCTCTCCTACTCGAAGATTGTTAGATCTTCTTGTTGGATAGACCCTTTAAGTAGGACATAGTGTCCTTCTTCATCTCTTATTACAGTCTTTGTTTTTTATTGCTTTGTTAATCACCATGTACTACATCATTTGTTTTGGTGTAGTGTTCCATGATTCATTGTTTGTTCATAACACACAGTGCTCCGTGCAGAATGTGCCCTCTTTAATACCCATCACCAGGCTAACCCATCCCCCTACCCACCTCCCCACTAGAAACCCCCGTTTGTGTTTCAGAGTCCATCATCTCTCCTGGTTCGTCTCCCCCTCTGACTAACTCCCCTTCCTTCTTCCTCTCCTGCTATCTCCTTCTTTTTCTTTATTCTTAAAATATGTTGCGTTATTTGTTTCAGAAGTACAGATCTGTGATTCAACAGTCTTACGCAATTCACAGCGCTCACCGTAGCTCATACCCTCCCCAATGTCTATCACCCAGCCACCCCATCCCTCCCACCCCCGACCACGCCAGCAACCCTCAGTTTATTCCTGAGATTAAGAATTCCTCATATCAGTGCGGTCATATGATACATGTCTTTCTCTGATCGACTTATTTCACTAATCATCGGACCCTCCAGTTCCATCCACGTCGTTGCACATGGCAAGATCTCATTCCTTTTGATGGCTGCATAATATTCCATTGTGTATATATACCACCTCTTCTTTACCATTCATCTGTCGATGGGACACCTTGGCTCTTTCCACAGTTTGGCTATTGTGGACATTGCTGCTATAAACAATGGGGTACACGTACCGCTTCGGGTCCCTACATTTGTATCTTTGGGGTCAATACCCAGGAGTGCAATTGCTGGATCGAATGGTAGCTCTGATTTCAACTGTTTGAGGAACCTCCATACTGTTTTCCAGAGGGGTTGCACCAGCTTGCATTCCCGCCAACAATGTAGGAGGGTTCCCCTTTCTCCACATCCCCGCCAACATCTGTCGTTCCCTGACTTGTTAATTTCAGCCATTCTGACGGGTGTGAGTTGGTATCTCATTGAGGTTTTGATTTGGATTTCCCTGATGCCGAGCCGTGTTGAGCACTTTTTCCTGTGCCTGTTGGCCATTTGGATGTCTTCTTTGGAAAAAGGTCTGTTCATGTCTTCTGCCCATTTCTTGATTAGATTATTTGTTCTTTGGGTGTTGAGTTTGATAAGTTCTTTATAGATTTTGGATAGCAGCCCTTTATCTGATATGTCATTTGCAAATATTTTCTCCCATTCTGTCGGTTGTCTTTTGGTTTTGTGGACTGTTTCTTTTGCTGTGCCAAAGCTTTTTATCTTGATGAAATCCCAATAGTTCATTTTTGCCCTGGCTTCCCGTGCCTTTGGTGATGTTTCTAGGAAGAAGTTGCTGCGGCTGAGGTCGAAGAGCTTGCTACCTGTGTTCTCCTTTAGGATTTTGATGGACTCCTGTCTCACATTGAGGTCTTTCAAGCATTTGGAGTCTATTTTTGTGTGTGGTGTAAGGAAATGGTCCAGTGTCATTCTTCTGCATGTGGCTGTCCAATTTCCCCATCACCATTTGTTGAAGAGACAGTCTTTTTGCCATTGGACATTCTTTCCTGCTTTGTCAAAGATAAGTTGAGCATAGAGTTGAGGGTCCATTTCTGGGCTCTCGATTCTGTTCCATGGATCTATGTGTCTGTTTTTGTGTCAGTACCATACTGTCTTGATGCTGACAGCTTTGTATAGAGCTGGAAGTCCAGAATTGTGATGCCGCCAGCTTTGCTTGTCTTTTTCAATATTCCTCTGGCTATTCTGGGTCTCTTCTGGTTCCATTCAAATTTTAGGATTAGTTGTTCCATTTCTTTGAAAAAAGTGGATGGTATTTTGATGGGGTTGCATTGAGTGTGTAGATTGCTCTAGGTAGCATTGACATCTCCACAATGTTGGTTCTCCCAATCATGATCATGGAACGTTTTTCCATTTCTTTGTGTCTTCTTCAATTTCTTTCCTGAGTATTTTGTAGTTTTCTGAGTACAGATCCTTTGCCTCTTTGGTTCAGATTTATTCCTAGGTATCTTATGGTTTTGGGTGCAATTGTGAATGGGATCGACTCCTTGATTTGTCTCTCTTCTGTCTTGTTGTTGGTGTATAGGAATGCCACTGATTTCTGTGCATTGATTTTATAGCCTGCTCCTTGACTGAATTCCTGTGTGAGTTCTAGCAGTTTTGGGGTGGAGTCTTTTGGGTTTTCCACATAAAGTATCATATCATCTGCAAAGAGTGAGAGTTTGACTTCCTCTCTGCCGATTGGGATGCCTTTGATTTCTTTTTGTTGTCTGATTGCTGTGGCTAGGACTTCGAATACTATGTTGAATAGCAGTGGTGAGAGTGGCTCTCCCTGCCGCGTTCCTGACCTTAGGGGAAAAGCTCTCAGCTTTTCCCCATTGAGAATGATATTCGCTGTAGGTTTTTCGTAGATGGCTTTTATGATATTGAGGTATGTACCCTCTGTCCCTATACTCTGAAGAGTTTTGATCCAGAAAGGGTGCTGTACTTTGTCAAATGCTTTTTCTGCATCTATTGAGAGGATCCTATGATTCTTGTTCTTTCTTTTGTGAATGTATTTTATCACGTTGATTGATTTGCGGATGTTGAACCAGCCTTGCAGCCCAGGGATAAATCCCACTTGGTCATGGTGAATACTCCTTTTAATGTACTGTTGGATCCTCTTGGCTCGTATTTGGGTGAGAATTTTTGCATCGATGTTCATCGAGGATATTGGTCTGTAATTCTCCTTTTTGATGGGATCATTGTCTGGTTCTGGGATCAAGGTAACGGTGGCCTCATAAAATGAGTTTGGAAGTTTTCCTTCCATTTCTATTTTGTGGAACAGTTTCAGGAGAAAAGGTATTAATTCTTCTTTAAATGTCTGATAGAATTCCCCTGGGAAGCCATCTGGCCCTGGGCTTTTGTTTCTTGGGAGATTTTGGATGACTGCTTCAATTGCCTTCGTGGTTATAGGACTGTTCAGGTTTTCTATTTCTTCCTGGGTCAGTTTTGGTAGTTGACACATCTCTGGGAATGCACCCATTTCTTCCAGGTTATCTAATTTGCTGCCCTAGGGTTGCTCATATTGTGTTCTTATAGTTGTTTGTATTTCTTTGGTGTTGGTTGTGATCTCTCCTCTTTCATTCATGATTTTGTTGATTTGGGTCATTTCTCTTTTCTTTTTGATCAGCCTGGCCAGGGGTTTATCAGTCTTGTGAATTCTTTCAAAGAACCAGCTCCTAGTTCCGTTGATCTGTTCTCCTGTTCTTTTGGGTTCTAGTTCATTGATTTCTGCTCTGATCTTCATGATTTCTCTTCTCCTGCTGGGTTTAAGCTTTCTCTGCCGTTCTTTTTCCAGCTCCTTTAGGTGTAGGGTTAGGTTGTGTATTTGAGACCTTTCTTGTTTCTTGACAAAGGCTTGTATTGCTATCTACTTTCCTCGCAGGACTGCCTTGGCTGTATCCCAATGATTTGGACAGTTGTGTTTTCATTTTCATTGGTTTCCATGAATTTTGTAAATTCTTCTTTAATTTCCTGGTTGACCCATTCATTCTTTAGTGGGATGCTCTTTAGCCTCCATGTATTTGAGTTCTTTCCGACATTCCTCTTGTGATTGAGTTCTAGTTTCAAAGCATTGTGGTCTGAAAATGTGCAGGGAATGATCCCAATCTTCTGGTACCGGTTGAGACCTGATTTTGACCTAGGATGTGATCCATTCTGGAGAATGTTCCATGGGCACTAGAGAAGAATGTGTATTCCGTTGCTTTGGGATGGAACGTTCTGAATATGTCTGTGAAGTCCATTTGGTCCAGTGTGTCATTTAAAGTCTTTATTTCCTTGTGGATCTTTTGCTTAGATGATCTGGCCATTTCAGTCAGGGGGGTGTTAAAGTCCCCCACTATTATTGTATTGCTGTCAATGTGTTTCGGTGCTTTTCTTATTAATTGCCTTATATAATTGGATGCTCCCATGTTCGGGGCATAGATATTTACAACTGTTAGATCTTCTTGTTGGACAGACCCGTTTAAGTAGGATATAGTGTCCTTCTTCATCTCTTATTACAGTCTTTGATTTTATTGCTTTGTTAATCACCATGTACTACATCATTTGTTTTGGTGTAGTGTTCCATGATTCATTGTTTGTTCATAACACACAGTGCTCCGTGCAGAATGTGCCCTCTTTAATACCCATCACCAGGCTAACCCATCCCCCTACCCACCTCCCCTCTAGAAACCTCAGTTTGTTTTTCAGAGTCCATCATCTCTCCTGGTTCGTCTCCCCCTCTGACTAACTCTCCTTCCTTCTTCCTCTCCTGCTATCTCCTTCTTTTTCTTTATTCTTAAAATATGTTGCGTTATTTGTTTCAGAAGTACAGATCTGTGATTCAACAGTCTTATACAATTCACAGCGCTCACCGTAGCTCATACCCTCCCCAAAGTCTATCACCCAGCCACCCCATCCCTCCCTCCCCCGACCACTGCAGCAACCCTCAGTTTGTTCCTGAGATTAAGAATTCCTCATATCAGTGAGGTCATATGATACATGTCTTTCTCTGATCGACTTATTTCACTAATCATCGGACCCTCCAGTTCCATCCACGTCGTTGCACATGGCAAGATCTCATTCCTTTTGATGGCTGCATAATATTCCATTGTGTATATATATACCAGCTCTTCTTTATCATTCATCTGTCGATGGACACCTTGGCTCTTTCCACAGTTTGGCCTTTGTCGACATTGCTGCTATAAACAATGGGGTGCACGTACCGCTTCGGGTCCCTACATTTGTATCTTTGGGGTAAATACCCAGGAGTGCAATTGCTGGATCGAATGGTAGCTCTGATTTCAACTGTTTGAGGAACCTCGATACTGTTTTCCAGAGGGGTTGCACCAGCTTGCATTCCCGCCAACACTGTAGGAGGGTTCCCCTTTCTCCACATCCCCGCCAACATCTGTCGTTCCCTGACTTGTTAATTTCAGCCATTCTGACGGGTGTGAGTTGGTATCTCATTGAGGTTTTGATTTGGATTTCCCTGATGCCGAACCTTGTTGAGCCCTTGTTCATGTGCCTGTAGGCCATTTGGATGTCCTCTTTGGAAAAATGTCTGTTCATGTCTTCTGCCCATTTCTTGATTAGATTATTTGTTCTTTGGGTGTTGAGTTTGATAAGTTCTTTATAGATTTTGGATAGTAGCCCTTTATCTGATATGTCATTTGCAAGTATTTTCTCCCGTTCTGTCGGTTCTCTTTTGGTTTTGTGGACTCTTTCTTTTGCTGTGCCAAAGATTTTTATCTTGATGAAATCCCAATAGTTCATTTTTGCCCTGGCTTCCCGTGCCTTTGGTGATCTTTCTAGGAAGGCGTTGCTGCGGCTGAGGTCGAAGAGCTTGCTACCTGTGTTCTCCTTTAGGATTTTGATGGACTCCTGTCTCACATTGAGGTCTTTCAAGCATTTGCAGTCTATTTTTGTGTGTGATGTAAGGAAATGGTCCAGTGTCATTCTTCTGCATGTGGCTGTCCAATTTCCCCAACACCAGTTGTTGAAGAGACAGTCTTTTTGCCATTGGGCATTCTTTCCTGCTCTGTCAAAGATAAGTTGACCATAGAGTTGAGGGTCCACTTCTGGGCTCTCAATTCTGTTCCATTGATCTATGTGTCTGTTTTTGTGCCAGTACCATACTGTCTTGATGATGACAGCTTTGTAATAGAGCTGGAAGTCCGGAATTGTGATGCCACCAGCTTTGCTTTTCTTTTTCAGTATTCCTCTGGCTATTCTGGGTCTCTTCTGGTTCCATACAAATTTTAGGATTATTTGTTCCATTTCTTTAAAAAAAGTGGATGGTATTTTGATGGGGATTGCATTGAATGTGTAGATTGCTCTAGGTAGCATTGACATCTTCACAATGTTGATTCTCCCAATCCATGAGCATGGAACGTTTTTCCATTTCTTTGTGTCTTCTTCAATTTCTTTCCTGAGTATTTTATAGTTTTCTGAGTACAGATCCTTTGCCTCTTTGGTTAGATTTATTCCTAGGTATCTAATGGTTTTGGGTGCAATTGTAAATGGGATAGACTCCTTGATTTGTCTCTCTTCTGTCTTGTTGTTGGTGTATAGGAATGCCACTGATTTCTGTGCATTGATTTTATATCCTGCTACTTTACTGAATTCCTGTATGAGTTCTAGCAGTTTTGGGGTGGAGTCTTTTGGGTTTTCCACATACAGTATCATATCATCTGCAAAGAGTGAGAGTTTGACTTCCTCTTTGCCGATTTGGATGCCTTTGATTTCTTTTTGTTGTCTGATTGCTGTGGCTAGGACTTCTAATACTATGTTGAATAGCAGTGGTGAGAGTGGACATCCCTGTCGCGTTCCTGACCTTAGGGGAAAAGCTCTCAGCCTTTCCCCATTGAGAATGATATTCGCTGTAGGTTTTTCGTAGATGGCTTTTATGATATTGAGGTATGTACCCTCTATCCCTATACTCTGAAGAGTTTTGATCAAGAAAGGATGTTGTACTTTGTCAAATGCTTTTTCTGCATCTATTGAGAGGATCATATGATTCTTGTTCTTTCTTTTGTTAATGTATTGTATCACATTGATTGATTTGCGGATGTTGAACCAGCCTTGCAGCCCAGGAATAAATCCCACTTGGTCGTGGTGAATAATCCTTTTAATGTACTGTTGGATCCTATTGGCTAGTATTTTGGTGAGAATTTTTGCATCCATGTTCATCAAGGATATTGGTCTGTAATTCTCTTTTTTGATGGGGTCTTTGTCTGGTTTTGGGATCAAGGTAATGCTGGCCTCATAAAATGAGTTTGGAAGTTTCCCTTCCATTTCTATTTTTTGGAACAGTTTCAGGAGAATAGGTATTAATTCTTCTTGAAATGTCTGATAGAATTCCCCTGGGAAGCCATCTGGCCCTGGGCTTTTGTTTCTTGGGAGATTTTTGATGACTGTTTCAATTTCCGTAGTGGTTATAGGTCTGTTCAGGTTTTCTATTTCTTCCTGGTTCAATTTTGGTAGTTGATACATCTCTAGGAATGCACCCATTTCTTCCAGGTTATCTAATTTGCTGGCATAGAGTTGCTCATAATATGTTCTTATAATTGTTTGTATTTCTTTGGTGTTGCTTGTGATCTCTCCTCTTTCATTCATGATTTTGTTGATTTGGGTCATTTCTCTTTTCTTTTTGATCAGTCTGGCCAGGGGTTTATCAATCTTGTTAATTCTTTCAAAGAACCAGCTCCTAGTTTCGTTGATCTGTTCTACTGTTCTTTTGGTTTCTAGTTCATTGATTTCTGCTCTGATATTTATGATTTCTCTTCTCCTGCTGGGTTTAGGCTTTCTTTGCTGTTCTTTCTCCAGCTCCTTTAGATGTAGGGTTAGGTTGTGTATTTGAGACCTTTCTTGTTTCTTGAGAAAGGCTTGTATTGCTATATACTTTCCTCTCAGGACTGCCTTTGCTGTATCCCAAAGATTTTGAACAGTTGTGTTTTCATTTTCATTGGTTTCCATGAATTTTTTTAATTCTTCTTTAATTTCTTGGTTGACCCATTCATTCTTTAGTAGGATGCTCTTTAGCCTCCATGTATTTGAGTTCTTTCCGACTTTCCTCTTGTGGTTGAGTTCTAGTTTCAAAGCATTGTGGTCTGAAAATATGCAGGGAATGATCCCAATCTTTTGGTACCGATTGAGACCTGATTTGTGACCTAGGATGTGATCAATTCTGGAGAATGTTCCATGGGCACTAGAGAAGAATGTGTATTCCGTTGCTTTGGGATGGAATGTTCTGAATATGTCTGTGAAGTCCATTTGGTCCAGTGTGTCATTTAACATCTTTATTTCCTTGTTGATCTTTTGCTTAGATGATCTGTCCATTTCAGTCAGGGGGGTGTTAAAATCCCCCACTATTATTGTATTGTTGTCAATGTGTTTCTTTGCTTTTGTTATTAATTGGCTTATATAATTGGCTGCTCCCATGTTCGGGGCATAGATATTTACAATTGTTAGATCTTCTTGTTGGATAGACCCTTTAAGTAGGATATAGTGTCCTTTCTCATCTCTTATTACAGTCTTTGTTTTAAAATCTAGTTTGTCTGATATAAGGATTGCCACCCCAGCTTTCTTTTGGTGTCCATTAGCATGGTAAATGGTTTTCCACCCCCTCACTTTCAATCTGGGGGTGTCTTTGGGTGTAAAATGAGTCTCTTGCAGACAGCATATTGATGGGTCTTGTTTTTTAATCCAATCTGATAGCCTGTGTCTTTTGATTGGGGCATTTAGCGCATTTACATTCAGGGTAACTATTGAAAGGTATGAATTTACTGCCATTGTATTACCTGTAAGGTGACTGTTAACTGTCTGTTGTCTGTGTTCGTTTCTGCTCTTTGCTGCTTTTAGGTTCTCTCTTTGCTTAGAGGACCCCTCTCAATATTTCTTGGAGGGCTGGTTTCGTGTTTGCAAATTCTTTTAGTTTTTGTTTGTTCTGGAAGCTTTTGATCTCTCCTTCTATTTTCAATGATAGCCTAGCTGGATATAGTATTCTTGGCTGCATATTTTTCTCCTTTAGTGCTCTGAAGATATCTTGCCAGTCCTTTCTGGCCTGCCAGGTCTCTGTGGATAGGTCTGTTGCCAATCTAATGTTTCTACCATTGTAGGTTACATATCTCTTCTCCCGAGCTGCTTTCAGGATTTTCTCTTTGTCTCTGAGACTCGTAAGTTTTACTATTAGATGTCGGGGTGTTGACCTATTTTTATTGATTTTGAGAGGGGTTCTCTGTGCCTCCTGGATTTTAATGCCTGTTTCCTTCCTCACATTAGGGAAGTTCTCTGCTATAATTTGCTCCAATATACCTTCTGCCCCTCTCTCTCTCTCTTCTTCTTCTGGGATCCCAATTATTCTAATGTTGTTTCGTCTTATCGTATCACTTATCTCTCGAATTCTGCCCTCGTGATCCTGTAGTTGTTTCTCTCTCTTTTTCTCAGCCTCTTTATTTTCTATCATTTGGTCTTCTATATCGCTGATTCTCTCTTCTGCCTCATTTATCCTAGCATTTAGTGCCCCCATTTTTGATTGCACCTCATCAATAGCCTTTTTGATTTCGATTTGGTTAGATTTTAGTTCTTTTATTTCTCCAGAAAGGGTTTCTCTAATAACTTCCACGCTTTTTTCAAGCCCAGCTAGTATCTTTAAAGTCATGATTCTGAACTCTAGGTCCGACATCGTACTAATGTCCGTATTGAGTAGGTCCCTGGCTGACGGTACTACCTCTTGTTCTTTTTGCTGAGGTGATTTCTTTCGTCTTGTCATTTTGTCCAGAGGAGAATAGATGAATGAGAGAACAAAAGGCTAACAGGTTTACTACGTCCCCAGCAAATATACTGTATAAAAATCAGAAAAGACCTGAAACCAGGGGAAAAGAAAGGGAAAGAAAGAAAAAAGAAAGAGAAAAAGAAAAAAAAAAAGAAAAAAAAGATAAAAACAAAAACAAAACAATTCAAAAAAGGCAGAATATGATCAAATATGATCAGGCTAGTGCATAGATCAGTGCCACACACTGGATTTTGGGCGTATTTTGGTCTGTTAGAAAAAAGTGCCTCCTAAAATTTTAAAGGAAGAAAGACATATATGTACAAAATAAGGGTTGATACAATGAAGGGATGGAAGATGACTGTAAAGATGAAAATTATAAAAGATTTTATAAAAGGACTTGGTAAGATAAGTTGTTTGAAAAAAGAAAGAAGATTTAAGGAAAAAAAAAAAAGGAAAAAGGGAGAGAATGTGATCAGGCAGGAGACTAGAACAAAGCCATACACTAGTGATTTAGGGTATATTTTGATCTGTTAGAAGAAACTGTACCTCAAAATTTTAAAGAGAGAACAACTTATATATATATGCCAAAAACAAGGATAACTACTATGAAGGGATAAAATATGACTCTAAAAATGAAAAAAAAAAATTTTTTTTTAAAAAAAAGGGATTTATAAGATGTTGGTTGAAAAAGGGAAAAAGAAAAATAAAAAAAAGTCAACAAAAATTAACTTTGATGAAATAATGAATCATGGTAAAAAAAAAAAAAAAAAAAAAAAAGAAGCCATGAATCTATGTGCAGTATTCCCCTAGCGCTGGAGTTCTCCTATTCTCCTTGATCGATCAACTTGGTCTTGGCTTGCTGGCTGTTTGTGTTGATCTTCTGGGGGAGGGGCCTGTTGCTGTGGTTTCCATATGTCTTTGCCGGAGGCGGAATTGCCCCGCCCTTGTCGGTCCGGGCTAAGGAAGCTGCTCCGGTTTGCTCTCAGGAGCTTTTGTTCCCTGCAAGCTCTCGGCACAGCTTTGGAGGACCAGGGCGAAAATGGCGGCCTCCCAGTCTCCGCCCGGAGGAGCCGAGAACTCAGGGCCCCACTCCTCAGTGCGCCCCCAGAGAAAAGCAGTCACTCCCGTGTCCCCGGTCTCCGGCCGCTCTCCATGCTCACCCGGCCTGTGATCGAGCGTTGCTATCTCTGGCACCCGACCCCGCTCGGAGTCTCCAAATCCAGCAGATCCCTGCAGTGCGTTCCCGCACCGCTCCTCCCCGGGAAGGAAGGGGAGTCTCCCCGGATCTGCTGCTTGTTGGGTCCTTGCTGGGGGAGCCGTGCCCCGACTGGGCCGCAGATCACAGTTTATGGCAACCCCGAGCTGAGAGCCCGCGACTCTGCTCCGTATCTGCAGCCGGCTTCCCCGCCCCGACACCTGGGAGCTCTGCCGCACTCAGGCACCCCCGGTCTCTCTGTGACCCCAAGGGTCCTGAGACCACACTGTCCCGGGAGGATTCCACCCCCCGCTTAGCCACTGCAGCGACGTCCCTCCGCCGAGCCAACTTTTAAAAGGTCCGATTTTGTGCTCCGCGGCTCTAGCACTTGCCAGAAGCGGCCGGCGGAGGCCCCTCCCCCGCCGTTTATCCTCCCGAATATCGCCTCGGATTCACTTCTCCGCACGTCCTACCTTCCAGTAAGTGGTCGCTTCTCTGTTCAGAGAGTTGTTGCTACTCTCCTGTTCGATCTCCTGTTGAGTTCGTAGGTGTTCAGAATGGTTTGATCCCTATTCAGCTGAATTCCTGAGACCAGACAAAATCTAGGTCTCCTACTCCTCCGCCATCTTGCTCCGCCCCCCGGATCCTATGATTCTTGTTCTTTCTTTTGTGAATGTATTTTATCACGTTGATTGATTTGCGGATGTTGAACCAGCCTTGCAGCCCAGGGATAAATCCCACTTGGTCATGGTGAATACTCCTTTCAATGTACTGTTGGATCCTCTTGGCTCGTATTTGGGTGAGAATTTTTGCATCGATGTTCATCAAGGATATTGGTCTGTAATTCTCCTTTTTGATGGGATCATTGTCTGGTTCTGGGATCAAGGTAACGGTGGCCTCATAAAATGAGTTTGGAAGTTTTCCTTCCATTTCTATTTTGTGGAACAGTTTCAGGAGAAAAGGTATTAATTCTTCTTTAAATGTCTGATAGAATTCCCCTGGGAAGCCATCTGGCCCTGGGCTTTTGTTTCTTGGGAGATTTTGGATGACTGCTTCAATTGCCTTCGTGGTTATAGGACTGTTCAGGTTTTCTATTTCTTCCTGGGTCAGTTTTGGTAGTTGACACATCTCTGGGAATGCACCCATTTCTTCCAGGTTATCTAATTTGCTGCCCTAGGGTTGCTCATATTGTGTTCTTATAGTTGTTTGTATTTCTTTGGTGTTGGTTGTGATCTCTCCTCTTTCCTTCATGATTTTGTTGATTTGGGTCATTTCTCTTTTCTTTTTGATCAGCCTGGCCAGGGGTTTATCAGTCTTGTGAATTCTTTCAAAGAACCAGCTCCTAGTTCCGTTGATCTGTTCTCCTGTTCTTTTGGGTTCTAGTTCATTGATTTCTGCTCTGATCTTCATGATTTCTCTTCTCCTGCTGGGTTTAAGCTTTCTCTGCCGTTCTTTTTCCAGCTCCTTTAGGTGTAGGGTTAGGTTGTGTATTTGAGACCTTTCTTGTTTCTTGACAAAGGCTTGTATTGCTATCTACTTTCCTCGCAGGACTGCCTTGGCTGTATCCCAATGATTTTGGACAGTTGTGTTTTCATTTTCATTGGTTTCCATGAATTTTGTAAATTCTTCTTTAATTTCCTGGTTGACCCATTCATTCTTTAGTGGGATGCTCCTTAGCCTCCATGTATTTGAGTTCTTTCCGACATTCCTCTTGTGATTGAGTTCTAGTTTCAAAGCATTGTGGTCTGAAAATGTGCAGGGAATGATCCCAATCTTCTGGTACCGGTTGAGACCTGATTTTGACCTAGGATGTGATCCATTCTGGAGAATGTTCCATGGGCACTAGAGAAGAATGTGTATTCCGTTGCTTTGGGATGGAACGTTCTGAATATGTCTGTGAAGTCCATTCGGTCCAGTGTGTCATTTAAAGTCTTTATTTCCTTGTGGATCTTTTGCTTAGATGATCTGGCCATTTCAGTCAGGGGGGTGTTAAAGTCCCCGACTATTATTGTATTGCTGTCAATGTGTTTCGGTGCTTTTCTTATTAATTGCCTTATATAATTGGATGCTCCCATGTTCGGGGCATAGATATTTACAACTGTTAGATCTTCTTGTTGGACAGACCCTTTAAGTAGGATATAGTGTCCTTCTTCATCTCTTATTACAGTCTTTGATTTTATTGCTTTGTTAATCACCATGTACTACATCATTTGTTTTGGTGTAGTGTTCCATGATTCATTGTTTGTTCATAACACACAGTGCTCCGTGCAGAATGTGCCCTCTTTAATACCCATCACCAGGCTAACCCATCCCCCTACCCACCTCCCCTCTAGAAACCTCAGTTTGTTTTTCAGAGTCCATCACCTCTCCTGGTTCGTCTCCCCCTCTGACTAACTCTCCTTCCTTCTTCCTCTCCTGCTGTCTCCTTCTTTTTCTTTATTCTTAAAATATGTTGCGTTATTTGTTTCAGAAGTACCGATCTGTGATTCAATAGTCTTATACAATTCACAGCGCTCACCGTAGGTCATACCCTCCCCAAAGTCTATCACCCAGCCACCCCATCCCTCCCTCCCGCGACCACTCCAGCAACCCTCAGTTTGTTTCCTGAGATTAAGAATTCCTCATATCAGTGAGGTCATATGATACATGTCTTTCTCTGATCGACTTATTTCACTAATCATCGGACCCTCCAGTTCCATCCACGTCGTTGCACATGGCAAGATGTCATTCCTTTTGATGGCTGCATAATATTCCATTGTGTATATATATACCACCTCTTCTTTACCATTCATCTGTCGATGGACACCTTGGCTCTTTCCACAGTTTGGCCTTTGTCGACATTGCTGCTATAAACAATGGGGTACACGTACTGCTTCGGGTCCCTACATTTGTATCTTTGGGGTAAATACCCAGGAGTGCAATTGCTGGATCGAATGGTAGCTCTGATTTCAACTGTTTGAGGAACGTCGATACTGTTTTCCAGAGGGGTTGCACCAGCTTGCATTCCCGCCAACACTGTAGGAGGGTTCCCCTTTCTCCACATCCCCGCCAACATCTGTCGTTCCCTGACTTGTTAATTTCAGCCATTCTGACGGGTGTGAGTTGGTATCTCATTGAGGTTTTGATTTGGATTTCCCTGATGCCGAACCGTGTTGAGCCCTTGTTCATGTGCCTGTAGGCCATTTGGATGTCCTCTTTGGAAAAATGTCTGTTCATGTCTTCTGCCCATTTCTTGATTAGATTATTTGTTCTTTGGGTGTTGAGTTTGATAAGTTCTTTATAGATTTTGGATAGCAGCCCTTTATCTGATATGTCATTTGCAAATATTTTCTCCCATTCTGTCGGTTGTCTTTTGGTTTTGTGGACTGTTTCTTTTGCTGTGCCAAAGCTTTTTATCTTGATGAAATCCCAATAGTTCATTTTTGCCCTGGCTTCCCGTGCCTTTGCTGAAGTTTCTAGGAAGAAGTTGCTGCGGCTGAGGTCGAAGAGCTTGCTACCTGTGTTCTCCTTTAGGATTTTGATGGACTCCTGTCTCACATTGAGGTCTTTCAAGCATTTGGAGTCTATTTTTGTGTGTGGTGTAAGGAAATGGTCCCGTGTCATTCTTCTGCATGTGGCTGTCCAATTTCCCCATCACCAGTTGTTGAAGAGACAGTCTTTTTGCCATTGGACATTCTTTCCTGCTTTGTCAAAGATAAGTTGAGCATAGAGTTGAGGGTCCATTTCTGGGCTCTCGATTCTGTTCCATGGATCTATGTGTCTGTTTTTGTGTCAGTACCATACTGTCTTGATGCTGACAGCTTTGTTAGAGCTGGAAGTCCAGAATTGTGATGCCGCCAGCTTTGCTTGTCTTTTTCAATATTCCTCTGGCTATTCGGGGTCTCTTCTGGTTCCATTCAAATTTTAGGATTAGTTGTTCCATTTCTTTGAAAAAAGTGGATGGTATTTTGATGGGGTTGCATTGAGTGTGTAGATTGCTCTAGGTAGCATTGACATCTCCACAATGTTGGTTCTCCCAATTCATGATCATGGAACGTTTTTCCATTTCTTTGTGTCTTCTTCAATTTCTTTCCTGAGTATTTTGTAGTTTTCTGAGTACAGATCCTTTGCCTCTTTGGTTCAATTTATTCCTAGGTATCTTATGGTTTTGGGTGCAATTGTGAATGGGATCGACTCCTTGATTTGTCTCTCTTCTGT
The DNA here is from genome assembly GCF_009762305.2 of Zalophus californianus. NCBI lineage: Eukaryota > Metazoa > Chordata > Mammalia > Carnivora > Otariidae > Zalophus > Zalophus californianus. The sequence goes on along the minus strand of NC_045610.1, from coordinate 13,284,949 downwards.
CTTGTTGTTGGTGTATAGAAATGCCACTGATTTCTGTGCATTGATTTTATAGCCTGCTCCTTGACTGAATTCCTGCGTGAGTTCTAGCAGTTTTGGGGTGGAGTCTTTTGGGTTTTCCACATAAAGTATCATATCATCTGCAAAGAGTGAGAGTTTGACTTCCTCTCTGCCGATTGGGATGCCTTTGATTTCTTTTTGTTGTCTGATTGCTGTGGCTAGGACTTCGAATACTATGTTGAATAGCAGTGGTGAGAGTGGCTCTCCCTGCCGCGTTCCTGACCTTAGGGGAAAAGCTCTCAGCTTTTCCCCATTGAGAATGATATTCGCTGTAGGTTTTTCGTAGATGGCTTTTATGATATTGAGGTATGTACCCTCTGTCCCTATACTCTGAAGAGTTTTGATCAAGAAAGGATGTTGTACTTTGTCAAATGCTTTTTCTGCATCTATTGAGAGGATCCTATGATTCTTGTTCTTTCTTTTGTGAATGTATTGTATCACGTTGATTGATTTGCGGATGTTCAACCAGCCTTGCAGCCCAGGTATAAATCCCACTTGGTCGTGGTGAATGATCCTTTTAATGTACTGTTGGATCCTATTGCCTAGTATTTTGGTGAGAATTTTTGCATCCATGTTCATCAAGGATATTGGTGTGTAATTCTCTTTTTTGATGGGGTCTTTGTCTGGTTTTGGGATCAAGGTAATGCTGGCCTCATAAAATGAGTTTGGAAGTTTCCCTTCCATTTCTATTTTTTGGAACAGTTTCAGGAGAATAGGTATTAATTCTTCTTGAAATGTCTCATAGAATTCCCCTGGGAAGCCATCTGGCCCTGGGCTTTTGTTTCTTGGGAGATTTTTGATGACTGTTTCAATTTCCTTAGTGGTTATATGTCTGTTCAGGTTTTCTATTTCTTCCTGGTTCAATTTTGGTAGTTGATACCTCTCTAGGAATGCACCCATTTCTTCCAGGTTATCTAATTTGCTGGCATAGAGTTGCTCATAATATGTTCTTATAATTGTTTGTATTTCTTTGGTGTTGCTTGTGATCTCTCCTCTTTCATTCATGATTTTGTTGATTTGGGTCATTTCTCTTTTCTTTTTTATCAGTCTGGGCAGGGGTTTATCAATCTTGTTAATTCTTTCAAAGAACCAGCTCCTAGTTTCGTTGTTCTGTTCCATTGTTCTTTTGGTTTCTATTTCATTGATTTCTGCTCTGATCTTTATGATTTCTCTTCTCCTGCTGGGTTTAGGCTTTCTTTGCCGTTCTTTCTCCAGCTCCTTTAGGTGTAGGGTTAGGTTGTGTATTTGAGACCTTTCTTGTTTCTTGAGAAAGGCTTGTATTGCTATATAGTTTCCTCTCAGGACTGCCTTTGCTGTATCCCAAAGATTTTGAACAGTTGTGTTTTCATTTTCATTGGTTTCCATGAATTTTTTTAATTCTTCTTTAATTTCTTGGTTGACCCATTCATTCTTTAGTAGGATGCTCTTTAGCCTCCATGTATTTGAGTTCTTTCCAACTTTCCTCTTGTGGTTGAGTTCTAGTTTCAAAGCATTGTGGTCTGAAAATATGCAGGGAATGATCCCAATCTTTTGGTACCGATTGAGACCTGATTTGTGACCTAGGATGTGATCCATTCTGGAGAATGTTCCATGGGCACTAGAGAAGAATGTGTATTCCGTTGCTTTGGGATGGAATGTTCTGAATATGTCTGTGAAGTCCATTTGGTCCAGTGTGTCATTTAAAGTCTTTATTTCCTTGTTGATCTTTTGCTTAGATGATCTGTCCATTTCAGTCAGGGGGGTGTTAAAGTCCCCCACTATTATTGTATTGTTGTAAATGTGTTTCTTTGCTTTTGTTATTAATTGCCTTATATAATTGGCTGCTCCCATGTTCGGGGCATAGATATTTACAATTGTTAGATCTTCTTGTTGGATAGACCCTTTAAGTAGGATATAGTGTCCTTCCTCATCTCTTATTACAGTCTTTGTTTTAAAATCTAGTTTGTCTGATATAAGGATTGCCACCCCAGCTTTCTTTTGGTGTCCATTAGCATGGTAAATGGTTTTCCACCCCCTCACTTTCAATCTGGGGGTGTCTTTGGGTGTAAAATGAGTCTCTTGCAGACAGCATATGGATGGGTCTTGTTTTTTAATCCAATCTGATAGCCTGTGTCTTTTGATTGGGGCATTTAGCCCATTTACATTCAGGGTAACTATTGAAAGGTATGAATTTAGTGCCATTGTATTACCTGTAAGGTGACTGTTAACTGTCTGTTGTCTGTGTTCGTTTCTGCTGTTTGCTGCTTTTAGGTTCTCTCTTTGCTTAGAGGACCCCTCTCAATATTTCTTGGAGGGCTGGTTTCGTGTTTGCAAATTCCTTTAGTTTTTGTTTGTTCTGGAAGCTTTTGATCTCTCCTTCTATTTTCAATGATAGCCTAGCTGGATATAGTATTCTTGGCTGCATATTTTTCTCGTTTAGTGCTCTGAAGATATCTTGCCAGTCCTTTCTGGCCTGCCAGGTCTCTGTGGATAGGTCTGTTGCCAATCTAATGTTTCTACCATTGTAGGTTACATATCTCTTCTCCCGAGCTGCTTTCAGGATTTTCTCTTTGTCTCTGAGACTCGTAAGTTTTACTATTAGATGTCGGGGTGTTGACCTATTTTTATTGATTTTGAGAGGGGTTCTCTGTGCCTCCTGGATTTTAATGCCTGTTTCCTTCCTCACATTAGGGAAGTTCTCTGCTATAATTTGCTCCAATATACCTTCTGCCCCCCTCTCTCTCTCTTCTTCTTCTGGGATCCCAATTATTCTAATGTTGTTTCGTCTTATCGTATCACTTATCTCTCGAATTCTGCCCTCGTGATCCTGTAGTTGTTTCTCTCTCTTTTTCTCAGCCTCTTTATTTTCTATCATTTGGTCTTCTATATCGCTGATTCTCTCTTCTGCCTCATTTATCCTAGCATTTAGTGCCCCCATTTTTGATTGCACCTCATCAATAGCCTTTTTGATTTCGATTTGGTTAGATTTTAGTTCTTTTATTTCTCCAGAAAGGGTTTCTCTAATAACTTCCACGTTTTTTTCAAGCCCAGCTAGTATCTTTAAAGTCATGATTCTGAACTCTAGGTCCGACATCGTACTACTGTCCGTATTGAGTAGGTCCCTGGCTGACGGTACTACCTCTTGTTCTTTTTGCTGAGGTGATTTCTTTCGTCTTGTCATTTTGTCCAGAGGAGATTAGATGAATGAGAGAACAAGAGGCTAACAGGTTTACAACGTCCCCAGCAAATATACTGTATACAAATCAGAAAAGACCTGAAACCAGGGGAAAAGAAAGGGAAAGAAAGAAAAAAGAAAGAGAAAAAGAAAAAAAAAAGAAAAAAAGGATAAAAACAAAAACAAAACAATTCAAAAAAGGCAGAATATGATCAAATATGATCAGGCTAGTGCATAGATCAGTGCCACACACTACATTTTGGGCGTATTTTGGTCTGTTAGAAAAAAGTGCCTCCTAAAAATTTAAAGGAAGAAAGACATATATGTATAAAATAAGGGTTGATACAATGAAGGGATGGCAGATGACTGTAAAGATGAAAATTATAAAAGATTTTATAAAAGGACTTGGTAAGATAAGTTGTTTGAAAAAAGAAGGAAGATTTAAGGAAAAAAAAAAAGGAAAAAGGGAGAGAATGTGATCAGGCAGGAGACTAGAACAAAGCCATACACTAGTGGTTTAGGGTATATTTTGATCTGTTAGAAGAAACTGTACCTCAAAATTTTAAAGAGAGAACAACTTATATATATATGCCAAAAACAAGGATAACTACTATGAAGGGATAAAATATGACTCTAAAAATGAAAAAAAAATAAAAAAATTTTTTTTTAAAAAAAGGGATTTATAAGATGTTGGTTGAAAAAGGGAAAAAGAAAAATAAAAAAAAGTCAACAAAAATTAACTTTCATGAAATAATGAATCATGGTAAAAAAAAAAAAAAAAAGAAGCCATGAATCTATGTGCAGTATTCCCCTAGCGCTGGAGTTCTCCTATTCTCCTTGATCGATCAACTTGGTCTTGGCTTGCTGGCTGTTTGTGTTGATCTTCTGGGGGAGGGGCCTGTTGCTGTGGTTTCCAAATGTCTTTGCCGGAGGCGGAATTGCCCCGCCCTTGTCGGTCCGGGCTAAGGAAGCTGCTCCGGTTTGCTCTCAGGAGCTTTTGTTCCCTGCCAGCTCTCGGTACAGCTTTGGAGGACCAGGGCGAAAATGGCGGCCTCCCAGTCTCCGCCCGGAGGAGCCGAGAACTCGGGGCCCCACTCCTCAGTGCGCCCCCAGAGAAAAGCAGTCACTCCCGTGTCCCCGGTCTCCGGCCGCACTCCGTGCTCACCCGGCCTGTGATCGAGCGTTTCTATCTCTGGCACCCGACCCCGCTCGGAATCTCCAAACCCAGCAGATCCCTGCAGTGCGTTCCCGCACCGCTCCTCCCCGGGAAGGAAGGGGAGTCTCCGCGGATCTGCTGCTTGTTGGGTCCTTGCTGGGGGAGCCGTGCCCCGACTGGGCTGCAGATCACAGTTTGTGGCAACCCCAAGCTGAGAGCCCGCGACTCTGCTCCGTATCTGCAGCCGGCTTCCCCGCCCCGACACCTGGGAGCTCTGGCGCACTCAGGCACCCCCGGTCTCTCTGTGACCCCAAGGGTCCTGAGACCACACTGTCCCGGGAGGATTCCACCCCCCGCTTAGCCACTGCAGCGACGTCCCTCCGCCGAGCCAACTTTTAAAAGGTCCGATTTTGTGCTCCGTGGCTCTAGCACTTGCCAGAAGCTGCCGGCGGAGGACCCTCCCCCGCCGTCTATCCTCCCGAATATCGCCTCGGATTCACTTCTCCGCACGTCCTACCTTCCAGTAAGTGGTCGCTTCTCTGTTCAGAGAGTTGTTGCTACTCTCCTGTTCGATCTCCTGTTGAGTTCGTAGGTGTTCAGAATGGTTTGATCCCTATTCAGCTGAATATCTGAGACCAGACAAAATCTAGGTCTCCTACTCCTCCGCCATCTTGCTCCGCCCGCCGATCTCATTCCTTTTGATGGCTGCATAATATTCCGTTGTGTATATGTATACCACCTCCTCTTTATCCATTCATCTGTCGATGGACATCTTGGCTCTTTCCACAGTTTGGCTATTGTGGACATTGCTGCTATAAACAATGGGGTGCACGTACCGCTTCGGGTCCCTACCTTTGTATCTTTGGGGTAAATACCCAGGAGTGCAATTGCTGGATCGAATGGTAGCTCTAATTTCAACTGTTTGAGGAACCTCCATACTGTTTCCCAGAGGGGTTGCGCCAGCTTGCATTCCCGCCAACACTGTAGGAGGGTTCCCCTTTCTCCACATCCCCGCCAAAATCTGTCGTTCCCTGACTTGTTAATTTTAGCCATTCTGACGGGTGTGAGGTGGTATCTCATTGAGGTTTTGATTTGGATTTCCCTGACGCCGTGCCGTGTTGAGCACTTTTTCATGTGCCTGTTGGCCATTTGAATATCTTCTTTGGAAAAATGTCTGTTCATGTCTTCTGCCCATTTCTTGACCGGATTATTTGTTCTTTGGCTGTTGAGTTCGATAAGTTCGTTATAGATTTTGGATAGTAGCCCTTTATGTGCTATGTCATTTGCAAATATTTTCTCCCATTGTGTCGGGTGTCTTTTGGTTTTGGGGACTGTTTCTTTTGCTGTGCCAAAGCTTTTTATCTTGATGAAATCCCAATAGTTCATTTTTGCCCTGGCTTCCCGTGCCTTTGGTGATCTTTCTAGGAAGAAGTTGCTGCGGCTGACGTCGAAGAGCTTGTTACCTGTGTTCTCCTTTAGGATTTTGATGGACTCCTGTCTCACAGTGAGGTCTTTCAAACATTTGGAGTCTATTTTTGTGTGTGGTGTATGGAAATGGTCCAGTGTCATTCTTCTGCATGTGGCTGTCCAATTTTCCCAACACCAGTTGTTGAAGAGACTGTCTTTTTGCCATTGGACATTCTTTCCTGCTTTGTCCAAGGTAAGTTGACCATAGAGTTGAGGGTCCATTTCTGGGCTCTCGATTCTGTTCCATGGATCTATGTGTCTGTTTTTGTGCCAGTACCATACTGTCTTGCTGATGACAGCTTTGTCATAGCGCTCGAAGTCCAGAATTCTGATGCCGACCGCTTTGCTCTTCTTTGTCAATATTCCTCTGGCTATTCGGGGTCTCTTCTGGTTCCATTCAAAATTTAGGATTATCTGTTCCATTTCTTTGAAAAAAGTGGATGGTATTTTGATGGGGATTGCATTGAATGTGTGGATTGCTCTAGGTAGCATTGACATCTTCACAATGTTGCTTCTCCCAATCCATGAGCATGGAAAGTTTTTCCATTTCTTTGTGTCTTCTTCAATTTCATTCCTGAGTATTCTCTAGTTTTCTGAGTACAGATCCTTTGCCTCTTTGGTTCAATTTATTCCTAGGTACCTTATGGTTTTGGGTGCAATTGTGAATGGGATCGACTCCTTGATTTGTCTCTCTTCTGTCTTGTTGTTGGTGTATAGGAATGCCACTGATTTCTGTGCATTGATTTTATAGCCTGCTCCTTGACTGAATTCCTGTGTGAGTTCTAGCAGTTTTGGGGTGGAGTCTTTTGGGTTTTCCACCTAAAGTATCATATCATCTGCAAAGAGTGAGAGTTTGACTTCCTCTCTGCCAATTTGGATGCCTTTGATTTCTTTTTGTTGTCTGATTGCTGTGGCTAGGACTTCTAATACTATGTTGAGTAGCAGTGGTGACAGTGGCTATCCCTGCCGCGTTCCTGACCTTAGGGGAAAAGCTCTCAGCTTTTCCCCATGGAGAATGATATTCGCTGTAGGTTTTTCGTAGATGGCTTTTATGATATTGAGGTATGTACCCTCTGTCCCTATACTCTGAAGAGTTTTGATCAAGAAAGGGTGCTGTACTTTGTCAAATGCTTTTTATGCATCTATTGAGAGGATCCTATGATTCTTGTTCTTTCTTTTGTTAATGTATTTTGTCACGTTGATTGATTTGCGGATGTTGAACCAACCTTGCAGCCCAGGGATAAATCCCACTTGGTCATGGTGAATACTCCTTTTAATGTACTGTTGGATCCTCTTGGCTAGTATTTTGGTGAGAATGTTCGCATCGATGTTCCTCAAGGATATGGGTCTGTAATTCTCCTTTTTGATGGGATCTTTGTCTGGTTCTGGGATCACGGTAACGGTGGCCTCATAAAATGACTTTGGAAGTTTTCCTTGCATTTCTACTTTTTGGAACAGTTTCAGGAGACTAGGTATTAATTCTTCTTTAAATGTCTGATAGAATTCCCCTGGGAAGCCATCTGGCCCTGGGCTTTTGTTTCTTGGGACATTTTTGATGACTGCTTCAATTGCCTTTGTGGTTATAGGACTCTTCAGGTTTTCTATTTCTTCCTGGGTCAGTTTTGGTAGTTGACACATCTCTAGGAATGCACCCATTTCTTCCAGGTTATCTAATTTGCTGCCATAGGGTTGCTCATATTATGTTCTTATAATTGTTTGTATTTCTTTGGTGTTGGTTGTGATCTCTCCTCTTTCATTCATGATTTTGTTGATTTGGGTCCTTTCTCTTTTCTTTTTGATCAGCCTGGCCAGGGGTTTATCAATCTTGTGAATTCTTTCAAAGAACCAGCTCCTAGTTCCGTTGATCTGTTCTCCTGTTCTTTTGGGTTCTAGTTCATTGATTTCTGCTCTGATCTTCATGATTTCTCTTCTCCTGCTGGGTTTAGGCTTTATTTGCCGTTCTTCCTCCAGCTCCTTTAGGTGTAGGGTTAGGTTGTGTATTTGAGACCTTTCTTGTTTCTTGACAAAGGCTTGTATTGCTATGTACTTTCCTCGCAAGACTGCCGTGGGTGTATCCCAAAGATTTGGGCAGTTGTGTTTTCATTTTCATTGGTTTCCATGAGTTTTTTAAATTCTTCTTTAATTTCCTGGTTGACCCATTCATTCTTTAGTGGGACGCACTTTAGCCTCCATGTATTTGAGTTCTTTCCGACTTTCCTCTTGTGATTGAGTTCTACTTTCAAAACATTGTGGTCTGAAAATGTGCAGGGAATGATCGCAATCTTTTGGGTACCGGTTGAGACCTGATTTGGGACCGAGGATGTGATCCATTGTGGAGAATGTTCCATGGGCACTAGAGAAGAATGCGTATTCCGTTGCTTTGGGATGCAACGTTCTGAATATGTCTGTGAAGCCCATTGGGTCCAGTGTGTCATTTAAAGTCTTTATTTCCTTGTTGATCTTTTGCTTAGATGATCTGGCCATTTCAGTCAGGGGGGTGTTAAAGTGCCCCACTCTTATTGTATTGTTGTCCATGTGTTTCTTTGCTTTTCTTATTAATTGCCTTATATAATTGGATGCTCCCATGTTCGGGGCATAGATATTTACAATTGTTAGATCTTCTTGTTGGATAGACCCTTGAAGTAGGACATAGTGTCCTTGTTCATCTCTTATTACAGTCTTTGTTTTTTATTGCTTTGTTAATCACCATGTACTACATCATTTGTTTTGGTGTAGTGTTCCATGATTCATTGTTTGTTCATAACACACAGTGCACCATGCGGAATGTGCCCTCTTTAATACCCATCACCAGGCTAACCCATCCCCCTTCCCACCTGCCCTCTAGAAACCTCAGTTTGTTTTTCAGAGTCCATCATCTCTCCTAGTTCGTCTCCCCCATTGACTAACTCCCCTTCATTCTTCATCTCCTGCTATCTCCTTCTTTTTCTTTATTCTTAAAATATGTTGCGTTCTTTGTTTCAGAAGTACAGATCTGTGATTCAACAGTCTTACACAATTCACAGCGCTCACCGTAGCTCATACCCTCCCCAATGTCTATCACACAGCCACCCCATCCCTCCCACCCCCGACCACGTCAGCAACCCTCAGTTTGTTCCTGAGATTAAGAATTCCTCATATCAGTGAGGTCCTCTGATACATGTCTTTCTCTGATTGACGTATTTCACTAATCATCGGACCCTCCAGTTCCATCCACGTCGTTGCACATGGCAAGATCTCATTCCTTTTGATGGCTGCATAATATTCCATTGTGTATATGTATACCAACTCCTCTTTATCCATTTATCTGTCGATGGACATCTTGGGTCTTTCCACAGTTTGGCTATTGTGGACATTGCTTCTATAAACAATGGGGTGCACGTACCGCTTCGGGTCCCTACCTTTGTGTCATTGGGGTAAATACCCAGGAGTGCCATTGCTGGATCGAATGGTAGCGCGAATTTCAACACTTTGAGGATCCTCCATACTATTTTCCAGAGGGGTTGCGCCCGCTTGCATTCCCGCCAACACTGTAGGAGGGTTCCCCTTTCTCCACATCCCCGCCAACATCTGTCGTTCCCTGACTTGCTAATTTTAGCCATTCTGACGGGTGTGAGGTGGTATCTCATTGAGGTTTTGATTTGGATTTCCCTGACGCCGAGCCCTGTTGAGCACTTTTTCATGTGCCTGTTGGCCATTTGGATGTCTTCTTTGGAAAAATGTCTGTTCATATCTTCTGCCCATTTCTTGACCGGATTATTTGTTCTTTGGCTGTTGAGTTCGATAAGTACTTTATAGATTTTGGATAGTAGCCCTTTATGTGCTATGTCATTTGCAAATATTTTCTCCCATTGTGTCGGGCGTCTTTTGGTTTTGAGGACTGTTTCTGATGCTGTGCCAAAGCTTTTTATCTTGATGAAATCCCAATAGTTCATTTTTGCCCTGGCTTCCCGTGCCTTTGGTGATGTTTCTAGGAAGAAGTTGCTGCGGCTGACGTCGAAGAGCTTGCTACCTGTGTTCTCCTTTAGGACTTTGATGGACTCCTGTCTCAGAGTGAGGTCTTTCAACCATATGGAGTCTATTTTTGTGTGTGGTGAATGGAAATGGTCCCGTGTCATTCTTCTGCATGTGGCTGTCCAATTTTCGCAACACCAGTTGTTGAAGAGACTGTCTTTTTGCCATTGGACATTCTTTCCTGCTTTGTCCAAGGTAAGTTGACCATAGAGTTGAGGGTCCATTTCTGGGCTCTCGATTCTGTTCCATGGATCTATGTGTCTGTTTTTGTGCCAGTACCATACTGTCTTGATGCTGACAGCTTTGTCATAGCGCTCGAAGTCCAGAATTGTGATGCCGCCCGCTTTGCTCTTCTTTGTCAATATTCCTCTGGCTATTCGGGGTCTCTTCTGGTTCCATTCAAAATTTAGGATTATCTGTTCCATTTCTTTGAAAAAAGAGGATGGTATTTTGATGGGGATTGCATTGAATGTGTAGATTGCTCTAGGTAGCATTGACATCTTCACAATGTTGCTTCTCCCAATCCATGAGCATGGAACGTTTTTCCATTTCTTTGTGTCTTCTTCAATTTCATGCCTGAGTATTCTCTAGTTTTCTGAGTACAGATCCTTTGCCTCTTTGGTTCAATTTATTCCTAGGTATCTTATGGTTTTGGGTGCAATTGTGAATGGGATCGACTCCTTGATTTGTCTCTCTTCTGTCTTGTTGTTGGTGTATAGGAATGCCACTGATTTCTGTGCATTGATTTTATAGCCTGCTCCTTGACTGAATTCCTGTGTGAGTTCTAGCAGTTTTGCGGTGGAGTCTTTTGGGTTTTCCACCTAAAGTATCATATCATCTGCAAAGAGTGAGAGTTTGACTTCCTCTCTGCCGATTTAGATGCCTTTGATTTCTTTTTGTTGTCTGATTGCTGTGGCTAGGACTTCTAATACTATGTTGAGTAGCAGTGGTGACAGTGGCTATCCCTGCCGCGTTCCTGACCTTAGGGGAAAAGCTCTCAGCTTTTCCCCATGGAGAATGATATTCGCTGTAGGTTTTTCGTAGATGGCTATTATGATATTGCGGTATGTACCCTCTGTCCCTATACTCTGAAGAGTTTTGATCCAGAAAGGGTGCTGTACTTTGTCAAATGCTTTTTCTGCATCTATTGAGAGGATCCTATGATTCTTGTTCTTTCTTTTGTTAATGTATTTTGTCACGTTGATTGATTTGCGGATGTTGAACCAGCCTTGCAGCCCAGGGATAAATCCCACTTGGTCGTGGTGAATAGTCCTTTCAATGTACTGTTGGATCCTCTTGGCTAGTATTTTGGTGAGAATTTTTGCATCGATGTTCATCAAAGATATGGGTCTGTAATTCTCCTTTTCATTGGGATCTTTGTCTGGTTTGGGGATCAAGGTAACGGTGGCCTCATAAAATGACTTTGGAAGTTTTCCTTGCATTTCTACTTTTTGGAACAGTTTCAGGAGACTAGGTATTAATTCTTCTTTAAATGTCTGATAGAATTCCCCTGGGAAGCCATCTGGCCCTGGGCTTTTGTTTCTTGGGAGATTTTGGATGACTGCTTCAATTGCCTTCGTGGTTATAGGACTCTTCACGTTTTCTATTTCTTCCTGGGTCAGTTTTGGTAGTTGACACATCTCTAGGAATGCACCCATTTCTTCCAGGTTATCTAATTTGCTGCCATTGGGTTGCTCATATTATGTTCTTATAATGGTTTGTATTTCTTGGGTGTTGGTTGTGATCTCTCCTCTTTCATTCATGATTTTGTTGATTTGGGTCATTTCTCATTTCTTTTTGATCAGCCTGGCCAGGGGTTTATCAGTCTTGTGAATTCTTTCAAAGAACCAGCTCCTAGTTCCGTTGATCTGTTCTCCTGTTCTTTTGGGTTCTAGTTCATTGATTTCTGCTCTGATCTTCATGATTTCTCTTCTCCTGCTGGGTTTAGGCTTTATTTGCCGTTCTTTCTCCAGCTCCTTTAGGTGTAGGGTTAGGTTGTGTAGTTGAGACCTTTCTTGTTTCTTGACAAAGGCTTGTATTGCTATGTACTTTCCTCGCAGGACTGCCGTGGGTGTATCCCAAAGATTTTGGGCAGTTGTGTTTTCATTTTCATTGGTTTCCATGAATTTTTTCAATTCTTCTTTAATTTCCTGGTTCACCCATTCATTCTTTAGTAGGACGCTCTTTAGCCTCCATGTATTTGAGTTCTTTCCGACTTTCCCCTTGTGATTGAGATGTCGTTTCAAAGCATTGTGGTCTCAAAATGTGCAGGGAATGATCACAATCATTTGGTACCGGTTGAGACTTAATTTGTGACGTAGGATGTGATCCATTCCGGAGAATGTTCCATGACAATGAAAACCTTGACACGGTCCATCTGCGCTCTCTCCTACTCTTGAAAACACTTCTCACAGAACAAGATTCAAATGGGGACAGTCATTCTACACTAAGTATGTCTGTGGGAAAGGCACGGGGCACTTTCCTTGCGTTTTCACCATTGCGTTGGAAAAGTCTACCATGTTCAGGGAAGATGTTAGTAGATACACGGTTTATCTGCAGTGGTGTTTCTTCAGACTGAATAATACACCCTTTGTTTAGGATTCAACACATACGTTTTGTGACTATGAATTCCTCGCGAACCGAGAGGGGAGCTCCAAATCGCGTTTGAGATAGACTTGGTTCACACAGATTCGTGTATGCCTTTCCTCTGCATAACTCGCATACTTTGGAAGACGCTTCTATCTTCGTGACCCATCCATGGTGTTCCTTGAGAAAAGCCCTCCGTAAGAAGTTGTTCCGCGAGTAAGGTAGATCACGCTTCCCCTCTGCTTTCTTTCACACTTTGCCTCAAGCCGCTTCGTTTCTTAGCAGAGGAGATGGCAGTTGAAGACCGCACCTCCACAGCGTTGTTTTGTGGAAATAAGTGTATAGCACGTTCCTTACGCTTCCTCCGATTTCCAGACACACACCTCTATAGGGGACAACTTGTGACTTGGTGGTAACATTCGACCCACTTTTTTCTTCACAATTCAGCCTATTGCAATTTCCTTACGCTATCAGGCAAAGAACTGAAAACGCTTTCATCTTCCAGAAAGAAGATCTGAGTAGGGAGAAACTTTCGACACAACTTTTTCTCAAGCAGTGGTACATGACACAGTATTTGTGCCTTCACTGCGAAGGTTGGAAATGGCTTCCGTCTTCGTCCCTATAGGTGGTAATGGAAAGTCTATTTCCCTGCAGCTTTGTTTCTTGAGAGGGGAGTATAAGAACCTTCCCTTAGGGAACAACACATATAACTCCAAGGGCCTTTATCTTCAAGAACCAAGATGTTCGCACGAAAGCCTGTTTGACGTGGCCTTGTTTCTCAGAGTTCAGTGTAAGGCTACTAGGCCTGAGGCGAGCCCACGTCCATTTGAAGACCCATCCACCTGCAGGGCACAGGACTTAAAAGAGAGAAACCCTCCGCACAACGTGTTCCTCGCTGTACAGGATCGCGCGTTCCATCTCTTTCCTTGCACACAACGTTTAACAAGCTGATTCCAACCTTACGAAAAGAGATGGTAGTCGAAGGACGGCAACACCATAGATTTGTTCTAACAGTTAAACAAACATATGCCATCTTCCTTAGGCTTGCTCACATCCTCCATTTCCATACATCGTTCTTCATGTCACGACTGTAGGCACATTCGACACGGAGAGTTAAGTCTAGGCCATGTCCCTTACGCCTTCACAGCCACTACGGAAAACACTTTCATCTCACTGAAACCATAGGACAGCTGAGAGAAGCCTTCTTCAGAAGAGTTTTCTCCAGCACCGTCACAGGGCCCTTTCAAGATGCCTTCACCGTTTCATGCTAAAGTGCTTCTCATCCTTACGTGTATGGCTTTCCTGATGGATTTCCTTCTCACAATGAAAACCTTGACACGATCCATCTGCTCTCTCTCCTACTCTCGAAAACACTTCTCACAGAACAAGATTCGAATGGGGACAGGCATTCTACACTAAGTATGTCTGTGGGACAGGCACGGGGCACATTCCTTGCGATTTCACACTTACGTTGGAAAAGTCTATCATGTTCAGGGAAGATGTTAGTAGAAACACGGTTTCTCTGTGGTGGTGTTTCTTCTGACTGAATAGTACTCCCTTTGTTTAGGATTCAACACATAGCTTTTGTGACTATGAATTCCTCGTGAACCCAGATGGGAGCTCGAAGTCGCGTTTGAGAGAGACTTGGTTCGCAGAGATTCGTGTATGCCTTCATCTGCCTAAATCTCATACTTTGGAAGACGCTTCTATCTTCGTGAGCCATGCATTGTGTTCGTTGAGAAAAGCCCTCTGTAAGAAGTTGTTCCTCGCGTAAGGTAGATCACGCTTCCGCTCTGATTTCTTTCACACTTTGCCTCAAGCCGCTTCGTTTCTTAGCAGAGGAGATGGCAGTCGAAGGACCGCACCTCTACTGCGCTGTTGTGTAGACCTAAGTGTATAGCACATTCCTTACGCTTCCTCTCATTTCCAGACATACACCTCTCTAGGAGACAATGAGCATGTTGCTTGTCACATTCGAACCACACTATTCTTCACCATTCAGCATGGGGCGTTTTCCTTGTGTTTTCTCATCAAGTACTGATATCGCTTCTCTCTACCGAAACAAGATCTGAGTTGGGAGAAACCTTCGACACGACTTCTTTCTCAAGCAGCGCTATATGGCCCAGTACCTGTGCCTTCGCTGTGACCCTTGGAAGGTTCTTTCATCTTCTTCCCAGTAGATGGCAGTAGAAGGACTATCTCCCTCTACCGTGTTGTTCCTTGAGAGGTGAGTGTAAGGCACTGACACACATAGCTCAGAAGGCTTCATTCTTCCCGAACCAAGATGTGAGCACGAAATCAGTATCGAGATGGCCTTGTTTCTCTGAGTTCAGGGGAAGGCTCTGCTGAGGCTAGATCGCGTACGTTTGAAGTCCTTCCAACTTCATGACACAAGACTTCACACTTGGTGTAAAGCCGCGTCGATCCTTGGGAAAGGAGAAGGGAGTCGAAGGACCGCTCCTCCACAGCATTGTTCTTAAAGACTTAACTGCAGAGCACGTTCCTTACGCTTCCTCCGATTTCCATACACACACCTCTAGAGGGGATAACTTGTGAGTTGGTGGTAACATTCGACCCACATTTGTCTTCACAATTCAGGCTATGGCATTTTCCTTACGCTTTCACGCAAAGAACTGAAAACGCTTCTAGCGTCCGGAAGCAAGATCTGAGTTGGTAGAAACTTTCGACACAACTTCTTTCTCAAGCAGTGGTATATGACAAAGTATTTGTGCCTTCTCTGCATACGTTGGAAATTGCTTCCATCTTCTTCCCTGTAGGTTGTAGTGGAAAGACTATATCCCTGCAGTTTTGTTTCTTGAGAGGTGAGTATAAGAACCTTCTCTCAGAGAGCAACACATATATCTCCAAGGGCTTCTCTCTTCAAGAACCAAGATGTTCGCACGAAAGCCTGTTTGAAGTGGCCTTGTTTCTCAGAGTTCAGTGTAAGGCTACTAGGCCTGAGACGAGCCCACGTCCATTTCAAGACCCATCCACCTGCATGACACAGGACTTAAAGGAGAGAAACCCTTCGCACAACGTGTTCCTCGCTGTACAGGATTGCGCGTTCCATCTCTTTCCTTGCACACAACGCTTAACAAGCTGCTTCCAACCTTACGAAAAGAGATGGTAGTCGAAGGAGGGCAACACTATAGATTTGTTCCTAGAGTTAAACAAACGCATACCATCTTCCTTAGGCATGCTCACATCATCCATTTCCATACATCGTTCTGCATGTCACGACTGTAGGCACATTCGACACGGAGAGTTAAGTCTAGGCCATGTACCTTACGCCTTCACACCCACTACGGAAAACACTTTCATATCACTGAAACCATAGGACAGCTGAGGGAAGCCTACTTCAGAAGAGTTTTCTCCAGCACTGTCACAGGGCCCTTTCATGATGCCTTCACCCTTTCATGCTACAGTGTTACTCACTCTTACGTGTATGGCTTTCCTGATGAATTTCCGTCTCACAATGAAAACCTTGACACGTTCCATCTGCTCTCTCTCCTACTCCTGATAACACTTCTCCCAGAACAAGATTCGAATGGGGACAGGCATTCTACACTAAGTGTATCTGTGGGATAGACACGGGGCTCATTCCTTGCGATTTCACACTTACGTTGGAAAACTCTACCATGTTCAGGGATGATGTTAGTAGAAACACGGTTTCTCTGCAGTGGTGTTTCTTCAGACTAAATAGTATTCCCTTTGTTTAGGATTCAACACATACGTTTTGTGACTATGGATTCCTCACGAACCCAGAAGGGAGCTCCAAGTCGCGTTTGAGATATATTTGGTTCGCACAGATTCGTCTATGCCTTTCCTCTGCATAACTCGCATACTTTGGAAGACCCCTCTATCTTCGTGACCCATGAATGGTGTTCGTTGAGAAAACCCTCCGTAAGAAGTTTTTCCGCGGGTAAGGTAGATCATGCTTCCCCTCTGCTTTCTTTCACACTTTGCCTAAATACGTTCGTTTCTTAGCAGAAGAGATGGCAGTCGAAGGACCGCACCTCCACAGCGTTGTTTTGTGGAACTAAGTGTATAGCACGTTCCTTACGCTTCCTCCGATTTCCAGACACACACCTCTGTAGGGGACAACTTGTGACTTGGTGGTAACATTCGACCCACATTTTTCTTCACAATTCAGCCTATGGCATTTTCCTTACGCTTTCAGGCAAAGAACTGAAAACGTTTCTAGCTTCCTGAAACAAGGTCTGAGTAGGGAGAAAGTTTCGACACAACTTCTTTCTCAAGCACTGGTACATGACACAGTATTTGTGCCTTCACTGCGAACGTTGGAAATTACTTCCATCTTCCTCCCTGTAGGTGGTAGTGGAAAGATTATTTCCCTGCAGTTTTCCTTCTTGAGAGAGGAGTATAAGAACCTTCCCTTAGAGAACAACACATATATCCAAGGACCTTTATATTCAAGAACCAAGATGTTCGCAAAAAAGCCTGTTTGACGTGGCCTATTTTCTCAGAGTTCAGTGTAAGGCTACTAGGTCTAAGGCGAGCCCACGTCCATTTGAAGACCCATCCACCTGCATGACACAGGACTTAAAGAAGAGAAACCCTCCGCACAATGTGTTCCTCCCTGTACAGGATCGCGCGTTCCATCCCTTTCCTTGCACACAACGCTTAACAAGCTGCTTCCAACCTTACGAAAGAAATGGTAGATGAAGGACGGCAACACTATAGATTTGTTCTTAGAGTTAAACAAACGTATGCCATCTTCCTTAGGCTTGCTCACATCGTCCATTTCCATACATCGTTCTTCATGTCACCACTGTAGGCATATTTGACATGGAGAGTTAAGTCTAGGCCCTGTCCCTTACGCCTTCACACCCAATACGGAAAACTCTTTCATGTTGATGAAACCATAGGACAGCTGAGAGAAGCCTACTTCAGAAGAGGTTCTTCCAGCACCGTTACAGGGCCCATTCAAGATGCCTTCACCATTTCATGCTAAAGTGCTTCTCATTCTTACGTGTATGGCTTTCCTGATAGATTTCCTTCTCACAATGAAAACCTTGACACGATCCCTCTGCTCTCTCTCCTACTCCTGAAAACACTTCTCCCAGAACAAGATTCGAATGGGGACAGAAATTCTACACTAAGTATATCTGTGGGATAGGCACGGGGCTCATTCCTTGCGATTTCACACTTACGTTGGAAAATCTACCATGTTCAGGGATGATGTTAGTAGAAACACGATTTCTTTGCAGTGCTGTTTCTTCAGACTGAATAGTATTCCCTTTGTTTAGGATTCAACACATACGTTTTGTGACTATGAATTCCTAACGAACCCAGAAGGGAGCTCGAAGTCGCGTTTGAGATAGACTTGGTTCGCACAGATTTGTGTATGCCTTTCCTCTGCATAACTCGCATACTTTGGAAGACGCTTCTATCTTCGTGACCCATGAATGGTGCTCGTTGAGAAAACCCTCCGTAAGAAGTTTTTCCGCGGGTAAGGTAGATCACGCTTCCCCTCTGCTTTCTTTCACACTTTGCCTCAAGCCGCTTCGTTTCTTAGCAGAGGAGATGGCAGTTGAAGTACCACACCTCCACAGCGTTGTTTTGTGGAATTAAGTGTATAGCACGTTCCTTATGCTTCCTCCGATTTCCAGACACACACCTCTATAGGGGACAACTTGTGACTTGGTGGTAATATTCGACCCACTTTTTTCTTCACAATTCAGCCTATTGCATTTTCCTTACTGTTTCAGGCAAAGAACTGAAAACGCTTTTATCTTCAGGAAACAATATCTGTGTAGGGAGAAACTTTCGACACAACTTCTTTCTCAAGCAGTGGTACATGACACAGTATTTGTGCCTTCACTGCGAACGTTGGAAATTGCTTCCGTCTTCGTCCCTGTAGGTGGTAATGGAAAGACTATTTCCCTGCAGCTTTGTTTCTTGAGAGGGGATTATAAGAACATTCCCTTAGAGAACAACACCTATATCTCCAAGGGCCTTTATCTTCAAGAACCAAGATGTTCGCACGAAAGCCTGTTTGACGTGGCCTTGTTTCTCAGAGTTCAGTGTAAGGCTACTAGGCCTGAGGCGAGCCCACGTCCATTTGAAGACCCATCCACCTGCATGACACAGGACTTAAAGGAGAGAAACCCTCTGCACAACGTGTTCCTCGCTGTACAGGATCGCGCGTTCCATCTCTTTCCTTGCACACAACGCTTAACAAGCTGCTTCCAACCTTACGAAAGAGATGGTAGTCGAAGGACGGCAACACTATAGATTTGTTCTTAGAGTTAAACACACGTATGCCATCTTCCTTAGGCTTGCTCACATCATCCATTTCCATACATCGTTCTTCATGTCACGACTGTAGGCACATTCGACATGGAGAGTTAAGTCTAGGCCATGTCCCTTACGCCTTAACACCCACTACGGAATGCACTTTCATCTCACTGAAACCATAGGACAGCTGAGGGAAGCCTACTTCAGAAGAGTTTTCTCCAGCACAGTCATAGGGCCCTTTCAAGATGCCTTCACCCTTTCAAGCTAAAGTGTTTCTCATCCTTACGTGTATGGCTTTCCTGATGGATTTCCTTCTCACAATGAAAACCTTCATACGTTCCATCTGCTCTCTCTCCTACTCCTGAAAACACTTCTCCCAAAACAAGATTCGAATGGGGACAGACATTCTACACTAAGTATGTCTGTGGGATAGGCACGGGGCTCATTCCTTGCGATTTCACACTTACGTTGGAAAAGTCTACCATGTTCAGGGATGATGTTAGTAGTAACACGGTTTCTCTGCAGGGTGTTTCTTCAGACTGAATAGTATTCCCTTTGTTTAGGATTCAACACATACGTTTTGTGACTATGAATTCCTCACGAACCCAGAAGGGATCTCGAAGTCGCGTTTGAGATAGACTTGGTTCGCACACATTCGTGTATGCCTTTCCTCTGCATAACTCGCATATTTTGAAAGACGCTTCTATCTCCGTGACCCATGAATGGTGCTCGTTGAGAAAACCCTCCGTAAGAAGTTTTTCCGCGGGTAAGGTAGATCACGCTTCCCCTCTGCTTTCTTTCACACTTTGCCTCAAGCCGCTTCGTTTCTTAGCAGAGGAGATGGCAGTTGAAGGACAGCACCTCCACAGCGTTGTTTTGTGGAACTAAGTGTATAGCACGTAGCTTACGCTTACTCCGATTTCCAGACACACACCTCTGTAGGGGACAACTTGTGACTTGGTGGTAACATTCGACCCACTTTTTCTTCACAATTCAGCCTATTGCATTGTCCTTACGCTTTCAGGCAAAGAACTGAAAACGCTTTTATCTTCCTGAAACAAGATCTGAGTAGGGAGAAACTTTCGACACAACTTTTTCTCAAAGAGTGGTACATGACACAGTATGTGTGCCTTCACTGCGAACGTTGGAAATGGCTTCCGTCTTCGTCCCTATAGGTGGTAGTGGAAAGACTATTTCCCTGCAGCTTTGTTTCTTGAGAGGGGAGTATAAGAACCTTCCCTTAGAGAACAACACATATATCTCCAAGGGCCTTTATCTTCAAGAACCAAGATGTTCGCACGAAAGCCTGTTTGACGTGGCCTTGTTTCTCAGAGTGCAGTGTAAGGCTACTAGGCCTGAGGCGAGCCCACGTCCATTTGAAGACCCATCCACCTGCAGGACACAGGCCTTAATAGAGAGAAACCCTCCGCATAACGTGTTCCTCGCTCTACAGGATCGCGCGTTCCATCTCTTTCCTTGCACACAACGTTTAACAAGCTGATTCCAACCTTACGAAAAGAGATGGTAGTCGAAGGACGGCAACCCCATAGATTTGTTCTTACAGTTAAACAAACATATGCCATCTTCCTTAGGCTTGCTCACATCCTCCATTTCCATACGTCGTTCTTCATGTCACGACTGTAGGCACATTCGACACGGAGAGTTAAGTCTAGGCCATGTCCCTTACGCCTTCACAGCCACTACGGAAAACACTTTCATCTCACTGAAACCATAGGACAGCTGAGGGAAGCCTACTTCAGAAGAGTTTTCTCCAGCACCGTCACAGGGCCCTTTCAAGATGCCTTCACCGTTTCATGCTAAAGTGCTTCTCATCCTTACGTGTATGCCTTTCCTGATGGATTTCCTTCTCACAATGAAAACCTTGACACGTTCCTTCTGCTCTATCTCCTACTCTGGCAAACACTTCTCACAGGACAAGATTCGAATGGGGACAGGTATTCTACACTCAGTATGTCTGTGGGACAGGCACGGGGCACATTCCTTGAGATTTCACACTTACGCTGGTAAAGTCTACCATGTTCAGGGAAGATGTTAGGAGAAACACGGTTTCTCTGTAGTGGTGTTTCCTCAGAATGAATAGTACTCCCTTTGTTTAGGATTCAACACATATATTTTGAGACTATGAATTCTTCGCCAACCCAGATGGGAGCTCGAGGTCGCGTTTGAGATAGACTTGTTTCGCACAGATTCGTGTATGCCTTTCTTCTGCATAACTCGCATACTTTGGAAGACGCTTCTATCTTCGTGACCCATGAATGGTGCTCGTTGAGAAAACCCTCCGTAAGAAGTTGTTCCGCGGGTAAGGTAGATCATGCTTCCCCTCTGCTTTCTTTCACACTTTGCCTCAATCCGTTCGTTTCTTAGCAGAGGAGATGGCAGTCGAAGGACCGCACCTCCACAGCGTTGTTTTGTGGAACTAAGTGTATAGCACGTTCCGTACGCTTCCTCCGATTTCCAGACACACACCTCTATAGGGGACAACTTGTGACTTGCTGGTAACATTCGACCCACATTTTTCTTCACAATTCAGCCTATGGCATTTCCATTACGCTTTCAGGCAAAGAACCGAAAACGTTTCTAGCTTCCTGAAACAAGATCTGAGTAGGGAGAAAGTTTCGACACAACTTCTTTCTCAAGCAGTAGTACATGTCACAGTATTTGTGCCTTCACTGCGAACGTTGGTAATTGCTTCCGTCTTCGCCCTGTAGGTGGTAGTGGAAAGACTATTTCCCTGCAGTTTTGCTTCTTGAGAGGTGAGTATAAGAACCTTCCCTTAGAGAACAACACATATTTCTCCAAGGGCCTTTATCTTCAAGAACCAAGATGTTCGCACGAAAGCCTGTTTGACGTGGCCTTGTTTCTCAGAGTTCAGTGTAAGGCTACTAGGCCTGAGGCGAGCCCACGTCCATTTGAAGACCCATCCACCTGCAGGGCACAGGACTTAACAGAGAGAAACCCTCCGCACAACGTGTTCCTCGCTGTACAGGATCGCGCGTTCCATCTCTTTCCTTGCACACAACGCTTAACAAGCTGCTTCCAACCTTACGAAAGAGATGGTAGTCGACGGACGGCAACACTATAGATTTGTTCTTAGAGTTAAACAAACGTATGCCATCTTCCTTAGGCTTGCTCACATCCTCCATTTCCATACATCGTTCTACATGTCACGACTGGAGGCACATTCGACATGGAGAGTTAAGTCTAGGCCATGTCCCTTACACCTTCACACCCAATAAGGAAAACACTTTCCTGTCACTGAAACCATAGGACAGCTGAGAGAAGCCTACTTCACAAGAGGTTTTTCCAGCACCGTCACAGGGCCCATTCAAGATGCCTTCACCGTTTCATGCTAAAGTGCTTCTCCTCCTTACGTGTATGGCTTTCCTGATGGATTTCCTTCTCACAATGAAAACCTTGACACGATCCATCTGCTCTCTCTCCTACTCTTGAAAACACTTATCACAGAACAAGATTCGAATGGGGACAGGCATTCTACACTAAGTATGTCTGTGGGACAGGCACGGGGCACATTCCTTGTGATTTCGCACTTACGTTGGAAAAGTCTACCATGTTCAGGGAAGATGTTAGTAGAAACACGGTTTCTCTGTGGTGGTGTTTCTTCAGACTGAATACTACTCCCTTTGTTTAGGATGCAACACATAGCTTTTGTGACTATGAATTCCTCGCGAACCCAGATGGGAGCTCGAAGTCGCGTTTGAGATAGACTTGGTTCGCAGAGATTCGTGTATGCCTTCATCTGCCTAACTCGCATACTTTGGAAGACGCTTCTATCTTCGTGCGCCATGCATTGTTTTCGTTGAGAAAAGCCCTCCGTAAGAAGTTGTTCCTCGCGTAAGGTAGATCACGCTTCCCCTCTGCTTTCTTTCACACTTTGCCTCAAGCCGCTTCGTTTCTTAGCAGAGGAGATGGCAGTCGAATGACCGCCCCTCTACAGCGCTGTTGTGTAGACCTAAGTGTATAGCACATTCCTTACGCTTCCTCTCATTTCCAGACATACGCCTCTCTAGGAGACAACGAGTATGTTGCTTGTCACATTCGAAGCACACTATTCTTCACCATTCAGCATGGGACGTTTTCCTTGTGTTTTCACATCAAGTACTGAAAACGCTTCTCTCTACCGAAAGAAGATCTGAGTTGGGAGAAGCTTTCGACACGACTTCTTTCTCAAGCAGCGCTATATGGCCCAGTACCTGTGCCTTCGCTGTGACCGTTGGAACGTTCTTCCATCTTCTTCCCAGTAGATGGCAGTAGAAGGACTATCTCCCTCTACCGTGTTGTTCCTTGAGAGGTGAGTGTAAGGCACTGACACATATAGCTCAGAAGGCTTCATTCTTCCCGAACCAAGATGTGAGCACGAAATCAGTATCGAGATGGCCTTGTTTCTCTGAGTTCAGGGGAAGGCTCTGCTGAGGCTAGCTCGCGTACGTTTGAAGTCCTTCCAACTTCATGACACAAGACTTCACACTTGGTGTAAAGCCGCGTCGATCCTTAGGAAAGGAGAACGGAGTCGAAGGACCGCTCCTCCACAGCATTGTCCTTAAAGACTTAACTGCAGAGCACGTTCCTTATGCTTCCTCCGATTTCCATACACACACCTCTAGAGGGGATAACTTGTGAGTTGGTGGTAACATTTGACCCACATTTTTCTTCACAATTCAGGCTATGGCATTTTCCTTACGCTTTCACGCAAAGAACTGAAAACGCTCCTAGCGTCCGGAAGCAAGATCTGAGTTGGGAGAAACTTTCGACACAACTTCTTTCTCAAGCAGTGGTATATGACAAAGTATTTGTGCCTTCCCTGCGTACGTTGGAAATTGCTTCCATCTTCTTCCCTGTAGGTTGTAGTGGAAAGACTATTTCCCTGCAGTTTTGTTTCTTGAGAGGTGAGTATAAGAACCTTCTCTCAAGAAGAGAGACAAATCAAGGATTCTATCCCATTTACAATTGCACCCAAAACCATTAGATACCTAGGAATAAATCTAACCAAAGAGGCAAAGGATCTGTACTCAGAAAACTATAAAATACTCATGAAAGAAATTGAAGAAGACACAAAGAAATGGAAAAAACGTTCCATGCTCATGGATTGGGAGAATCAACATTGTGAAGATGTCAATGCTACCTAGAGCAATCTACACATTCAATGCAATCCCCATCAAAATACCATCCACTTTTTTCAAAGAAATGGAACAAATAATCCTAAAATTTGTATGGAACCAAAAGAGACCCCGAATAGCCAGAGGAATACTGAAAAAGAAAAGCAAAGCTGGCGGCATCACAATTCCGGACTTCCAGCTCTATTACAAAGGTGTCATCATCAAGACAGTATGGTCCTGGCACAAAAACAGACACATAGATCAATGGAACAGAATTGAGAGCCCAGAAATGGACCCTCAACTCTATGGTCAACTTATTTTTGACAAAGCAGGAAAGAATGTCCAATGGCAAAAAGACAGTCTCTTCAACAAATGGTGTTGGGAAAATTGGACAGCCACATGCAGAAGAATGAAACTGGACCATTTCCTTACACCACACACAAAAATAGACTCCAAATGGTTGAAAGACCTAAACGTGAGACAGGAGTCCATCCAAATCCTAAAGGAGAACACAGGTAGCAACCTTTTCGACCTTAGCCGCAGCAACTTCTTCCTAGAAACATCGCGAAAGGCACGGGAAACCAGGGCAAAAATGAACTATTGGGATTTCATCAAGATAAAAAGTTTCTGCACAGCAAAAGAAAC